>NC_137828.1:49777522-50070022 GCF_963921795.1 Nannobrachium achirus | reverse complement strand
TAATGCTCATTATAATATGGTACTATTTTTGTATCTTTCTCTCAGAGGAGGGCTGAGGACCTTTCAGAAACCCGCCTACCTGTGACATCGTTTCAAATGTTTTATTTTAATTTGTATTAATGTGAGATTGTGAGAACAGCCAACAGCGGCTTCTATTATAGTACGCTATACCTCCCAGGAAGAGGAGACCTGCGGTTTCTATTGGCATGGATTCCACATCAATGATGTCATTGTTCTGAACTCTACACAGCCTTTCTCTGAGTCACAGGCCGAGTAGACAAAAATAGGAAGGGCCAATTATACGAAGATGGGTTGAAAATGGGTGAAGTGGTCCTTTAACCCCATCCCTGATGGAGAGGGAAGGTAAAGATGACCCTGTTTATTTGTCACGTCCCTGGTGTGTAAAGACCTTAAGTCACAGAGAGATGATGGAGAGAAACAGAGACAGGCACATACTGAACACTAAACCCCTTGACACAGTCACACAAATGTGTACACATAATCAAGGATTGTGTAGGTGTGTGTTATTTTTACCACAACACTCCTGTGTGTGAGTCTGAGGTGATGAAGCGACGAGATTAATACTGAAACACACACCATGATGTATGAGCCCAGAGGGACACACAGACACACACACACACGCACACGCACACGCACACACGCACAAGATAAACATGACAAAATGATACAGTGTCGAAGGCTGCACAAACATATTTTCAGTTTGAGTCTCAGACAGGGATTCTTTCTCAGACACAAAAACACGCGCACAAATAGAGGACAATGTTACAAGTGAACGTTCTAACATCAGTTCATCAGTGTGTGAGTAATAGGACTTAGACAGTGGGATTGCTGTAAAATAAATGAATATGTACATTTATAATAATAATAATTATCATTATAATTAAGGGTCCAAGCTCCTATCGTGCTAATGGTCCCTTATTGTTATTTATGGTAGAAGCCGAGGGCTACGCCAAACGGTGAAGACGCAAAACTCAGCACTCTGCTCAGCTGTTTAGAATAATTTAATGTACAGGCTTCTTTTTCTCAAGTTCAATCCTTTCTGTTTCTATGGCTTGTTGCATATATTGCATTTTTCACATTTCCTGTTGCATAACGTGGCCCCTGTATTGCTGCTTGCAGCTATATTTATTATTATTATCATTGTTGTTGTTGTTGCTGTTATTAATAATAACAATAAAATAATGTTTTTTGTTCCTTTTAGTTGTTGGGGTGTTTGCTATAGAACATTTGCACATACTGTACCTCCTGTACATCCTAACTATTAGAAGTGGGTGCTAAAAATAAAGCACCCAGGGATTGGTTGGGGATCAGGGTCTTCTTACCCAGGGACACTTCAACTAAGCAGGGGGAAAGGAAGGGGTTCAGTAGGCCAAGGAAGAAAATCCACCCACCAGTGTTTTCAATTTGGCCTCATGGTGGCGCTATAACATATCAGAATTAAATAGAAATCTGCTCAACAAGATTTTCCATTTTGTCCCATCAGACTTTTCAGATTCCATAACATTTGTCTATGATGAGTTTCCAATGGTTGGAGGAGGGACCAATTTAGCAATAATGCCACAAATCATGATCATCGTATCAATTTGCACCTCATTTGAACATTGAGGGGCATCTAAACAATGCAGAGCCAAAAGCTATACGTCACCCATCATATATGGAGGCTATTATTGTTTCCGTAGGCAATGCTTTGTAAGGGAGTGCTTGTTTTTGGTGGACCACGATAATGCACACCCTCTCGTGTAATATTGCTTAATTCTGCACCAACTGCTTCAAATGTCACAGTTTGTTGCAGAAATCTCCAGTCAATAGGCACAAATTATATCTATTTTGCGATAACATCCACTAAGTAAATGTAAAAAAAAATGTTGGGATTGGGAATTCTTCTATTGTGTTTTCCATTGCAAATACACTGAAACCGGTCTTTACTCGAATAATGATGTTTGGTACAGCGCTCAAGTACAGTAAATGTACTTTGTTACTAAATACTGCACTGACACACCCACAAACAAAACACCACGCACAAAGTGAGAGAATTAGGATTAAGCTCAAGTTAAGAGCCTGGTGCCCTCTTGGCTGTTTTCTTTCATCTTTTTAGAGATGAGTCATTGATACACGTGCACATAAAAATACAGGTGTTGTTTACAAAACAATGAGCTCATATCTAATATCTGCTGTGTGTATCACTAGTGTCCGAGTCCATGTCCATGTCTGTCTGTGTGTGTGTGTGTGTGTGTGTGTGTGTGTGTGTGTGTGTGTGTGTGTGTGTGTGTGTGTGTGTGTGTGTGTGTGTGTGTGTGTGTGTGTGTGTGTGTGTGTGTGTGAGAGAGAGAGAGAGAGAGAGAGAGAGAGAGAGAGAGAGAGACACTTTTGAATAGTTTGAACTTTAATGGGACTCACTCCATCACAATTTTAAGCATTATCTCGAAATATTTGTTGTGGTGCTAATTTACAGAATTAGCAGACAAAGCAGTCTTCTGTACAGTATATCTGAAATGCTGCACTGAAAACCTTAGCCCTGTGATGTCACTGGGGTTTAAACACTTCCTTAAGTGCCCGTTTACAGCAAAATGTGTTTCTTTCTCTATACTCTCTATTACTCTGAGACATCTTTGTGCTTGCTTCCACTCTCCTTCATTGCAGCACACCTGTCTCTTTGCAACAAAGGCCCTTCCTTTCTCCCCATTGCTCCATACATTTAACCCCCTCACACAGAATATCCATGATTTCAGGTTTCTGCAGAGCAGGTCCTGCCCATTGCAGCTGTGCCACTATAGTAGTGGCCGTCTATAATACAATTCAATGAGAGGCGTGGGAACCGATGGGTGAGGTTCTAGTCCTGCAGCCCAAGTCAGTAGTTCCCCACTGCTGGTTTTCCCTTCTACAAGAATACCTATCAGGCCTACTGCTGGTTTTCCATCCCACTAGGTCCTCTAGTACTGCTGGTTTTCCCTCCTACAAGAACCTCTATACTACACCTTTTCCTTCCTACCAAGAACTCTAAAGAGCTTTTTCCAGAGCGCCGCCGTGTAACTGCCGTGTCGGCGCACAGCTGCACACACACATAGGTGCCGCTTGACACTGCAGTTATGGTTGCCGGTCTGAGAAATCGGTCAATACTGCTGGTTTTCTATGTTACCCGGGCCCCTTGCACTGCTGGTTTTCCATCCTTTTCCATCCTACCAGGACTTGCCGGTTTCATATCCTACCCGGATCCCTATTTCAATTTCAATTGAACCGGTTCAATTTCCAGGAAGTTAATTACATTCACCTGGAATTCCTGTTTAATGTAATCCCTGACTAGATGAAAGCAATGAACTACCTGGTGGGACAGTAAGAACAGTATAGCACCTGGGAATGGTGAGGACCAGTGTGGTCCGCTCATGTAGAAACAGATAGAGAGGGTGGGATGTAAAAGGAGAGGAGAGAGAGGGAGGAGACTGGACAAAAAGGGCGTGGGTGACAATCCTAGAGGGCAACCACCCAAGCATCTCTGGGTTCATAGAAGGACAGAGGGACAGAGACTGGTACACAGAAATGAGACCAACAAGTCAAAACAATTCTGTGACAGTGACAGAGGAGAGAGGGGAGAATAAAGGGGGGTTGGACTCTCATGTTGGAGTGAGAAGAGTGAAAGAAGGGAACAAGGTCAAAAAGAAAAAGAGAAGACAGCAGAGAAGGTGAACAAGAAAGAAACAATAAGAGAAGACGCAGGAAGACTTTCTTCCTGGGTCTCGAGACAGAATGAATGAGTAGCAACGCTGCACACAGTAGTTTGTTTTAGTTATTATTATTATTATTGTTGTTGTTGTTGTTGTTGTTACAGCAGTTCCTTCCGTCACTTTGTGCTTTATCTCTCTGTACTGCACCTTAACAGTCCTATTGAACTGAACTGACCTTGAGAGGGGGAGAGAGAGAGAGAAAGAGAGAGAGAGAGAGAGAGAGAGAGAGAGAGGAACAAGGAATCAAGAGGGAGAGGACAAGAAGTGAAGTAGGCTACAGTACCAGAAGACAGTTCTGACTAGTGGAGCCAGGAATTTGGAGGGAAGACGTTTGACACAATTCCTCCAAAGCTGCAGTAAGTCGATTTATTTTCCAATTTGCTTCACATTGTCCCACACACACACACACACACACACACACACACACACACACACACACACACACACACACACACACACACACACACACACACACACACACACACACACACACACACACACACACAGGTTTGCAATTACTACTTTGTGGGGACATTACACATAGTCTACTATATTTGTGGGGACATTCCATTCCTTTTGAACCCTAACCCTAAAATTCGTCCCCACAAGGTTTTTTTCTCCGATTGTACTATCTTTGTGGGGACATGAGGTCCCCACAAAGTAGTAATTCCCTGTCCACACACACACACACACACACACACACACACACACACACACACTGTGTGTGTGATATTGATTTGAAGGTGATTCTACATCTAATGCAAAGAGTTTCCAGAGGTCTTTTCTTTCCATTTAATGTAATCCAACCATACACAAATCAGACAAGCATAATTATATTGTGTATGTTAGTGCATTTTTGCAGCATAATGCTGTCTACATTCTAAAGTGAATTTTGTGAATTGTCAGTATTGTCCAAATTTCCCATCAAGGAAGTGATATACTGTAAATTATGATATAAGTTTCAACCCAATCATCTCCAAGTTTGGGCATCGTTTCAGCTTGCGGCTGTTACCATGGTGGATGTCACCATGCTCATCTCAACATTTGGCACACAGTGTAGTATCAATGATGTCACCATGCTCATCTCCAAATTTGGGCATTGTTTCAGCATTCGGCTGTTACCTGGTGGCAAAACTGTGTAGTATTAGTGATGTCAGCATGCAGACAGAGGGTCAGACGGACAGACATTTGGTAAATGAATAGTTAGAAGTATAACAACATAATGTATTATGTTAAGCAACGCAACGCAACGCAAAGCAACACAGTGTACACTAGTAAGACGCCTCAGGGTGATGTCCTGGTCATCTGGTCAGTGATGTACAGCATATAGAACCAGTTACCCATATATGGAGAGTGGAGACCCCTGGTACCCATATATGGAGATCCATGTACTGTATATGGAGATATGCTGTGAGAGCCCAAACATGCTTACTCAGTTATTCGTTTTGTGAAAGTCTATGACATCTGACATCATACATACAATCCCTTTTATGCCCATACATGGAGATCCCTGTCTGTAGAACCAGCCACACATATATGAGCTGTCTTGGCCATCTGTCTTGGCCATATATTGATTCTGTTAGTGTGGTATGTGGCCGATGTGGCCTCCATATATGGGCATACTCATATGAAGTCCTGTTAGATATGGGTTTAATATTGATGACATCAGGGAACTCCATATATGGGCATAAAAGGGATTTTGTTAGTGTGTTTCCCCTGACATCACAGTGATGTCAGAGCGTGATGTCAGAGCGGCAAACCCATTCTGTTGGAGTGGTTCCCCTGACATTGAAGTGATGTCAGAGCGTGATGTCAGAGCGGCAAACCCATAGACCGTAAAAAAGTGTACACGTCCAGACAGACAGATGGAGACATGATGTGTCGTTTCACATACTAAACTGCGACCTTTGATCACAATTAACGTACCATTATGCACTGTAACATACCATAACTTACCGCTACATTATGTAGACAGACAGACAGACAGACAGACAGACAGACAGACAGACAGACAGACAGACAGACAGACAGACAGACGGACTGATTTTGTATTTATTAAATAGATAGATAATATAACCATTCATGTGCATGTTTCCAGGTGATGAGCGTAGCTCGGATCCATGATAAATCCAAGGTGAAGTCTTTCTGGGAGAAGCAGATCATCCAGCACACAGACGAGATGGGCAAAGAGGACAACAGAATTAAATCCAGTGCTCTGGCAAGGTCCGATATATAAACCTCATAACATGTTGTGATGCAACCCACTGTGAGCTATTTTCACTGCAGTATAAAATATCATCAGAGAACTGAGGTTTTGAAAGTAACCGAAAAAGGCTTAAGTGGTTAACCTGCTCTCACCCCTGTCCGTCAACTTCTCCAACCCCTCTTCATCTCTAGCATTGTGTCATTGAATCCCACAGATATCAGCTGATCTCCGGCATTAAACGCATAACTCGCCGGCTCAAATCATCATCGTCATTCACAGGCTACTATGTGATGACTGACAAGGCTGGACAAGTTATTAACAAAGCCATAATTGGGCTGTAAACGTTTTGGTGTTTTGTAGGCTAATTAAGTTACCAAGCTGTGTGTGGCCTGTACGTGGTCTTTCTCTGTGTGCGGCGCAAATATCGCAAACCACAAACAACGCGGTGGTGGTGCTATACCAGCTCACTTAATGTTCTCTGACCATAGGGACACCCTGGTGGCTTGCCATGTTAGTGTCCTGACTAATTAAGCCTTGCAGAGCCATGAGGCCCATAGGGCAGGAGCCTATCTCCTGTTTCTGCAGTGTGAGGCAGCTTGATGTAGAAGTACACCCCCTGGACATGACACTAGTACCGGCACTTAGCCCCATTCCAACCCTTGATGCTGAGAGCCAAGCAGGGAGGCTCTGGATCTTTGGCATGACCTGGCCGGGGAATCGAACCCCAACTGTCTCAGGGCGGACACTCTAACCACAAGGCCACTGAGCTGTCATGTCCAGTGTCCTGACTGCATAGAAATAAATTGAACTTGCCAACAGGCTACAGCAAGAGCCCTCATGAGGCTATTGTTTTTGTAAAGGCATGGCAGGTCTTAGAACTGGCTAAGATTCAAGATTCAATACTTTATTACCATGTCAACAGAGTTGATTGGAATTTGTTTCAGTGCAGCTCTTAAGTGTCCTGCTAGTGCCCCCTAGAGGTCATGCTGCTCACCGCTTCTATCAGTCTTTATAGATTGTGGTTGTGTGGAATGTGTGACACAGCTGTATTGTGCAACTAGACAATAAACTATTATTACTCTCTCTTCTTCCCTTCCCACCTTTCCAGGCTGAAAGAAAGCTGGTGGCAGAGGCTGATGCAGAAGCATGAACTCCAGAAGGGCTTTTTTGAGGAACGTCTAAATCGGGCCAAGAGAGCTCAGTTCTTGAGCAACTTAACTGTATAGGTGACCTGTCATGGAATCTGACCAGCACATCTGAGCAAGAAAACCTTGGTCTATCTGTAGGCTCATAAAGGGTTTGGTATCTCTGCCACATGCAACTACATACAAGATTTGATAACTGAGTGGCAGTCTGGCAGAAAGGCCACATGCACAACTTGCTCCCTGCCTACTGTCCATCGCAATCACTTTTGCCTGTATGTCTGTTTACTGAGATAATAAAATTAATGATGCGGGAAAGACACTTTGGGTTTTGAATTCCACTTCCACATATTTTATTTTATTTTTATTTACTTCTTTTTTTACTATATCTACTGCATATGTTATATGAGATACTTCAAGGTTCCTATGGAAATAAGCTTAGTCTTTTCTAGGATCTCCTTTTAGTTGACCGTGTACCAGGTCAACTTCTAATAAAGTCTTCAATCAATCAATCAATGCACCTGGAACGGTAGGTCAGCGGGCGCCCTGATCGGGAGAGACTTATGAACAGATTTGATTTTCATAGGTGAAGACAGACCTGCAAAACAGGCTGTATGGGGACCATACATGGTGTAATTGTGCATGCTACTGAGAATCCATAGACCTGGCCACCTCTGGGCCAGTTCACCTCTAACAGAACCATGCCCCTGACTTATTGCTCTGAATTATTCAGTGCAAAACACTGGCATACAATTAAATATTTAAGGCTTTAGAGAGAAGCTATGGGGGGAAACAAACAACACCATCTGCAAGTGCAGTGGTACAGTATGAATAAATAGATTGTATGTTCTACACTTTGTTTTGCAGTAAAATGTCATTGATGTCATTAACCATTTTACCATCTTTGTTGGAAGAGAACTTCCTTTACTTTCAGTTTGAATGTTACATTTTTCATGTCCTGAAGATTGTCCAAGATGGTCCGGTATGTCAGTCTTGAGCCAGTTCTTGGTGATTTTCTTGGAAAGACCTGTTTCTTACTATAGAGATACTGGGTACCGATTTGCGTGATGTTTGGACAATATCTGTGTTTTACAAATATCTGACTCCTGGCGGTGCTATAACTGGCCCATGTGAAATATTTGGGGCAGAGGTTCTGCTCTGGCATCCAGGTTGTGTGTGTGTGTGTGTGTGTGTGTGTGTGTGTGCGTGTGCGTGTGCGTGTGCGTGTGTGTGTGTGTGTGTGTGTGTGTGCGTGCGTGCAGCGGACCTTCGACGGCTTGCACTTAGATAGTACAAAGAGAACTATCTGTTGCATGGGTGCATCTTGGGTGAGTTTACGGCCTACTTGCAATGAAAGGAACACTGATGAGTACACTCACTGTTTATGGTGGCATTGGTGTTGAGATAACTACATATAAGGGGAGACTTTACTGCTCTACTTAGAATGAATACAACATGATAAATACGCTGTCTGTTTGTTCATGTGTGCAGTGGTGCAGCAACATTCTGGTAAATCCTCAGCCTGAGTTGAAAGGGCTACGTCTAGGTATTTGTTTAACTACTCTGCAATCTGTCACTCCATTTGCCTTTATTGCATTGCATCAAGAGAATATTGTTGTACACGTGTTTAATAGAAAAACATCCATCCATCCATCAAACCATGCGTGACACAAACATTTCCGTCTGTGACTTCAATCTGATCAAATATAATGAACGACTTGAACCATAGCAGGAGGTGGCCTTCAGACTCCACCTCTTTTTTTTTAATTCTGTGAAAAGAAAAAATGTAAAACCCTGTTTTTTTGTTGTTGTATTTATGAAATGTAGTATATCATATAATTAATTATATATTTTTTAAAAGATCAAAAGGTTTTATGGTCTCGGAGCAACTCCACTGGAGCCTGGGGTTCAGTGTCTTGCTCAAGACCACTTCAGTGGTGTTGGAGGAAGGGTTAGAGGTGGCCAATCATTTCCCCAAACCAGATGTTCAATCTGGAATCAAACCTGGAATCTAACAACAAGTGCTCCTGTAACCTTAAGTTTAGGCCACTGCTACCCCAGAGATGCTAATTTTCTATTGGTTACTTGTTGTCATGTATTTTTGTTATTTAGAGTTGCTTTACTAAAATGTTATGAATATTAATTTAGATAGCATGTTGCTTAGATAGATTCTAGTTATATTTACTATGATAGTTTCTTTGAGGCATAACATTTCTACTTCCGCAAGCAGAGCGCGCAAGTACTGCGATCGGCTGGGTAGGCCTATCTATGTGCCATTTCAAAACTTCACACATCCTGCCATTGGCAAGGATCCTGTTGACCAGCGATACTTACTTACTCCGATTGCACACTTGTAAGTAGCTCTAGATAAGAGCATCTGCTAAATGCCTAAACTGTAAATTGTAACTGTAATGCTATTCTGGAATGAACATTGATGAAAATAACTTTCATCAAACAATCTGCTACATTTTGCTTAACTTAGCTCCATGGCCCTGAGCTAAGACGTTCTTGTTGACTAAAGATTCGTGTTAAAGCTGTACTCCCTACATTTGCTTTGCTCTCCTATTTTATCTCCCTGTGAAAAAGCATGGTGCTGGGTCAAAGTGTACATAGCTTGTTGCTGTCCATCAGCGGTGGTGCTGAATCATTCACCAATTGATGCATGTGGGGTGGAGTTGGGTCATATCCAATACTACTGATCATGGAGAGCAGAGGTTCATTTCTCAGATTTGTCCTCTATGAAGGTTTATAATAATAATAATAATAAACTTTATTTGTATAGAGCTTTTTAAGAACAAAGTCACAAAGTGCTTGACAGAAGAATCAACAATACAAAGAAGAATCAGCAATGCAAAAACTGTAACACCACATCACAAAATAAAAGTAAAAAAATAAATACAAAATTAATAGATCAAAAACAATGATAGCATATATTAAAATCAAGAAAATCAAGGGCGCAAAGGGGTGAAAGCAGGTGAGTTTTCAGGAGGGATTTAAAACAGGGCAAAGAGTCAAAGGTCAGCTGCACAGGTGCAATGCATTATTGTTAATTGTGGCACGTTTACTAACATGCCAAGTTTAGCTGCACTTGAACAACCATTCCAGGCTGCCATATCCAGCCCAAGAAACTGTAGAAACGAGGGGAAACATAGAATGTACTTCTTAAAATAAATGTATCATGCCTGTTGCTAAGGGACCATTCGTTTTTTTTCCACTAGGGGGTGCTGGTTCACATGTGATATCATTTTTATATTTTTCCTTGGCCCCCCCACACCCTTCAAATATTTTTGGGTGACCCCCCCTGAGAGACTTGAGGAAAATGCATGACCCCCCCTCCCCCCCCCCCCCCCACTATAAACAATGTTTTTTTGTATTCAAGACAACAGGAGAAACCCATGCAGTGATGTAAAATAACTAAGTACATTTACTTAAGTCCTGTACTTTTTAATTTTGAGGTATTTGTTCTTTACTTGAGTATTTCCAATTTCCAATACTGTAATACTTTTACTCCACTACATCTCAGAGACAAATATTGTACTTTTGCTCCTCTACAATTATTTGAAAACTTTAGTTACTTTGTATATTTGGATTACCTACATCAACCACTTCAGCCCTATAGCCTATACATTTTTGGCCATTTGAAAATAGACGCAACGCATTGTGAGCTTGTAGATCTGCTATTTTCAAAAGATCAGAAAAGAACAGGACATTCTGCATGAGTACTTTTACTTTTGGTACTTTCAGTACATTTTGATGCCAATACTTCTGTACATTTACTCAAGTACATTTTGAATTCCAGACTTTTACTTGTATCTGGGTATTTCTTCATTATTGTATTGATACTTTTACTTAAATAATTGGACTACTTTTTCCACCACTGGACCCATGACAGCCTTGAGGGTCCATATTATCCCTTCTCTGGGTTACAGAAACTCACAAAGCGGCTATTAAGAGCCACCCGTTATTTTACTAGATACTAGTTTAACATAATTGCTGCTATAGCCTATAGGTTTATCAATACCTAGAGGCAAATTTTATAACACACTATTTGATGTTGGGGGTCCATTTGGTTCCATAGGTGCCCTCTTGGGGTTACAACAACACTCCAAACTAAAGAAAGATTGAGCAACTGTGATCCATTTTCCATGATATGAAAACCAAGCAAAGTAAACAAAGTATGCATGAGTCTTTTCTCTCTCCTTGACTCCTTCCCACTGCAGCTGTGTGTGTGTGTGAGAGTGAGAGAGAGAATTACACACCTTTTTTTCTACATGCTTTTCTTTTTGGGGGGGAAAAACTGGAGGTATGCTTATATTCCTCTCTTGGTAAGTGAACATTTCGAGTTGTGACAACAAATAAGGTGTTTGTTAGCCTATATGTATCCAGCTGCTACCAGGAAACTCCTGTGTGAGCAGCACAGCACGCAGTGAATGTCCACAACAACGCATTGAACAGTGGAGAGCAGAGGAGGGGGCGGGGCCGAGGGACGTGTAGGACTGGAATGTACCAAGTTGAGTCAACTATGTAGGGGTGAAACTTTGATATACTAACTTAATGTTGTTTAGATAAACAACAAAGCTAAGCATTTTTAATTACAAAATTCGACTAATTAAAGTTGCATGACCCCCCCTACAGACAAAATAAAAAAACCATGGCCCCCCAACTGCTCAGATAAATATTTGATGACCCCCCCCTCTTATGGACTATACCAATTATTCATTTTAAACGGACCGTCCCTAAGGTATGGGCAACATCAATGACTGGTGTCTTGCATGTGCGTAAAGGCGTACGTGCAAGACACCAGTCATGTTCCCATACCTTAGCTTTTTCTGAACTGCCTTTGTGAATGTGTGTGTTCCTGTTCATAATCAGTCTTGTGAAACAGGTCACCTCAGATCAGGTCAGATACTGTAGTGTCCTTAATCACCTACCATTTCACATGCTTCCCTGTGCAGAATTTGAAAGTGGTGTGCTTCGTGTACATGCAGTTTAACATTATTGTAGGGGAGGGGAACGTCCGCTCCAAATGTGTAAGCAATAGTAACATTGGAATATACAGGTACATGTTTTAATCTGCTTGTGGTTATTCCCAAGCAAGACCATTTTCAGTGTGGAGTCCCTATGAGGTGCATGTTAAAAGTACAATCAGAAAGAAGCTTTTTGTGGGTAAGTTGATATACCTTTATTATTATTTAATTATTAATGCTTATTTTAAATCATTTCAATGTACTTTTTGAATGGATTATACTGAAATTACCTATGAGATCAATTGATCAAATATAGCAAATATATTATACATTTATTTAGGAAAATCCAAAGGCAAAACCAAATACATATTATTTACCAACCTATCAGTTTGGTTGTATTTATACATAAAATAATGTAAAATATATTTACACATTATTTTAAGTTGTTTTTTCCTAAATAAATGTATAAATATATTCACATTATTATCTTAATATTTACAATGTTTTGTAGAGACAATAACTAATAGTCAGGGAAAATTAGCAGAATACCTGTCAAATCTAGGAATAAATTCCTTACCAAACAATTTCTTCACCAATGTGTTCGTAAAGGTGTCTAATAACATATTTAACAAAGATTGAAATTCAACATCCCTAGCAAAATGTTTGACAGCTAGGGTAATTCTGGGTCTCATTCACTTACTATACACTGTACTATAAGGGAAAAAAATCACTCCCAAAAATATGCTTTAAGTGGGATGTGAGGGGTCTAACTAGGTGTTTTTAATTATTCTGAATCCATTGCAAGCATTTGTTTTGCACGAAAAACATTCCTTGGGCCAAAAATGGACCCCATACACCTTGTGAAAAGTGATGACTCATCACTAAACCATCGTTTTTTTGCGGCTGATTTTGGCCCAATGAATGTTTTTCGGGCAAAACAAATGCTTGCAATGGATTCAGAATAATTAAAAACACCTAGTTAGACCCCTCACATGCTACTTGAAGCATATTTTTGGGAGTGATTTTTTCCCTTTAGTTTTAGAAATGGCTATAAAAAGAAAATGAAGGGTGATCTAACTTGTCTCTTTGGATAAATTCTTTCCAATGGCCCTAAGGTACTTCCATACCAAAGGGGACCTTTGCATCATGACTTGAAGTAAAATATGTGCTAGAGCCTCCACTAGTATGAGATAGTAGAATGACAAAGTAGGACGTAATATGTGTGCAATGTGGCCCTCTGGAGTGAAGGTGGAAATAGTGGCCCTTGCCATCATCATAGTTGCCCACCCCTGCTCTATGGTATGTAATGCCACAAATGATGCATGTCACTCTTATTTTAGATAAGATGGAAGAAAACAATCCAAATGTACTGGACACCAACCAAATGGAGGTCAAGATCCAAACTGAACCGAACAGCATACAGATTTCAGACAACTTTAGAGAGGCTGCAAAAAAGGTACATTTAAAGCACAACATAGATTCTGGACTGGCATGTCACAGTCTCCTGACTTGCACTGCAGTAGTCAATGAAAGAGGCATTTGTGATGAATTTGGAGAAACCATGTGTAATGTTAGTGGTGTTCTTGATTGATTTGTTTATTGCAAACAGTTGACAATTTGTGATCTTTGACCCAAGAATACATTTGTAATACTTTTGAGTGGAATGTATTTTGAATCTCCATTTTGTTAATATTTTGTCCAAATTAATTTAAAGGCTTCCGCACCTGAATAATTGAGTCAATGCTAATGCGGTAAATAAAACAACAACAAACTAAGCTCAGTATTCTTTGAAAATGATGGCTAGTAATGTCACCTTGGTCATAGTAAACAAGCTATGCCTGACCACTGTGTGTGTATCCTAGAAGTGGACCGGCTCATTGAATCTGTGGGCGGCAGCCATAATTTCTACCATGGGCTCATCATTACTCAACGGTTATTACATCACAGTGGTCGCCAGCTCAGCTAAGGTGAGCCTCTGTTTTCTATTATTCTTTCCTGCATGGATTCTACGTTGTTGGTTTAAAACATAGGGCACATAGAAGGATCTACTTGTATTAATCCACAAGACAGTCTAAATTAAAATGCCACTGCAATCATGGGGTTGCAGGTAGCAAGCTAGGACCATTAGCTCAGCATTCCACAGTTGAATGTGCATGGCTCAACCAGGGTATGGCAGGGGTATGCAGCTGCCACTATAAAAACAATCTGCCCAGGGTAATTTGTACTACTTAGTAACAGAGCAGAATGGGGGAATTGCAGGCTATAGGTAAGGTAGTAGCAGCCACAGCCCCGCATATAGCCAAGATGAACGGTGGGTGGAAATGTGTAAGAGTGGCCAGACTCACATTAACAGCCAGAATAAACTGGTACTCTTTGTCAACACCTTACTTTCTTGGATTTGCAAATAAATAATTATAGTACACACCTTTTGATTCAAGTGTATTATTTCAGTATTATCATTAGCATTTCCATATATAATTATAAGACTTCCGACAACGCCACCTCTATAAAAGAGGAAAAGGAGATATATAATAATAACCCTTTTAAGACACACAGGTACGTTTTTCAGGTGTTCAGAGCAATATAAACCCAGGAGAGAAGGAGCCGGACACAGTATTTCCAAAGGTATAACAAGTTCTTTATTATCTAAAATACAGGGGCTTCTATACGCCATAAAACCATTCAAAACACAAATAAAACCCTAACACTCCTAAATAGCGCTTCTAACTAAAAAACCTAAAAACAACCAACAATAAGATCACAACCCGGGTAATTTCCTCCCTTTATCAATTCCCACCGCACAATTAAAGTGCGGGTGCAATATTCGCCACTTAACAATTTAAGGCGTATATATAATAATATGAATATTGCAAATCATTAGCTCAAATAGGACGTGTGTTATATATATAATACTAATAGGCGCAGGCAGGTATAATAATAATAATAATTATGATAATAAGCAGGGTGAGTAGAAGACGTGTAGAGGGACACAGCAACTCTTCAGTAACATCTACGTCTCAGGCCTTCGTATCTGCGAACAAGGAAAATAGGCCAGTATCCTTGTATACTTTAACTTATTGGCATAACTCAGGTCAGTGGCTTGAAGAGACAAATGGTGCACAGATTCTCTACTCACACGGAGGCAGCCAATGGCTGCCTGTGCGGGTATTGCGCACGACACCACTGTCACCACTGCGACCCCTCTAGTCAGCTCGGATGGAGCGGCTCGTCTCGGCTCGCCTGGTCAGGATAGATGGTCCGCGGGAACTTCACCGGTTCTGCTGGGCCACCGTGTTGTCTGACTCACTGCGTTGCACTGTGGAGCTCACTCAAGTTCATCATCAATAGTTCTAGGTAGGGCTCACTGCTCATGCCCTCCTGTGTCTGTCCTCAGTCCCTCATAACACTGGTCACCTCTGCCTGTTCACCTGCCTCACACACACGTCCTCCTCCTTTCACGTTCAGTAACAGAGTGACAGAGTCCCACTTATAAAGGCCGCCCACTGCTCGACACCAGTCTCTCATTGGCCGGGCATGACATCACTCTTTTCCCATTGGCCGCGTAGCAGCCGCTCGTTATCCTATCCAGTTCTTTCACACACACAGTTCCGGAAGAGGAGTTCATTCAGGGAGAAATAGCGTTAGACACAGAACAACCACAAAATGTATAATAGGGGAAACAATAAGATAGTATTCAATTAAAGCAAAATAACAATAAAACACAGGAGTTTCCAAAGAAATACATTTTAACAAAAAAAAAGAAATAACGCTGTCTTCCACCCCCTTACACTCCCCCCTACTTAAATCGCTGGCAGTCCCTGCAGCTAGCTTAACCTGGGCTATAACGCTGAGGTGGCTGTCCCAGATTGACTCTCCCCGAACGGCGCGGAGCCGTGGGGAAGAACCCATAACACTGTCTCCATATTGGACCAGGCGCTGGTGGTGGAGACACTGGCTCAACTCTCCCACCCAGCTCACGAGGCGCTACACAGACCTTCAACGCGTTCCTGTGTACTGTTCGATCCCGCCCTCCTTTCTCTGGCCGAATCCTATACACCACTCCCGCATCTCCTACCGTGCCCACTACCACAAACGGCTCGGGGTCCCACCAAGAAGCCAGCTTTCCTTGGCCTTGTCTGTTTCGGTTCCTCACCCACACTCGCTCACCCGGTACCAACGGTGGGATACCCGCCCGTTTGTCATACATGCGCTTTCTCTGCTCGGCCATACCTCCCATCCTATGCCCTGCAGTACGATAAGCGTCATTTAGTTTCCGTCTGTGATCATGGACCCAGTCTCCTACAGTAAGCCTACTTTGCTGAGCTTGCACTCCTAGCTCTACATCTACGGGGCGTCGCAGATGGCGACCAAACATCAGAAACGTTGGGGCATAGCCAGTGGCACTGTGGGGAGTGTTATTATAAGCGTGAACCAGTTCGGGGAGATGCTCAGGCCATCGGCCGTGCTTGTCAGCATCCAAAGAACGTAACAGATTAAGTAACGTTTGATTAAATCGTTCCGCGCCACCATTTCCGGCCGGATAATAGGGCGTCGTACGGCTCTTGGTAATACCATAATTATTACATAATTGTTGCATAAGGGCGGACTCGAAGTTGGCCCCCCTGTCCGAGTGAAAACGAGCTGGACAACCGAAAGGCTGGATTACATGGGTCCATAGCGCACGGACAGTGGTCTGAGCAGTTTGATCACGTGTCGGAATAGCCCAACTATATTTAGTGAATAAATCAGTTGCTACAAGGATATTCTGACAGGGGTCTGCTGGTCGCCCCAACGTGAGAAAATCAATCGCCACCACTTCTAGAGGGTAGGAAACTTCAAACGGCTGTAAAGGAGCCCTAGGCTCCATCCTAGTTTTCTGTAAGCCACAATTAACGCACCCCTGATGATAGCGACGTGCCTCCCCCTCCATGCCGTGCCAATAGAATCGTCTGCGGAGCTGTGCTAGAGTCCTATCCACACCAGCGTGCGCAGCGGCCACATGCATCTCTCTCCACGTCTCCTCCTGCCTGGAATTGGGACAAACAATCTGTAAGTATTCTTCTTGGGTATAAGGGTCAGTCACATGATGATACAATACCCCCCCTTCCACGCGCAGCCTCGTCCACTGCCGTAATAACTGGACCGCCCCTCTCGTCCAATTCCTCTTCTCCGTCAAGGTGGGGTGCGTGCCCCTCTCTACGCACCGCATCACCATTTGGATATCCTTGTCCTGTCTCTGCGCGCTCTGCCACTCACCAAGGCTGTTTGTGGCTGCAGGCGTCAGCTCCACCGCCGCAACTGTCGTAGGCTGTACGGGGAACCTGGACAAGGCATCAGCGTTAGCATTATTTTTTCCTGGGCGGTACTTGATATCGAACGTGAACGACGCCAGTTGCGCCGCCCAACGCTGCTCTATGGCTCCTAGTCGAGCTGTCTGGAGATGCGCCACCGGGTTATTGTCTGTGAAAATCGTGAAATGAGCTCCAGCCAAATAATCCTTAAACTTTTCCGTGACAGCCCATTTAAGAGCCAATAATTCTAGTTTAAAGGAACTATAATTAGCATCATTTTGTTCAGTGGGGTGCAAACTGCGGCTTGCATAAGCAATAACTCGTTCTCTCCCATCTTGCATTTGAGCCAACACAGCGCCCAGGCCTTGGTTACTCGCATCTGTATAAACCACAAAAGGTTGATCATAGTCCGCATACGCCAGTACAGGAGCTTGAGTGAGGGCACTCTTTAACGCATTAAATGAATTTTGACATTCAGTGGTCCACCTAATCAGCTGCTGTGAGGACTTATTATCAACGGAGATCCCAATTAACAGGTTATTTAGTGGCCGTGCAATGGCAGCAAAGCCCTCCACAAACCGGCGGTAATAACCTGCGAGGCCCAAGAACACACGAACACACGAACCTCCCGTACCGTCGTTGGAGTGGCCCACCCCCGGACTGCCACCAATTTGTCTGGGTCCGGCCGCACTCCTTCTCGGTCCACGACGTGGCCCAGAAACTTCACCTCACGTTGTAGCAGCTTACATTTGTCCAGGCGCAGTTTAAGCCCGTGTTTCCATAACCGCTGGAACACGCGATCCAGGTGCTGTAGATGAGAAGAGAAATCAGGGGAGTATATAATAATATCATCTAAATAAACTAATAAAGACTCGGCCACTTGGCCACTTAAACAGTGTTGCATAAGTCTCTGAAATGTGGCTGGCGCATTACACAGCCCAAAGGGCATTCGTTTAAACTCAAATAACCCCAAAGGGGTCGTAAAGGCAGTTTTTTCTTGATCCCGTGGATCCATGCTCACCTGCCAATATCCACTGGCTAAGTCAAGAGTCGAGAACCACTGGGCCTTAGTCAAGCTCGTCAACGTCTCTTCGATGCGCGGCAGGGGAAACGCGTCCTTGTGCGTTACTGCATTCAGCTTACGGTAGTCGACACAGAATCTCCAGCTGCCATCTTTTTTCTTCACCAGAACGATCGGCGCGGCCCACGGGCTACAGCTCTCAGTGATCACTCCCTTGTCCATCATGTCACTTAGCAAGATCTTCATCTCTTTATACATGGCGGGCGGCAGCGGCCGGTGTCGCTCACGTATAGGCGCAGCGTCAGCGGTATGGATCTGGTGTTGTACTGCCTCCGTCTGTCCAAAATCCTCGTCATGTACAGCAAACACCTTCTCCCACTTCGTCAGCATAGCCTGCAGTTCCTCTTGTTCCCCCTGGGGTAGATCAGTTCGATCGGCGAGCCCCTGGAGCTCCTGGGACAGAGTGCGCACGGGTCCGTCCTCCGTGGCACTCACCAGGGCGACCTCCACCAGGCCATCCGCAGACATGGACAGACTCAGGTCCCGGTCCCCCCGGACATCAGCATCCTGGACCGGATACAATTTCCCCAGCTTCTGGTACCGTCCCACGGTGACACTATAGGGAAAGGGATTACAGAGGCGAATAGGAACCCGCCCTCCCCGCACAGTGACCAAGGCGCGCGCCACCCCCAGCTGGTGCCTGTCCGTCAAGGCCTCCACTAACGCCTCGTAGTCAGTCCCTTGCGGGCCCCGGCGCGTGCGTCCCCATACAACCACTTCACTTTGAGCAGGTACTCGTATCTTCTGACGGCGACCAGGCCACACATAGCCCAAGGAGCCATCATCATTCGTCACCGTTTCAATGCGCTGGCAGGCAGCAAACGCATCTCTCCATAGAGAATTTGCTTGGCGCGGGGGAAAAGCAACCCTCCCAGGCCATTTGAACAGAGTACGCCAGCATGCACTTATTACATTCATGCCAATAATGAGCGGTTGCGTACAGTGTTCATCTTTAACAATGACGACCCCCCTCCCCGGGATTCGTACTCCCTCCAATTCTAGATCAAATACCGCATAATTAGTGTAGGGTATATCCAGCCCGTTTGCTGCCCGTAACTTAAAAACGAGCGGCCCCGTCCCTAAATCAGTTTGGGAAAAGTGTTCAGTAAATAAACTCTGTTGCATTAAAGTGACTTGTGACCCCGTATCAAGCAGCCCTTGTAATCGAACGCTCCCCATTAGCACATTAACCGTGGGACATTGCCCAATAAACACATCATTGGCCCTGGTTCGTAGCACAGATGACTCACCTCCTGTCGACTGGACCGCGGCGACAGGACAACTCAGTTTAACGGCGGCTGGCCGTTCGCACACCATCTAGCTATATGGCCCGGCTGGTTACACTGTCGACAGATGGGCCTGCCTTCCCTGTCCCATTCATTTCTCTGTGGTGGTGCATAACGGCGCGGCGGTGGCACGTAGGCTGGCTGTGGTGGCGGCGGCGCGGGGCGCACAGCTGGAGCGGCGGCTTGCATGAGCGGTCTCATTTCGTTCATCAATTCCTTCGTAAACCCCTTCATCTGTGTTTTGACATCCTCCATTATTTCTCGCTTCAGTTCCTCTCTCCAAGCAGAGGTCTGTGATGGCACAGGGACAGTTACTGGGTTAATAGCATGACAAACAATTTCAGTAGCTGGCGTACCTCCATGTTCCACGTCCAAGGTCAAGGCCTCCTGTCGTAGTGCGGCGAAGTCTTCGTCGGGATGACGTCGAGCATATATGCGCAGGGCTTGGCCAAGCGGGCCCTCAGCTAACCCCTGGAGAAACTGATCTCGGAGAACGGCATCGGAGGGGGCTGTAGCGGCATCGTATCGTCGCAACCCACAAAACAGTTCTCTCAATCTTAGAATGAACGCATTAACACTTTCCCCTGAGCGCTGTGTACAACTATAAAATTGTGAGCGTACTTTTGGGACAGGGACCGTTTCTTTATACACACTGTCTAAATAAGCAAACAGTTTTTCTACTGTGTCTCGATCTCCGTCATCCAATACATTGACCTGCCGTCTAGCCTCATCAGTTAAGGTTTGTAGTAAGATAGCAACTTTCTTTACCTCTGTGACATCTTGGGTGCTCAATAGCCCTCTAATCTGTACCCTCCATTCTCTATATTTCGTTTCGCCCTCCGTACCTTTAAACGTTGGCAGCCAGGGGGGCGCCTGGGTAAACCGGCATCATCATCATTACGAACCACAAGTTTAAATCACACACAATTGTTCAATCTCTCCTTTATATTGCTCTGTACCCGATCCTGCCGACCCACGCCAAATGTAAGAGTGGCCAGACTCACATTAACAGCCAGAATAAACTGGTACTCTTTGTCAACACCTTACTTTCTTGGATTTGCAAATAAATAATTATAGTACACACCTTTTGATTCAAGTGTATTATTTCAGTATTATCATTAGCATTTCCATATATAATTATAAGACTTCCGACAACGCCACCTCTATAAAAGAGGAAAAGGAGATATATAATAATAACCCTTTTAAGACACACAGGTACGTTTTTCAGGTGTTCAGAGCAATATAAACCCAGGAGAGAAGGAGCCGGACACAGTATTTCCAAAGGTATAACAAGTTCTTTATTATCTAAAATACAGGGGCTTCTATACGCCATAAAACCATTCAAAACACAAATAAAACCCTAACACTCCTAAATAGCGCTTCTAACTAAAAAACCTAAAAACAACCAACAATAAGATCACAACCCGGGTAATTTCCTCCCTTTATCAATTCCCACCGCACAATTAAAGTGCGGGTGCAATATTCGCCACTTAACAATTTAAGGCGTATATATAATAATATGAATATTGCAAATCATTAGCTCAAATAGGACGTGTGTTATATATATAATACTAATAGGCGCAGGCAGGTATAATAATAATAATAATTATGATAATAAGCAGGGTGAGTAGAAGACGTGTAGAGGGACACAGCAACTCTTCAGTAACATCTACGTCTCAGGCCTTCGTATCTGCGAACAAGGAAAATAGGCCAGTATCCTTGTATACTTTAACTTATTGGCATAACTCAGGTCAGTGGCTTGAAGAGACAAATGGTGCACAGATTCTCTACTCACACGGAGGCAGCCAATGGCTGCCTGTGCGGGTATTGCGCACGACACCACTGTCACCACTGCGACCCCTCTAGTCAGCTCGGATGGAGCGGCTCGTCTCGGCTCGCCTGGTCAGGATAGATGGTCCGCGGGAACTTCACCGGTTCTGCTGGGCCACCGTGTTGTCTGACTCACTGCGTTGCACTGTGGAGCTCACTCAAGTTCATCATCAATAGTTCTAGGTAGGGCTCACTGCTCATGCCCTCCTGTGTCTGTCCTCAGTCCCTCATAACACTGGTCACCTCTGCCTGTTCACCTGCCTCACACACACGTCCTCCTCCTTTCACGTTCATTAACAGAGTGACAGAGTCCCACTTATAAAGGCCGCCCACTGCTCGACACCAGTCTCTCATTGGCCGGGCATGACATCACTCTTTTCCCATTGGCCGCGTAGCAGCCGCTCGTTATCCTATCCAGTTCTTTCACACACACAGTTCCGGAAGAGGAGTTCATTCAGGGAGAAATAGCGTTAGACACAGAACAACCACAAAATGTATAATAGGGGAAACAATAAGATAGTATTCAATTAAAGCAAAATAACAATAAAACACAGGAGTTTCCAAAGAAATACATTTTAACAAAAAAAAAGAAATAACGCTGTCTTCCACCCCCTTACAAATGTGGGTATGGAGTAGCCTAATCTGTGATGACTTGTAGATGTCTAATCTGTTGATTTGATTTGGTCAGCCACTGTTTTCTCTCATTGCAGTTTATACATGAGTTCTATAATACCACCTGGATAGAACGGTATGGAGAGCCCATTGGAGCTGACACTACAACCATCATCTGGTCAATTACTGTCTCTATATTCTGTATCGGAGGTGGACTTGGAAGTATCATTGGCTCTCTACTAGTCAAACGCCTTGGAAGGTATACTGCACATGATCCATTAATGCTCACTATACGCTGAACATCTCTCTCTCTCTCTCTCTCTCTCTCTCTCTCTCGATGAATTTCGAATGCCTTATGATTTTGTTCCCCTTTCTATTCAGGAGGGGCACCTTGTTGGTAAAACATTGCTTCACTCTTGCAGCTGTTCTGTTAACGGGTGCATCTGAGAGAGCAGGTTCTTTCGAGATGCTCATCATTGGACGTTTTATCTCGGGGCTAAGCGCAGGTGAGTGTTTACCACTACTTGCCACTGTACATGAAAGCTTAACTTTAGCATCTGTACACAAACAGCTCTGGGCAGTTTGGTAAAGCTGTGGTGTGGACAGACCCAGCCCTCCAGAATACATACGAGTTTGTAGTCAAAGCTCTGCAAATCCCCAAGTACAGTCACCACCCTGGCCACAATCTTAACAAGCACTGAGCACCGCCGGTCGCCAGGCTGCCACACAGAAGCTTTTGATCATTGGCTGAACCTGGAGCTAGGGAGCACTCCTTTTGCACCGCGCGGAGGTGCCGGGTGTTCCAACCACCTCAACCTAACCTTAACCCTAACCCTAGCCTAACCTCAGTAAAACTAACCCTGGAGAGTAACTAACCTGCCGACGGGGGAGAGTAACTAACCTGCCGACGGGGGTAAGTAGCTAACCTGCGGACGGGCGTGAAAACTAGGGTCTCCGCCTGGAATTGTGGTGTGATTCCAAAATGAGCGTCCTTGAAATTTGCGGTTTAATGTCATGTATTGTTGATTTTCCTGTTGATGAAGATATGATGATGATGATTTGATTAAAACTTTTATTATGCATTTCAGGTATTTCACGAAATGCCATAATGATGTACCTGGCTGAGATTTCTCCTAAACACATACGGGGTTCTGTTTGTTCGACAAATGCCATCATTATTGATTTCGGCATGCTCCTTGGACAGGTGCAGGGTCTTCCAGAGATCCTTGGGCAGGTCAGTGTTGTGAACTTGTGAGGGATTGGAAGCTCTGAAGTAGATTAGCCTCAGGAACCAATTGAAACGGGGTTAGGAGCCATTATATATATATATATATATATATATATATATATATATATATATATATATATATATATGTTACCGGATGTTTGGGTAACTCAGGACGTTCTATGTAAGAGTGCTTGTTTTGTCGTTCACCACACACCAATCACCACCAGGTGGCGACGACAGCCATTCACTAGTGAAGGCGCTGACGTCACTCGTTTGCGACTATTTGCGACTTTATTTACTAGCCTAGCCTAGCCTAGCCTAGCCTAGCCTAGCTTAGCCATTAGCTCCATTGTAGTCACTTGGACAGGGCGTTTATCGTGGGCTTGCCCAGGCCTTACGGCCTGGGCATAAATATAACGATTGCATTCACCACGGCTTCGTAACGGCCCGCTGGCCTGCGCGCCGCTTGCAATGTCGTGGACAATCGAGCGACTCCGTTCCGCCCCGTGCTGCACGACGAGTGCTCCGTTTCTCGACCGTCCTGTTTCTCTAACAAACCGTGACATATATATATATATACCGGTATAAAGGTCTATATATATATTCTCCTATTTAAAAACAATGCTCAGGGTGCAATGCAGGAAGGGGTCTACTTATATAACTTTAGTTAGAAATAATTGTATTTGGCTTATATCCTTTACAAATGTAAACAAATGGCTTATTCATGAATAATGTCCTACTTAGTCCTACTTATTAATAGTTGATAAATGTTTTTAATCATAGTTTTAATGATTTAATAATAATTTACAAAGTCAATGTAAACAAAAAGTGTATTCATGATTAGTTAATTGCCCTAGTTAACTACTTAAAAATGCGTATGAATGATTTATAACGGGTCATTATTATGAACTGCTACCTTATTTCATTTTATTCAATTTACCTTTCCATTTTGTTTATTTTTGGCTATAGGAGTCCAGGTGGAACTACCTGTATGTTTTCGTCTTACTTCCTGCCATTCTGCAGCTGTTGATGCTTCCCATCTTTCCTGAAAGCCCTCGATATCTGCTGATTGAAAAGAATGATGAGGCTGCAGCTGAGAAAGGTATATTTCTGCTTGTTCAGACTGTATGACGGAAGCATTTGAAAATTGTGGGAGGCAACAGTCTGGTTGGAGAGAACACTTACTGTATGTACGGTAGGTGCATTATAGCTTCTTAATTCCATGCCTGATGGACAGCTTTACATTATGTGTGTGTTGCAGCACTCCAGACGTTCCTAGGAAAGGAAGATGTGTCTGAGGAGTTGGAGGAGATCAAGGCTGAGAAGCAAAGCCAGAGAGACATCAAGACCGTCTCTGTCCTTGAGATCCTCAGAAACCCAAATGTTCGTTGGCAGATAATTGTTACCTGCATGCTCTCGATCTCCGGCCAGTTCTGTGGAATAAATGCTGTATGGTAACATTGTTGATAATAATAATGTGACTGTCAGGAATAAACCTTGTAAGTCCCCCCCCCCCCCCACCCCCACCCACCATATGTCAGCCTGAGCCAATAACTTGATCATTATATTGCCTGCCAGGTATTCATTCATCTGCTGGCTTCTGCCAGGGTTTTTAATTTTCTTTACCTTATTTTGCTGACCCACGGAAGGTCTGACGATCTTTTCTTCTTTCAACCGGAAAAGATAATATAGATCCGCGGTCATATATCCGGTAGGAGACACAAAGCAGACTCTTTGTGTCTCTACCGGATACATGAGGGTCTTCATTATTATCATCAACTTATTGGCTCAGAAATGTGACAAAAACTAAAAAATATCCATGAATTCAAGGCTTCATGGGGTGCGTAATTTATAGGAAATAAATATTTTGGGGGGGTGAACTACTCCTTAAAGACTGAGTAGGTTTTTATGAATATTTAACCAATGAAAAGTAGCCTATTAAGTTAACACTAACTTGTGACTATAATGCCTACATTGAATCTATTGGAACTATTTAATCATTTGTCTATTTAAATGTTTTTATTTCTTAAAAAATAACGGTTTTCGATTATACAACATGGTTTCTTCCCGACAACAACAAATTGTCACCATTATCATTTAAGTATAATGTGCATAAAACACTTTCTGTCTTTTTCTTGTCTTACAGCTGTATTACTACTCCAACAGGCTGTTAACTCCTCTGGGCCTTGATGTCGAATTGATACCCTATGTCACCCTTAGCTTAGGTGCTGTAGAGTTTCTAACTACCGGGATTATTGTAAGTACAATACAGCTGTTGTTTTTCAATATTTGGGTCCATCAGCAAAATCTACAGTACAGTCAAAATGTGAGCAAGAAATAAACCAAGTAAAACAATGCTTTACAATGTCTAAAAATACAATAAGGATGTATTGCATTAAAGATCATGCTAGCATCACTTCATGTAATTCTCTATTCACAACTTTGCATATCATAATCTTGGACCATTTGCCTGCAGTTACTTTATTTTTAGATTTTGTAATTTAAATGTGACCGGAGTCACATTTATTCAATGTGACTTGAATACATTAGGCAATGTTGGCTTAACATCATAATTTGTGTATAAGTCATGTCGGCTAGCACAGAAGTCCAATAACAAAGCTAGGGTTCAGATCCTCCCAATCATGTCTTCAATGTTCATGTGTGCTTTGAAGTCTCCCAGCAGGACTATGGAGTCTCTTACCAGAAGGTTGTCTTTAATCCTGTTAGCTGTCTCCACTCAGGGGACGGTGATTGAACTTACTGGAAGAAGAATCCTCCTCATCGTGGGATATGGTGGAATGGCTGTGGTCTATATTCTATTAACGGTGACGCTCTATTTTCAAGTATGTTCCCTTTTTTTGAACATGAGAAGAGGTTGTTCTTAGAAATCACATATAAGAGCAAACTATTTAATCATTGTCTATTGTGACTTTCCTACAGGACAAAGCTTCTTGGATACCCTACCTCAGTTTTGCCTCAGTATTGGCTGTTATTGTCTTTGAAGCTGTTGGTCCAGGTAATTAAGCAAAGTTTTCTTATCTTTCCTTCTATCTTCATATCCTCCATGGGAGGATAGATAAATACTATGAAGTTCATAGTATTTATTGCGACCGAAGGTCGCATATACCTTGAGAAACCTCGAAGCTTGTCTGACTGTCAGTATTGTCTGATTGTCAGTATTGTCTGACTGTCAGTACAGGAAGTGAAGTCACGTGATGTCAGTGAGTCACAGTGATGTGGTACAGAATGACTCATATATGGGCATTGCCTGGCGTTGCCAGCCTCTATCACACACTTTGTTTTGGGAAGAGAGTCTGGGATTTCAGGAAGAGTTTTCATTTCTGGGGTTTGCTCCAAACCACGTGCCCCAAGCCTACATAAACCATGTGCCCCAAGCATACAACCCTGATTGGCCAACCCTAAAAGCTGTTTGAGGAAATAGAATCTCAATGGATCGGGGCCAGACCGTACTACAACACCTGTTCTGTCCTCAATGTGTGTGGAGGAGACACAAATAGACAGACAGCTAACAGTTGGCATGAAGAGATGGTCAGAGGCAGAGTAAAGTGTAGTTGCTTTTACTTCTCCAAACAAGAGTCAAGCCAGTTTTTAAAACTGAAAAATACAATAAAACAAAGGAAGCTCCAATTAAAGAATGCTGACTGTGTAAGACATACATCCAATAAAATAAAAACAGCATGAACAAAAGGCTACAAGCAGCACACATGTACCACAGTGTAAATCACCCTTTTTTAAATGACATGAAATGACCATACTGTAAAAATGTATATAGCCTGTAGGCCTCTTAATTGTTTTTAACCTATTTAAATGATACTGCACACTCAGGCAATATGAATGAATTGAACTATGAATTACAATGAAATATAATAATGAATTATGCTGCTGTCTGAATTGTTATGAAATTATGAATGATCAAACATGAGATAGGCCTACAACTATGAATTACTGTACCAAATGAATTGACACAATGCCAAAATGTTTCTCTATTGGTTGCATGAAGCTAGTAATGTTGACCAACATGAGTGAATCTGTCACATGTCAGTGCACAGGGTGAATGGAACTAGCTTTAGCTTAGCAACAAACAATCCAGGTGGCTAGCAGCTCACCAAACATTAGTAATGGGGAAAGAAAGATAACCACATGGTTACAAAATATACTATACACTTCAGAAATGATTGCAATCATGATACTCACAGATGATACTTTCTGTCTGGTTTTAACCAGGCAAATATGGGCATGAGATCTCATGTGTGTCTACTGTCAATAAAAAGCAGAAAAAGACCCAAAATACTTTCCAGATGGCAAAGGCATGGCCCAGATGATGGCCTCAGATGATCATCATGGCTTAAAATCCAAGCTGGATAGTGCGCGTCAGGAGGGAGGAGGGGTTATGGTGGGGGGTGGGGGGGGGGGCTAAAAAAATATTGGCCAGGGGCCCTCGCGGGGGTTAATCCGTCCATGCTCTTAGCAAACTACCTTTTGTTTTCCATTGATTGATTTATTTATTGATTGATTGATTGAAGAATTTATTAGATGTTTGCATAGGAAAAGGTACAGTTTCATGACAGTAAAGTTCACTGGTACACGGTCAACTAAAAGGATACGCTCAGGAAAGCACATGGCTTATTTACATTGAATAAACTTTGTGAAAACACAATGCAAAAATCAGGGGGAGGTAGTTAAGGTTAGGTTAAGTTTTCTGTTATCAATTTCGAGTAGCAGCCGCTTGTAAGTGGCTTTTCAGAGTGGTTTTAAAGGAAGTTAGGGATTTACTCTCCTTTAAAGGACCTACACCATGAATTTTCACTTTTTCTATTTTAAAACCTTTTTTTGGGGTCCCACTGGCACCTTCTATCCTCACAAAGTCCTATTTCTGACCGTTGTGTCTTTCTCTGGTTTTGGGCAGACAGAGATGAAAAGCTTTCCACAGGTTCTCAGAACAGTGCTGTTCTGAGAGTTGACGAGAGTGACGTCACTCTCGTTTCCCGTTTTTTTTTTTCAGTCAAAAAAAAAAAAAATTCAAAAAAAAATTTTTTTTCAATTTTTTTTTTCAAAACTTAAAAAAAAAAAAAAAATACAATGCAGTCAAAAATTTATTTTTTTCAAAACTTCAAAAAAAAAAATCAAAAAAATTTTTTTTCAAAAAATTTTTTTTTCAAAAACTTTTTTTTCAAAAAACTTTTTTTTTTTCAAAAAACTTTTTTTTTCAAAAACTTTTTTTTTTTTCAAAAAACTTTTTTTCAAAAAACTTTTTCTTTTTCAAAAAACTTCTTTTTTTTCTGGAAAAACCCCACTAGATGCGCCCCTGAGCAAACAGAGGCCGTTTTGGTATTGCAGCTGGAGAGCCTCATTATAGTAGAGCTAGAACAAACAAAAAGAATGGTCAGTGTTTTTTGAGGGTTAAAACCTGTCTAAAGCTGCATTCACACTGCAGATATATAGTTGAACGTTTAGCTTGCTTGGTCAATGTTATCTCAATGGAAACCAGCTTTAAAGCTTCCAAACCTTCGTTTGGTGTGTGTCCTGTATCTTTAAAGCTGGTTTCCATTGAGATAACATTGACCAAGCAAGCAAAACGTTCAACTATATATCTGCAGTGTGAATGCAGCATAAGACTCAATTTTGAGCATATATTTATACAAAAAATATAGTTTTAAAAGCATGGTGTAGGCCCTTTAAAGCCTTCGGTAGGGCATTCCACATTTTAGCGGTATAGAAGGAGAACAAATTTGACCCTTTCCCATATTTGACCCTTTCCAGTATTATTTTGTTATAATTGGCTTCCCAACTTTGAGGGATTGAGCTATTTTATTAAAATCGCCATGAATCATGAACACATCTTTACTGTTTATTGTAACCCCTCAAGTGATGTAATGAGGGGCCTAAATAGAATAAAATCATTCTGAACTAATGTATGCTGACTAGGCCTGTTCCTAGGGTTACGGCTACAAGCCATGACTTTTCTTTACCTTGTGTGTTTTGCTCTTCTATTGTGTCCCAGGTGCAGTTTCTACTACTGTGGTCAGTGAATTATATGAATACTCCTTCAGATCTTCTGCCATAATGGTTTATGGATTTTTATACTGGGTGTCCAACTTCATCATAGGAATAATATTCCCTTACCTTCAGGTGATTAAATGAACAAATGTCTGGTATCTTGTCAGTCTGTATTTTTCGGACTTATTACAATACTAACTACTATTTTTCTATGACTTGTTTGTTCTGTACAGAATGCCCTGCAAGACTACGTGTTTCTGGTGTTTATGGTGGTCTGTGCAGTGTCTACCATCTTCCTCGTCATTGTCCTCCCAGAGACCAGAGCCAAAACTTTCATAGAAATCACCCGAAGTTTCGCCAAGTTAAACAAGATCTCTGTTTCTGACTGAATGACTGGAATCAGCCATACTGTACCCTAGAAGATTCCTCCAATTCAAATCGATTAGATTTTATATTGTTTGTTTTGACTGAAGTCCCCCAGAATACTTGGCCCCGCCCTTATTGAATATATATATATTAACCATTTTCCCAACTTTTGGGGGAGAGATGTTCCTTTCTTTTCAATTTGAATGTTACATTTTCCATGAATATTGTCCATATATATTAGTCCGGTATGTCAGTCTTGAGCCAGTTCTTGGTGATAGCCTTTTTCCCAGCAACCAGAAGGATCTTGACCTAAGGATCTGAGGCGGCTGCTACAAGAAACTGGTAAATGAAAACAAAGCCCATCCATGCCTCCCCCTGACCTTTCTATTGTAAATACCATTTATTTTGCATTGTGTATTACAATTGTTTTTTTATGATGATATTTTCTGCATATGCAACGGCCGGGATTCAAACTGGGTCTCCCACGTGAAAGTCCATTTTCTTAACCATTGATCCAAAGGGATATCCCTATAGACCGAGGGATATATTAGACTTTTGAGGCCATCAGACTGAGGCAGTGAGTCACTCTGCTACACACTGTGTTCTATCTGTCTGTCATTCAATGTTGTATGAGTTTTTAAAAAGCTATAGGCTTTTTTTGGTTTATCCTTTTAGTTGACCTTGTGCCAGTGAACTGTACTGTCATGAAACTGTACCTTGTCCTTTGCAAACCTCTAATAACATCTTCAATCAATTAATCCAGGGGTCTTCAACGTTTTCAGGCCGGGGACCCCCAAACTGATGGGGAGATGGAGCAGGGACCCCCTACCACCTCGTAGGGTGGGGGGGTCGGGGCTACGACATATTTTTTATTTTAAACATGTACAAGTTACAGCGAGCAGGGTGGGCCGTACCACTACCATTTCTAAACATACTACTTATTAACTGAGAACCAATGTCAATAATATCAACAATCTGTCAATTGCATAGCAATCATGTATTCAAGCTATTCAAAATGGATAGAATCATGATTTATTTTTTAACATAAATGTGGGGGGAAAAAAACGAAAAAAAAAAAACATTTTTTGAAATCTTTTTTTTTTTTTTTTTTTAAGCAATAATTTCGCGGACCCCCTGCAGTACCTCCGCGGACCCCCTTGGGGTCGCGGACCCCCTGTTGAAGACCCCTGAATTAATCAATCAATCAAACCAAGAATTTGTTTCCTGGGTGTATAGTTCCTTCCATATGACCACATTGGTCTCCTTCCTTCCGTATGACCCAGGTAAAGTAAAAGACAACACCAAATCTATTTGCGGAAATCCTAGAGAAAACATTGAGTATCAGGTTGTCAAAAGAAAAGCATACTTGAGAAACATGTCACGGTAGCAGAGACAAAGATATCAAACATTAATATGAATTTAGGTCTCACACACTTACTGAAGCCTTTAATTAAGAACTCAAGACTTACCTTCCTACATTGTTGTTGTCAGGTGGAAACCTTGATCAAAACCATTTCTTTTCAGGAAGTATTAACAAGCTCTTTTTAATACTTTCCATTGGTAAAATATTTATAAAACCCACAGACACACTTAACCATCTGGCATACCGATGTTTGGAAATTTTATAGGAGAACATTTTCAAAGATCTTGTAGATTGGCTGTTGCACTATTTTGTGCAAATATAAGACCATATATAACTAGTTGGAAGATATGTGCTCCAAAGTATGTGCAGAGTGTGGGTTATGAGTTGTGCACAGTAGGCCTATGTGAGGGATTGAAAGTAACCTTGTAGTTTCTTTGCATGTGAAAATGTAGGAGTAATGTTGGAGAACCCAGCCAAATGTAAAGAGCATCAATGTGTAATGTAATAAAAATAATATAACATGAACAATTGGTGACAAGTAGCATTTTTGTGTTTGTTTAAGGGTCGATTCATAGTTTAATAAGGAGCCGAGTTTATTTCGGTTCCGGAGCTCTTACCGAACCGAAATAAACTCGTCTCCTTATTAAAAACTTATTAAAGTATGAATCGACCCTAACCCATATAGGAGTGCAATGAGACAGACAGTGCACTAGAAGGATTGCTTTACTATAATTTTGAATATACTTTATCAGCCGAAATGGAATAACAGTAAGTCATACTTTGAAATGACAGTATCGTCACTACCAATGGCGTGATTGATAGTTGGCAGTTGTGCACACTGGCGGTTTTTAGCTCTACGCAGACTACGCAGTTGCTTGGAGCCCAGAGGATAGACGAGGCCCCCTGAGCTGCCCGTAGCAGCTCAGTAAATCTTCGCCCCCGCTGACTTTCGGCACCTCTTTAACCAAGGTGCTTTTTTTATACACTCGGACTGAAAGACCTACAAAAAAGGGAGACCCAAGTTATTGCGACCGTCAGGTCGCAGTTACTATCAAAACCTCGACCAGCTGTCCGTCAGTCTGTGAGTCAGTCTGTGAGTCAGTCTGTGAGTCTGTCACACGTCACACTTTTGCCCTGCTCATATCTCCGCAACCGTTGCCCCGATCCATGCCAAATTTTGCACACACACTCCTTGCCTGCCAAACCACAACCTCCACCCATCATGCCCCTCTTCTAGCGCCACCATGAGGCCGATTCTTGCAAAACACATTTTTTGGACACTGCTCCTACAATTTTTGCCCTAAAATCACGCAAATCGCTACACAGTATGTCTACACTCATCTCTTCAATATGGATCTGTCCCATTTGGCGCCACCTTCAGGCCGATTTTTTAAAACACATTTTTGGACACTACTCCTACAGATTTTGCCCTAAAATCACGCAAATCGGTACACACTACACAGTATGTCTACACTCATCTCATCAACATGGATCTGTCCCATATAGCGCCACCATCAGGCCGATTTTTTCTAACACATTTTTGACACTGCTCCTACAAATTTTGCCCAAAAAACACGCACATCGGTACACACTTGCTCTACACTCATGTCATCAACATGGATTTGTCTCATTTAGCGCCACCTTCAGGCTGATTTTTTTAAACACATTTTTGGACACTGCTCCTACAGAATTTGACCTAAAATCACGCAAATCGGTACACAGTATTTCTACGCTCATCTCATCAACATGGATCTGTCCTATATAGCGCCACCATCAGGCCCATTTTTTCAAACACATTTTTGGACACTGCTCCTACACATTTTGGACGCTGCGACCTGACGGTCGCTTATCTCCCGATTAGGGAGTCTTACTGGTTGTATAGCTGCGTCTCAAGTCCTTAATTAGATCCTATTTCCTACACTTCTTGTTGTTGTTTTTTTTTGGAACTCCTTATCTCGTATTACCTTACAGTTCCCTTTAGCCACACCCGCACGAAGACACTTGTGTGTGGAAACCGGTCGGCGTCCCTTATTTGATTTATGCCCTGGCCCCTGAGACATTAAAGACATTTTAACATTTGCCCTTGCTCGTCGGGAAGTGTGTCTAGAGTTCGCCGATCATGCTTTCTTTCATCTAGGGCTAGGATGGAGCTAGAAACTGACATGAACAATGTCCCGGTTCACCACTATACACAAGAATATACAGACGTTGTGCAACTCAATAAACATATTAAAAAACCTTAACAATGCCCACCCGACACAACAGTGGTCCCCCGGTTGATTCTTAGTCAGGGTGGTGGTCCCTCATTCACAATCTCATAATCTCCTATTCACAACCTCTAGTCTGAGCCCTTGGCTCCTTTACCGCTGTAGAGCTTCACAATTCACATAATTGCTTTCGGGCAGAAACCTCCATATTTCCATATTTCAACTTTGTATGTATTTTCATGAATTAAAGCCCTTTGTTGTACTACGGTGTCACACAACATGAGCAAACATTGGCTAAACTACAGTCTAAATAGCATTTTTTGCAATTAAAATTAAAGGAGAAATAAGTGAAAGTTATGGTCTGTGGGTTGTAAAAATACTGAACCAATGAAATGTATGCATACCTACAGTACTGCACTTATGGGGAGGGGAAATTAAAAACAACATAAAAAATCCTAAAACACCACATAATTATTATGTCTTTATTTATTCCACTTGACTTTTATTTCCATATTAATCCATGTAATCATGTTACATACGTTGGTGACTATTGAGATTGGCACACTTCCTGGGGCAAGCTGTCCAGATCACTCATGTCGCTCATACTACATATCTTCTGTTAATGTTTATGCTATGTGTATGCCTATGTTTTCCTAAATGTGTGAAGACAGTAGACTGCGTGAGTGAGATGAAAAAGAAAAAAAAACCTGGGTGAAATCTGCCAATCTCAATAGACACCAACGGTACAATTACACATACACATAATCACACATGAAATCGCATCACAAATGTAACTAGAAGCAGTGCACTTCCGAGCACAGGTCTCTGCCAGGTCAGGTAGGTTATGGTGGCCTCCTGGTGGCACTATAATAGGCCAATGTGAAAAGGGTGCCATGTCTTCTCCGGCCTTTCAGGGCAATTGGACGTTGCATGCATGATGCATTTTGTTCCAAAAAATGTGTTTTGCAAAAGTCGACCTGCTGGTGTTACCATAACAGGCCAATGTGAAAAGGGTGGCATTTGTTGTGTGTGTGGAATGTGCATGCCAAACTGCAAGGGAAATCGCAAGCTGCCTTCATGATTTGAGGCGTTTAGTTCAAAACGGACCAATCCTGCAAACTTTGGAAGCCAATCTTAGCGAAAACCTTTACCTCATGGTGGCACTAGAACAGGCCCATGTGAAGATGTGGGGCAGAGGTTCTGAATTGCCATCCAGGGAGTGTGTGCACTGTGCACACAGTTTGGCAGCCACCGACCGGGCCAACGGTGCCGGAGATTAGCTGGTAGCAGACGGACGGACGGAAACACGGACGGACGGACAGGGGGAAAAACATAGTCTCGGCCATGCCTTTTAGCCTGGCGGAGACAATAAAACATTAGACCCAGTAAAGAAATGACCAAAGCATCACAGACACAGGCAACTAAAGACAATAATCATCCGTAGATGTTTCTTGACATGACAAAACTCTCGGCTTAACCCGAAGGAAGTATCAGAGCAAGTTTCAGTTACTTGAGCATTGTACAATCCTGACATACAGTATCATCTTAAAGGAGTAGTTCACCCCCAAAATGACTTTTTTTCTATTGATTAGTCACGCCATGGAGAGTAGAGTTCAATAATATTTTTAGTTTTTTGTCGCATTCCTAAGACAAAAATGTGATAACAATAAATTTACCCCCATTCGTTCCGGATGGTGACCCGTTTCGAAACGGGTCACCATCCGGAATCAATGGGGGCAAATTTACTCTAATCAATTTTTTTTCTTAGGAATGTGACAAAAAACAAGAAATATTATTGAACTCTACTCTCCATGGCGTGACTAATCAATAGAAAAAAAAGTCATTTTGGGGGTGAACTACTCCTTTAAAGAAACCCCCAGTGTCTTAGGAGTATTCAAGACTCCTTATTCTAATGATAATAGTAATGTCCAATATAATGCAAAATATAATAGTCTATATGAGGACATTTTAAAAGTTACAATACAGGTAAGGTGAGTAATGCCGTATAGTTAGTATTACAGTTTAAAACCTATTATGGTGAATGACCATAGAATATGGTATATAATAACATATATGTACAATGTGGCACAGTTAGAATTCAGCTGTACATTTACTCAAGTACTCTACTTACTGTAAGTACAATTTTGAGGTACTTTTACTTTACTGGAGTATTTCCAATTGTATATACTTTTACTCTACATCTCAGAGAAAAATAATCCACAACAATTATTTGAAAACTTTAGTTAGTTACTTTGTAGATTTTGATTATTATTACAAAACGTATTGTACATTAACCACTTCAGCCCTATATACATTTTGGCCATTTGAAAATAGACAATCTACAAACTCGCATTGTAAGATTGTAGATCGGCTATTTTGTAAAGATTTTTTACATTTGAAAACTTCTACATTGATACTTTTACTTAAAGGGCCACTTCACCTCTGGGACAACCCGACCCAATAAAATAAGATAGGGTTGTCCCCAGAGGTGAAGGGCCCTTTAAGTAAAAAGTCACTTTTTACTATAGTAGTTTTCTTACAGTAGATCATTTTTTACAATCTTTTGACGGAATGCACTTTATAGCAATGCACCGTCAATTGTAGAATAGATTATTCGCACTTTCCCCCTCAAGTGTAAAACAACACAGAAATAGATACCCACAGCTCACAACTTTAAAGTCATTTGTTTGTATGATACGATAAAATAATAATAATAAATAATACGAGATGTTTACAGATTGTAGGAATAGCCTACACAAGTGGTTCTCAACCTTCTCAGTCCGCAACCCCCAAAATAATCCCCCCCCCCCTCCCCTCCCTGACGAGCATTAGAGTTGCGGTATTACAACACAGTTCTTTTGTGAAAATAGCAGATCTACATACTCACAAGGACTTGCATTGTGAGGCGTTGTGAGCATGTAGATCTGCTATTTTCACACAAATTCTGCCTCTAATATTTGACAATTAGGCCAATGTTTAATTTGTCATTTTAGACTAGGTACTGTATTAAAAAGTCCTTAAATTAAATTGCCACTTTAGAAATGTGTAGATACCCTCAATACACTTACACTTTGTTGGTTTGTTTACTGTTGAGTGAGAAAACAACGTTGCACATTAAGCTAATCATCTGGGGACCCTCCAAAATAATTTGGGGACCGACCCACAGGTTGAGAACCACAATGAGTTAAAATAATGTATATTGTATGAATAAATATACATATAAAGTACAATCTTTTACCAGAAAATATAAACGTACATCTTTCAATTATGAGTGGCCTCGCAGGGCAAACCAGGGAGCCAGGAGAGAGTTCAAACAAGAAGCGGTCGACGGAGAGAGAGAAAACACAGTCTTAACGTGAGCAATGCACGAGCGAAGTGTGATTCGCTTTGGGCAACTTAAGTAGCAAGCACAAACACAATCAACAGAAACAATACACAGCTGTGCGGTAACAAGTGTCCAACCAATCAAGTAAAAAAAGAGTCAGGTGAAAGGGGAAAACGAACGGGGGCGCTGATGGACAGAGCAGGGCACAACCGTACCCCCCCTCCCAAGGGACGACTACCAGGCGTCCCAACGTGGAACAGGGAGGGGAGAGGTCAGCAAAAACGAAAGGGGACAAAACATCTTCAGGGCGGGGACAGGGGCAGGGGCGTCTTCAGGGTAGACGAGGGGAAGAGACGTAGAGGGCAGAGGGGGACCTGGAGAGCACTCTTGTCAACCAGTCAGGAAACAAGGGGACAGGAACAGCACCGGTGGACCACCACCGAACGGCCGGGCCCCTGACGGAGCGGGAAAAACCCCCACACACAGAGGCGGGGTGGGACCGGAACAAAGAGCCCCCGAGGGACCGGAGACCATAACGAGGCCCACCAGAGAGACGTACCGGAACAACAGCGAGTCTTGAGTGCAGAGAAGCAGCAGCAGGAAACAGCATACACAGCAGACCCTCCAACGTAGAGGGTCCCGGGCTCCATCTGGGCAATACGCCAACCTGGCCTCAAGGCACCTCGTCACAGCTGACTGGGGGGAGGGAGGGTGGGTCTTGAAGATGAGCAGGACAGGAAACACTCACACAAGTAGTCCAAAACGGACCAAACCTCAAACACACACAAACTCACACACTCATACACACAGGAATTACAGGAGGAGGCAAAAAAAATAAAAAAAAGTGAGACAAGAACCCAAAAATAAAAAACACAACAGGGGGAGAAAAAAACAAACAGAATAAGCAGCTGGGATCAAAATAAAAAAAGGTAAAACGGGAAGGAGCTAAAACCAGCAAAAGCTGACCAAAAAACTAAAAACTACAGCTCACAGAGCCGGTAACGGGGAGAACACAAAACACAGCTACCAAAGAGCTGGAACGCTAGAAAAAGAATTAGCTACAGAACAGAAAACACGGTCTCACAGAGCCGGCAGCGAGACTACTAGAAAAAAAAGAAGAAAAAAAAACACAGCACAGCTGGAACACTAGACTAGTAAACTGAAGGCAGCGGGAGGAAAACACTGAACTAAAGTTTGGGCCTTACAGGCCTCGTAGGACACTTATTAATGAAATGGCCCTTAAGGCCACAGTAGAGACAACAGCCTTGCCTCATGCGCCGCTCTCTCTCCTCAAAGGGCTGGCGCCTCTCGCCAGGCCGTGGCTCCCAACCTGGCTCGTACCGGACCACCTCAGGAACGGGAAACTCACGGGAACGGGTAGGCACCGGGGTCCGGGGTCGGGTGGAACGGCTAGGCACCGGGGTCCGGGGTCGGGTTCCCCGCTGCGCCGACTGAAACTCTTCATCGGACGACGGGGGGGTTGGGGTCGAGGACTCGACTGGGGGAGCCTTCTTCTCGGCTCGGCGGCGACGATGCTGGGACAGAGACGGGCAGGAGTTCTCCGATCCGGCGGAGCGATGCTTGGGACGCACGTCACGGGAGACGTTGGACTCGGAAGCCCAACGCCGAAGAGAGGTCTTCAGAGAGCCGACCTCATGTAGGAGACCGACTCCCCCCTCTCGCTTCTCCGCCACTTCCCCCAAAGAACCTTTGGAGGACACCGCCTCCATTCTGCGGAGACGGTTCTCCATAAAAATCTGGCCGGCGACATTCTTCTCGAGCTTCTCCACACGGTCCGTTAAGTAGAGGACGCTCGCCAAAATGTCGTTTAACCGCTTTCCGTGAGACTCAAGCACACCTGAATCACCCTCCACACTATCTGCTGTAGGCTCGTGCATTCTGTTAAGCTTGAGAACCCAGAGGCTTAGAATGAGCGCAGAATTATGATGCGGAGGAGGAACTGGTGGCAACAAACAAACTTTACTGAAACTCAGTACACAAAGTACACAAGAATAGTTTGTAAACTTACGGAAACAAACGTAGTGGGAAAATAACAAAGGTACTCCTCACAGGGCAGTGAAAAATAGAACGGGTGAACAAAAAGCCTCGCAGGGCAAAACGAACAGGTGGAACCCAGAGAGCCAGGAGAGAGTTCAAACGGCACAAGTCCAAACAAGAGGCGGTCGACGGAGAGAGAGAAAACACAGTCTTAACGTGAGAATGCACGAGCGAAGTGTGATTCACTCTGGTTAACTTAAGTAGCAATCACAAACACAATCAACTGAAACAATACACAGCTGTGCGGTAACAAGTGTCCAACCAATCAAGTCAAAAAAGAGTCAGGTGAAAGGGGAAAACGAACGGGGGCACTGATGGACAGAGCAGGGCACAACACAGATAGGCCTATTGTATCACACACTTGAACTTCGTTTCAATCGACAGTATGTTGATCTCACTGGACCCAGGCCGCAGTATCTGAAGTGTAATAATGAGTTGTATTGCTTTTTTAAACCAGGGGTAGAAAATGGCATAGATGAGAGGATTCATACAGGAGTTAAGATACATCAACCAAAGGAAAAAAGGCAAAGCAAACGCTGTGTCGTTGTCCCCGCCTGCAAAGATGGGATAGAAATACGGACAGAAGCATATTAGAAACACAAGTATGACAGTACCGAGAGTCCTTGCTGCTTTTAGCTCTGATTTGTTTGCAGTACCGAGCTGAACGGTTCTAAATGGGTGCGTCTTCATGGCCCGTGCCTGAGACACAGCCACCACAAACACTTTACCATACAGAATTATGATGACAGTCACTGGACCGATGAATGTTAAAACACTATCGATAACACCTGCAAGAAAGTTAAAGACCACATTACACTCTCCATAACAGGTGCTGCCACTGCCTGCACGACTCAACCCTGTTTTCAATATCACAATGCTGTAGGAAACAGAGCAGACCCATGTGACACAGACAGTGATTTGAATTCTTCTTATAGTGATTTTGTTGGGGTACTGAAAAGGTTCACAAATAGCCACGTAACGGTCGGCCGATATGAGCACCATGGTTCCTACAGAGGAGGAGACAAGACAAAAAGGGAAAAAAGATCACACATGATGTCACCCAGAAACCAGCAGGAGGTTATGCAACGGATTAATTCAACTGGCATCACCACGAGGCCTACAAGGAAGTCTGAGACAGCCAGGGAGAGGAGGACAAAGTTGGTCGGGGTGTGGAGCTGCCTGGAAAAGGATAAGAATGTTTCCAACAAATATCTTTGACAAAAATAGAGACAATCTACAAGCTTGCATATATCGGTTAAGGATGCTATAGGGTCAGTGTGGTTAAAGGACAACTTTGTTTTTTTACAACAAGGGTTCATATTTTAGATTGTAACTAGAGAAAAGAAAAGATAAGTGTTAAAATCTTTTCTTTTACTGCTTTCTATCGTTTTTGCCATGAGTACAAGTGGCTAAATATGTCTTTTTAGATACACATATTTTCTAGATACAATAATCATCCGTAGATGTTTCTTGACATGACAAAACTCTCGGCTTAACCCGAAGGAAGTATCAGAGAAAGTTTCAGTTACTTCAGCATTGTACAATCCTGACATAGAGTATCATCTTAAAGAAACCCCCAGTGTCTTAATAGTATTCAAGACTCCTTATTCTAATGATAATAGTAATGTCCAATATAATGCAAAATATAATAGCCTATATGAGGACATTTTAAAAGTTACAATACAGGTAAGGTGAGTAATGCTGTATAGTTAGTATTACAGTTTAAAACCTATTATGGTGAATGACCATAGAGTAGACTATAGTATACAATAACATATATGTACAATGTGGCACAGTTAGAATTCAGCTGTACATTTACTCAAGTACTCTACTTACTGTAAGTACAATTTTGAGGTACTTTTACTTTACTGGAGTATTTCCAATTGTATATACTTTTACTTCTACTCTACATCTCAGAGAAAGATAATCCACTACAATTATTTGAAAACTTTAGTTAGTTACTTTGTAGATTTTGATTATTATTACAAAACGTATTGTACATTAACCACTTCAGCCCTATATACATTTTGACCATTTGAAAATAGACAATCTACAAGCTCACATTGTAAGATTGTAGATCGGCTATTTTCTAAAGATTTTTTACATTTGAAAACTTCTACATTGATGTATTGATACTTTTACTTAAGTAAAAAGTGACTTTTTCCTATAGTAGTTTTCTTACAGTAGATCATTTTTTACAATCTCATGATGGAATGCACTTTATAGTAATGCACCGTCAATTGAGTACCTGAGACGAAAAACAGTCTAAGCCCATATTTAAACATTTTGAATATAGATATTGTTTTTATTTACCAGACTGTAAACCACAAACTAGAAGTTTTTAATCTGTTAAATTCTTAATGCACTTCCCCTTCATTTTGTTGAATTAGATTGTTTTACCTGTACTTAACTCATATATATTAGGAATTATAAGACATAATACTTATAGAAAGTGGAAAAACAGTTTATCTCCAACAGGTTGTGGAACAACAGTATAAGTCTGTACAAGCAATATTCAGCAGACAAAGGGAGCAGATAAGATTAAAACAGACAATTGAACCCAATGAGGGGGAAGTGCATTAACAATGTAACAGATTACAAATGACTAGTTTGTGGTTTACAGTCTGGTAAATCAAAAAAATATATATATTAAAAAAAATATATATATATGGACTTATGCCTCATTCACACTACAGATATATAGTTGAACGTTTAGCATGGTAATTCAATGTAATCTCAATGGAAACCAGCTTTAAAGCTTTCAAAGCTTTGTTTGGAGCGTCTCCTGTATCTTTAAAGCTGGTTTCCATTGAGATTACATTGAATTACCAAGCAAAACGTTCAACTATATATCTGTAGTGTGTACACAGCTTTAGACTGTTATTCGTCTCAGGTACTCAATTGTAGAATAGATTATTCGAACTTTCCCCCCAAGTGTAAAACAATGCAGAAATAGATACCCACAGCTCACAACTTTAAAGTCATTTGTTTGTATTATACGATAAAATAATAATAAATAATACGAGATGTTTACAGATTGTAGGAATAGCCTACACAAGTGGTTCTCAACCTTCTCAGGCCGTAACCCCCAAAATAATCATATTTTAACTGGGGATACCCCCCCCCCCCCCTCCCTGACGAGCATTAGAGTTGTGGTATTACAACACAGTTCTATTGTGAAAATAGCAGATCTACTGTACATGCTCACAACGCGAGCATGTACGGAAACAAACGTAGTGGGAAAATAACAAAGGTACTCCTCACAGGGCAGTGAAAAATAGAACGGGTGAACAAAAAGCCTCGCAGGGCAAAACGAACAGGTGGAACCCAGAGAGCCAGGAGAGAGTTCAAACGGCACAAGTCCAAACAAGAGGCGGTCGACGGAGAGAGAGAAAACACAGTCTTAACGTGAGAATGCACGAGCGAAGTGTGATTCACTCTGGTTAACTTAAGTAGCAATCACAAACACAATCAACTGAAACAATACACAGCTGTGCGGTAACAAGTGTCCAACCAATCAAGTCAAAAAAGAGTCAGGTGAAAGGGGAAAACGAACGGGGGCACTGATGGACAGAGCAGGGCACAACACAGATAGGCCTATTGTATCACACACTTGAACTTCGTTTCAATCGACAGTATGTTGATCTCACTGGACCCAGGCCGCAGTATCTGAAGTGTAATAATGAGTTGTATTGCTTTTTTAAACCAGGGGTAGAAAATGGCATAGATGAGAGGATTCATACAGGAGTTAAGATACATCAACCAAAGGAAAAAAGGCAAAGCAAACGCTGTGTCGTTGTCCCCGCCTGCAAAGATGGGATAGAAATACGGACAGAAGCATATTAGAAACACAAGTATGACAGTACCGAGAGTCCTTGCTGCTTTTAGCTCTGATTTGTTTGCAGTACCGAGCTGAACGGTTCTAAATGGGTGCGTCTTCATGGCCCGTGCCTGAGACACAGCCACCACAAACACTTTACCATACAGAATTATGATGACAGTCACTGGACCGATGAATGTTAAAACACTATCGATAACACCTGCAAGAAAGTTAAAGACCACATTACACTCTCCATAACAGGTGCTGCCACTGCCTGCACGACTCAACCCTGTTTTCAATATCACAATGCTGTAGGAAACAGAGCAGACCCATGTGACACAGACAGTGATTTGAATTCTTCTTATAGTGATTTTGTTGGGGTACTGAAAAGGTTCACAAATAGCCACGTAACGGTCGGCCGATATGAGCACCATGGTTCCTACAGAGGAGGAGACAAGACAAAAAGGGAAAAAAGATCACACATGATGTCACCCAGAAACCAGCAGGAGGTTATGCAACGGATTAATTCAACTGGCATCACCACGAGGCCTACAAGGAAGTCTGAGACAGCCAGGGAGAGGAGGACAAAGTTGGTCGGGGTGTGGAGCTGCCTGGAAAAGGATAAGAATGTTTCCAACAAATATCTTTGACAAAAATAGAGACAATCTACAAGCTTGCATATATCGGTTAAGGATGCTATAGGGTCAGTGTGGTTAAAGGACAACTTTGTTTTTTTACAACAAGGGTTCATATTTTAGATTGTAACTAGAGAAAAGAAAAGATAAGTGTTAAAATCTTTTCTTTTACTGCTTTCTATCGTTTTTGCCATGAGTACAAGTGGCTAAATATGTCTTTTTAGATACACATATTTTCTAGATACAATAATCATCCGTAGATGTTTCTTGACATGACAAAACTCTCGGCTTAACCCGAAGGAAGTATCAGAGAAAGTTTCAGTTACTTCAGCATTGTACAATCCTGACATAGAGTATCATCTTAAAGAAACCCCCAGTGTCTTAATAGTATTCAAGACTCCTTATTCTAATGATAATAGTAATGTCCAATATAATGCAAAATATAATAGCCTATATGAGGACATTTTAAAAGTTACAATACAGGTAAGGTGAGTAATGCTGTATAGTTAGTATTACAGTTTAAAACCTATTATGGTGAATGACCATAGAGTAGACTATAGTATACAATAACATATATGTACAATGTGGCACAGTTAGAATTCAGCTGTACATTTACTCAAGTACTCTACTTACTGTAAGTACAATTTTGAGGTACTTTTACTTTACTGGAGTATTTCCAATTGTATATACTTTTACTTCTACTCTACATCTCAGAGAAAGATAATCCACTACAATTATTTGAAAACTTTAGTTAGTTACTTTGTAGATTTTGATTATTATTACAAAACGTATTGTACATTAACCACTTCAGCCCTATATACATTTTGACCATTTGAAAATAGACAATCTACAAGCTCACATTGTAAGATTGTAGATCGGCTATTTTCTAAAGATTTTTTACATTTGAAAACTTCTACATTGATGTATTGATACTTTTACTTAAGTAAAAAGTGACTTTTTCCTATAGTAGTTTTCTTACAGTAGATCATTTTTTACAATCTCATGATGGAATGCACTTTATAGTAATGCACCGTCAATTGAGTACCTGAGACGAAAAACAGTCTAAGCCCATATTTAAACATTTTGAATATAGATATTGTTTTTATTTACCAGACTGTAAACCACAAACTAGAAGTTTTTAATCTGTTAAATTCTTAATGCACTTCCCCTTCATTTTGTTGAATTAGATTGTTTTACCTGTACTTAACTCATATATATTAGGAATTATAAGACATAATACTTATAGAAAGTGGAAAAACAGTTTATCTCCAACAGGTTGTGGAACAACAGTATAAGTCTGTACAAGCAATATTCAGCAGACAAAGGGAGCAGATAAGATTAAAACAGACAATTGAACCCAATGAGGGGGAAGTGCATTAACAATGTAACAGATTACAAATGACTAGTTTGTGGTTTACAGTCTGGTAAATCAAAAAAATATATATATTAAAAAAAATATATATATATGGACTTATGCCTCATTCACACTACAGATATATAGTTGAACGTTTAGCATGGTAATTCAATGTAATCTCAATGGAAACCAGCTTTAAAGCTTTCAAAGCTTTGTTTGGAGCGTCTCCTGTATCTTTAAAGCTGGTTTCCATTGAGATTACATTGAATTACCAAGCAAAACGTTCAACTATATATCTGTAGTGTGTACACAGCTTTAGACTGTTATTCGTCTCAGGTACTCAATTGTAGAATAGATTATTCGAACTTTCCCCCCAAGTGTAAAACAATGCAGAAATAGATACCCACAGCTCACAACTTTAAAGTCATTTGTTTGTATTATACGATAAAATAATAATAAATAATACGAGATGTTTACAGATTGTAGGAATAGCCTACACAAGTGGTTCTCAACCTTCTCAGGCCGTAACCCCCAAAATAATCATATTTTAACTGGGGATACCCCCCCCCCCCCCCTCCCTGACGAGCATTAGAGTTGTGGTATTACAACACAGTTCTATTGTGAAAATAGCAGATCTACTGTACATGCTCACAACGCCTTGCATTGTGAGCATGTAGATCTGCTATTTTCACACAAATTCTGCCTCTAACATTTGACAATTTGGACAATGTTTAATTTGTCATTTTAGACTAGGTACTGTATTAAAAAGTCCTTAAAATGCCACTTTAGAAATGTGTAGATACCCTCAATACACTTACACTTCATGTTAGTTTGTTTACTGTTGAGTGAGAAAACAACGTTGCACATTAAGCTAATCATCTGGGGACCCTCCAAAATAATTTGGGGACCCTCCTGGGGGTCCCGACCCACAGGTTGAGAACCACAATGAGTTAAAATAATGTATATTATATGAATAAATATACATATAAAGTACAATCTTTTACCAGAAAATATGAACGTACATCTTTCAATTATGAGTGGATATACAGAGTATGTGTGTGTGTGTACACTTTCTTACAGAGGAATGTCATGTCAATATACTTCGGTTTGCTACATTGATTGGAAACTCAAACTAGCATATTGAAACAATATTTATAATTCAACCACAACTCCAGTGTCCATATTGTGTGAAATACATCAAAGTATATAGGTTTTAAATGGGTACAGATAGGCCTATTGTATCACACACTTGAACTTTGTTTCAATCGACAGTATGTTGATCTCACTGGACCCAGGCCGCAGTATCTGAAGTGTAATAATGAGTTGTATTGCTTTTTTAAACCAGGGGTAGAAAATGGCATAGATGAGAGGATTAATACAGGAGTTAAGATACATCAACCAAAGGAAAAAAGGCATAGCAAATGCTGTGTCATTGTCCCCGCCTGCAAAGATGGGATAGAAATACGGACAGAAGCATATTAGAAACACAAGTATGACAGTACCAAGAGTCCTTGCTGCTTTTAGCTCTGATTTGTTTGCAGTACCGAGCTGAACGGTTCTAAATGGGTGCGTCTTCATGGCCCGTGCCTGAGACACAGCCACCACAAACACTTTACCATACAGAATTATGATGACAGTCACTGGACCGATGAATGTTAAAACACTATCGATAACACCTGCAAAATAGTTAAAGACCACATTACACTCTCCATAACAGGTGCTGCCTCTGTCTGCACGACTCAACCCTGTTTTCAATATCACAATGTTGTAGGAAACAGAGCAGACCCATGTGACACAGACAGTGATTTGAATTCTTCTTATAGTGATTTTGTTGGGGTACTGAAAAGGTTCACAAATAGCCACGTAACGGTCGGCAGATATGAGCACCATGGTTCCTACAGAGGAGGAGACAAGTATTAAGACTAAAAGGGTAAAAAGATCACACATGATGTCACCCAGAAACCAGCAGGAGGTTATGCAACGGATTAATTCAACTGGCATCACCACGAGGCCTACAAGGAAGTCTGAGACAGCCAGGGAGAGGAGGACAAAGTTGGTCGGGGTGTGGAGCTGCCTGGAAAAGGATAAGAATGTTTCCAACAAATATCTTTGCCAAAAATAGACAATCTACAAGCTTGCATATATCGGTTAAGGATGCTATAGGGTCAGTGTGGTTAAAGAACAACGTTGTTTTTTTTACAACAAGGGTTCATATTTTAGATTGTAACTAGAGAAAAGAAAAGATAAGTGTTAAAATATTTTCTTTTACTGCTTTCTATCGTTTTTGCCATGAGTACAAGTGGCTAAATGTGTCTTTTTAGATACAATAAGCCCATTCCCAAGATGCACCACAATCTTTGATGGGCAGATGTGACTTTTACACTAGTAGTGTTACTGTAAATAGTAGTAAAGAAATCTCCAGATTATTATGTCTAAAAATACATATTTAGCCACTTGTACAGTACACATGCCTCCAACCACTGAATTCAACATCGCTAAAAAAAAAAAAAAAAAAAAAAAACGATCTGAAAAAGAAAAGATTTTAACACTCATCTTTCTCTAGTTACAATCAAAAATATGAACCCAATAAAGTTGTCCTTTTTAACATACAGCAAAGCAGAGGTACAATAAAGCATTTGTGCCACCAAAGTAAATTGCCCTTGTCAAAAGAATAATATGGGCTGTGCTGAGAACCAGTAAGAGCCGCTCGCTTGTGTCCCCCACCTGAAATGTGAGATGGAGATGATGACCAGTAGGTTTAAAACCACTGTGAGCACAGAGAGGGCGCTCCCCAGAATGTACAGGGAGATGGCCTCAGAGCTGGGACGTACCAGCCTCCTGCAGGAGGTGTTGAGGAATTCTGGAAAGCAGAGCCCGTCTCTTTCGAGAATCTCCATCATCAGAGAGACGAGGAGGTGAGAAGCTGCCGAGGTCTGGGCAGCTCTCTGACTAAACGTCTCTGTCACAGCGTTTTATCTCTTTGGAGTGCCTCTTCTTCCCCAGCGTCAATCTCTCTGTTTCATCACTCCTCCTCCTGTCACCAACCCCTCCTCCTCCTGTCCCCAATACCCTCTTGCTGCCTTCTCGTCTTGTTTGGTCTCATTTCTAGACAGGTCTGTCTGTGACTGTGCGATTGTCCAGATATTTCTTGTTTCTTTTTTCCCTTAAAGTATAACATGGGACCGGTTCCCCTAGTCTATCCTTAAATAATGTTTTCCCTCTACAACAAATCTCTATATCAGATCTACAAGCTGTGAGATACTAGATCTGCTATTTTCTGCAAATGTATGCCTCCCTGGGGGTGCCCACTGAGAAAGGTGTTAAGCCTGCAGTTTTTTGTTTGTATCTCTCTGTTTTCAGTGCTCATTGATGATTGGAAGGTGGAGCGGCAGAAGAGTTTGGGAGACACGCATGGGCCTCATTGGCAATCAGACAGCCTGTATTTATCCAGTACCTGGCTTAAAGTCCTGCTCGCAATTTGGTGTTAGGGGAGTTTCTCACCTGAACTGAGTCAGTGGGTCCCTAGACATGAAAAATCACCAAGGTGCTCGTTCGCCATAGTGCCACGAATGGCGCAATGACCAAATCAAATATGGCTGCCATCGGCTATGATGAAAATCCAACTTTTCTAGATTGTACATTAACCACTTCAGCCCTATAAACATTTTGGCCATTTGAAAATAGACAATCTACAAGCTCACATTGTAAGATTGTAGATCGGCTATTTTCTAAAGATTTTTTACATTTGAAAACTTCTACATTGATGTATTGATACTTTTACTTAAGTAAAAAGTGACTTTTTCCTATAGTAGTTTTCTTACAGTAGATCATTTTTTACAATCTCATGATGGAATGCACTTTATAGTAATGCACCGTCAATTGAGTACCTTAGACGAAAAACAGTCTAAGCCCATATTTAAACATTTTGAATATAGATATTGTTTTTATTTACCAGACTGTAAACCACAAACTAGAAGTTTTTAATCTGTTAAATTCTTAATGCACTTCCCCTTCATTTTGTTGAATTAGATTGTTTTACTTAACTCATATATATTAGGAATTATAAGACATAATACTTATAGAAAGTGGAAAAACAGTTTATCTCCAACAGGTTGTGGAACAACAGTATAAGTCTGTACAAGCAATATTCAGCAGACAAAGGGAGCAGATAAGATTAAAACAGACAATTGAACCAAATGAGGGGGAAGTGCATTAACAATGTAACAGATTAAAAATGACTAGTTTGTGGTTTACAGTCTGGTAAATCAAAAAAATATATATATATAAAAAAATATATATATGGACTTATGCCTCATTCACACTACAGATATATAGTTGAACGTTTAGCATGGTAATTCAATGTAATCTCAATGGAAACCAGCTTTAAAGCTTTCAAAGCTTTGTTTGGAGCGTCTCCTGTATCTTTAAAGCTGGTTTCCATTGAGATTACATTGAATTACCAAGCAAAACGTTCAACTATATATCTGTAGTGTGTACACAGCTTTAGACTGTTATTCGTCTCAGGTACTCAATTGTAGAATAGATTATTCGAACTTTCCCCCCAAGTGTAAAACAATGCAGAAATAGATACCCACAGCTCACAACTTTAAAGTCATTTGTTTGTATTATACGATAAAATAATAATAATAATAAATAATACGAGATGTTTACAGATTGTAGGAATAGCCTACACAAGTGGTTCTCAACCTTCTCAGGACGTAACCCCCAAAATAATCATATTTTAACTGGGGATACCCCCCCCCCCCCCCCTCCCTGACGAGCATTAGAGTTGTGGTATTACAACACAGTTCTATTGTGAAAATAGCAGATCTACTCTACATGCTCACAACGCCTTGCACTGCTATTTTCACACAAATTCTGCCTCTAACATTTGACAATTTGGCCAATGTTTAATTTGTCATTTTAGACTAGGTACTGTATTAAAAAGTCCTTAAAATGCCACTTTAGAAATGTGTAGATACCCTCAATACACTTACACTTCATGTTAGTTTGTTTACTGTTGAGTGAGAAAACAACGTTGCACATTAAGCTAATCATCTGGGGACCCTCCAAAATAATTTGGGGACCCTCCTGGGGGTCCCGACCCACAGGTTGAGAACCACAATGAGTTAAAATAATGTATATTATATGAATAAATATACATATAAAGTACAATCTTTTACCAGAAAATATGAACGTACATCTTTCAATTATGAGTGGATATACAGAGTATGTGTGTGTGTGTACACTTTCTTACAGAGGAATGTCATGTCAATATACTTCGGTTTGCTACATTGATTGGAAACTCAAACTAGCATATTGAAACAATATTTATAATTCAACCACAACTCCAGTGTCCATATTGTGTGAAATACATCAAAGTATATAGGTTTTAAATGGGTACAGATAGGCCTATTGTATCACACACTTGAACTTTGTTTCAATCGACAGTATGTTGATCTCACTGGACCCAGGCCGCAGTATCTGAAGTGTAATAATGAGTTGTATTGCTTTTTTAAACCAGGGGTAGAAAATGGCATAGATGAGAGGATTAATACAGGAGTTAAGATACATCAACCAAAGGAAAAAAGGCATAGCAAATGCTGTGTCATTGTCCCCGCCTGCAAAGATGGGATAGAAATACGGACAGAAGCATATTAGAAACACAAGTATGACAGTACCAAGAGTCCTTGCTGCTTTTAGCTCTGATTTGTTTGCAGTACCGAGCTGAACGGTTCTAAATGGGTGCGTCTTCATGGCCCGTGCCTGAGACACAGCCACCACAAACACTTTACCATACAGAATTATGATGACAGTCACTGGACCGATGAATGTTAAAACACTATCGATAACACCTGCAAAATAGTTAAAGACCACATTACACTCTCCATAACAGGTGCTGCCTCTGTCTGCACGACTCAACCCTGTTTTCAATATCACAATGTTGTAGGAAACAGAGCAGACCCATGTGACACAGACAGTGATTTGAATTCTTCTTATAGTGATTTTGTTGGGGTACTGAAAAGGTTCACAAATAGCCACGTAACGGTCGGCAGATATGAGCACCATGGTTCCTACCGAGGAGGAGACAAGTATTAAGACCAAAAGGGAAAAAAGATCACACATGATGTCACCCAGAAACCAGCAGGAGGTTATGCAACGGATTAATTCAACTGGCATCACCACGAGGCCTACAAGGAAGTCTGAGACAGCCAGGGAGAGGAGGACAAAGTTGGTCGGGGTGTGGAGCTGCCTGGAAAAGGATAAGAATGTTTCCAACAAATATCTTTGCCAAAAATAGACAATCTACAAGCTTGCATAAATCGGTTAAGGATGCTATAGGGTCAGTGTGGTTAAAGGACAACGTTGTTTTTTTACAACAAGGGTTCATATTTTAGATTGTAACTAGAGAAAAGAAAAGATAAGTGTTAAAATATTTTCTTTTACTGCTTTCTATCGTTTTTGCCATGAGTACAAGTGGCTAAATGTGTCTTTTTAGATACAATAAGCCCATTCCCAAGATGCACCACAATCTTTGATGGGCAGATGTGACTTTTACACTAGTAGTGTTACTGTAAATAGTAGTAAAGAAATCTCCAGATTATTATGTCTAAAAATACATATTTAGCCACTTGTACAGTACACATGCCTCCAACCACTGAATTCAACATCGCTAAAAAAAAAAAAAAAAAAAAAAAAACGATCTGAAAAAGAAAAGATTTTAACACTCATCTTTCTCTAGTTACAATCAAAAATATGAACCCAATAAAGTTGTCCTTTTTAACATACAGCAAAGCAGAGGTACAATAAAGCATTTGTGCCACCAAAGTAAATTGCCCTTGTCAAAAGAATAATATGGGCTGTGCTGAGAACCAGTAAGAGCCGCTCGCTTGTGTCCCCCACCTGAAATGTGAGATGGAGATGATGACCAGTAGGTTTAAAACCACTGTGAGCACAGAGAGGGCGCTCCCCAGAATGTACAGGGAGATGGCCTCAGAGCTGGGACGTACCAGCCTCCTGCAGGAGGTGTTGAGGAATTCTGGAAAGCAGAGCCCGTCTCTTTCGAGAATATCCATCATCAGAGAGACGAGGAGGTGAGAAGCTGCCGAGGTCTGGGCAGCTCTCTGACTAAACGTCTCTGTCACAGCGTTTTATCTCTTTGGAGTGCCTCTTCTTCCCCAGCGTCAATCTCTCTGTTTCATCACTCCTCCTCCTGTCACCAACCCCTCCTCCTCCTGTCCCCAATACCCTCTTGCTGCCTTCTCGTCTTGTTTGGTCTCATTTCTAGACAGGTCTGTCTGTGACTGTGCGATTGTCCAGATATTTCTTGTTTCTTTTTTCCCTTAAAGTATAACATGGGACCGGTTCCCCCAGTAGTCTATCCTTAAATAATGTTTTCCCTCTACAACAAATCTCTATATCAGATCTACAAGCTGTGAGATACTAGATCTGCTATTTTCTGCAAATGTATGCCTCCCTGGGGGTGCCCACTGAGAAAGGTGTTAAGCCTGCAGTTTTTTGTTTGTATCTCTCTGTTTTCAGTGCTCATTGATGATTGGAAGGTGGAGCGGCAGAAGAGTTTGGGAGACACGCATGGGCCTCATTGGCAATCAGACAGCCTGTATTTATCCAGTACCTGGCTTAAAGTCCTGCTCGCAATTTGGTGTTAGGGGAGTTTCTCACCTGAACTGAGTCAGTGGGTCCCTAGACATGAAAAATCACCAAGGTGCTCGTTCGCCATAGTGCCACGAATGGCGCAATGACCAAATCAAATATGGCTGCCATCGGCTATGATGAAAATCCAACTTTTCTAGATTGTACATTAACCACTTCAGCCCTATAAACATTTTGGCCATTTGAAAATAGACAATCTACAAGCTCACATTGTAAGATTGTAGATCGGCTATTTTCTAAAGATTTTTTACATTTGAAAACTTCTACATTGATGTATTGATACTTTTACTTAAGTAAAAAGTGACTTTTTCCTATAGTAGTTTTCTTACAGTAGATCATTTTTTACAATCTCATGATGGAATGCACTTTATAGTAATGCACCGTCAATTGAGTACCTTAGACGAAAAACAGTCTAAGCCCATATTTAAACATTTTGAATATAGATATTGTTTTTATTTACCAGACTGTAAACCACAAACTAGAAGTTTTTAATCTGTTAAACTCTTAATGCACTTCCCCTTCATTTTGTTGAATTAGATTGTTTTACCTGTACTTAACTCATATATATTAGGAATTATAAGACATAATACTTATAGAAAGTGGAAAAACAGTTTATCTCCAACAGGTTGTGGAACAACAGTATAAGTCTGTACAAGCAATATTCAGCAGACAAAGGGAGCAGATAAGATTAAAACAGACAATTGAACCAAATGAGGGGGAAGTGCATTAACAATGTAACAGATTACAAATGACTAGTTTGTGGTTTACAGTCTGGTAAATCAAAAAAATATATATATAAAAAAAAAATATATATGGACTTATGCCTCATTCACACTACAGATATATAGTTGAACGTTTAGCATGGTAATTCAATGTAATCTCAATGGAAACCAGCTTTAAAGCTTTCAAAGCTTTGTTTGGAGCGTCTCCTGTATCTTTAAAGCTGGTTTCCATTGAGATTACATTGAATTACCAAGCAAAACGTTCAACTATATATCTGTAGTGTGTACACAGCTTTAGACTGTTATTCGTCTCAGGTACTCAATTGTAGAATAGATTATTCGAACTTTCCCCCCAAGTGTAAAACAATGCAGAAATAGATACCCACAGCTCACAACTTTAAAGTCATTTGTTTGTATTATACGATAAAATAATAATAATAATAAATAATACGAGATGTTTACAGATTGTAGGAATAGCCTACACAAGTGGTTCTCAACCTTCTCAGGCCGTAACCCCCAAAATAATCATATTTTAACTGGGGATACCCCCCCCCCCCCCCCCCCCCTCCTCCCTGACGAGCATTAGAGTTGTGGTATTACAACACAGTTCTATTGTGAAAATAGCAGATCTACTGTACATGCTCACAACGCCTTGCATTGTGAGCATGTAGATCTGCTATTTTCACACAAATTCTGCCTCTAACATTTGACAATTTGGCCAATGTTTAATTTGTCATTTTAGACTAGGTACTGTATTAAAAAGTCCTTAAAATGCCACTTTAGAAATGTGTAGATACCCTCAATACACTTACACTTCATGTTAGTTTGTTTACTGTTGAGTGAGAAAACAACGTTGCACATTAAGCTAATCATCTTATTATTTTAACCACAATGAGTTAAAATAATGTATATTATATGAATAAATATACATATAAAGTACAATCTTTTACCAGAAAATATGAACGTACATCTTTCAATTATGAGTGGATATACAGAGTATGTGTGTGTGTGTACACTTTCTTACAGAGGAATGTCATGTCAATATACTTCGGTTTGCTACATTGATTGGAAACTCAAACTAGCATATTGAAACAATATTTATAATTCAACCACAACTCCAGTGTCCATATTGTGTGAAATACATCAAAGTATATAGGTTTTAAATGGGTACAGATAGGCCTATTGTATCACACACTTGAACTTTGTTTCAATCGACAGTATGTTGATCTCACTGGACCCAGGCCGCAGTATCTGAAGTGTAATAATGAGTTGTATTGCTTTTTTAAACCAGGGGTAGAAAATGGCATAGATGAGAGGATTAATACAGGAGTTAAGATACATCAACCAAAGGAAAAAAGGCATAGCAAATGCTGTGTCATTGTCCCCGCCTGCAAAGATGGGATAGAAATACGGACAGAAGCATATTAGAAACACAAGTATGACAGTACCAAGAGTCCTTGCTGCTTTTAGCTCTGATTTGTTTGCAGTACCGAGCTGAACGGTTCTAAATGGGTGCGTCTTCATGGCCCGTGCCTGAGACACAGCCACCACAAACACTTTACCATACAGAATTATGATGACAGTCACTGGACCGATGAATGTTAAAACACTATCGATAACACCTGCAAAATAGTTAAAGACCACATTACACTCTCCATAACAGGTGCTGCCTCTGTCTGCACGACTCAACCCTGTTTTCAATATCACAATGTTGTAGGAAACAGAGCAGACCCATGTGACACAGACAGTGATTTGAATTCTTCTTATAGTGATTTTGTTGGGGTACTGAAAAGGTTCACAAATAGCCACGTAACGGTCGGCAGATATGAGCACCATGGTTCCTACCGAGGAGGAGACAAGTATTAAGACTAAAAGGGTAAAAAGATCACACATGATGTCACCCAGAAACCAGCAGGAGGTTATGCAACGGATTAATTCAACTGGCATCACCACGAGGCCTACAAGGAAGTCTGAGACAGCCAGGGAGAGGAGGACAAAGTTGGTCGGGGTGTGGAGCTGCCTGGAAAAGGATAAGAATGTTTCCAACAAATATCTTTGCCAAAAATAGACAATCTACAAGCTTGCATATATCGGTTAAGGATGCTATAGGGTCAGTGTGGTTAAAGAACAACGTTGTTTTTTTTACAACAAGGGTTCATATTTTAGATTGTAACCAGAGAAAAGAAAAGATAAGTGTTAAAATATTTTCTTTTACTGCTTTCTATCGTTTTTGCCATGAGTACAAGTGGCTAAATGTGTCTTTTTAGATACAATAAGCCCATTCCCAAGATGCACCACAATCTTTGATGGGCAGATGTGACTTTTACACTAGTAGTGTTACTGTAAATAGTAGTAAAGAAATCTCCAGCTTATTATGTCTAAAAATACATATTTAGCCACTTGTACACATGCCTCCAACCACTGAATTCAACATCGCTAAAATGAAAAAAAGAAAAAAAAACAACAACAACAAATGATAGAGACCTGAAAAAGAAAAGATTTTAACACTCATCTTTCTCTAGTTACAATCAAAAATATGAACCCAATAAAGTTGTCCTTTTTAACATACAGCAAAGCAGAGGTACAATAAAGCATTTGTGCCACCAAAGTAAATTGCCCTTGTCAAAAGAATAATATGGGCTGTGCTGAGAACCAGTAAGAGCCGCTCGCTCGTGTCCCCCACCTGAAATGTGAGATGGAGATGATGACCAGTAGGTTGAAAACCACTGTGAGCACAGAGAGGGCGCTCCCCAGAATGTACAGGGAGATGGCCTCAGAGCTGGGACGTACCAGCCTCCTGCAGGAGGTGTTGAGGAATTCTGGAAAGCAGAGCCCGTCTCTTTCGAGAATCTCCATCATCAGAGAGACGAGGAGGAGAGAAGCTGCCGAGGTCTGGGCAGCTCTCTGACTAAACGTCTCTGTCACAGCGTTTTATCTCTTTGGAGTGCCTCTTCTTCCCCAGCGTCAATCTCTCTGTTTCATCACTCCTCCTCCTGTCACCAACCCCTCCTCCTCCTGTCCCCAATACCCTCTTGCTGCCTTCTCGTCTTGTTTGGTCTCATTTCTAGACAGGTCTGTCTGTGACTGTGTGCGATTGTCCAGATATTTCTTGTTTCTTTTTTCCCTTAAAGTATAACATGGTTCCCCCAGTAGTCTATCCTTAAATAATGTTTTCCCTCTACAACAAATCTCTATATCAGATCTACAAGCTGTGAGATACTAGATCTGCTATTTTCTGCAAATGTATGCCTCCCTGGGGGTGCCCACTGTGTGCATCCCCAGAAAGGTGTTAAGCCTGCAGTTTTTTGTTTGTATCTCTCTGTTTTCAGTGCTCATTGGTGATTGGAAGGTGGAGTGGCAGAAGAGTTTGGGAGACACGCATGGGCCTCATTATCCAGGCCTGGGAGAAGCTTGATGGCCCGGTCACACACGCTTCAGGCGCGTTCCAGCCCAACACTTGCATTTTGCATGCTGAAGCATAAGACATGCCCGTTTCCCATGTTGTCTTGCAGGGCTGTGGGCAGTAACAAAATGGCTGCCAACACCAGCCATACACAGCCGGGAGAGTGTTTTTTGCAGGTCTTTCAGTCCGAGTGCATCAAAAAAGCAACTGGGTTAAGGCAGCGGAAGCTTGTGATTAGCTGCGCGGAGGTGCCGAAAGTCTGGGGGATGGAGATACACCTAAACCTAACCTTAACCCTAACCCTAACCTCAGTAAAACTAACGCTGGTGAATGCTAACCTGCCGAGTCCGACGCTGGTGAATGCTAACCTGGTGAAATGCTAACCTGCCGACGCTGGTGAATGCTAACCTGGTGAAATGCTAACCTGCCGACACTGGTGAATGCCAGCCTGGTGAATGTTAAACTGGTCGAACCAACAGTGTTTAACCCAGTTGAACTGTAGCTTGTTTATACTGCTAGTTGCATGAGTTGCATGGCAAGTGGTGTCATGTGTGGTTCTGTTTAAGTGCCGCTGACACGCCCCGCTACAGGGAGTGGCGCGGAAAAAGGTGGCAAGCCCCCTGCTTTTAGAGCCCCCTGCCCGGCGAGAGGCAACCTCACCTCTCTGTGAATTTTAGCGAATCTGCCATTTCAACAATTACACATAAACAAACATATTCTCATGAACAATGGGAATGTAACAAGCTGATTTTTGTGGAAATATAATTTTTATATTCACAGATTTATATACATTTTCGTGTCTTTAGCTTTAGCTTTAGTGCTATAGCCCAGTAGCCCTGTGCGAGCAAAGGAAGTTGCTTCCTGTGGGCTGCGAGTGCAACCCTGCGGGTGATGGGAAGAGAATGTACATTGTACAGTACATTATAACTCTATGGTACAGTACGGGCGCGCCGTGACGTCATCAACAATTTTAGCCAGAAATTGCCAAAGATTGTCCTTGTTTTTTTCGTGACACGCCTACTTTAAGGATATCCTGACTACTAATTGAAGCCAAGGCCGAATTGGCCGAATCGCATGAAAGAGCCCTGACAGCACATGGTTGGTTCTACAGACTCCAAGTTTCGCACGCATATAGCTCAGATCTTTGCCTACGTTCTTAGGTAGGCCTCGACCCGACCCGATATGGGGTTTTCCAGAACCGGCGTGAAAAGGTTCGGAATTTGGGCCGAATTGCATGAAAGAGCCCTGACAGCACATGGTTGGTTCTACAGACTAAAAATTTTGCACGCAGATAGCTCAGATCTCGTGCGCCACATGAGTCAACAAACAATCTCTGTGAGTGTGTACTGTTAGTATGTATATATATGTATGTAATCCGCGTATCTCGAGAATCGGTCGTCCTACCGGCTTCAAATTCGGCACACGCGTTCCCCACCGCAGGTAGGCCTCGACCCGACCCGATACGCGATTTTCCTGAACCCGGCACGAAAGGTTCGGATTCTCGGTATGCGGAGCTGATGTCTGACATCAGGGTTTTCCGGAACTGGCACTGTGTCTGCAGAGATCTCCATATATGGGCATAAAATGGACGCAGACAGACAGAATCAGATATCTCCATATATGGGCATAAATGGACACAGGCAAACAGATGGTCAAAACGGGTCCTATGACAACGGGTAATGGGGTTTGCATTACACAGACTTCGGCACACGCGTTCCCCGCCGCTGCGTGCAGTGCCCAACCTCGACCCGACCCGATACGCGGTTTTCCGGAACCTGCGCGAAAGGTTCGGGATCTCCGTATGCGGAGCTGATGTCTAACATCAATGTTTTCTGGAACCGGCACTTTGTCTGCAGAGATCTCCATATTGGCATAAAATGGATGCAGACAGATATCTCCATATATGGGCATAAATGGACACAGGCAAACAGATGGTCAAAACAGGTCCTATGACAACAGGTATAATGGGGTTTGCATTAAAAGGTGGGCATTCATTCCCTATTTACATCATTCCTGAGTAGGCCGGTCCCCGACTAGACGCTCGGCCACCCGACAGACAGATACAGAGATCTCCATATATGGGCATAAAATGGACGCAGACAGACAGTTGTCTCCATATATGGGCATAAATGGACACAGGCAAACAGATGGTCAAAACAGGTCCTATGACAACAGGTATAATGGGGTTTGCATTAAAGGGCGGAGCATTCATTCCCTATTTACATCATTCCCGAGTTGGCCAGGTCGCCGACTAGACGCTCGGCCGCCCGACAGACAGATACAGAGATCTCCATATATGGGCATAAAATGGACGCAGACAGACAAGCATAGTTTATTATTAAGCCTTTCAATTGCTATTTGTTCTTAAATCAATGAAGAGCCGAATGAAACCATATTGTTTTACTATATTAAAAAGCTTTGCCCCCTTGCCATTTTCAACTGCCCCCTCCAGTCACTTCATCCTGGCGCCATGCCTGCACAGAGCGTTTATTGACACCCACACAACCTTCAGCTCAAGAAACCGTTGCTGTGCTTGAACTTAAATGATCAAGTTGTCAGACACAGCCTGGAGGATCAAATGAGCAGCTCTCATCGCTAAAAGTGTGCACTTTTAGTCACTGTTGTGCTCTCAAAGTCTGCATAATGTGCAGACCTCCCACCTCCCTTTTGCAGTGACCACTTTATCGCCAGCACGTTATCAATGGTTATTTAGGTGCTTGCATTGCTTCGCATGTGTACAGACTACAGAGCTACAAACACAATATTATCGGTTAATACCCGGGGATGTGCCCAGACTGCCCAACCAAATTAGTTTGGGTAATAGCCTACCGATAAACGTTTTCCGCTAAGTACATTTACTCAAGTACAAAACAATTTTTTAGGTATTTGTACTTTATTTGAATATTTCCATTTCTACTCCACTAGATCTCGGATTTAGTTACTTTTCAGATATAAATTATTATATTATAAAACATACATAAACCACTTTAGCCCTATTTTTATACCTAGGCTGTAGCGACGCATTGTGGGCTTGTAGATCTGCTATTTTCAAACAATTTGTAGGCCTACTTTTACTTTTGGTACTTTTGGTACCTTTTTACTTTTGGTACTTTGGTAAGTATATTTTGATACCAATACTTTCGTATTTCCATATTGCAGTATTGATACTTTTACTTAAGTTAAACATTTGAGTACGTTTTCCACCACTGCCATCAGTTTTCAGAGGCCTTCATTATTCTCCTGCTCCTCCTGCATTGACTAATTATTATGATCATTGAATTAATGAGAACCCTCATTAGCTCCCTGGGTATATTAGACATGTTTAGATGTTCCCACAGAGACCTTTAAAATAAGGTAATACATTGAATTTCTAGCTGCTTCAGTCCCTGTATGCAAATCCCTGCATGTAAGCTTACACACAGGCTCGCATGCACTCACACACGCACGCATGCACACACACATTAAAAATGAGTTAATTTGTTTTTGTCAAACTTTTTGCTGATGTAACACGTCTCTCTACCCTCCTGCCAGCAAACCACCAGAGGAGTTTCCATGGTCACACTTCAACAGATACACAACCTCTGTGTCTCTTAGGACAGCCATCTAATGCTGTGTTTACCAACCTTCCTGGGGCTTGGGGGGGGGGGGCTTGCACATCCTGCTTTCTCCTAATCTTGTTTGCTTCATACTCCGCTCACGTGCTGGTAACCCAACAATGAGCAATGAGCTAACTACTCTGTCATCCTGCCAGTCAATACACAGGAATTTAGGCCTACAGCCAACACTGTGTATTTACTAGCAAATTTAACCAGATGAACCCCATTTCTGGGAGCGAACGTTCATTGAAAATTGCTGATCTACAAACTTACAACGTGCCACAAGTTCCACAACATGACGTGTTGTGAGCTTGTAGATCTGCAAAGAGATTTTGTGTAGAGGGAAAGGATATATGATATGATATAGTACTTTATTCTCAGTTCACACTGAAATTTGTCAGCCATGTATACGAAACATATACAAACATGTTACATAAACAACAAAGGAACAAACCAGGGGCCTGTTTCACGAAACCTATGGTCTATTACTAGCCTACTCCGAGGTACTGTATGTATACGAACATACCTGGTTGATCTGTTCACCATGAATAGTAATGGGAGATCTGTGTGTATCTTGTGGTGCACCAAAAACGATCTCTTCTGTCTTTTTTGTGTTAATGATGAGAGAGTTGTTATCACTCCATTCGACCACCTTATTTACTCTGTGTTGGTGCAGTCCAGGATCACTGGACTTATCTAAGAGGGAAATTAAAACTGTATCTTCAGAGTACTTTAGAATGTATTGGTCTGGTGTCAGTGCGACATTCAGACAGACATTTCTCAGTACGACAGCTGTCAGTATAAAGGGTGAAAAGTATAGCTGCGCTTACACAACCATGGGGGGCCCAAACATTAGTAGTTACTGCTGAGGAGAGGGTTCTGTTCACTTTCACCCTCTGTACAAAAAAAAACTGAGCAGAACAAGTACAGAGCCAAGTACAGAGGTGACTCCAGTCAACAACATATTTGTTTACTTGTAAGTACAGTATAGAGAGCCAAAGGTTCAAGGTTCAAGGTTTGTTTATTTAGTGTCCCCGAAGGGCAAATTGGGTTGCAGCGGCATAGACAATACATCAAACAATACAATAAAAATAAAAACAGCAAATACATAACACATGTAGCAGACAGATACCTGAAAGTAAAAAAAAAAAGTACACATTGACCATAAAGTGCATGCGTTAATGTTATAATAAATTAATAATAATGTTAAATAAGTATGGAATATGGATAAAATCCATAACCAAAATAAGACAGAGACGAGCCAAAGGACAGTCCATAAATTGCTGTATTTGAAGAGAGTCAGACAAGGAAGACAGACAGTGAGCATACCATCCTAGTGGTAGCTTTCTAAATCTCTCTCTCTCTTCCAAAATGGAAGTTAACATTCAGTATATAAAGAGTACAGTTATGACAGTATAAGATCGTGGGACTCATTCATTCGTTCCCAGATCATAACAAGGAAGACAGTGACACGTAGTGTTGGTAACTTTCCACTAGTGACATACAGTATAAACCAAAACAAGCCTGATTTCGTAGTCAGGGCAACCAAAGTTACTATGACCTGTAATCTATTAGCCTGAGCTTACAGTATCCGACCAAAATGTGGTCTCCTATACTGTAAGTTCAGTTCATAATATATCCTTATATGGTCATATGAGCCTCATACACAAATCATAGAATTATGTATCATAATTCTACCCTAACAGTTAAAGTGACAATAAAGTGCCAATAAGTGACAATAAAGTGCACATTGTCCGTGAAAGTGCATCTACTTATAGGAAATACCAATAAAGTGCACATATGAAGAATAGGTTATCTCCTGGACCTACCCAGAGCAGCGTTCAGTGTGCAGATAGACACAGGAACAAATTTGTGCCTGTTTGTTGTGGCACAAGCGCAATACCAAATGTTTGAAAATACAAACTTCATGGGCATAAGTCATGCCTCATTTGGCCTGAAGACATGCAACTTGCTTACTTACACACGTGCCTTGACTCAAGAGGAACACATCTGTGTCTTTGTCAAGTAAGCTCCACCATTTTGAGCAGTTTGTAAAACGCTTAAACCAGTTTTTATCCTGGGATTTTTGAGCAATTTGCATGAAACATTAAGGAACTTTATCTAACATACCTATGAAGTAGACGTTTGTGCAAACATGAAGCGTCCACAAGCAAATGAATATTCTAAATGGCTGCTTTCGTTAAATAAAGGAAGAAACCTCATCTTTGTGTAATCATTTCTCACTATGCAAGGCCTGGGAATTCATAGCTCACCAGATAAGGTCCAGATCAGTCCAAAGGTCCCTGGTTTAAGCATTTAAAATGCATTTCACAAAACATGGCTGTGAGTGCTTGTCAATTTGAAGTATTTAAAGATAACATGAAATACTTTGTTGTGAATATAGCCAATCAACAATCTCCCAACTTTTCGGGTAGCAATGCATTGAGATCTTTTAGATCGGCTATTTCTGCTATCTTGCATTGGGCCTCCCTCCGTGACCCAATGGATATTGATATATCATGCAACATAATATGCAACAGGACGTGCATGGATTGTGTGGGGGGAGGATGTAACCCAGGTTTCAAATGGAATGCATTTTTATTTTCACATGCAATGTACGGTTCTAAGTCACACCAATCAGTCACACCAGCCCAGCAATTGGCAATCACTAACTATCAAGCACACCCAAGTAAAAAGCCAGTCAGTGTATGCAGCACCAGTTCCTCTGTGTAACTCTACACGGCGGATTTGGACCTCATACTGACTATTATCATGGAAACCTACGGCAGGGTTCCAAATGGATGGGTGTCTTGAGTAAATAAACATTGCTGTAAAGTAGAAGCCCTGAAACATGACGGTACGTCTCTCACAAACGTCATGTATCAACCTCAACCTGGTGTTGAGCAGTTTAGCCAATTTGCCATCGTCTACAGAACATTTTCCTTTTTTTTTCATTATTAATTTATTTTTTATATAGCCTAGAGCAGGGGTGGGCAACTTTGATGATGGCGAGGGCCACTATATTTCCACCTTCACCTTAGAGGGCCACATTGCATATTGCTACGTCCTACTTTGTCATGTTGTACTATCTCATACAAAAGAAGCAAAAATAGCAGATCTACAAGCTCAAAACGCATCGCGCTGCGATGCGTTTTGAGCATGTAGATCAGCTATTTTTGCCTATTTTGAATTGGAATCCTGAATTTTTTGTTATTTTTTCATTGGAATCCTGAAATGTAACATTTTGATTCAATTTTAGTTAGGCATTTAGTTATATACTCATGTTAACCTAAATACAAATACATTGGACAAAAATACATTTTAATACTACTAGTCATTAAGCTACTAATATAGACTGATGGAATTAAAGCAGGTCATGTTTGGAATTGTTAACAGCTGAAATCAATAATATATCAGTATTCCAGTATTAACCTGCGGGCTGCATTAAGTGAAGGTGGGGGCCGCATTTGGCCCCCGGGCCGCCAGTTGCCCAAGTATGGCCTAGACTAAACATGACTCTGATAAAATAGAGCATATACCTTTCATGCGGAAGGTTAGGGGTTCAAACGCTGCCTGGGGTCGAAAAAACAAGTCTATAGTATACAGCCATTTCCCACATATATGACAGGAGAGTTTGCATCTCATCTGTACTTGATGACTGTAAGTAATAAGTACAGTAGGTATTTTATCCTTAAGTCTACATAGAACTTATTTCTTTTTTTTTTCTTTTTTACTAAACTTGACTCTGATGAAACAGCTGTGGCTGCCCTAGTGTAGTGGCTAGGCATAAACCTTACATGCGGAAGGATGGGGGTTCAAACCCTGCCTGGGGTCGATGTCAGGAAGGGTATGTGGTCGCAAGCTTTAGAATAAAAAATAAAAAATCTATAGTATAAGGCTAGGCAATATATCGAAAATGTATCGATATCGAGGTATCAACATGCAAGGTATACATATCGATGAAGACGGCTTGAAATGAGGTATTGGTGTTTGTGTCAAATTAATTAACTGACACACTACGCATGCATATTGCACATGCAAATCAGTCCATCTGTAACCAGGTGTGGTTATTTCAATAAAACCTATACCTAACCCTTCTATGTGTAATGTGCAGTGTGCTTGCATGGATATGCTACTCATTATCTGGGTTAGGCAGGCAGTGGACCTAAAGCAGAAAAACATTAAAAACTATATTATACAATTGTTTTTACTAATATCGTGGGTAATATCGATATCGAGGTATTCAACAACGTCATCGAATATCGAAGGTTTTCCTATCGCCCAGCCTTACTATAGTATATATAGCAATTTCCTGCATGTCCGTCTAAACATATGACAGGAGTGTTCATCTCATCTGTACTTGATGTTTGTAAGTACAGAAGGCATTTTATCCTTAACCTGTTAAGCCCCAGGGGGGTCCAGGGGAAAAATCTGCCTAAAATGTATGCCCAAATTGGAACAGTTGTGGACACAAAACTACCATGATTGTGGCTACTCTTGACTCACCAAATGTCAGCTAACCCCTGAAAATTCACAAATGTAGTGTAAAACATTACATTTCTCTTACCAAATTGTCCTGCTGTGATCATTTACCACGGGAAAGATGATTGAAAAAGACCTCCGCCTATGGAGATTTTGCCTTCTGAATAGTGAATGAGCCTCAAGACCTCATTGAAAACATATAAGAGAAATTGTTCACCAAGGTGTCATCAATTGATAGGCAAAATTGTATGAATATATTCCAAACTATGTAAACTCTAAAGATGTTTTAGTGAGAGTAGTGCTGTAATATTAGTAATGTTAACCCTTTGCCGTCCGAAATAGAATGGTGGTTGGTAGATTAGCCGTGAAATTTCTATTATTGTATTGTGATCTGAGACATAATATTATGTTTATAAACATGAGCCCGCCGCCCCTCCTTCTTGGACAGCGCCGTTGTTTTTTCTTTTTTTTTCCCCCCAGGTCATTAGCTCACCGTGATTTTCTCGATCTCCGTTGGGATAAAGTGGTGGTTTTGGCCGAGCATCGATCTCCCCGTGCGTTTCGCGTGCGCGATCCGCGCGCATAACGATCCATGCATATAGTCCAGGAGTGACTGAACAGTCGATGTGTCCACTTTGGATAGCCTAGCACCTAGCACTCCAGCTCTGCTAGTGCTAACGTCCAAACAACAAGTGGGTGGGAGGAAGGAAGGCTGAAGAAGGAGAGGCCATGAGAGTCACTTCTGTTTCATGTCAGAGCAGCCACGAGCCATCGATGGACGAGCGGTGACTAGGGAAGGTTAGACGATCGCCGATTTTCGGATCAAAATCATTTATTCCGGTTTTAATGACAAAGTCCGGGAAAGTACGGCGTGGCTGAGACTCCTTGCTGGGATGTGCGATATACTACGGTTTTAACATTAAGGGGCTCCCCGTGGCTTACAAAGTGTTAAAGTATAGGGTGAAAAACGAGTAACAATAAGTAGTAATAATACTGTAATATGAGTAATGTATGGATGGAAAGTACAATGGCAGCTGATTACTATGCTGTAGGACCACTGTAACTATAATCAACAAAGAAATTGTAGTTTGATTTGGTCTCTATTGATTTATTGACATTTATTGACAGCTGTTCAGAGGTCAACACCTAGATTGTTTTCTATTTTAATAAACATGACTGATAAAAAATATTGGCTGTCCTAGTGTAGTGGTTAGAGCATATACCTTTCATGTGGAAGGTGGGGAGTTCATACCCTGCCTGGGGTCGATGCTAGCAAGGGTATGCGGTTGCAATGGGTTCCCAGCGCCAAATCAGATGGGTTCAGAACTCTGAACAAAGTCTCCTGAGAAGGCCCATTTGAAGCCTGTCCTGGACAGGTGTCAGTGGAAGTAAAAAAAAAACAATAGTCCAGAGGATTTAGACGAAAGATTTTCACTTTTTCATAAAAGTGTGAAATTGTACAGTACAGTTTGGGGCCCTGAACATTGTCCGATATGGAGCCATCACAAAAACGCCAACCTGGTGTCCACCCTCCATTGCTCCTGATGTAATATTGATAATATTTAACCATATTTATATTACATTGGAGGCTATTCGTGAAATATACATTTAAATCAGAATTTGAAAACATTGAAGAGGCCTCTCTTATCCAAGGATAATTACTTCTTCTATTCCAACTAAATGTATTTTTTGTAAGCCTCTTGTCTGGCAGTTGGGTAAGGTGGTTCCACAGTCTAATCATTTCACATCTCTGCCTTATCAGGCCAACTTAGTGGTATACTTGTGCACGCCGAGAAAACACCTCGAAGCTCAATTCTGAATGTTTTTGCATTCGGTGGCCTCCTCAAAGCCCCACACACCTGATAGAATAAACATAGAATCATAAAGCTTGGTAAATGTAGCAATAAGTTAGGACACAATTTCATTTTTACTTAGTATGGCACCTAATGCTCAGCCTCCCCTCAGAAAAACTAATACATTTATAAAAAAAAAGAAAAAAAGAATCCAACTTCCAAAATTGTGGTTACTCTGCTTTTCATCTCAGGAATCGACCACTAGATGTCCCTTCTGCCTAGTTTTCAAATCTGAGTTCACTGTAACTGATATGTATGGAAAACAGTGATTGGAAACACCACTGCATTATCAAAAAAGAAACAAATACCTGACAATATTTATATTATTTAATCTGGTAATTCAATAAGGATACATGTATGGCAAGGCACATTTCTGTACTTAACAAACTCAGGGTTCCTGCACCATTTTAAAAGTAAAATGTAAGACTTTTTAAGACCTCAACAAATGTAATTTAAGACCCAAATCTGCCTCCCGGGCCGATCGCCCTACCTCACGCTCACCGTGCTGACGGTGGAGATGACGGAGGCGCGCCATCTCAGGCGACCTTGGTCCACGTGAGACACTGCCGAGCGAGCTAAAGCAAGCGAGTAGCCTTGTCGAGCGTTGCGAAGGTCGCATGAGCCGACTCAGCGCCGTCCGAGTTATGTCACGATAGGGACAGAATAGTAAATAATTTCAACCCCGATTATCATTACGCTGGATAGACACCCAGGGCGAACGGCTGGGAGGGAGAACAACAACTTGGGGATCGTGTGTGTATTCGGACAGCAGGTGGGTCAGCAGACCACCGTCACCGTGGTCTGTCACCATTATTCAGAATTGGAGATGCACAATATTGTCTTTTGAAACCATAAACCCAGCTTCTGCAGTGAATTACAACTACAAGATGCTGTATTTACTGACTCATACATACAAGCAGCAAAATGTTGGGAAAAAAATTAATTAAATATTAATATACAATAAAAATATAATAAAGCCTATGATATACAGATCCAAATAGCCAAGTTATGGACTTGTCTTAGAAGACAGGCATATATCACAGCTGAGAATGCCACCCCTCAATGTTAATCTCAGACAGTCTGAGATCACCAGAACACGGGAAATTAAATCTACTATGTTCAAAAAGTTCTGGGGGAGGACCCCCATCACCTGCTTAAGGGTGTGGGCAGTGCATGTAATCATAGAGAGATATCCACTTAAGTAGTGAATATTAGTAGGCCTATACATATGGGTCTAACATTGCTTCAGTTATAAAATCAAATTCTGTACACCTACTTCTGGCGTTTTAATTGCTGAAATTGTACCCATCCTTTTCAATGCAAGTAAAGCAAGTATAATACAATTATCAAAATCAGAGTTCCATATGCCCCCCCCCAAACATCTCCTGAATTAAATTATTATATTACTGAGTGAACGGGACTTAAGTCAGGAGAGGAGAGGGGATACACGGTGTATGGGGCTGTTAAGTATGACATCATTTTGTAGGCAGAGGAGAATTTCTGCCCCCAGTTTCCGTGAATCTTTTTACTATTTTTACTATTTACACATTTCACTTCTCTTTGTTGTTGAAAGGAAAGTGTTAGAATTATACTTTAGTCGTTATTTTTGTCTCGGATCTGTTGAAATGGCGAGGGACAGAAAATGCTCTTGGGGGCAGAGTTCTCCTCTGCCTACAAAATGATGTCACGGCTTAAAAGCCCTAGAACGTAAAAACGCTCGGTACAACAGCTGTTGTAAATCACAGATGATTGGTGGATTCTCCTCTTTGAAAACGGGCTGACTAATGACTTTATGACTGTCAGCTTCATTCTGTCTCACAGGCAAAAGAAGGAACGGGACAATATAGCCTTAGCATTTAGCTAGGCTAGCTAATTCCTCATGGTTGAGGAAAATCAACAAACATCGATTTCACATCCCCGTCACATCCCCGCATCAATGCAGAATCGCGCACGGCCACATCGCGAATTGTCTTAATCTAAACGTTTTAAGAAGTCCACTCCACAGCCCACAAGCACAACTCCACTACACGCCAAATGTGTTTACTTTTATGCTCTCGTCTGTGCTCACTCACAGACAGTGTGATGTGAGAGCGCTACATAACAGGGAGGGCAGTTGATGTGACAGGAGGCTAGGGAAAAGGAGCGCTTGTTTTGTTAAAAAACAAAACTACCCTCTTCTCCATCCACATACATTACCACAGTACTGACAAAACGGGCGGAGCCGAGAACAACAAGCAAGCTCCTCTTCCCACTGACTGCTGCTCGCTTCAGCCTGTTAGCGGTCTCTCATCGTCTAATATTAATAAATCAAATAAACGAATCAAATGAATAGCCTACGTACAAATGTTTATGGCTTAATTGTCCCATGAGCCTTAAAAACATCATCTTCAAATTTAATACCTACGGTCAAATTTAAGACCTTAAATTCACGATTTTTTATTTAAGACAATTTAAGACTTTTTAAGGACCCGCGGGATCCCTGAAACTGCATGCCATTAAAAAGGCATATTAACAATTTCAAGATAAAAACAAACAACTAAACCACTAGAGGTTTGGGCTGTTATGCAGCCCTTACATCTAGAGTTTGGGCCACTGTGTTGACCCCACACCGCCACCAGGTGCCGCCCCAGCTCATATTGCCTATATACTAATGCAGCTAACTAACTGCATCCCCTCCTTGTTTTAACATGTGTGGGGATGATGTCTAGCTGTAGCTAGGCTAACAGTTTTCAGCTTCTCTGCCCACCTTCACTCCCTCCCGAACACGGACTCAGAATGTTTTAAAACCTACAAAACAAATCTAATATTATGAAAATTGGACATTAACTGGCTGGTGTACTGTTCTGGGAGGTCCCAAAATAGATGACCCCCATAAAGGGGGCCAATTATTCAGACCAATTTGAATTCAAAGATTAGATTGTGAACGTTTATTATGTTTTTACATTATCATGAGAAAATAAATATAATACTGTATGGAAATGTTGATAACCCCTGATAACTACAAATATAATAACTCTCCACAGTCATAATCTGTGGAAACCCTTGATCCACAGCCTGGGGGTCCACAATCACCATCAGACCTCCAGTACAGTAGTTTTATCACCCTTGATTAAAGTTAAGAGCCCTTGCATGAAGCTATTGTGACACCATTGCTCTAAACCCTGTCATGCCCTTTGTCATTATCTAATGTATCATCATGTACGTGCAGGTACTATCTTTTTCAATTGTTCCGGCATACCCTACATCACAACCATGCAATCATCCAAGGCGCACCCACTCACCTCTGCACCTATGGCCCTTTGCTCATGTAACTAGATGACCCTATTATTGAAATCACAAAATGTATTTATAAACGAGGTATTTACAGTTCTTTTCTCTTTTTTTCTTGTTTTATTTTGTAAACTAGAACCAGGTCAGGTAGGTTATTGTGGCCTCCTGGTGGGGCTATTATAGTCCAATCATGTGAAACGTTTGGCATTTGTTCTTTTACGGCAATCTGATGCTGCATTCATGATTTGAGGCATTTTTTTTCCAAAAATGTGTATTGCAAAGGTTGACCTGCTGGTGGCGCTATAACTCGCCAATGTGAAAAGGGTAGATAGGCCTACTGTATGTTCCTCGACCTAGTGAGAATGTGCGTGCAAAATTTTAGACATTTTGTTCAAAACGGACCAGTCCTGCAAACTTGGAAGCCAATGTTAAGCAATTAGGATCGAATATGAAATATTGGACAGATCTGTGTTGATCACAAGACCATAGACTAGAGACACTGTGTACTCATGTGCATGATTTGGTGATACTTTTTGAAGTAAGGAGACTTATTGATTTACATAAGTCGGCCACCTGGTGGCGCTATAAAAGGCAGATGTGAAAAATGCAGGGCAATGGTTTTTCCTTGGCCTTTAAGGAATGCGCATACAAGGTTTTACACTTAGTAAGGGAAAGTTAGCCGAGTGCTGGACCAATCTTGGAACTAAATCATTACCAATAGCTTCCTTCACAAATGTGTTCATAAAGGTGTCTACTATCACCTCTGAACTTTTTCAATCACAACTCCCTTGGGAAACTTTGTTGGAGCCAATCAAAGTTGGGGGTATCACATCATGACACACAGGATAACATGATACAATCTGACAAGGAACACTCAAACACAGGGTTTAAAACATAGGGACTAACAGGACACAGGTGAACTTGAATGACATGATTGGCTAAGCCTTAGCTAATTAGGCCTATTTTATGGCTATGAGTCATTTTAAATGAAAACTAATGGTTGGAATGAATTCAGCAGCCCAAAAATACCCTAATTACACACCTCATATGCTCATATTGGCCATTTTATTTTATTTTATCCCCTTTAATCCCAGGCCCAGGTATCCCGATAGCGATACCCCCAACTTTGATTGGCTCCCACAAAGTTTCCCAAGGGAGTTGTGATTGAAAAGGTTCAGAGGTGATAGTAGACACCTTTATGAACACATCTGTGGAAGAAAGCTATTGGTAATCCAAAATGATCCATTAAATGGTTAAAGGGATATTCCACTTTCAAAAAAACTTTTGGTCACTTTATCATCTAATCAGGCTTTTATGAACACCCTGGACAGTTTTTAATTTGCATCATTCAATATTTAGATATTTGATGTAAATGTTATCTGCGGATGGACCAGAACAGCCCAGGCCAGTCTTTGGTTAAACCTTTGAATGTAAAAGTCAAATTCAATTCCTTTACTGAGAATGATTTGTGGTAGCCTACTCATAAAAGAATGTGCACATACCCCTAAGAAGTGGTCAGGTCAGAATTGATCTGATATGCTATCTGAAAAGGCTTCACCAATGATGTCTCTGCATATGTCAAATGCCATATTAAAGGAGCAATAGTCAACTTTTTCATTGTAGGGCCGACACTTTGTTTACATCCTAGTCTATAGACTAGAATGTAAACAAAGTGTCGGTCTGACAATGGCCAAAATGATTATTTTATCATTATTTTACACTTTTTGTGGTCATTTTTGAATAGAAACACATCTATGAAGCTTATTTTTTTATAAAATATTTTCGAAACATTATTTTTATTTTAGCATCCGTTTTTCAAGAAAAAGTTGACTATAGCTCCTTTAAATTCTGTAATAATTAGACTCTTTGCCAGGATGATGGAGGCCTCTTCGCTCCACATTCAACAAGACAAGACATTTCAACTGAACAAAGCATGAGAATGGACTCCAGTTTAATGGCACGCGTTTTTGCAATAGTAGGTCGCAGAGTTAGTTAGTATCAGAAACCACAGCAGTTGTCAGTCTGTCAGACTGTCACGCAGCTCACGCTAACCAATTATCAAATCAAATGATGAAAATCACAGCACAATTCAAACACTAACTTAGAATGACACAATTTTTATTCATGTTTTCATCATATGGGGTGCCACTGCCAACTTCACGAGATACAGAAAGACACTGTGACTGTCTATTTATAAAGATGAGGATAGGAGTGGAGGTTTTTCGTTGTTTGGTCACATAGTCTAGTGGTATTTCTGAAAAATGTGATTGTTAGAGGCATTTTGGGGTAAAAGTTGGTAACCAGTCTATTTTACACAATTCAAGAGTGCTGAATCTGAAAAAAAGTGGTTACCAAGCAAAATTTTGAGTTTTTGACCTTCTAATTTGCATAACAACATAGCTGCAGAATTGTCAATTTTAAACTATTTCTTCACGGGATATTTCACTTTCAAAAAACCTTTAGTAATTTTATCGTCTAATAAAGCTTTTGGGAACACCCAGGACAGTTTTTGAGTTGTTTGATTCAGTTTAGATTTAGATATTTGATATTCATTTTATCAGACACGCCCCCTTCCTATACAAACCCATTGTAACTTCAAACTCCATTTTAACCATGATAGATTTAATGAGAACACATGTCCTTTTTTCTGGTGACTCCTGATATGCTCCTAATATGTGAGCAGGTTATGTTTTGTCAATAACATTTTTCATTTATCTTTAATAAGTTCTTAATTGTATTTTATTTCTTTCATTTTCCCAAATAATTATAGAAAATAAACTAAAAAGGTTATCGAAAGAACACTACCTGTTTGTGTATTAGAAGGGCATCAGGAGTCACCAGAAAAAAGAATGGGGGTTTTCATTGAATCTATCATGGTTAAAATGTTTTATTTTTATTTAAAAGAGATATTTCACTTAAATACAAAAACATTTTAACCATGATAGATTCAATGAAAACACCCATCCTTTTTTTCTGGTGACTCCTGACGCCCTCTTAATACACGAACAGGCAGTGTTTTTCGATAACTTTTTTAGTTTCTTTTTAATAATTATTTGGGAAAATGAAAAATAAATAAATACAAAAAATAAATTATTAAAAAGAAATGAAAGGAGTTATCGAAAGAACACGACCTGCTCACGTATTAGGAGGGTGTTTTCATTAAATCTATCATGGTTAAAATGGTGTTTGAAGTTACAATGGGTTTGTATAGGAAGGGGGCGTGTCTGATACAATGAATATCAAATATCTAAATATAAACTGAATCAAGCAACTCAAAAACTGTCCTGGGTGTTCGCAAAACCCTGATTATATGATAAAATAATGAAAAGTTTTTTGAAAGAGAAATATTGCTTGAATAAATAGTTCAAAATGTACAATTCGGTAGCCACTTTGTTATGCAAATTAGAAGGTCAAAAACTCAAAATTTTGATTGGTAACCAGGTTTTTCAGATTCTGCACCCCTGAATTATGTAAAATGGCCTGTTTACCCACTTTTACCCCCAAATGCCTCTAACCTGCTTATAGAAGGCCTTTTTCCAGAATTTCCGCCTGACTAAGGGCGCGTTCGGAAATGCGCACTCAACGCACTGGTGTGCCATGTTGTCGTTCGTTTATTCGGTGCACTTGGTGCGTTGTCGTTCGGAAATCCAGTGCGCGGCGCACTGGTGTGTTGAGTGCACGCACTCACCAACCCTACTCAGAAGATGGGGTTAGGCGGTGTGGTGCGGTGTTCTGATTGGTTGGTTTTCATAGCCATGTCTCGAGCATAACTCTTATCTCTGGTCTCGAGCTCTCTTCAGCGGTGCACCGATCTACTATGAATCCTTGCATTCCATGGGGAGAAACTGCTAAAAAAAACTCATTCCCTGGAGTGGAACTGTGCAGTTTTTGCAGCTCCGCTCACCCAGACTACAGGAATTACTCTATTTGGCCCAGGGAATGGCAACGCTGTTCTATTGGCTGTTCTCAGGGGCACCCCGCCCACCTCGTTCAGACCCAGATTGCAGCGCTCATCCAGACTACAGGAATTACTCTATTTGGCCCAGGGAATGGCAACGCTTTTCTATTGGCTGTCCTCAGGGGCACCCCGCCCACCTCGTTCAGACCCAGATTGCAGCGCTCACCCAGACTACAGGAATTACTCTATTTGGCCCAGGGATTGGCAACGCTTTTCTATTGGCTGTCCTCAGGGGCACCCCGCCCACCTCGTTCAGACCCAAATTGCAGCATTCTATGATCACACATACTGTATATGCAATGAATAATGTTTGCACTATAATTACTATAACTGGAGACCCACCGAAATAATCATGGAATTTAAGAATTAAGGCATTACATTTAGTTTCACTCAGTGGAACCGAGTTAAACTGTAGGCTACATGTTGTGAAAACAGCAGATCTACAAGCTTACAATGGCATTGGTGCCATTTTTGAGACACCATTTTATTATTCTACTCCAGGATTCTGGCTACCCCCCCTAAATCACATGTGCCGAGTCCGAATATGCAGGTTTTATTTCGATGCACCAACAGGAAGTGCCTCAAACCGGCCACTTCCTGGTGTGTTTTGGGTGTTATGAGTTGGTAGGTGCTCCGATATATTTTTTTCTCAAGTCTGCATGTAATTTTAAGCCTCAGGTCGACATTCAGTAACCCTAATATCCTATCCTGATTTATTCGTAATTCAAGGGAGGCTAACCCTAGTTTAACCCTAGGAATAAAACACACCTCCACTTGTTCGTCTCGGTGAGCTATACAACATACTAAAAGAATGGCCCTTGACACATGATGGTTTTCGACTTATAACGCAAAATAGCTAACCCTAGGGTTAGCTATTTCGCGTTATAAGTCAAATACGATGCGACATCAGACCTTGGTTCCGAGATATGTTGTAGAGCTCTCCAAGACGAACGTGTGGATGTCTTGTTTGTCCTCCTACGACCTTTCTTCCCCAGGATCTCCAATTTGACCAAAGGTCATAGAGTCTATAACCGTAAGAGCACTTTGAATGGCAGGCTGGAGAAAGCTATCTCCTCACAGGAGCATCCGTGGGATGAACCTTATACAGGTGTGTTCAGCTCGCCGAGACGAACATGTGGGTGTGTGTAACTCCTCTGTACAACACTCCTGTGCGGATTAAACAGTCCCTAAAGTTAGAATTAGGGTTAGCCCTCTAGGGGTCGCTCAGAAATGAAACGCACATCAACGCGTTCGTCTCCGGGAGCAGATCAAGAATCTTCTTTCCGTTTGTCTGTACGCCCCCTAGAACCCGAACTATTCCTTCTAGAAGGGTTAGAAATCGACCAAAGCATTTTTACGCAACGGGACCAACTTCATCAGACTCATCGTCAAAAAGCAAGTCAGAATAAGTGTATTTTATCTGAAAAAATATTCAATTGAATTGACACCGTCCAAATTTCATGTATATTTCGCGATCGTCGAGGCTTGAATTGTCGGAGAGACACGAGACCCATTTCATCGGATTCAGCATCCTTGAAATATGAAAAAAAATTCCTGCCTGAAACAAAATGATTTTTTTTTTATTTTGTATTGATTTTAAGGACTCAAGGCCCAAACTAAAGCCTTTCTTGAGTATTTTATGTGACCTTTAGGGGTTAGAAGTGTTGTAGAGACTTACTATAAAATCACAATAGGATATAAGGGGTTACTGAATGTCGACCTGAGGCTTAAAATTACGTGCAGACTTGAGAAACAAATATATCGGAGCACCTACCAACCCGTAACACCCAAAACACACCAGGAAGGGGCCGGTTTGAGGCACTTCCTGTTTGTGCATCGAAATAAAACCTGTATATTCGGACTCGGCACATGTGATTTAGGGGGGGTAGCCAGAATCCTGGAGCAGAATAATAAAATGGTGTCTCAAAAATGGCACCAATGCCATTGTAAGCTTGTAGATCTGCTGTTTTCACAACAAGTGAAACTCAATGTAATGGCTTAATTCTTAAATTACATGATTATTATTTCGGGGGGTCTCCAGTTATAGTAATTATAGCGCAAGCATTATTCATTGCATATACAGTACTATACCTTACCCGTTCGAAGATATGTGCTCCAAAATATGTGCAGAGTGTGAGTTGTGGGGAAAGTTACTGTAACTGGTGCGTGCGTGAGAATATGTGGGAGCATATGTGGGAGCATCATAATGTAAGGCATAATGTATGCGCTTGCTCCACATAGTTTTTTCATACCCGTTGGAAGATAGAGAGAGAGAGAGAGAGAGAGAGAGAGAGAGAGAGAGAGAGAGAGAGAGAGAGAGAGAGAGAGAGAGAGAGAGAGCACATTCAGAGAGAGAGAGAGAGAGAGAGAGAGAGAGAGAGAGAGAGAGAGAGAGAGAGAGAGAGCACATTCCTAACTGTGAGAGAGAGGGGTGTGTGTGGGGCTACAGATCCCATGGCCTGGAGGAACGGACCGTAACCCTGACAACAGGCTAAGAAAACGCTAATAAACAGCTTTAATTTAGGAGAAATGAAATTCAGGCTCCGTCACCGTTGGTATAATGCTAATGGCCAATACCATGTGAACTTTGGGATCAGTTGCTGAAGCGAGTGAATAGATAAACGTAGATAAGCGTGAGCGTTAGAGCGTTAGAGCGTGAGTGTGTAAGTGAGTTTGCTGGTTTAATAGATAGATGTGTGATCATAGAATGCTTCATAATGGGATTGCAATTTGGGTCTGAACGAGGTGGGCGGGGTGCCCCTGAGGACAGCCAATAGAAAAGCGTTGCCAATACCTGGGCCAAATAGAGTAATTCCTGTAGTCTGGGTGAGCGCTGCAATCTGGGTCTGAACGAGGTGGGCGGGGTGCCCCTGAGGACAGCCAATAGAAAAGCGTTGCCATTCCCTGGGCCAAATAGAGTAATTCCTGTAGTCTGGGTGAGCGCTGCAATCTGGGTCTGAACGAGGTGGGCGGGGTGCCCCTGAGAACAGCCAATAGAAAAGCGTTGCCATTCCCTGGGCCAAATAGAGTAATTCCTGTAGTCTGGGTGAGCGGAGCTGCAAAAACTGCACAGTTCCTGTTCCACTCCAGGGAATGAGTTTTTTTTTTTAGCAGTTTCTCCCCATGGAATGCAGGGATTCATAGTAGATCGGGTGCTTCAGCGGTGAACAATGGAGGAAATTATCGCTAAATGCAGCATTTGCAGCTTAATTGGTCGTTTGGGCTTTCACACACATCAACATGTAAACTAACAGCAGGTATGCCAATGTTATGAACTACATCTCCTTTCAATAGCAACGTTAGGTTAGCATACTTAGCAACTGCTGCTTTTCAGAAAGTTTACCTTCAGAGTTCAGAGTGAAAAAGCACACAGCTGCCTCTTAAACTGGTCGTTCGTAAATAAGCCACACTGAATGCACTCTACAACGCCACGCCCACTGCACTCAATACACTGAGCACACACCCGGTGCGGGTTTCCGAACGCACCCTATCAATGAGTGAATGGGAACCACTGGAAGTTCAGGCTATAGCTCTGGTCCATCGCGTCTCCTCCCGGAGACGCTCTGACAGACTCGTCGGCAAATGGCTAGACCCGAGTATCTCAGCCCCTCCGAGCGCTCAACATCAGTCAAAATAAACAAAACTGTTTCACTACTCACCAAACCAAAGGTAGTTTTGCGCTGTTGAAAGTCTATTCTCCGCGGTGGTGAACCCCTCAGCACCCCACCCACTCTGCAAAATACACAATTTTTGGCATGAAATAAAGTGCTCTATTTATAGTGTTCTATTTGTCTGTCATTCAATGTTATATGAGATACTTCAATGGTTTCCAGTGGAAATAAGCTTAGTCTTTTCATGGATCTCCTTTTAGTAGACCTTGTACCAGTGAACTGTACCGTCATGAAACTGTACCTTTTCCTATGCAAACTTCTAATAAAGTCTTCAATCAATCAATGCATCCAACTCGACCGCCGCTTATTTCCGGGTTGTGAACCATTGTATCTGCGGTGGCCGCTAGGTGGCTCGAGGTGGGTGCGTTTTATTTCATGACAAAAATAATGTATTTTACAGAGTAGGTGGGGTGCTGAGGGGTTCACCACCGCGGAGAATAGACTTTCAACAGCGCAAAACTATACCTTTGGTTCGGTGAGTAGTGAAACAGTTTTGTTTATTTTGACTGATGTTGAGCGCTCGGTGGGGCTGAGACACTCGGGTCTAGCCATTTCGGGGTCTGTCAGAGCGATGGACCAGAGCTAAGTTCAGGCGAACAAAGCACTAAACCAGCGGAAGGCAGTAATACGCCTTGCGGCGTCCACACTACCCGAAATAGAAAAGAAGAAGAAAAATAATAAACCGGAAGTAGTTGATTGTCCACAATCCCACGCATGCGCACTACGCCTGTTATTGTGTCTATTGCGTCTGACGAACAAAGAGAAGCTATTGCTAGCTGACTGCGCGGAGAAGTGTCAAGAAGCAACGAAACGTGCGTTAAACCGTTAATACAGGTCATCTCTGTACACCCTAATTGATCATTTAAAACGAATACACAATATTACTAGTAAGTATGTCGTCTGAAGGCGAGTTTGAGTCGCGCTACACCGCCGTTCTGGACGACACGTTGAGAACTGCGTTGTCAGAGGCCAAGCGCCTTTATGAGAACATGGTGGAAGAGCTCCAAGCAGAGATGTTAACAGTCAAGAAGGAAAACGAGGCTCTATGGTCCAAATACAACCGCCTGAAGAAGCAACGACGCATTGACACTGCGTCTCAATGTGGTGAGTTCGCGCTGCCGTTGATACCTTTAATCAATAGCCAAAGATAGCAGTGCCACCGTGCCACGCGTCGCACACATGCAGACGCTACTTAGGGGTGGTCAACAAAGTGCTCTCCGTTTTGTAGTTTTAGAAATTATTTTCAGTATGGTTGAAGGTTCTATACCAGACAACATTGTTTCAGATGGGCTGTAGTGTTGTGTCGTTGATGAGTGATTCACGAATGGAATCACAATAACATTCATGAACGATTCGTTCTCTTCCTTACATTTTTCGTGCAAAACAAATGCTTTCAATGAATTCAGAAAGAATCATGAAAAAACCCTAGTTTAACCCCTCAAGTGCTACTTAAAGCAGTTTTTTGAGCGGTGGTAGACTGCTCCATAGCATGACCGTAGCCATAAATTATAACTTCCAGGAGAGGCGCTAATATTCGGACGTTATGTCTCTCCTGGAGTTATAAGGCAGAGTCATATGGCTCTCGCTGGTTGAGCCCCAATGTCCACACTAGGCTCAAAACATGTACAAATCAATAAGTTGCTCACCGCGTCGTCAAAACAGCTTTATATCTACCGGCGAGCCCACTCGTTGGCATGTGTTAGTCCATATGTTTCTAATAAATTAATGTTTACTCAAACTTCTCGGAGACTCATGTTTCCTCGAACGCTTCAGAACCATAGAGTATATATAAAATAGAGAGCGGACCGGCCCTGCCCCCACTATCATTTCAATGCAAGTGCTCAGTGGCGTTTTGAAGCAATGGCTACATGCTAGCATGTAGCTAATCCAGGTGCATTCTGGGGGAAATTGGAACCAGATTTGGTTCCAAAATGTTTGACGTCGAGACGTAATGACGTCACGAACGACGTCGATGTCCATTGAATCCTATTGTAGACCCCAGCGCCGCGCTCTTATGCTCGTGCATGTATGTTTCACCCCGCCTGAAATTCCAGCTTTGGCCAGTAGGGCGGCCGCTTCAATGTTTACAAGCCGTTCTGGGGGCTTGTTCAGAACTACAGAACGTTGGAATACTTCCGCATACAAAAACGTCATGTCCTAGTATGAGCGATCAACGTCACGTGATATGTTCGGCCATTTTTACCCAAGCAGTTCAAAAACAATGAAAGCGATGAGACTCGGAGAAGTTTGAGTAAACATTAATTTATTAGAAATATATGGACTAACACATGCCAACGAGTGGGCTCGCCGGTAGATATAAAGCTGTTTCGACGACGCGGTGAGCAACTTATTGATTTGTACATGTTTTGAGCCTAGTGTGGACGTTGGGGCTCAACCAGCGAGAGCCATATGACTCTGCCTTATAACTCCAGGAAAGACATAATGTCCGAATATTAGCGCCCTCTCCTGGAAGTTATAATTTATGGCTAGCATGGGGCGTTGTGGCGCCTAACTCTGTCCCCACTAGGTGGAGCACAAAGCTAGGAGACATTTGGCGCCACCGCAAAAAATTGGGTATTTTTGGGTATAAAGTCTACTAAAACAGGTTTCCTTTGTTAAGTCATTTTCGGGTGTCTTTGGGGCTTCAGGGGAGGACCTGGATTATGTTGCTTGGTGCGCACCTTTTTTTTAATAGGCCTATAAACATGACCAGGGCTCTGACATGACCAAATAAATAGAACACTAGGTCTACAATGCAAGCGAAGCCTTTCAGTGCTGCACATTAAATAGTTATCCTATTCAACAGTGCCATTTTTAAAAGCAATGGTGAATAGATGGAGAACTATGATGGCAGATGTTCATGTATCAAGATATGCTGCACATCTCGTAGTCGCTCATGCAAGTGCAAGACAAAATAAATAATAGCCTAGTAAAGAGAAAAGATGCCGGCGATGGCCGATCTCATTTGCACCTGATAACTGCACAGCAAGCGTTTTATTGGAGCTACAAGCCCTGCTCCCACAACGTTATGTGAAAGCCTTGTGACGCGACGTAAACCAGCATGAGAGAGACAGACAGATGAGATGATCTACTCACTGTATGCTGCTGCGGAGATTCAGAGAGTTCAACGTGCCGTATTTCCAAAGTGTGTTCTTGTTTAAGTTACAGCATGGTTTAAATAGCCTATCGTAAATATGAACTGTGGCTAATATATTGTTTTTAATCCACGTGGGACGTGGGTCCGTGTTTACTTAGTTACACTAGAGTTCCGAACAGCATAACGGAAATGTCATGGCACTGATGGCAGCTGGGTTACTGACTTCCTCTAAAATCGGATTTCAAAATAAGAGACACTTGTAATGATTAGTCAACACACTACTTTTATTTTTAGGTCTACTTACAGGACGTACGTGTTAACGTGCAGTAAGTGATGCCAGAGCAAGGGTCTGACGCTAAATAAATAATTAAATGGAGTTACCGGCAGCAGTACGCAAAATCGCTTCACGTTGTTTGATCCGGCACTCAATATTGCTGTGGGGGGGGCAGATCTGGGGGAGCCATTGCTCCCCTTTGCTCCATTGATCAGGCCCCAGTGCCGTGTATGTATCCGTGTATGTATGTGTGTATGTAGCCTGAGTACCACTCAGTTAGCCTGGTTAATAAACCAGACTGCACAACACCACCCCCTGTTGGTAGTGGTGGTGTTGTGTAGTCTGGCCCTTCACACTAAATAAGCTTTTTCCACCAGCCCTCAGAGAGGGTGAGCCAATCAGGGCTGTAGGCTTGGGGCACGTGGTGGGCGGTGGCCTGGTTCAAAACCATTCAGCCAATCAGGCGAGTCTGTGTGTATTCAAACACATTCCCCCCTCCACTCTTATTACAGACATCAAACCGATTGTAGTCTTTGATGCTTTCAGTGACTAACGAGCTATTGACACTTGTATGGCTCGATCAATTACAGCAGCTCACAAGCCCTTTGAAGTTCAGAGGGAGCAATTAAGAGCAAGTCAACTTAACATCACCCCCTGCCCGCCCCCCCAGAAGTGGAATGTCTGCCCGAAATCTCAGACTCTCTTCCCAAAACAAAGTGTGTGATAGTCTGACGCTTGCAGTCAGGCTACCACTCAGTCACCAGAGAGGGTGCTGTTGAGCACACACACACACACACACACACACACACACACACACACACACACACACACACACACACGCAATGTTTTCGGCAGAGCAGGCCTCTCATTCTGTGGACCTTAATGACCATTGGTCATTGGCCAAGCTAATAGATAAAACAGAAATAAAAAGTACGGGATGACATCACAGGTCATTTCACACATTTTGGGTGACTCGTCTCACCTCGCTGCTCTAGCTCCCACAGACTCCAGTGCATACCAGGGTGTACCAAAACACCTAGCCATAAATCATAACTCCAGTAGAGGTCGCTAATATTCGAATGTTACGTCTCTACAGGAGTTATAAAGGGGAGTCAGAACGCGCTTGCTGGTTGAGCCCCAAAGTCCATTTTAGGCTCAAAACATGTACAAATAAATAAAGTGCTCACCGCATCGTCGAAACAGTTTTCTATCGGGCACGTACCTTTTTGGCGAAGCCCGAACTGGCGAACAGGGGAAATGTCCCCTACTGTAGCGATCTGGCGAAAAAAAAAGGGAAAAAAAAAACCTTCTGCATATTTTTCGTCTTTTTCGTTTAATCCTTCTGGACAGGGCGTTTATCGTGCGCTTGCCCAGGCCTTACGGCCTGGGCATAAATATAACGATTGCATTCACCACGGCTTCGTAACTCGCGCGGCGCTCCGCCTGCCGCGCGGCCCTGGCCCGCTCTTCGCGGCCACTCGCGCCTGCGGCGCTCGGGGGCGAAGAGCAGGACCAAGGTCCGCTGGCCTTCGCGCCGCTTGCAGTGTCGTGGACAACCGAGCGGCTCCGCCTGGAGCTGCGGCGTCATTTACAATAACGCCACGGGCAACAGGCGAGACCAATGCGCAAGCACTCAATAACTACGAAAAATGCCTTAAAACAGAGCCATGTTTAAGACAATAAAACGATGACTGTTTTTTCGCCAGATCGCTATGGTAGGGGACATTTCCCCTGTTCGCCAGTTCGGGCTTCGCCAGATCGGGACTTTCCCTTTCTATCTACTGACGGGCACCCTCGTCGGCACGTGTTAGTCCATATGTTTCAAATAAACTAATGTTTACTCAAACTGTCTCAGAATCTCATCGCTTTCCTTACAGGGTGAAAATGGCCGAACATATCCCGTGACGGTGATCCCCTTCGCTATTCGCTCATACTAGGACATGACGTTTTGTTGGCGGAAGTATTCCGACCTTTGTAGGCAGAAGCATTCGGACGAGGAAATGCAAGACAGAGAAGTTTGAGTAAACATTAATGTATTTGAAACACATGGACTAACACATGCCGATGAGGGTGCCTGTTTGTAGATAGAAAACTGTTTTGACGATGCGTTGAGCACTTTATTGATTTGTACATGTTTTGAGCCTAAAATGGACCTTGGGGCTCAACCAGCAAGAGCGTTCTGACTCCCCTTTATAACTCCTGTAGAGACGTAACGTCCGAATATTAGCGACCTCTACTGGAGTTATGATTTATGGCTACCAAAACACCTGTCTCTCATTCATTGTTCCATTCCATTGGACATGATAACATAAGACTTTCACCTCCCGGAGTCTGACCCGTGGTAGACCAAATACCAGATGGAGGGATTATATCTCCAAACTGGCTTGGGAACGCCTCGGTATACTCCCTGAGGGAGTGGAGGAAGTTCCGGATAAGCGGTTGAAGATGGATGGATGGATGGATGGAGTCTGTTTAACAAAATCACATCCCCATAGTCAAACAGTCGCGTCGGTCAGAAAGGCTGCGTTGAGCAGCAGTGAGAGGAGTAGCAAAGAGCAAAGAGCTCATAGCATAGCAGTCGAAGCACACCGTAAACAAAGTAAACCTGGCAAAGTTGTCATAGTGTTGTGGATAAAGATCGAAACGTTGACCAGCAATAAACTTAAGGAGCGTAACCAGTGTGCAGACTCTATATGTCATTCTTGATGATTCTGCTTTTCTAGCACCTGGGCCACGGATGTGCGCGCACTACTTTCTTCATGTGGACTGTGGACTTGTCATGTGCTATTCTGCATCGATGCCGTGACGTGACATAATCGATTATAGCCTATATATCAGGGGTCAGCAACCAGTGCCACATTTCTATTTATAAAGTGTCAGTGTGCCATAACATAAATTATGTTGCGCCATCAACATACATTTTAATGACAAATATTTTGATTGGCAGGACATTACTAGTTTTAATGAATGTAGAATTTTGTGCAAGATGTAATAATTTTGTGCAAGATGTAATTTGCTAAATTAGCTAACTTCATTTAATTGACCACGTTTAAAAATGTTTTAATGACAAATAGCGGTTTTCATGTGACGTTCAGGGACACAGTAGCTAAATGTGGCATTAAAAAATTACAAATTTCTATCGAATATCTTAATTACAATGAAATAAAGTTGATGTGTTTTTTTAAGGGCAACAGTTGTATAATCGCAATATTACACTCGAGGGTCTGCATTAACACGGTCCTGCACTCCAGCCCTTCCTACGGAACTCGCCTGTCGGCTCGTTCCTGCGAAAAGGCTGTCGTGGAGGATAACCGCGTTAATGCACACCCTCTCGTGTAATATTGCTTAATTAGACCCAGAGCAATAATCCACCTGTCTCCCCAACTCCCTCCCCAGTCAGAGCTCAGAGTAGGGATGGCCAACGGTTAACCGTTACCGTTAAACCGATAAGAAATTGGTTACCGGTAAGCACTAACGGTCAATTTTGACCGATAAAAAAGAAAAGAAAAAGGAAATCAACCCATGTGTCACACCAAAAGCCCCGTACACCAATATCTACGCAACATCAAGTCATCAACCATGCAACTATACGCGCTGTGGTCACACATTTCTGGGACACCAATGTCTGCGTAACATCCATGCATTCACGCAACTGCGAGTCTGCGACGCTGCTTGATTTGGAGTCGCACACGCTGACTTGTTCAACAAATGCTCCATCGTGGTGTCGTCGATTGGATTTTACAAAACAGACCCCCGTCGTCACATTGAATCCCGTTTAAGAAGAGCTTAAAACACAACTTTCTAATGTTACATGTTGATGACGTGAGGAACGCTAAAGTCGTCTTGGTTACAGTAGGATATGCGAAAATAACAAAGCTGAGCTCAGAGTCGCAAATTCAATGATCGCTGCATCAGCACACACAAAACACGGGCGAGAGAGAAAAAATGAATGAAATGGACATCACGTTTAGCCGATTCAACCACTCCAAAAGTCATACGATTGAAAGTTATTGCTCTACATGCGAGCATCTCGCTGCGGCTGTTTTGTTAGGCGATATCCAGGGAGTGCACAGAATGCTAGAGAGGCATGGGCTGAAGGGCCTTTTGGTGGACAATTCTGTTGATAAAAGTTAAGGGCTCCAGCCCCCTTTGCTGTATGTGCGCACGTGCCTGGCGAAAGCGCATCACATTACAGACTGATCATTTCAATCCCACTGTTTCTTTGCAAAAACACATTTCTTTTAGAAAACATTTGTATTCTTGTTTCTCCTAGTTTTATTGTTTGTAATGTGTAAATATGGCACTTTATTATGGGGAAAAACGGGTGTATTTTCCTTTTTTAAATCGCTAAAATAGCGCATTTTTGAACACATTTCCTTAACGGTTAACGGTTAATTAACTGATAAGGCCTTTCGGTTATCGGTTAAGAGAAAATCTCCATTTGGCCATCCCTAGCTCAGAGTTTTAATGAATGTAGAATTTTGTGCAAGATGCAATTTGATATACATGAGCTAACTTCATTTAATTAATCCTCTCTCTCACACTTCTGCCAGTGTGCCGGTGATCACCCTCCCCAGTGCCAATGTTGGCACCCGTGCCTAAGGTTGCCTACCCCTGGCCTATATGTTTGTTGATTTTCCTCAACAATGGTGCATTAGCTTAGCTACATGCTAACGCTATAGAATGCCGTTCCTTCTGCCTACAGAATGAGGCTGAGAAAAGTCAGCCAGGAGAATCCACTAAATAAATCATCTGTGATTTACAACACTGTTTCCCAAACACTGGCTCTGGACCCATTAGTGGTTAGTGGACACATTTTTATGGGTCCCTTAATTTTTGGTTTAATTCATTTTTTATTATTTCAAAACATTTTCAAAAAACATTCCCTCCCACAAAAGCTAAACATTTCATGATTTAAAAAAATGAAAAAGATTTTTCTAATTTCATTAATAAATAAAATACAAATGATCTAAAAAATTCCATAAATTAGAAAACAAATAGGCTTATTTAAGAAGTAGTGAAAATAGCCGATCTATAAGCTCACAGCGTGGCACGAAGCAACACATTGTGTCTCCCCTTGTGTCCTGTTCACTCAGTAACCTCAGTAATATAATAATTTAACTCTGAGATTAACACTGAGCAGTGCCCTTATCAGCTGTGATGATATGCCTGTCTATTAAAGACAAGTCCCTAAATATTAGGATATTCCTATAACTATATCTGTAGTAGGGCTGTCCTCGACGCAGGATTTATCAAGTCGATTCGAGTCACGGGGGTTAATCCGACGCGTCGACGAATCGTTTATGTAAAAAAAAAAAAAAAAAAAAAAAAAGTGGTGCTTTAAGCTTTTAAACCACGTCAACGTAATACAATAAAACAGCAATATGTTTTAAGCCTTTAAAGTGAATTAGATCCATGAAATACCGTGCATATTGAGACATTATAGCGGTGGACACTGGACATTAATGACGACAAGATTGCGTCCAGCCGTGCGTAATTTGCCGTGCGTAATTGTGAATTGTGGAGCAGAGTAGAACAACGGAGGAGAGAATAATGCATCTCTTTGACAGCATGTCGTGTATTATTTCCACAAGTTGTATTTTCTCAGAGCACAGCGCTGCTGTATCAAAAGAGCTATGTTGCAGATCTGGTGCGAGATAATAAAAAGAAAACAGTTCGCCCGTCGCTATTCATTCCTCAGCCTGAGTCAGAGACCACCACACACCCACGGCAGTGAAAGTGAAAGCGCATCGCAAGTGAAAGCGCATCGCGCTGGCTCTGCTGCTTCTTTGGCCAGCTCTCAAGTAGAATAACAACTCGTCGACGCATTTCCTCTCCAAGCGGTTAACTTCAAAATAAGAGCTCCCTGTCATATGATCAAGGCAACTTTCAAGTCACGTGAACTGATTTTATTTTTAAGTCTAGTTTACAAGTAGTAGGAAGTATGGACTCAATAAGAATTACATGACAGTCACAGTCCAGCGCTCTCATACCGCACCACAGTAACTGGTGTGATAAAGAAATTATATATTTTTGACGGCTCGACTCAAACAATTGGCGTCGATTCCGGGGGCTTAAAACGACGCGTCGATTTTTAGAGGACAGACCTAATCTGTGGGCTATATTATATTTTTTATTGTAGATACAATCTTCTTCATTATATCTAGAACAATCGGTGGTAGGCAACAAGTTCAATTTTGCTGCATGTATTATATGTGTATGTCACTGTTTAACCGAGTTAGAATCGTGCAAATTCACCCGACCCAAAAAAGGTCAAAAATGTTGCTACCCTCAGTGATGTTGCTAGGTTTTCAATTTAATGGGTCCCTGGACCCACAGTTGGTCATTCAAATGGGTCCCAGAATTATTTTATGGGTTCTGCAACGACACATGCATTATGTATCAACAGTGAAAACATAAAAAAGGACTTTAATTTAAACAAATATTGGCAAATGGCTACTTGTATGTAGTTAATAAAGGACAGAACCATGGATTTACAAGTCTATCTCAATCCTCTCATCAATAATGCCAGAACGCACAGCTGTGGAGACTCCACCACGCGCAGCTCAGCTGGTGCATTGAAATGACTGATAGCAGGAAGGATAGAGTTGTATGCATCCTGGGGATGCAGTGATGCTTAGTTATTGCGTCCTTTATAAATAATAATGCATCAGGGACTCAGGATGCAGGGCTAGTAGCATCACTGTACCCCTCCAGGAAATGTTGTCGTCACCATTTTCACCTCAGGGCTGTTTGCATGTCTGCAAATGACACTGATCAGCCTCTGTATCTTCAACCTCATGCTATCTGGGAGAAGATACAGAACCTTGAAGTGGGAAAAGGTTAATTTTAGCAGGAGTTTTGTCCCCTCAGTCATTGCAACATTAAACAAACTGCCCCTGTGTACTGTGGGGACCTCATGTATTGTCTTCATTGGTGATATGTAGTTTGGTGCTATATGGTTATGTTGTTGTTTGTGAACAGACTTTTGAAGACTAATATCCCTTCAGGGGCTATCAATATTATTATATTAATTGGAAAATCAACAATAAACATTAATATGCCAAATACATGTAATATTTCGGCCGGGTCGGCCGCATCTATACAGTTTCTACAACTGTATACTAGTAGTAGGGCTGTCTTCGACTCAGGATTTTTAGAGTCGAGTCGAGTCGCGGGGGTTAATGCGACTCGTTGACGAATCGTTTTATTGCGACCGTCAGGTCGCACTTACTATCAAAACCACCACAAAGTGTAAGTAACTCCGTCCCTCCGTCTGTCTGTCACACCTCACACGTCACACTCTTGCCCTGCTCATATCTCCGCAACCGTTGCCCCGATCCATGCCAAATTTTGCACACACGTTCCTTGCCTGCCAAACTACAACCTCCAAGGACCCCCGGAGCTCCAGGGACCCGACCCCCAGATGTAAAAAAATACCAAATGTGCAAAAATGACCAAATGACCACCCCAACGGGGCTGCTCACGGGGAATTCCCGGGGACCACCGACTCCTGGTGCTCCAGAACGGATGCAAAAGTGGTGGCGCCCCCAGTGGAGGACCCCCTCCACTGCAGCTCACATAAAATGCCGTAACTCGGGCTAGGAGCGTCCGGGAGAGCCTCGTCCGCCAAGGCAACGCGGAGACCCCACCCCTCATTTCTCACATGCCCCTCTTCTAGCGCCACCATGAGGCCGATTCTTGCAAAACACATTTTTGGACACTGCTCCTACAGATTTTGCCCTAAAATCACACAAATCGGTACACACTATGTCTACACGTCCCCCTACACTCAGGAACCAATGCCACTTACAGCCCTCTTTGTGTATACATGTCACCTGACGGTCGCTTATCTCCCGATTAGGGAGTCTTACTGGTACTGTATGTAAAAAAAAAAGAAAACAAAATCAAGTGTTGCTTTAAAACACGTCAACATAATACAACAATACATTAAGATGAATTGAATACACAGTGTTTTCAGTGTTATTGGTGCGCATATGTTATCTGCACACCGATAACATCGTCGCTGCTGCACAAGTACATGACACCAGTCCAGCGCACCGCAGTATCAACTGGTGATACAAAAATAATATATTTATATATAATATATTTTCGACTCAAACAATTGGTGTCGATTCCCGGGGCTTAAAACGACTCGTCGATTTTTAGAAGACAGCCCTACTGTATAGAAAATAAAGGAATGCTATTATGTTTTTGTTTTCCTACCTTTTTAACAGTTTGTACCATACTTTTCTCCTCGTAGATGTCCTGCGCCCCCCTGACTGTAAAGAGGGTTGCCCTGAGCAGCAGGAGAGGAGCCTCCATCTTGTCCCGGAGGTACAGGACCTACTTCAAAGGCCAAGTGAAGATGATGAAAACAGAGCGACAGTGCCTCTAGCCAGCAGCACCTCAACTGAACACAAGAAAACACAGGCTGTTGTAGAGGACTATGGAGCTTCACAACCAAGTAGTGATGGCCAGCTCCTGTTCTCATACTGCTCCGACACTGACAGTGTTGGTAGTGATGACGGGGGGGAGACCAGGGAAGAACAGTCAGCTTTGAACTCAATAGATGGACAAAGACGGTCCCTGAGAAACAACACAGGGTTTAAACCTTTTGGTTGTAGAGTTTGTGGGAAAGCATTTCATAACAATTCAGTCCTCAAGATCCACATGAGTAAACATACAGGCGATAAGAGTATACTCACCGACGATAAACCTTTTAGATGTGAAGTTTGTGGCGATGGTTTTGATAAAGATAGATATCGGAAGATGCACATGAAAATTCACGCAAGAGAGAGACCAGAGAAACCCTGTGTTTGTACAGTTTGCAATAAAACCTTTACTCAAAGAGTGAATCTGGCAAACCACATGAGAACACACTCAAAGGCGCGGCCCTTTATGTGTGAAGTTTGTGGCAAAAGCTTTGTTCAACGTGGGCATCTGGTGATGCATACCCGAATTCATACTTTGGAGAAACCCTTTACTTGTGCAGTCTGTGACAAAAGCTTTAATCAGAATTCAGGTCTGAGCAGGCACATGTACATACATACAGGGGTGAGACCCTTTAGTTGTACAATTTGTAATAAAGGTTTTCTTACAAGAGGCCATCTGCAGATACACATAAGAACGCATACAGGAGAGAAACCCTTTAGTTGTATAGTTTGTAGCAAAAGATTCATGAGTAATATAGTACTAAAGAAGCACATTAGGAGTCATGCAGGGTATGAGAAACCCATGACTTTGAGTCATACAGGTCAAGAACCTTGTAACAATGTGACTCAAGAACCCTGTAACAATGTGACTCAAGAACCATGTAACAATATTTATTCTGAAACGTATGATCATTCATATGCAATGTTTCCTCTTTGAAAGTTTGTCTGACATGTCACAGTGGCTAGCACCAAGGCTTTGGACGTTAATGTTTTTGACTGTGACTATGTAATAATTGTGACGGGCCTACTTAACTTAACTCAAGCATTGCCAGAGGAATTACAATAATGAATTGCAATTTTCAGTTTTTCTTACCTTTTTAAAGTAGTCAGAGAATATTTATCTCTAGTACGATCGACACCGTCGGTCGTTGGTAAAGACGGAGGTTATCTTTGCTTCCACAGGGAAAAAAGCGAATCATTTCTACTTTCGGTCCTCTAATTATGAGCCGTTGAATACAGTGCATCTCGTCCAAAAATGCAATGGAAACACCGGAGTTGAGCTACAGGCATTTTCGGGGAGAAAAAAAAACTGGACGTGGACGTGAAAAAATTAAAAGACGAAAGGTGTTAAAAAAAGAGATTTGATTTCTTTAATTTGGATATGTGATATACTACTCCGAGAGCAGCTTTCTCCAGATTAAAAGCCCCAGTTAGTTTACATAGGGGAAATGTATTAGTCCCCCCAGGAATTCTCGGCTGTCCGTGGATTTCTCTGCCGTCAGCGAAATAACAATCCTTACTTACAATTAATTGTAGCTATTTCGTGAAGGATTTTACTGGATTATTAGATACAAATATAATATTGCTTCATAACTGGTAATTTTAGATTGTTTTTTAATTTCTGCAGAATATGAACTATCAAGCTGTGGAATCAAGAATTGTTCTCCACAGAATCAGGATTGTTCTCAGCGGAATCAAGACATTCTCTGCAGATTCCTGGGGGGACTAATTAGACCCATGTTGATTTAACTTACATTTTATGTTGGGGCATATGAATTACTTGTTGAATCTGGCTGATGGTCAACCTGAATGCTGTCAAATAAGTTAAAGTAGATATATTTGAAGTGTTTTGCTCATTTTGTGTGAATTTTATTTTATTTTAATCTTAACATTAACCCTTGCATCCCAATTCTGTGAATAAACATGTGATATTGTCAGCTCTTTCCGGGGAATATGTTTGTTTTATAGGATACCTGGTGGGTCCTCTCTCTCTCTCTCTCTCTCTCTCTCTCTCTCTCTCTCTCTCTCTCTCTCTCTCTCTCTCTCTCTCTCTCTCTCTCTCTCTCTCTCTCTCTCTCTATCTATATATATATATATATATATATATCTAAACTTGCCACAAAAAGTTCGGAAATCTAACTTTGGTCGATTATATCTCCCCTTTAATAAACCCAAATGGTATTGTGTTTTATATCATTTTTATCGTTGATTTGTCACCTTTACAACGAGGTACAGCTTTTAAGCATCGGGCATTCGAGGCATGAGCTACACAGCCAAACGTGTGGGTAGCGCCGACCAGAATTTTGCCAAAATGGCTTGCAATATACTGTTCTGCTGGCATTTACTCTCGTTTTAATAAATAATTGACCGAATGTTGGCAAATTTTGGGTCAGCGCAACCCACACGTTTGGCTGTGTAGCTCATGCCTCGAATGCCCGATGCTTACAAGCTGTACCTCGTAAAGGTGACAAATCAGCAATGAAAATGATATAAAACACAATACCATTTGGGTTTATTAAAGGGGAGATATAATCGACCAAAGTTAGATTTCCGAACTTTTTGTGGCAAGTTTATATATTCCGTAATTGCCGGACTATAAGCCGCAGCTTTTTTCCCATGTTTTGAACCCTGCGGCTTATACAACGGTGCGGCTTGTATAGAGATGTTTTACATGTAACGGCAACTTAGTTCGTTTTAATCCTTTAACAAGGATTTATACATAGATTCTTACAGCTAACGGCCACCAGGGGTGCTCTAGCAGGAAGCAGGAAGGACAACTGTGGCTTATAGTCAGGTGTGGCTTATATATGTAAACATTTGTTTTTTGTTCTAAATTTAGCTGGTGCGGCTTATATTCAGGTGCGGCTTATAGTGCGGCTTATAGTCCAGCAATTACGGTATATATATATATATATATATATATATCCACAAGTTTCCGCGGGAGTTTACTGGAGACTATCAGGACCAAACTTCCGGGTTTAACAGCAGACATACAAGCTCATGTCGCGTCGCAGATGCAACCCGTTGTGAGCTTGTAAATCGGCGGCAGAACCTCGGTGCAGACGTTTGCGCAATGCACTATGGGGCGTAGGAAACTCGTGGATATATATATATATATATATATATATATATATATATATATATTTAACCGCTCCATATAAGGAGGAGGAGGAAATAATAAAGGATAAGCAGAGTTGCTTTATTAAGTAACAGGATTCACCCTGTCTTTCCAGCTCTTTAGAAAATACATTTTCAGGTTGGGATACCAATTTTATCCAATCAGGAGAGATCACTCATACAGTATAAACAAGCAAAACTGGACTTAAAATACAAAGAAATTAGCAGATAATTGGAACTGGTGCAGTACGTTGCAAGGTCTAGCCAACACCAACTCGGGACTCCTGAATCGCTGCCCTCCAGGCCTCCACTAATAGTACAGTCTCTACTAGTGTCTTAAAACTGGAACGCTATAACTTTTTTATAAAACTAAGCCAGGCTTACTCGTCTGCGAAGAGAGCCTTATATAAGGCAGGTAGTGCCTAGAAAGGTGGGACTTCCGTTGTGTGAATTTCTCTGAAGTTGACTTTTTTTTCCAGTACGGTGTTCCTGCAAACAAATTCCCCGCTGTGGAAAAATCTGTTCTTCTCCTGCTCCTTTGGTTGCGTTGGCAATAAACAATATCTAACAAAACATGGATTCTGACAAAGTTAAACCTATTAAGAGCAAGTGAAGGCTTACATTCAATTTGGATTGTTTCGCTGGGGGATGAAAATGTAGCACTTCTGCCAAATTCGAGCACCTGTGCAAGTCTTGCCCAGCGTGATAAAATTGAAGCGTTAAATGGGTACTCAACTTCTGATTGGATGACATTAGCATGATTAGCAGCCCACCTGGAAATGTATTTTTTGTGTATAGAGATGGAGAGTCACCTCTCTTACTGAACACTAGAAATGATTATCAGAATCTTGAGCTTTAACTAAAAGAAACATTTTGTTTTAACCAAAGAATATCATCACACTACCTTAAAAGAAAGAAGACAGACTCCTCCTCCGTGGTGCTATTTTCCTTCTATGTGTCATACTGTAACCGTGGATGTGCAGGGCAAGTCAACTACCTATTAAAATGGTGCTGCACCTGCTAGTCAGCACATAAATATTAGTCAATTAAACTAACTTTTGTTAGACATTTATGTCTAATACAATGTTGCAAATACAATGTTTTCTTTGTATAATGTGACAACGTGTTACTGTCTGTCTGTGCACGTCACTAGGCATAGGTGTAAGATTAAGCAAGAGGTAACCATGAATGTTCTACTGCAAAGTAACAAAAGCAAGCATATCCATTGCATGTACACTCAGTATGAGTATATGCATTGTAAATAGAACACAGTCAAATGATTTAAAGACAGGCAACAGATAATAATAAAAGTTCAAGTTTTCAAATGTGAATAAAAAAACACATTTATTATAGTTAGAATGTTGCATTCTTATAAATACTTGGCTGGTTTCCCTTTAATTGCTGTGGTATATGAGACTATAATCCACACCTTCAATCAGTTTATATCAAACCCCAGGTGCGTTATTTCTTTCCACAGTGTTCCACAGTGCACCAATTATTTGCACCTGTGTTGCTGGCAAAAAAGCTGGGAACTACTTTCTTGAAGACCTTGTATGGAATTAGTGAAATTGAACAGTTACTTTTAATTGGTAAAGTCTATGATTTTTTATGTTGACATATTGTAACCGTTTTAGAAAAGCAATAAGCCACGTGAGGCATAGACGGGTTTCTTGTTTACAAACATTGAGACTAAATGCACAGCTGACTATCATGTAACCTGTTGTTTTGGAGAGCGCTGGTTTCATTGGCTAATTTTGGTACGGACCCTGCGCACGCATCTAGTTTTATCAGTGTAACGTGGACCAGAAACCCGTCTATGTGGTTATCTGTATTTTATAACAGAGTCACCAGCGTATACACACTGGAGAAAAATATTTCATCTCTAAAGAGTGTGACAAGAGTTTTAGTCGGTTAGGTGACCTGAAGAGTCACCAGCAGATCCACACTGGGGAAAAAGCTTTTCACTGTAAACATTGTGACAAGAGTTTCAGTTGAAGGTGACCTGAAGAGTCACCAGCGTAAACACATTGGAGAAAAACCTTTTCACTGTAAAGAGTGTGGCAAGAGTTTCAGTTGAAGGTGACCTGAAGAGTCACCAGCGTAAACACATTGGAGAAAAACCTTTTCACTGTAAAGACTGTGGCAAGAGTTTCAGTTGATTAGGTGACCTGAAGCATCACCAGCGTAAACACAGTGGAGAAAAGCCTTTTCACTGTAAAGCGTGTGACAAGAGTTTCAGTTGATTAGGTGACCTGAAGTCACCAGCTTATACACACTGGAGAAAAACCTTTCATCTGTAAAGGGTGTGACAAGGGTTTTAGTCGGTTAGGGAACCTGAAGTCACCAGCGTATACACACTGACCTTTTCACTGTAAACCACCATCTGCACAATGGAAGAAAACACCCAATTGGTCACACCAAAATATGGCTGTAGGCTGTTACATTTTATGATTTTATTTCATCAAGCGTACCATCTTACCATTGGCCAAGCTTTGCGGCACATAGGCCTACATACAGACAATTCCGGCAGCCATTTTGTTATGCAAATTAGAATGATTTTTCGTATTTTTTTGCTTGGGAACCGTGTTTTTCTTAGCCTGACACTCAGCCTGAATTAACATTTCGTTTGAATCGCCAAACAAAAAAATTAAAGGGGTGTGGCTAGCGATTCAGGGTCTGGAACTAGGCTATGTTTTTCTGATTCCGCACCCTGTATTTATGTAAAATGGTGTGGTTCCCCATTTTTACCCCAAACTGCCTCTAACCTCCTTATAGAAGACCTTTTATCTGAAATCTCAGATCACAGATGGCAGAGATCTGATTCTGGACCAGGACAGGATCAAGGTGCAAGTCTCCCACACAGTGGCATCATTTGGAGTCTCAGGGCACACCACTCGATGTCCTCATGACTGTCCTCATGACGACAACCTCTCAAGACATCCATAAACAACTCAGGGCTGCAAGGGACATCCTGACAAAACTCTGCCAACTGATGCCAGATGCCGAATGTTAAATTAGCTATATTATGTAACCAATTAGCAAAGGATAATATAAACTAATAAGTAATAATGTAATTGATGAAACGTTTAATTGATAGTAAAGTAATGTTCTATATAGTAAAGTAAAAAAATAAATAGACAAACAGTATTTAATTTCCATGACCTGGCTGACATATTCCCCATTGTGATGAAGAGGAAAAGTACAATATTTGGATCCAAGATGTAGTGGAGTTGAAGTAAACATATTGGAATTATTGGTAATACTCAAGTAAAGTACAAATTCCTCAAACTTGTAGTTAAGTACAAGTACTTAAGTATATAAGTACATTTAAGTAAATGTACTTACTACTTAGATACTTTACACCACTGCTGCTGATATAAGCATGTGTAGCAGGGTGGGCGTTGACTCCCACCCTGCTCATGGTTCAGTCTCCTCCCACTAATCAGCAGGCTGATTACCTGCAGTACTTAAGCAGCACATGCTCTGCCCCTGTTAGCTTCTCTGATTTGGGTCCTGAATGTCTGCAGAGCTGGCCTGTGGGGCTTCAGCTCTAGCCACACTGTCAAAGGTGTGTGCAGTTCCTGACAATGTCGTTGTGCTTGTTTCACGTGCATCAGCACAGGTATGTCTCCCTATTCATTGTTTAGCAAGTAATGCAGTTCATAGTAGTCATGTGAAGTCATTCATTTGACTGGTGGTTTTATGTTTTAGCCCCGGTGTGCTACTGTCTCTTTATTGAGAGTAGTAGGCCTACTTTGGTCTGGAGTTGCCAACAGCTGTGGGTGTAACTTTGCCACACAGAAGGTCCGTGGGCGCATATGACTGCAAGGCGGTGCGTTTGGCTCATGGCTGCATGGTATGTGATAAGATAAGAATTATGATACATAATTCTGTGTTTGTGTATGAAGCTCATATGACCATAAGGTTATATATATGAACTGAACTTACAGGGTCAGGCTAAAGATTACAGGTCATAGTAACTTTGTTGCCATGATATAATCATGTTTTGATATACTGTGATACTATGATATAAGTCACTAGTGGTGGAATATTACAAGCACTACGTGGCACTTTCTTCCTGTTATTTCCTTGTTATGATATGGGAACGAATCAATGAGTTCCTACTACTTCCTTGTTATGATATGGGAACGAATCAATGAGTCCCACGAAGATCTTACTGTCATAACTGTATGTCTTTATATACTGAATGTAACTTCCATTTTGGGAGAGAGAATTCTCGACCTGCCAGCTAGTGGTGGGGAGAGATTTAGAACGCTGCCCTATGGTATGCTCACTGTTTTGTCTTCCCTGTCTGTCTCTCCTCAATACAGCAATCTAAGATCAGTCCTTTGGTCTCGTCTCTTCTTATTTTCACTATGGATTTAGAGATCCATGATTTATTTATTAGTATGTTATTTGTCTGTCTTTGTGTAGTCATTGAGTTAAAGCAAGTATTAGTTGGCTAATAGCTGGCGCTTGTATTCCCAGGGCTTGGTGAAATGAAGACGACGACTACTGTACTGCTGCTGTTTTGCCTTTTCCTCAGAATAGCTTCACCACTGAACAGCCTCATATCCAACAATGAAGTGTGGAACCCCAGTCTTCTAATACCAATGACTTTAATATTTTAATCAAATGTATAGTAACAACAACAACAACAACAATGTATTGCAACATGGTTCTCACTAAAGTCGTGTTCTCTGTTCTAGTTCTGGTGCTGAGGCCTCAGGTTGGGACCAGACGACGCCCGCTCCAGGTGTGGTGGTATCCCCTTTGTGTGTTTTTAGATTTGGTTTTATTGTTTTGCTGTGGTTTGGGGTGCCACCACCCTGGGCTGGCTAGCCAGTTCCCCGTCTCCCTGGTACGCCTCAGTGCCGAACCCTAGAGGTATTCTGACTCCAACCCATGTGAACCAATGTCTTGCTACTTGAATGTCTTATTATTATTATTATTAAAGTATTGTCTGTAAGCCCATAGTGAATAAAACTGATATTATTTGTATTGATTCACGTATCTGCCTTTATTATTATAAGTACAACGAACCTTGTGGAGAGTCATTCATGTCTCAGGTGGTTTATTTAAATTAGATTACTAAAAACTATTTCCTAGGGTGTAATTCCCTAGGTGGCGTTGTTGGCAACTTTTCAATAAATGCCGCCATGTTACACATGCATTATTTTTTGTTTTGTTTTGCAGGAAGTAATCAACATTGGCCCCATCACAACTGCAGATACCAACATTTCAACTCATCTTTAAGAGAAATATTACATCACCTTAAAATATCAAGACAAATCTTCAAATTATCCAGACTCAATTAAACATGCAAATTCATAAGTACCCTTGATATATCCTATTATAGGACAATGTTGCTCAATAAATAAAACCATAATACTTACAACTTTATGCCTCATAATAAGCAATACAATATTCACAGCAAGGTGTACAATTTGGTTGTGTAGTGAAGGCATATAGGTCTTTGTGGTTAAGGACAAGCCAATCACAGTCAACATTTCAAGGTTGTTTAATAAGCAACAGTGCAGAATAAAACATGGCAGAACAAGGTGCAGCATTAACTGGACCATATGGTCCACAATTAAATGAATTCACAATTAAATGAATTCATAAATACATTAATCACAAGTTAATTAAGTGCCATTTTTGCCAAACTGTGAATATCCCTATTACAGTTCTCAAATTCAGGCCGAACCCGACCTGACATTTAGGGTAGGGTAGGGCCTAAAATGTGTGCTAATTAGTCGGGCCGGGTAGGGCCACAGGCTCAATGAAAATAGAAAATATATTCTTTATTTTTGTATTACAATTACTCTGCGAGAGAGTTCTCAAATTCTTTCCAAACCCGACCATACCTGACATTTTCGGGCTGGTTAGGGCCTAAAATGTAGGCTAACTAGTCGGGCCGGGTAGGGCCTCGGGGCCTTAATTTTCAGGCCCGTTGATCACTCTAATCCCTATATATTGGTGTCATCGGGTGTAAATTGTCCAAAACCGTTAATTTTCAGGAAAAAGGGGGAAAAAAGAAACTTTTCCAATGAATGGATACATTACTTAACCACTTCAGTTAATTCATGTTAACTTAAGTTTAAAATGTTCCTAAAGTAGCCAGTCCACAAGCTTGTGCCACACTATTGTATGATTAATGTAATAGTCTAGTAGGAAAGGGGGGTCCACGTGCATAGGGTGGATTTTTTTCGCCACCTGTCTTTTCTTATTCCTTTAAGATTCTGCCAGGTAACTAGGGATGGAGCTCTTACCCCCCCCCCCCCCCTCCCTCAAATGCTACTTAAAGAGGATTTTTATTTTCCTGTATAGCAAGTGAATGGGTAGGTGCAAGAAATCATTAAAAATTAACCCCCTGGGACGATATTTCAGCCGGTTACCTAGCAGAATATACCGTTTTATGGTTTATGAAAAAACAGGTTGCGAAGAAAATGCACCCTATGCATGGACCCCCCTTTCCTACTAGACTATACAAAAAACATTTGAAACAGACAAACACAATTTAAGTTTTGCCCAGGTCCATTTTGCTGAGATTCTATTTGTGGCATGGCTACAAAAAGGAGGTCAAAAGAGGTGAAGACTGAATTTCACATTTCAAGGTAAAAAATGGTAAAGAACATGGTATGGCACAATTTGAAAAACCCACATCGAAATTAAATGTGACATTATACAACTATGCCAATCTAAAATTGACAAAGAAGGAAACTTGAGAATTCTCAAATCCATGGCTCTGGTGTGATATTTTTAGTAAAAAATAAATAATTATTTTTGTTAAAAGTTCAGTCGTCCTCAACCATCCCCCCCCCCCCCCCCCCCCCGTACCACTAACAAATGTCAGTTATGCCTTCGACTATATACTGTGCGTGTATATATACACAATGTGTACATACACAGTATATATAATAAATAGAGGGTAGAAGGCATAACTTCTAAAGATACACTGAAGAAGGCTTACAGCCGAAACGTTTGTTTCTCATCTGCAAATGCAATAATAAAGAAAAGACAACTCTTGCCACTGTGTGCGATCCATCCTCCTCCTCCTACATGTTAATCTAAAGGGATACCGCACCAGTCGAGTCAGAGCGCGGTGGTAACCAAAAAGTTTATAGAAGGCATAACTGACATTTCTTTACTTAATAAAAACATAAAACGTTAACTAATATTCAACATTAATGATCTTAAGGCTTATACGAGTATATGTACAAGATCTCATACTTAGTTATGCACTCAACATATCCAATCTACAAGCTGACATTGCAGTGCAGTGTTCTTGTAGATCTATTTTTAGTGTGACTAAGTAACTCCAACCCTAGTACAAATTTAATTTCAAATAATTCTTCCACCTATCGTTCAATTTCTTACTTAAATTTGACCAACTTGTGAAATATTAGTTAAATATATTTCATTTAAAACATATAAATACATTTTACATATTTAACACAGATGGGTAACAATTATTATTTTGTTTGTTCCATAACAGGGGTCTCCCAGTCAACTCTTTATAGCTCTGGACACACATTTTATCCAATCGGGGAAACCCCACAAAGATCAATGATTTAATTTGTTCTTTTTTTCATTTAAATCATTTCCAATTTCACTTGCTTATCCTGGATGAGTTCTGTCTCCTGACTGGATAAAATGTTATCAATATCAGCATAAATAACTATTCAACACAGAAATGCAAACAAAAACAAAATAAAACATAACAACCTTTAAATAAGAAAGGTCTGCCACCTTTAAAGGGGAAATTCAGACCAAAACATGCCACAACATAGTTTTTTACAAGGGTTCATATTTTAGATTGTAATTAAAGAATATAAAAGATGTGTTTAAATTATTTCATTTACTTCTTTCTATTGTTTTAGAGATTCTTATTTCAGTGGTTGGGGGCATGCATACAAGTGGCTAAATATGTCATTTTACACAGAATAAGCCCATTCCCAAGATATGACGCAACCTTTCATGGTTGGATGTGACTTATGGGGGCTAGAAGTGTTACTGTAAATAGCAATAAAGAAACTGCTGGCTTATTGTGTCTAAAAAGACATATTTAGCCACTTGTACGCATGCCCCACATTTTAGCACGGTAAACGCGATAAAATAGAACGAAGCAAATGAAAACATTTTTACACTCACTTTTTCTTTTCTCCAATTACAATCTAAAATATGAACCCTTGTTGTAAAAAAACAAAGTTGTCCTTTAAGCGTAGTAGCCGGAAGTCTCGCGATACCCGAGAATCTCGCTATGGAAACAGTGGAACAGTGTTTATAGCCCGTTTCTCTTCCGGGTCAATATGTGGTGGAATAACAACACATCGGTTCATCTCATGGAACTATAAATATACCAAAATAAGCGATTTTGGGAGAATATCACCAGCCCCATTTTAGCTGTGAGGAGGCGTCGTCAAAACTCGGATAAGGAGTAACAATGAAAGAAATCCACCAAACCAAGTAGGAACATGTATGAAAAAAAACACATTTAGGGGGATATGTTTTGGTCTGAATTTCCCCTTTAAATGCATTAATGTAACCTATAGGTCAAAGTTTTAGAAGATTTATATTGTTGTACTTGTGTACATGCAGGTTGTTCTGATGCTTACAGATTTCCTTTTGCTATGTAAAACATTTCAATAAAACCAGTAAAACTCCCTAATCGGGAGATAAGCGACCGTCACATCACATACACAAACTTTAGAAGGCAATCGTAGCCAATCAGGAGGGAATATGGGAAATGGGACAAATCCATGTTGATGTCATGACTTTAGTGATACTGTGTACCGCTTTGCGTGATTTTAGGCCCATATCTGTAGGAGCAGTGTCCAAAAACACATTTTGCAAAAGTTGGCCTGATGGTGAAGCTAGAAGAGGGCCATGCAGGGGCGGAGGTCGTGATTTGTAATCCAAGGAGTGTGTGTGCAAAGTTTGGCATCGATAGGGCCAACGGTGGAATAGATAAGAGTAGGGGCAAAAGTGTGACGTGACAGACACACAGCTTTCATAGTAACCTGACGGTTGCAATAAAAAACATTGGTTGTCAAATAAAGAGACTTTTCAACAAGGAAACGCCAGTGCATATGAATGATCATGATCATTTGTTTGCAAACCATTGCTACAGTGTTTTTGGCCTTCATGAGGTCTTGAATGAGTACTTGTGTATCTCTCCCTAGTATGAATCCTGAGATGATTCTTCAGCTCTATGTTTTTCTTGAATCTTTTGCTACAAACTGTACAACTAAAGGGTTTATTGACTGTGTGAACCCTCATGTGTGTTGTCAGATATCTCTTGTGATGCCACCCTTTACCACAAACCGCACATGTAAAGGGTTTCTCACATGAATGTGTCGCCATGTGTATCCTCCCCTCTGAACTATTGTGAAATATTTTCCCACAAACTGTACAACTAAAGGGTTTGACCATTGTATGTGACTTCATGTGCATCTTCAGTCCACATTGACTAAGGATTTTGCCACAAACTTTACAACTAAAGGGTTTAATGCATGTATGAACCTTCATGTGTTTTGTCAGATATCCTTTATAATACCACCCTTTGTTACAAACTGTACAAGTAAAGGGTTTATCACTTTTTTCATGTATTTTCATGTGTATGTTCAGATCTGCACTATTGTGAAACACTTTTCCACAAATTGTACAATAAAAGGGTTTAACCCCTGTATGAGTCCTGACATTTTGTGAGTTGTCCGACTGTTCTTCCCCGGTCTCCTCCCAATCATCACTGTCTACAGCACTGTCAGTTTCAGAACAGTGTGAAAAGAGGAGCTGGTCATCACTATTTGGTTGTGAATCTCCACAGTCCTCTAAACCGGCTTGTGCTTTCTTGTGTTCAGTTGATGTGCTGGCTAGAGGCACCCTCTCTCTGTTTTCATCATCATCTTCACTTGGCTTTTGAAGTAGCTCATGTTCCTCTGGCACCAGACTCTTCTCCTGCTGTTCGGGGGAAAACTCTTTACAAACGGGCAGGCGCAGGAAGTCTAGGAGGAGAAAAATAAGATACAAAATGTTATGTGCTACTGTGCTACCGTCTATTCTACGAGAATTTCCCGGGCATAAGCATTTGGAAGCATCTCTTCCAAATTACCGGTAGTTCCTTGGCACGAAGGCTTCACTGCCAAGATACACAGTGAAACGCTGAAATATTTTAACATTTCTAAGCGGTTTTGTTTTCTAGTTATTATCTTATTACCCACTCTTCAGAGACTATTTCCTAACGTTCAAATGTTTATATTACAGATTAGGGTTGTACGGTTTCCATTTTTTTAAAACCAAGGTTTATGCCCCCCAAAAAACCCCGGTACACGGTTTTACACGGTTTTACAATCTTATAGATTTTAACGTGATTAAAAAATTAAAAAATAAAAGTTTCAAAGTGCTTTATTTATAAAGCATATACAAAAGTGTTTTACCCACAAAAATGCAGTAAATACTATTGGGCTATACTAAAATAAATTGTAAATAGCCCAAGTCAATTTAATTTGTCATTTCAGAGGTTAAAAAAAGTCCTTACGCTGTCACTTTAGACATGTACAATATAAACCCTCAATACACTTGTTTTGTTTAGTTGAGTGAGAAAACAATGTTGCACATTAAGTTAATCATTTGGGGACCACCCAAAATCATTTTGGGACCTCTCTGGGGTCTCGACCCACAGATTGACAAACGCTGAGGCATTTGCCTGGCTGCAGTGTGTACTGAGTCAGAGGCGTCAATTGGGTATGGCAAGCTTTGGCAGCTGCCATACCCTTGGCTACAGGGGGAAATAATAAAATGTACTGTAATCGTGCCCCGTTGCTAAGGTATGGCAATCTGACTGGTGTCTTGCACACGCGCGAGGGCGCGCATGCAAGACACCAGTCATGTTGCCATACCTTAGCTTTTTCTGAAGTGACACCACTGTACTGGGTGCTGTGTCAAGCGCACACACTGCATAGTAAACACTGATGGAGTAGATTAAGACAATTTGCTTGCATTGCGAAGCAGCCGCGTGCCGTTCTGCATCGATGCAGTGACGTTACATAATTGTTACTTTTAGCCTACGTTTGTTGTTGTTTTTCCTCCTGAAGGAACGTGGCTAAATCGTTAGCATGCTAGCGCTTTAGCCCCGTTCCTTTAGCCTTGGAGGAGACGAGAGGCATACAAAAATAGCTGATCTACAAGCTTGTGGCTCGTCGACCGTGCAACGTCTTGTGAGCTTGTAGATCCACCGTGTTTAGCTTCAAGCTAAGCCTCGTGCATTTCTTTAGAGACCAGGGCGGGGTTGCACCAGCTGTTACTAAGTTATAACGTAGCCTAGTTGTAACGTAAATGGCTTCTAAGTCAAGACTTACGCATTACTAAAATGTCAGGTGTTGCACCACACAAATTTGTTCTTACCTATCTCTAAGTAACAACTAAATATTTACACCACCCCTTGGGCAGTCTTTACTAAGTAACCTATCTCTATGAGAGTAGAGCTACTTCACTACCAACGTGGCAGACAGCATTATATCGGCTATTTAATTAATTCAACAATGAAACGACCCATCTGTTAAACATACATTAAGCCCTATATACATTTCGGCCATTTGAAAATAGCCGATCTAGAAGCTCACGATGTGTCTGCTATTAATAGAGTATTTTTCAGGATTGATACTTTTTTAATTCATTTGAGTACTTTTCCACCACTGCATATAGGCTCTACAGCACAACAGCGAATTGAACGGTGCGCTCTCTTCCCCTGTGTCTCCAAATATGCGTTGCTCTGCGTTACTTCACAACGGGGGAAAATGTATGAGGCCAATATAATTTGTGATACAAATTACAATCCGTTTGCAGGGCAGTGCGCTGTTTGTCTTGCCTTGTCAGAGGATGAGCACTAGTGGAGTGTCAACAATAATCGATTCAGAGATGCATCGCAATTCGGCCGTGCACGATTCTGAATAGATGCAGCAACGTTACATAATCACTCAATCGATTATTAAAGCCGTTTTATACAGGGGTTGACAGTGGCTCAGTCTGCCGTCCTGTGTACGGGGACTCTGGGGGTGGATGGGAGGGGTGAACGAAAGCATGAACGTAACATTTTAAGGAAATTAACGAATTGTTCATGATTCTCTCTTGTGATTTTTCGTTCTTATGAACGAATCACTCATGACGACACAGCACTGGGACCATTTGCTGCAGTCCCTCCTTTAGGGTGGAGCGACAGCATTAGTTTTGTAGACTGGCTCAAACATTTTTGTTACAGTGTAGCCTGAGATCAATATTATTTTCGTGTTTCTGATGCCGTGTGGAGCAGAAATAACATACGTCATTTTGTAGTCATCAGGCGGACTACAGGTTTGCTGTGCACCTCTGAATTTTTTTAAATTGTATAAACGTTTATTTTGGTATAACAATCGTGTGGATCTGTTATTGTAATTCATATCGTGACTAGCGAGAATAAGATAATTCATTCACATTATTTGTTGTAGTATTTTGTTGTAGTCATCAGTCTTTACAGTCTTCTTTCCGCCTAGACCAGATCACACAGGCCAATATAACAATAATAATAATAAATGTTATTTATAACACGCTTTACATTATTGCGAATCTCAAAGTGCTACAGGTTTACAACAAGTCAAAAAACAGTAAAACAAGGTAAAAACAGCAAATAAGCAAGCAGTCCATTATTATTATTATTTTTATTAGATGCAATTGTGAACAATAGCCATATAAGATAATGTATACACCATCCATTGGCCAATCATACGGTTCACTGCAGCTCAACAGTCAGTGTGAGGGGTGGTCAGGAGATGTCTATGAACTCTGCGTTTAAAGGCTTGAAGGCCATTGTCTGTGATGGAGTCGACCACATGCTCTGGTAGGCTGTTCCACACCCGGACAGCAGTGTGGAGAAAAGATCTGTCCAGTGTGTGTGTATTGGAGCCTGGGGGGCTGAGAGCATGTTCTGGCATGGCTGTGCATAGGCAGGTGGTTCGCCATCTGACGTATGGGGGAGGGAGCATATCCTGGAGGTCCCTTGGGCAGTGGGGGGTGTGCATTTTGTACAGGACCGTAGCGGTAGCAACCTGTCTTCTGTGGCTAAGGCCGTCGATGGAGAGTGTTGTACTGGCAGTGTCCAGGTCAACTCCAATTATTTTGAGGGCCTTCCTCTGAATATTGTCAAGTAGACCAAGATGTGTAGGGGGAGCACTCATTCAGCTGAGTGAGGCGTACTCCATGACACTGCGGACCTGTAGCTTGTAGACAGTTGCTCGGCTCTCTGTGGTGAGTTTACTGGTTACTCTCCTCAGTGCTGCCAGCTTCTGACCAGCCCGGATGGAGATTTTGGTCAGGTGTTTCGACCAAGACAGGTCTATTGTGACACCCAGGATGTCAAGCTCATTTGTGGTGGACAGATGGTGCCCATCGAAGCGTAAGTCCAGCAGGGATGGAGTCCTCTTTCTTGAGTGTCATGAACTTGCACTTTGTTGGTTTAAAGGTGGTCTTCCATCCGTCTCCCCAGATGGTAATAGAATAGTGAAGTGTGACATAACTTACACATCCTACCTGGTTCGCTTTTTTCTTCCCCCATTCTGAATTCCCATAGACCTTTTTCATATGGCGTCAAGAACTGTGTACCAATTATAAACAAATTATCTCAGCGGTTTGACTCATATGGATATGAAGAATCAACTGATGGTGAAAAAACGCTAATGTTACTGTCGCCAAATTAGTTACATTTTCGCTATAAACAGGCTTTATCACTTATGAGTGACTGATTATCATAAACCATACAGAGCCACCTCGCCGACAATATCGCAAAGACCGTTTGTTTATTTTTGGATCACAATGCTTATATGAGATGATATAAGATGACCCAATGTTATTCTCCATAGAGCAGGGGTCTTCAACAGGGGGTCCGCGACCCCTAGGGGGTCCGCGGAGGTACTGCAGGGGGTCCGCGAAATTATTGCTTAAAAAATGATTTTTTTTTTTTTCTTTTTACATTTATGTTAAAAGTCATAAATCATGATTCTATCCATTTTGAATAGCTTGAATACATGATTACTATGCAATTGACAGATTGTTGATATTATTGACATTGGTTCTCAGTTAATAAGTAGTATGTTTAGAAATGGTAGTGGTACGGCCCACTCTGCTCGCTGTAACTTGTACATGTTTAAAATAAAGAAATATGTCGTAGCCCCGACCCCCCCACCCTACGACGTGGTAGGGGGTCCCTGCTCCATCTCCCCATCAGTTTGGGGGTCCCCGGCCTGAAAACGTTGAAGACCCCTGCCATAGAGAATTACTTCCGTGGAACCGGGGGATGAGCGAGTCACGTCTTGACTTCACTGTTCTATTTGTTGGAGATCCCGGTTCAGGCTAGCCTCCACTTCAGCCCTATCTGCTGGAGATCTTATGCGAGCAAAGAGGGTTGAGTCGTCTGCGTACATGTTGCTAGGACCCAACTTCGCTACATAGGACCCAATTTCGCTAGACTAATGGGTTAAAGAAAACTATGCTAAAACAGGGCAAAGACAAAAAATAACTAGGATCATAAAGACAATTCTTTGTTAAAAAAGTATGTTTTTAGTCTGATTTTAAAAGCCTCAGTGGACTGTGGCGCTCTCAGGTGTTCAGGGATAGCGTTCCACAGACTTGGGGCTGTGAAGCAGCGAACGGAGGATGGGTGTAATGTGATCGTATTTTTGCACCCTCATCAGGATCCTAGCAGTGCTGTTTTGAATGTACTGGAGCCTTTGGAGGCTCTTGCTAGGGATCCCGATGAGGAGGGCATTGCAGTAATCCAGCCTGGAGGAGACAAAGGCGTGGACGAGTTTCTCAGTATCTGGCAGGGTGCGTGTGGAGTTTGGAGATGTTCCTGAGGTGGAAAAAGGAGGTCTTGCACAGATGTTGAGCTAGGTGTAGTTGCGGGTCCATTTTCACACCCAGGTTGGTAACTAAGGATGAGAGTGGGAATATGTTGACCGGAAAACAAGATCCTGTTTATGGGGTATGACTTGATCTGGTGGGGGGTGCCAATCAGGATGGCTTCAGTTTTTGAACAGTTGAGTTGAAGGAAGTTGAGGTTCATCTACGCCTTTATCTCCAGGCAGGTGGACAGAGTGGATGATGGAGATGGTGATGATGCTGGCTGGTCTGCAGAGGAGGCGAGGGAGGTGGTGGTGGCTGGTTTGCGGGGGGCTGGGTCGATTTTGAGGTACAGTTGCGTGTCATCGGCATAAGAAAGGAAAGATATTCCATGCTGGTTGATGATGTGTCCAAGGGGAAGCATATATAGGGTGAACAGGGTGGGGCCGAGTACGGATCCTTGGGGGACACCGCAGGTGACAGGTTTCCCAAGGAAACATACTCAGTTCTGTCAGAGAGGTAGGACTGAAACCCGTTTAATGCAGAGGCAGAGAGTCCTATGGAATGAAGGCGGTTTAGGAGGATGCCATGGTTAACTGTGTCAAATGCTGCTGTCAAGTCGAGGAGGATGGGGAGCCTTTATCAGCTGCCATCAGCACGTTATTTGTGACCCTGATGAGGGCTGTTTCCATGCTGTGGGCCGCATGGAAACCAGACTGAATTTTTTCAGAGATGCAGTTGGATTTTCAGAGATGCAGTTGCATTTGTTGGGAATCAGAAGCAGAGGGGCAGGAGGGGTTATCTACATGAATATTGATGTCACCCAATATGACCAGGTTGGCAGTAATTGTGCAGAGGGTTGTGACTGTGAGCACAGCAGGTCCTGTAGTTCTTGAAAAAAAGCGGACTTCGGTTTGGTAGATCAGTAATAGTGTCATGGGGGAGGGGGGTTTACATGTAAAGGCAGAGATTCAAATGTTGAATATATAGGCAGGGGGAGGGGGGACAGTTCTAAATCATTATTTCGAACGGTAAAGTAAATTATAATGCTTTGTGCCTTTTACTATCTTGTGTTCTTGATCATGCTAGCCATATTTTATTCTTTACTATTCGGAAATTGCATTAAATTTGAGATTTCTGTGTTAACTCTATAGGCTTATAGTAGGATTTTCCCCTTCAAAATGTGACTTCAGCACCCGGGGGATGCTGAGTGGGCGGGCCGTGAATAGGGCTAATTTTCAAGTAGCTGATGCGGGGATGCATATAGTTTTAAAGCTCGTGTGGCCTAGATAATATCACTTTTTGTGGCTTATTTACGTACACCTGGTTGCTTTTTTTTTCTCGCAAAGTCTGGCAACCGGTCTTTCATGTGATGCCGCCACAATGGTTTAGTGAAAACGATGTATACCAGCATTTTTGCTGCCAATGAGGGCCTGTGAAAACACCCAAAAAACAAAACTCCCAGCTAATTGCTAATTATTATGCTAATTATTTTTGCAGGAAAAATTCCGGAACTGTAATGAAAACATGCCTTTACTCTGCAATTACCAGGTACACAATGAGATTGGCCGTTGCTGGCATTTCTTCTCTATTCTCTTTACTACCAGTAAGACTCCCTAATCGGGAGATAAGCGACCGTAGGTGGCTTATCTCCACAAATAGGGCAAAAATTAGTTTTTCCAAAATCTTCCTGATCCATGTTGATGACTTGAGTGTAGACATGCTGTGTAGTGATATTCGTGATTTTAGGGCAAAAACTGTAGGAGCAGTGTCCAAAAATGTGTTTTAGAAATCGGCCTGAAGGTGGCGCTAGAAGAGGGCCATGTGAGAAATGAGGGGTGGGGTCTCCGCGTTGCCTTGGCGGACGAATAGGTACCGGCCCCAGCTCTCCCGGACGCTCCTAGCCCGAGTTGCGGCATTTTAGGTGAGCTGCAGTGGAGGGGGTCCTCCACTGGGGGCGTCACCACTTTTGCATCCGTTCTGGAGCACCAGGAGTGGGTGGTCGCTAGGGGTGTCTTCTAAAAATCGACGAATCGACGCGTCGTTTTAAGCCCCGGGAATCGACGCCAATTGTTTGAGTCGAAGCGAAAATATATATTTTTTTATATCACCAGTTAGCCTACTACTGCCAGTACTGCGGTGCACTGCTGGACTGGTGTGGTGTCATGTACTTCCAATGAGGAGTAGCAATTGGCGAACAGTTATTTATTGTCTCGCACCAGCGTCGGGTTGAAAGTGAGACGGAACGGCCAGAACGGTTCAGACCGCCGCTTCGTTAAAACATTCAGAGCCGGGACAGTGTTCCGTTAAGAGGAGGAAGCACGCTGTCAAAATCCCATATTAAATAACCTGCCACAGCACAAACGCGCGTCCACGAAGTAGTAAACAATCTTCAAAGTCAAATTAACATACACAAGTGTAGGCTACAAGTTACATTTTCTAATTAAAGTGCTTCTGAATTGTTCCAGTGTTGTAATCCATGATGAATGATTGTGTTTCGCTGTGTTTGCGTCCATGACATGTCCACACTTCTGGCTCAAGCGGGAGCTGTGCCTTCACCTGTTTATGATCCTTTTCTGAAATGAATCCGTTCTCGACACTGACTCATTACTCTGTCAGTGCTCTGTGTCCCGCGACTGCGGACTGGATCCCATCGTTCATTTAAAAGAGCCGTTCAAGAGAGCGGAATCGTTCGCGAATGTCTCATCTCTACTGCACGCTGCAGAGAGACGGGGCAGAGTTGAAACAGCGGAGATGTTTTATTTGTTTTAACGGTGTGTTATAACTCTATGGTTGTACACTGCTATGCAGATAACATTTGTGCTCGCGCACCGATATCACCGAAAACACTGTGTATTCAATTCATCTCTTAATGTATTATTCTATTATGTTGACGTGGTTTAAAGCAACACTTTTTTTTTTTTTTTTTTACACAAAGTAGACGAAGTCGAAGACAGCCCTAGTGGTCGCCAGGAATTCCCTGTGAGCAGCCCCGTTGGGGTGGTCATTTGGTCATTTTTGCACATTTGGTCATTTTTTACAGCTGGGGGTCCCCCAGGGACCTGGGGGTCCCTGAAGCTCCGGGGGTCCTTGGAGGTTGTAGTTTGGCAGGTAAGGAGTGTGTGTGCAAAATGTGGCATGGATCGGGGCAACGGTTGTGGAGATATGAGCAGGGCAAAAGTGTGACGTGTGACGGACTCACTCACAGACAGCCGGTGGAGGTTTTGGTAGTAAATGCGACCTACGGTCGCAAATAGTAAGACGCCTCAGGGCGACATGCAACCTCGCCCTAAAGGGTGAGGTTGTGCCAATTCTTGGCCATCTGGCCAGTGATGTATATAGGACCCTACATGATAATCAACAATGTTATGTCAAAACATGCCAATATATGGGCATTACCAAATATGGGCATTCCCAGATATGTCCTTATTATTGATGACATTGGGACAGGGATCTCCATACATTGGCATAAAACATATGTTATTAGTAAAGCCAAGCAGGGCCATGGCAAGTTAGGGCCTGGGTTTGATGCCTGGGGATCTCCATATATGGGCATAAGGGGTACCCTAACAGGGCATCATCTGGGAATGCCCATACTGTATATGGACATTTTATTTATTGTATACTTTATTAATAAACAGTATATCCATATACATTTATGGACTTAACTCATTCCCAGTCAAATATGATTCCATCTACATTTTTCAGTAGTCCAAGTCAGCCACCATCGCCTTGGTGATCATTTTTGAGCGGTGCAAACCGCTCCTATAAGTGGCTGTGCGTGTGTCTGTAGCCTTTTTCCTCAGCGTTTTGCCATAGTAAAATGTGTGTACGTAGCATCATGTTTGTCTAGTGATGTCATATGTTGTATGTCTGTAGCCTTTTTCCTCAGCGTTTTGCCGTAGCAAAACGTGTGAGTGTAGCATAGCCTGTACACCCTAGACTTAAAGTGTTAGTTCACCTATTTTTGACATAAAGCTGTGTGAAATACTTGCCATTAAAACAGTGGTTAAAAATGTATTAATTGATTACCAGAGTCCCGTGGTCAAAGTTCTGGTCAGTTTCTAATGAATATTAAGTAGTTCCAATGGGGTGGGGGCCATTTGGCTTGGCCCAATCATTGAAAATAGATTAATCCACAAAACTAGCATCATTTGTATTGTTGGCCTATTTCTACCATATAGAGCGAGGTTTCGTTCTGATCAGCTGACTGCAAAGCACCTTGTTTTGGGGAAATATGTTGCAGCGGCGTAGTGATACTGGACACAAAAAATAGTACCATGTGACAGAGGGGTCAAAGTTGAACGAAAGTTGGTCTATTTGGTAGAAATAGGTCAACAATACAAATGACGCTAGTTTTGTGGATTCATCTACTTTTAATGATTGGGCCATGAGCCCCTGCCAAATCACCGGAACTACTTTATATTCATCTAAAACTGACCAGAACTCTGACCACGGGACTCTGGTAATGAATTAATACATTTGTAACCACTATTTTAATGGAAAGTATTTCACACAGCTTTATGTCAAAAATAGGTGAACTAACACTTTAAATCCTAGTCTGAAGATGTTATGCAAGCACGACCACCGCTCACTTCACGTTATGTGTGATTTTTTTTTTTTATCGATTTTTTTTTTGCAAAAACAATGTATTCTAGCCCCTCAAAGCCTCAGCATTGAAAATGCGAAGGATCTGATGTCATCGACGTAACCCGGAAATGGAGAGCCGCTTTATCGTTAGCATGGGATTATTTAGCCATTTAGCTTCAATGCAACTTCGCCATATCTCTGCGTCAGTTTATCGGATTCTGATCCGGTAAAGAGTGGCTGTGGCGTGGATCGCATGTCCCAGGCGCCCAGTCGATAGGTTAATAGCACGATCAAGCGTGCGTGCGGCGCTCAGGGTCCCACGCTGTTTCACGCTAACCGTTAGCTCGGGCTCCATGTAAACGGATGGAGCAGGCTAGAGCTGTCCTCGACTCAGGATTTATCAAGTCGACTCGAGTCGCGGGGTTATTCCGACGCGTCGACGAATCGTTTATGAAAAAAAAGTTTTAAAAAAAAGTGGTGCTGCAGTGACTTGAGTGGAGACGCGACGCATTGATAGAAAAGTAGCGCCCGGTACAACAGCTGTTATAAACCACATATGGTTGGTGGATTCTCTGCTTTGAAAACTGCCTGATTGTAATGATTTTATACCTCTCCAAGGCTAAAGGAACGGGGCTAAAGCGCTAGCATGCTAGCAACGATTTAGCCCCGTTCCTTCAGGAGGAAAAACAACAACAAACGTTGGCTAAAAGTAACAATTATGTAACATCACTGCGTTAATGCAGAACGGCACACGGCTGCATCGCAATGCAAGCAAATTGTCTTAATCTAAGGCCCTGTCTATACCTAAAAAGTCCCCGGGGGTTTCTGACTTTGTTTTGAAACCTCTACGCCTCCACACGGGCCTGTGTAGAAAAATATGTGTGTCCACACGGTATTATAAAAACGCTATAAATCCCTGTCTGCGCGTCACCGAAGCGGGTGGCGCGTCCCCCTGCTCTCATGCAATCATTGCAGCAGCTATCTATCTATAGGCTATGCATCGTCCAAGTTTCACAATCTTCACACTTTAACATGCACAATTGCTATTTAAACATTCATTTAACTATTTCTAGAGCAGGAGAGGGGAGAGGAATCGTCGAGTGTGGTGTTCTCTCTCTCTCTCTCTCTCTCTCTCTCTCTCTCTCTCTCTCTCTCTCTCTCTCTCTCTCAGTATTAAACGAATGTAACTCTATCAATCAGAACTTCGTGGTCAAGCAAGCATCACTTGGTATTGAGAGAGAGAGTGGTGCGCTCTCTCAGACGGACTTTTTTTTTAGCTTGCGCTGATCGTGGAAATAATTTAAAAGGAGGCACATGCCGTGAATAATCAACATATTCTCACCTTCAAAGCGTCAGACAACTGATGAGAATGGACAGGAGTAATGCCTGCATGCGTGCGTATGTCTCCATTATGCTTGAAATCATTTGATATTGGCATTTGATATCCAAACTTTGACAAAGAGAAGAGGCAAGCGCGTCGCGTCAGATATGCTCCGTTAACAAGACTATAGGGCTGTATCTCGTTATTGATAATGAGCACCTTATCGATCCGGCTTATTGAGCCGGTGGAAAGCTACAAATTCAGAACATAACTGGTATCTTTTGAGACTGTGAGATCGTGGCTGACCACCATTTATGAAGATAACAAATATAATTAAAATCATTCATTAGGCTAAATAGGGCTCCATCCCTAAACAAGACAGCTGAGCTCTCTAATGATCACATGTCGTGAATGCGCTCATAAATATGGATATTCTACAGAGACCACCATGGGTTTTTCTCATAGCAAGGAGGAGGAGGCGAGAAGCACAAGGTGACGTAAGCATGCAAGCAAAGAACTTCTCCGTTTACGGTGTCCACAAGGCAAAATAAATACGCCCGGGTAACAAAAATGCACTGCAGCCGGAGTTTTGGAAAAACTATTCGTCTAGTCCTCCGTTTGCATGCGTCTGCATGTGGACACCCATGGGCGTTCGTGGCTTTACCTCCCCGGGGATTAAAAATACGTTGTCGTCTGGACAGGGCCTAAAACTTTTTAAGAAGTCCTCTACTCCACCACAGTCCTCAGACTGAGACCACCACCACAGTGCCACACTCAGCGGCAGTGACTGAGTGAAGTGTATCTATCTATCGCACTGCTGCTTCTTGGCTGCTCTAGCTGTAACAAGTAGAATAACAACACTTCGACGCATTTCCTCTCAAAGTGGTTAGCTTCAAAATAAGAGCCTCCTGTAATATGACCAAGGCAACTTTCAAGTCACGTGAACTGGTTTTATTTTTAAGTCTAGTACAAGTAGTAGGAAGTATGGACTAAATAAGAAGTACATGACAGTCCAGTCCAGCGCTCTCATACCGCACCACAGTAAATGGTGTGATAAAAAATATATATATTTTCGACGGCTCGACTCAAACAATTGCCGTCGATTCCGGGGGCTTAAAACGACGCGTCGATTCGTCACATTTTAGAGGACAGCCCTAGAGCAGGCTAACTAGGCTACGTTCTCATGGCTATAGCAAACCCTGATGAGCTTATCGTTGGCACTCTCTAGTGGTATATTAAATCCAGTACAGCCTCCAACCATATAAAGCCTGGTTAGAGGCTGTACTGTAGAACTGAAAAATTAATAACATTTCTGGCATTATAAGCGCACAAGCATATTGTAAGTTGGCTGAGAATGAGTGTTAATATTAACGTTTTTAGGGAAGGTAGGGTGTAAATCAGAGTAAAGCAGGCTCTTGGACCAGTTAGGGCCTGGGATTGATGACATCAGAAATCTCCATATATGGGCATTAAAGGGATTTTGTTTCTTGCTTTTAAATGCACCAAAACATATTCATATGGCACTGTTGCACATGACTATGTAAAGTGCAGCACTGAAACGCTTGCATTGTGGCCCATTTAAGCATGACCTATATTTAAAAGAAATGCTAGGGCGCGCACATAGCATCATGAAGGTTATGTCCACCCCAGTTAATATAATATACAGGTTGAGAAAATGTAAAGCTATACTGTGTAACTTTTTCAATTAAACAAATCTTAAATTTGATCTAACTATTAAATCGCTAAAGTTTTAGAACACCCACTCGTTAATTTCAAAATATCTTTTCTATGAGCCGGGCTGAGGTCCGGATTTCGCGGCAAAATTACATCATCTGCATCCTTCCGTATACGTTGTCTCCCGGATCATACACTACCAGCCAATCACAGCGCGGATCATACACTACCGGCCAGGGGCGGTCCGTGGGGGGGGCAAGCAGGGCCATTGCCCAGGGCGGCACTTTGGGGGGGGGGGGGGGGGGGGGGGGGGCGTCATGATGATGAGGGGGAAAAAATGCTGCTGGCCTGCTACTAGGCTGCCACTAGTTCTGCCCTGGAAACATAAGATCAACTCTCACGTTCTGTTCAAGCACAAACTAGTGACATGACCTGTTATGCCATTCTCATATAGCCTATATGATCTAGCCTGTTATACAGTAGATATATTCTCAGATCATTATAGCCAACCCTTGATTTCCATACTTTAAAGTTCTGATTGCATGCAGAATCATTTTTGCATGTAGGCTAATCATGTTCATACTTCACCCATTCATAATAGTCCTATACTGCTTCTTTTTTCTCCTGTTCTACTTCCTATGTATATATGCTTGATTCCTCTTGCGCATTTGCTTGAGCACTGCTGCTATTGATTAGTGATTATATATTCTGCACACCTGCACATATTTAAGCTGCTACTAAAAAATATAAGGTAGTATTTTATTGTGTTTTATTATACTGTTTTATATTGGCTTCGGAGGCTCTAGTCAGAGTTCTGTTGTCTCTTTCACTTGCTGGTGGCTGGACTTTGTTTCCAGAGCTACTATTTGTGTTGTTGTTGTGGACCACCTCCCCGGTGGTCCGCAGCGGCTCCGGGTGAAAAACAAACGAAAAAAAGCAGACGGGGTCACGGGACCGTGGTTTTCTGTAAAATACCTGCAATACCACTACTGACCAGTTGTTGAGAAACTTACACAGTATAACTTTAAATGGACAATATAAAACACAAATAAAACCATTTTTACAAAACACCATAATGTGGGACTAGAAAGATGCAATTGGAAATTGCAAGTGTGGTTGCCGTGTCGCGAGACACACTTGCATATCTCTGTATCTGTCAGACCTTTTCCATAGTATTTGAGCGGTGCTAACCATTCCGTCCTTGTTACTTTTATGCCCATATATGGAAATCCCTGATGTCATCAATATTAATTAAGCCCATATCCTGGAATTCCCATATAGACATGTGGTCTATAATGTCAGTCATCTCCATATTTGGATAATGTTTAATTTTTAAATTAATTCAAATTAATTCAAAACTAAATTATTAATATAACGTATCTCATAGCAAAATGCAAGGAATCGATTCCCTGTGAAGCCGGTCAATTTGGCATATGGCCCAAGTGCACGGCACCAAAACTGTGGGAGGAGTAGCGCTGCAAAAAGCCAATATAAATAATGTTTCAACATAGTGTCCATTTAAGTGTATTGGGTAACTCATTGCTAACATGTAGACTACATATAAACTGAATTAATTTAAAAATGTATTTTAGATGGACATAAAATATCCGTTCTTAATGGGGGCCTATCGCCGCACTCTACTCTACTTTGTTGACGGTCCCTAAGTAGCTTCGTTGAAACTAGCCTATGAACGTCCAACGTCAATCGCAAATGAGAAGGTATTGACACAGTCCTACGACTACGACCCACGGACATCAGTAGCAAAAACAGGGTGGTGAAATGATATTCTGATGTGAAACATCATGTGTTTAAATCCAGTTTGTGCCAAATTTCCGGTATAAAAACACCACCAGGAAGGGCTAAATAGCAGCTAATCTACTACGCACGTATTACTACGTGACGTCTATGTACTAGTACTACTATGAGTGATGATACGTGTAGTCTTTTATTAAACGGTACTGGAAAATAGCTACATTCGACAAAAGCATTGGTCCATTTCAAACATAACTGATTAAACGCTATGTAATAATAATACATTAATAGAACGTGGCTGACTCTATGGTGAGCTACAAGCTAACGCTATCAACTTAACACTCACCACATTGAGACGCAGTTTCGTTTCGTCGTTGCTTCTTCAAACGGTTATATTTGGACCTGAGAGCCTCGTTTTCCTTCTTAACTGAACACTTCTCTGCTTGAAGCTCTTCCACCATGCTCTCGTACAGTCTCCTGGTCTCCGCCACCGCGCGACTCAAGGAATCGTCCAGAACGGCGGCGAAGCGCCTCTCAAAGTCACTATCTGTTGACATAATAACCACGGTCCACACAAACAACAACAGTGTCTTTCCTTCAGTGTTTCGTTGTGGAGCACATAACGATAACGATAATCTATCTAACCTTGACCATTATTAACGGTTTACAAATTACCACACGTTAATATGACAGCACATCTGTTGAATTCCGTCTAGGGGTAATGTGGTGTAAAGCCAGGCTAGTAGGCTAGCCAGCCTGGTAGTGTAGAGTGACGCGAGGTTAGCTCATAGGGTTAGCTTTGCTAGGGCTATGTTCCGTGAACAAATGTCAGCAAATATAAGACTTCCAGTGTCAATCTCTTCAGAATAAGAGTACCCCTAAAGCCATTGAAAAACGATTAATTTGTATATGATATACACATTAAAAATATAGATTAAGCATTTAATTGAAGCTGTACAACGAAAATTATGTTTCTGTGTAAAAATAACGTTTTAATGACAAAAAATATATACAACTAGATAATTGCTCTTCAATGGAGTGCATAGCCTTTACAAATTGGACACTGGAGAGCAGACGGCTCTTCGTGTCGGCACTTTTGACACACGCACACGTTCACAGAGACCTCCTCTATCACACCACACTCTCCACTAAGCGGGAGAGGCGGCATTGCAAAATTTGCTGGCCGTCCATGGGGCCAGGTGCCAAAAAAAGTCCTCAAATGGCGCCGTTTTCCGACTCTAGTGGGCGCTGGAGAGGAGACGGCTTTTCGTGTCGGCACTTTTGACACACACACGCGTTCACAGAGACCTCCTCTATCACACCACACTCTCCGCTAAGCGGAAGAGGCGGCATTGCAAAATTTGCTGGCCGTCCAGTGGGGCCAGGTGCCAAAAAAAGTCCTCAAATGGTGCCGTTTTCCGACTCTAGTTGGCACTGGAGAGGAGACGGCTCTTCGTGTCGGCACTTTTGACACACGCACACGTTCACAGAGACCTCCTCTATCACACCACACTCTCCGCTAAGCGGAAGAGGCGGCATTGCAAAATGTGCTGGCCGTCCAGTGGGGCCAGGTGCCAAAAAAAGTTCTCAAATGGTGCCGTTTTCCTTTGAGTCCACATTAAGACAAATGGTAATGTTTTCCTTTCCAGTGAAAGTGTACAGTTTTATTTGCAAAGAGTAATTAAAGGGTATTTCTTTTTAACTTTCAAAACCTTGTCTGTATTCTTTTATTCTCTGCTAAGCCGGAGAGGTGTTTTCATAAATCATGATAAAATGGGCTGTACAATAGCTTGTGGGATCATCCTCCACTTCACCCAAGTTCACATTAGCCACATTTGATTTAACTCTGTTCAAGTGTACCACCCTGATTGAATATGAAGTGTCAATATTCCCGAGCAATGCCGTGCACACTCTGGCTCTTAGATAGATCACACACAACACATTTCCCACATTCATACACATTTTCAATTTTCCAAGGTTGTTTTGAATTGAAGTTACAGTCAAAGTGGAAATTATGTTCACTTATTTACCACCAGGTATTCAAAATGTTGTAACCTCTGTCCTGCCATCATCACAGGTTAAAATTTTTTGCAGGTTGTTTTCATTTTCTGACATCAATAAATACTCACTTTCTAATCCACACATGTTATACCTATACATATACACCTATACATATACATGGGAATGGGCAAACACGTTTACACTGTCAGCAATTTTTTTTTACACTGCACACAAAGAGCCTTCTCCTGTCCAGCGCCCAGTCTGAAAATTTGACTTCCATCCAGTGCGGCCAGGTGCTAAAAAAGGTCCTCAAATGGACGGCCTGCAAATTTTGCAATGCCGCCTCTTCCGCTTAGCGGAGAGTGTGGTGTGGTAGAGGAGGTCTCTGTGAACGCGTGCGTGTGTCAAAAGTACCGACACGAAGAGCCGTCTGCTCTCCAGCACCCACTAGAGTCGGAAAACGGCACCATTTGAGGACTTTTTATAGCACCTGGCCCCACTGGACGGCCAGCAAATTTTGCAATGCCGCCTCTTCCGCTTAGCGGAGAGTGTGGTGTGGTAGAGGAGGTCTCTGTGAACGCGTGCGTGTGTCAAAAGTACCGACACGAAGAGCCGTCTGCTCTCCAGCACCCACTAGAGTCGGAAAACGGCACCATTTGAGGACTTTTTATAGCACCTGGCCCCACTGGACGGCCAGCAAATTTTGCAATGCCGCCTCTTCCGCTTAGCGGAGAGTGTGGTGTGGTAGAGGAGGTCTCTGTGAACGCGTGCGTGCAGTGTCAAAAGTACCGACACGAAGAGCCGTCTGCTCTCCAGCACCCACTAGAGTCGGAAAACGGCACCATTTGAGGACTTTTTATAGCACCTGGCCCCACTGGACGGCCAGCAAATTTTGCAATGCCGCCTCTTCCGCTTAGCGGAGAGTGTGGTGTGGTAGAGGAGGTCTCTGTGAACGCGTGTGTGTGTCAAAAGTACCGACACGAAGAGCCGTCTGCTCTCCAGCACCCACTAGAGTCTGAAAACGGCACCATTTGAGGACTTTTTATAGCACCTGGCCCCACTGGACGGCCAGCAAATTTTGCAATGCCGCCTCTTCCGCTTAGCGGAGAGTGTGGTGTGGTAGAGGAGGTCTCTGTGAACGCGTGCGTGTGTCAAAAGTACCGACACGAAGAGCTGTCTGCTCTCCAGCAGACCAGCACCCACTAGAGTCGGAAAACGGCACCATTTGAGGACTTTTTATAGCACCTGGCCGGCTGGCCCCACTGGACGGCCAGCAAATTTTGCAATGCCGCCTCTTCCGCTTAGCGGAGAGTGTGGTGTGATAGAGGAGGTCTCTGTGAACGCGTGCGTGTGTCAAAAGTGCCGACACGAAAAGCAGTCTCCTCTCTAGCGCCCACTAGAGTCGGAAAACGGCGCCATTTGAGTTCTTTTTTTAGCACCTGGCCGCACTGGACGGTCATCAAATTTTGCAATGCCGCCTCTCCCGCTTAGCGGAGAGTGTGGTGTGGATGTGTCAAAAGTTCTGACACGAAGAGCTGTCTGTTCTCCAGTGTCCAATTTGTAAAGGCTATGCACTCCAGTGAACAGCATTTATCTATTTAGATATATTTTTTGTTATTACAACTTTTTTTTACACATACACATATTTTTTGATATATGGCTTTGTTCAAATGACTAATTTATATTTTTAATGAGCATATAATTTGCAAATTCAACGTTTTTCAATGGAATGAATTATGAGCATTTTACTTTGAAGGCGAATGCTTCAAACCGGAAGTCTTATAATTGCTAGCTCTGACACCGGAAGTTCTATATTTGCTCAGTTCACGGACCTCTTTGCTAGCTAGCTCGCTACAAAGACAATGCAAAACAACTTCCGGGTCGGCGAAATGCTGTCTATGATGATAATGAGAATGCTGTGTAGATTGAAGAACCAAAACAAATCTGGTTCGATTTCAAAACTTAGGGTTCGTCTACCCTGCCCCTTCTGTTGCGCTCGCAATTTTTTGATTGATTGAAGGCTTTATTAGAAGTTTGCATAGGAAAATGTACAGATTCATGACGGTACAGTTCACTGGTACAAGGTCTACTAAAAGGAGATCCATGAAAAGACTAAGCTTATTTCAACAGGAAACCATTAAAGTATCTCATATAACATTGAATGACAGACAAATAGAACACAGTACTATGCAGTAGATATGTAAAGAAAAAAAGAAAACAGTAGGTCTATACAATCAGTAAGTACAGTATATACAATATATACAAGGAAGGGGCAGGTAACAGTAAGTCTAAACAATCAGTATGTACAGTATATACAAGGAAGGGGCAGGGAGGGTAGGGTTGGGCTAGGTTTTTACCAGTTGTGAACGGCTGCTGCCTGTAAGTGGTTTTTTAGGGCAATTTTAAAGGATGCTAGTGATCCACACTCCTTTATGGCCTTCGGTAAGGCATTCCACATTTTTGTGGTGTAGCAGAAGAACGAGTTCGACCCTTTCTTTGATTTGACTCTGGGTTGAACGTGATCTGTGGCACTGCCTCTGGTGTTGTAATTATGGACATCCTTAACGTTTTTAAAGTATTTTGACAGGTACTTGGGTATCATAGTGGTGTAGTGTATCTTGTACACCAGGCCCATTGCAAGTTGCTGTACTCTGTCATCTACTCTGAGCCACCCCACTCTTAACTGGTGAGTAGCGGTGAGGTGAGTCTGATTGGGAAGGTTAAGCAGGACCCTAATTAGTTTATTTTGGGCTGTTTGGAGTTTAGTTTTTAGGGCTTGTGGGGCGTCACGATACCATACGTGGACTCCATAGTCAAAGAGGGGCTGGATTATTGCACCAGCTATGGTCTTCAGTGTGTTGAAGTTGACCATTGGGGCGATCCTCTGTAGGAAACGAGTTCGTTGGTTGATTTTTTGTATTACTTTTGAAGTCATCTTTTCGCTGGAAAGATTAGCTTCAAGGATACATCCTAAGTAGGAGATTTCGTTTTTTCGTGTTATGACCTTGTCACCCACTTTGATTGTGAAGTTCTCTACCTTTTTGAGGTTATGATTTGATCCAAAGAGGATGGACTCGGTTTTGCCCAGGTGAATTGATAATTTGTTGTCGTTAAGCCATGTGCAGATCTTACTCAGTTCAGAGTTAAGTGTCTTTTCAACCTGCAAGTGGTCCTTGCCCGAGACTAGGAGAGCCGAGTCATCCGCGAACAGGAACAGGTTGCAGTCGCAAGCAGATGCCATGTCGTTCACGTATATTAGGAACAACAGAGGTCCCAGTATGCTACCTTGGGGAACTCCACAGCTTACTGGGAGGGGGGGGGACAGGGTACCGTTAATCTCCACCACCTGTTCCCTCCCCACCAGGTAAGATTGCATCCAGCTCACTGCTGCGCTGTCAAGACCGATGGCTTTTAGTTTCTCAATCAGAATAGCATGATCCACGGTGTCAAATGCCTTCTGGAGGTCCATCATGACCATGCCACTATACTTGCCCTGATCCGCTTCGCGTTTGATTTGGTCAGTCAAATAGAGAAGGCATGTGTCAGTGGAATGGGATTTTCTGAATCCAGATTGGAACTCGTAAATCAGATTATTCTCATCGAGATATCTTGCAATCTGTTCGTAGACTATTTTCTCCATGACTTTGGATATGGAGCTAAGAATGGAAACGGGGCGGTAGTTTCCAGGGTCTAGTTTGCTACCTTTTTTATGCAGGGGGGTTACTTTTGCTAGTTTGAAGTCCTGGGGGACATGACCCTGTTCGATGGAAAGGTTAATTATGTGGGTAATGATTGGAGCAATGGTGGCGGCTGAATCTCTGAGAAATCTAGCTGGGATTTTATCAAGGCCAGTGGCCTTGTGTTGAGGTAGGGCGCTCAATTTTTTAAACACTTCATCAGTTGTCACTGTGGAAAGTTTAAAGCTGTCTTTACTGACGCCCAGTTTTTTGTAGAATGTATTAACAAATTCTTCACCATACCGCCCAGATGGGGCGACCAGTCTTTTGACCAGTGAACGGGCTGTGGTGGTAAAGGTTTTGTTAAAATGGGTAGCCACTTCACCTTTGTCAGAAATGAGAGCGGCGTCCGTTTTGATGTTTATGTTGTGGCATATGGTTTTTGATTTTAAGCCTAATTGGTTGTTAAGCAACTTCCATAGGTCTCGTGGGTTGTTTTTGTATTCATCGATTTTGTCGTCGATGTAGTTTTTTTTGGCGGATTTAACTAGGGCGGTTGTCTGGTTTCTAAGTCTCTTGCATTGAGCAGTAAGATGCTCAATGTGTTTTTTGAGGTCATGGTTGAATTTTTTCTTGAGCTTTTTGCAGCACTTTCGTTTTTCATCGTATTTTTTGTCTCTGAGTCTAGCTGATTCTGCAATATCTGAGTTATACCATGGCTCTTGGCGGGCTTTAACCCTGGTGGTATTCAAGGGGGCCACGTCGTCTAGAGCATCGGTCAATTTGGTTTTAAAACCGCACCATGCTTCCTCGACATCTGTACACTGCAGCTCTGGGGAAAAGTCTACACCCGCTAGTTTGAGATTAAAAGCCTCACTGGAGTAGTTCTTCAGGCTTCTAGCAACGACAGTTCTGTGGCCACTAGCTTTGGGTTTGTGTATTTTTCGGGTAGAGTAGATCATATAATGATCACTAAGACCGCATACAATATCTGACTATACCGCAATCACATATGCGTTTTGATTTTGATTGAAGACTTTATTAGAAGTTTGCATAGGAAAAGGTACAGTTTCATGGCGGTACAGTTCACTGGTACAAGATCTACTAAAAGGAGATCCTAGAAAAGACTAAGCTTATTTCCACAGGAAACCATTTAAGTATCTCATATAACATTGAATGACGGACGAATAGAACACAGTACTATGCAGTAGGCCTAGATATGTAAATAAAATAAAATGAAAGAAAAAAAAAAAGAAAACAGTAAGTCTAAAAAACAGTAAGTAGGCTATATAGGCCTACAAAGAAGGAGCAGGGGAGGGTAGGGCTGGGCTAGGTTTGTTTTTTTACCAGTTGCGAACGGCTGCTGCCTGTAAGTGGTTTTTCAGGGCAATTTTGAAGGATGCTAGGGATCCACACTCCTTTATGGCCATCGGTAAGGCTTTCCACATTTTGGTGGTATAGCAGAAGAACGAGTTTGACCTTTGGTTGGTTTTGACCTTTGGTTGAAAGTGATCTGTGGCACTGCGTCTGGTGTTGTGTAATTATGGACATCCTTAACGTTTATAAAGTATTTTGACAGGTACTTGGGTATCATAGTGGTGTAGTGTATCTTGTACACCAGGCCCATTGCAAGTTGCTATACTCTGTCATCTACTCTGAGCCACCCCAGTGACCCCACTCTTAACTGGCGAGTAGCGGTGAGGTGAATCTGATAGGGAAGGTTAAGCAGGACCCTAATTAGTTTATTTTGGGCTGTTTGGAGTTTAGTTTTTAGGGCTTGTGGGGCGTCATGATACCATACGTGGACTCCGTAGTCAAAGAGGGGCTGGATTATTGCACCAGCTATGGTCTTCAGTGACATGTGTTGAAATTGACCATTGGGGCGATCCTCTGTAGGAAACGAGTTTGTTGGTTGATTTTATTTATTACTTTAGAAGTCATCTTTTCGCTGGAAAGATTAGCTTCAAGGATACATCCTAAGTTAACCTGACTGCGTCAGATGGTGGCAGCAGTGCGTATAACGCTTTGCCAGAGCGTTATGCAGGCATACGCACTGCTGCCACCATCTGGCGCAGTCAGGTTAATCCTAAGTAGGAGACTTAGTTTTTTCGTGTTATGACCTTGTCACCCACTTTGATTGTGAAGTTATCGACTTTTTTGAGGTTATGATTTGATCCAAAGAGGATGGACTCAGTTTTCCCCAGGTGATTTGATAATTTGTTGTCGTTAAGCCATGTGCAGATCTTACTTAGTTAAGAGTTAAGTGTCTTTTCAACCTGTACTATTTACAAAGTACACGGAACCCCAAGTGGTCCTTGCCCGAGACTAGGAGAGCCAAGTCATCCGCGAACAGGAACAGGTTGCAGTCGCAAGCAGATGCCATGTCGTTCGTGAGACATCGTCTCCGTATCGTCTGAGGATGAGGGGTTCATTGTCAATGAAGGTGTCTCTTGCACAACAGAAGGCTGTCTTTTGGCCAAGAGACATGGCAATGACAAAAAAACACGTGACCTTCATTGACAATGAATTGAAACCCCTCTCCTCCCCTCATTCAAGGCGCGCTACAAACAGTTGCGAGAGCTATCGTGTCCGTATCGTCTGAGAATGAGTTTTTTTTTTTGTCTCTTGCAAATCGTTTGGCTAAAGACAGCCTTCGGTTGAGCAAGAGACACAGCAACGACATGAAACCACGTGACTTAGATAGAAAATGCATTGGACTTCCCCCTCTTTCTCAAACGATACGGAGAAGATGTCTCACGCGCATGTCTGATTGCGGCCTTAGAGCTACAACCTATTTAGGTTTGTTTCTCTGGGGGATGTAAACAGACCAGCACCGCATGACGTAACTTCGCAGCACTTCCGCCACTTTGGTTTATGCAACGCTGACGCACAGCGCATACAGCCTGGGCTGGCTTCCAATTTCTTGCTTTTGATCCGGTCGGGAGCGGATGGTATCCTACGTCATTCTGTAGTCAAAACGGACTACACTTTGGCAGGATACAACAAACCGGAAACAGTTTTAACCCCTACTTGCGCATGCGCAAACTACTTGCACATGCGCTAACTGGGTTGAAACTGTTTCCAGTTTTGTGTTTCCTGCCAAAGTGTAGTCCGTTTTGACTACAGAATGACGTAGGATACCATCCGCTCCCGACCGGATCAAACAACCTGTTTTGTAAACGAAGACCAGGCTTTCTCCCAGCAGAAAGCCTGGTGAGGCAAGGTTATCACGCCCAGGGTGGGGTAAATGTGTGTTCCCCAAAACACACAAGTCTGCACAACACTGAGGAACAAATAATCCTGCATAAAGCGCCATTCCCACCAGGCACGATAAAAAATAGGATATGCTATCATTTTAAAAATCGTTCTTAGCTCATGTGGATGGTAGCGTCCACACCACAACGATAAAGCCAACATAATTATAACAATAAAATATCATTACAGTTAACTTTATCGTGTCCGGTGGGAATGACGCTTTACTCTGATAACGGCAGTCATTTCTGGTGACGAAGTCACAAAATTGTATCTGACAGACATACATCTGCACCCAGCTCACCATGTCGAAGTGTCCTTGGGCAAGACACTGAACCCTGCGTTGCCTCCAATGCATGGTGTTAGCTCGCCATTTGCCACCATTGGTGTGTGACTGTGGGAAGTGAGGTCGCTGGCGCTGACTGTTCGCCGCTTCACTTCCCAATGAATGAATGGACCATTGTAAAGCGATTTGAGTTCGCTACTTGCTTAGAAAAGCACTATAAAAATGCAATCGATTATTATTATTACCTGGATGTGAAAAGATGAATCTATTTATGATCTTCATTAGTTAGTTGCCATTGGCCTACTAATCACAGTATTTACGGTACATAAATCACTGTCTCCACCCCTGTTTGAATTTAGTAGCCAGTCATTTAGTTTGGGCGCGTAGCGATATTACAACGTCCCATTTGTCCGATGTCCCATGAGGCTGGTGAATGCTAACCTTGTGAATGCTAACCTGTTTAACCCTAACCTCATGCCTAACCCTAACCCTAACCGTAAAACTATAACTAAACCTAACCCTAACCCGAATCGCGTGTGAAAGGGCGTTTAGTCGGACAAATGGGATGTAGGAATATCGAGATTTCCCCGACAGGTTGCTCCCCAGTTTTGGGCAACTACGGCACCCCTGGAAGTAGCCATCACAGGACACACCTAGGTTTGGTCTTTAAAAATGTGGAATCCAGCTTGCTCAACTCTGACATTTGAATATCAGGCTAGGTAAAAGTAAAAAAAAAGAAAAGAAAAGAAAAACATAACAGAAATAGAAGAAAAGTAGCATTTCCAATTTTCTTTGGGATAGGATTATGCATATTGAGCAAGCCTTAATTCACTACAAGATCTGCACAAGGGCTTGTGAAGGAACATTAAACAAGGAGTCTGTGATGTAGGCCAGCCCTAACCCTAACTAATTTGGCAGACACGGGGAACCGGTGTAGTCTAGCTAAGACTGGAGCGATGTGTTCTCTCTCTTTTTTTAAAGATGCCGTGCCAGATATGCCTTTTGATACCATGCCTTACCACAAACTGTACAAATAAAGGGGTTCTTGCTTGTATGTAGGCCTATTCTCATGTGTATCTCCAGACCTGCATTATCCTGAAATCTTTCACTATACACTGTGCAACTAGTGGCTTTTTTAACCCCCTTTTAATAGCTTCACTGTTACTACATGTCATCTGTGCGACACCCAACTCTAACTCTAACCCTTACCCTAAACCTAACCTCCGTGGGGTGAGTCGCAAACCCTCCCGACGCTCCTTTGTCGAACTGGCGATCGTTCGAAAGAGCGAGATTTCCCCCCCTTTTCTCCCCAATTTAGTCGTCAAGACAATTAATTCCTCCCGACACACATTTCTGTGTTGTCACTGCTGTTGTACATGCAATGAACAATAATACCCTCCCCACCTGTCTTCCCTCCCCCGAACACGGCCGGATTCACCACGGTGGATTTGAACCCGCAACCTCTGTGATGGTGGACAGGCCCTTTATGACTGAGCTACCCGAGCACCACATAATGGGTTCTGAATCTATTGCAAGCATTTGTTTGGCATGAAAAACATTCCTTGGGCTAAAAACAGCCCCACAAAACTGGTTTAGTGATAAGCTATCACTTTTCACAGTTTTGTGGGGGCCCTTTTTAGCCCAAGGATCACTAACTAGTAACTACCAAGTCTGAACAACTAACACCTACACACCTGCAGTAGATAGTACAACTAATTGTACATTATAAAATGTATGAACAAAATAAAACACAGGAGTGAGGTTTGTATTCTCACATCTATAGTTCCCCACATATTGTCTTATTTGTGTGAAATATAGAATGCCAAAATATTTATAACAAATATTTGAACTCACACAGTATTGTTTGATATTGCAATAATATACAGTATATACATATATATTACACAGCAATTGTGGGAAAACTAAGATATTGTTAAAAAAAAACATAATTCTGATTTTGGTCATTTTGGAAATGGGGCAAAAATGTATTTTTCTTCAATGTGGTGTCTTGACACTCGAACCAAAATTGTTCTATAGACCATAATCTACAAATTGGAAGTGAAAAATAAACTTTTACACAAATTTGAAATTAAAACAAAAAAATACATTAAATTACAAAGTACACAGAACCCCACTGAGACAGACAAACAGACTGACAGACAGGTGAAAATAGGCTGGCACACAATCAAATCCTCAGTGATGATTTAGCCTATCTATTTCTAACTGTGAGAGTGTACACATGTAACCAAATGGACCTGTAATGTTTGTACACTCATACACCACACTCACACAGTTAAAGGACCCACTCCCTGAGGTTGGGTGGAACAGTGGTAGAGAGCCTTTTCTGCAGAGAGGAGGTTGAGTAATGACTATGAGTAATATTGAAAGGTAAAAAATGATGGCCCTTATATACTGTATGCCCACCTGTTCCCCAAGTTAGATTGTGCTCTAATCAGAACACTATCATACCATACATTTGGGCCAGTTGGGCCCATCTACCCAACTAGTTGGGGCTATTTGGGGCTTATCAACCTTTTCTAAGGCTGATTCAATAAGTGGTCTAAGGAAAGAAAAAAAAAAGACATTCCCTGAGTGTGATTCGAAACCACAAGCATTGGATTCTCAGCCACCCGACACTGCTACTCACACCACAGGATCCTTGTTGGAGTAGCGTCCTACATCTGATTAGTCCCACATGGCCATGGGTTAGGTTTAAAGTTAAGATAGTGTTAGGGTTAGGCTTAAGGTTAGGGTTATGTGCCGTTATGGACAGAATAGTAAATTTCGTCCCCCAGTATCCACGTTGTCAATTACAAAAAACCTGCCACACGGTAGCTCAGTAGGACACTAGGGCCCGGGTTCGCTTCCCACTCAGGGAAGATAGCTATTCGATTATAGCTATGGGTTGATAATAGCCCCAACTAGTTGGGTAGATGGGCCCAACTCACACCACAGGATCCTTGTTGGAGTAGTGTCCTACATCTGATTAGTCCCACATGGGTTAGGTTTAAAGTTAAGGTAGTGTTAGGGTTAGGCTTAAGGTTAGGGTTATGTGCCGTTATGGACAGAATAGTAAATTTCGTCCCCCAGTATCCACGTTGTCAAATACAAAAAACCTGCCACACGGTAGCTCAGTAGGCCACTAGGGCCCGTGTTCGCTTCCCACTCAGGGAAGATAGCTATTTGATTATAGCTATGGGTTGATAATAGCCCCAACTAGTTGGGTAGATGGGCCCAACTGGCCCAAATGTATGGGATGATAGTGTGCTGATTAGAGCCCAATATAAAAATCCATTAATTGCCTTTCCACTGTTACAGATCATCTGGATAATGGTACTGGATCACCAAGTTTTGTTTCGCTTAAGCATGGCCTGAGTGGTCAGCGCCATCTGGTGGACAACTTATTTGGTGAATTGTGGAGATCAGAATATGTAACTGATTGAAGCTCTTATGTGGTGTTGACACGCTGGTGCCTCTTCAGGGGCCCTAACTCACTGAAGCCCTTGTCACAATGTTTACACTGGAAGGGCTTTTCTCCACAATGGACACGTTGGTATGTCTTCAGGTTACTCAACACACTGAAACCTTTGTCACACTTTGTACACACAAAGGGTTTTTCTCTAGTGTGGAGACGCCGGTGTGTCTTCAGGTTACTTAAAGGTCCGCAGTCACGGGCTATTTGGGGCTTATCAACCTTTTCTAAGGCTGATTCAATAAGTGGTCTAAGGAAAGAAAAAAAAAAAGACATTCCCTGAGTGGGATTCGAAACCACAAGCATTGGATTCTCAGCCACCCGACACTGCTACTCACACCACAGGATCCTTGTTGGAGTAGCGTCCTACATCTGATTAGTCCCACATGGGTTAGGTTTAAAGTTAAGGTAGTGTTAGGGTTAGGCTTAAGGTTAGGGTTATGTGCCGTTATGGACAGAATAGTAAATCTCGTCCCCCAGTATCCACGTTGTCAAATACAAAAAACCTGCCACACGGTAGCTCAGTAGGCCACTAGGGCCCGGGTTCGCTTCCCACTCAGGGAAGATAGCTATTCGATTATAGCTATGGGTTGATAATAGCCCCAACTAGTTGGGTAGATGGGCCCAACTGGCCCAAATGTATGGGATGATAGTGTGCTGATTAGAGCCCAATATAAAAATCCATTAATTGCCTTTCCACTGTTACAGATCATCTGGATAATGGTACTGGATCACCAAGTTTTGTTTCGCTTAAGCATGGCCCGAGTGGTCAGCGCCATCTGGTGGACAACTTATTTGGTGAATTGTGGAGATCAGAATATGTAACTGATTGAAGCTCTTATGTGGTGTTGACACGCTGGTGCCTCTTCAGGGGCCCCAACTCACTGAAGCCCTTGTCACAATGTTTACACTGGAAGGGCTTTTCTCCACCGTGGACACGTTGGTATGTCTTCAGGTTACTCAACACACCGAAACCTTTGTCACACTTTGTACTCACAAAGGGTTTTTCTCTAGTGTGGAGACGCCGGTGTGTCTTCAGGTTACTTAAAGGTCCGCAGTCACGCCCCGAAATTATCATAGTATTATACAGTAGGTCACGTGGTCTCTATGAAAACACTTTTAATCAAAATTTCCCATCGCCCGCACCGAAGCCCCCTCCACTGCCCGCCTACCAATACCAGACCTCTAGTGCGGCCGGGGAGCTTATTGAATCCGTAGGAGGAGATGCAGCAGGGGACTCGGGGAGGAGGAGGAGAAGAGACAGACAGATAGTTTCAGAACCGCTGTTAAAATGGTTTCTCCTCGGTCAGAAACCGCCTGTCTTTGCTCTCCCCATTTTGTGTGTGTGTGTGTGTGTGTGTGTGTGTGTGTGTGTGTGTGTGTGTGTGTGTGTGTGTGTGTGTGTGTGTGTGTGTGTGTGTGTGTGTGTGTGTGGCCGTGCAATGCGACGCAAGCGAGCGTGTGAGGACAGAGCTAGCGGGGGCTACGGGCAGCGGCGGGGGAAAAGGTGACAAGCCCCCCGCATTTTTAGAGCCCCACTGCTCGGCGAGAGGCAATATGCCCTCAGTGAATTTTTGTGAATCCGCCAATTCAACAATTAAACCTAAACAAGCATATTCACATGAACAATGGTGAAGTAACAACCAGATTTGGGTGGAAATATAATTTTTATATGCACAGATTTATATATAAATTCATGTCTTTAGCTTAAGTGCTAGCCCAGTAGCCCTGTAGGAGCAGAGACGTTGCTTTCTGGGGGCTGCGAGAGCGGCCCTGTGGGCGATGGGAAGAGAATGTACATTGTACAGACATACAGTAAGTAACAGTCAATTAATGAATTTGATTGGCTTATCGCACATTCCCACAATGACATCAAAAAAAATATTAACTTGTTTTTAAATGATTTCTTAAGGTGACAGTACCCCTTTTGGTGACATAACCCCTTTAAAACACTGAAACTCTTGTCACACTCTTTACACATAAAGGGTTTTTCTCCAGTATGGACATGCTGGTGATTCTTCAGTTTACTCAACTCACTGAATCCCTTGTCACACTGTTTACAGACAAAGGGTTTTGTTGTTACGGCCAGTGGCCGTATTATTATTATTATTTATGATTATTATTATTACCCGTATTATGATTCCTTTATTGTATTATTTGTGTTTGAACTTTGAGTAATGGAATTCATTTGCAGTTGGTGGGTTGGAATATATATATATGATTTGAGGCTTGTATGAAAATGTACTTCTTTCTATTATTAAGGTGGTGAATGGAGACTGACTGTGGAGTGAATGCTGAGTGCTGAGTTGGGTGTGGTGCCATGCATGAGCTTGAGGTGGTTATTGAATGAGTGAGCAGATTGCCAGGTCCGGCCCTCAGTCCTGCCCATGCCAGTCCCATTCGCCAGTACCTGTTGACGCCCAGGCCAGGATTGGCCATCCCTCTGAGGCTGTTTCTACAAAAGCGCCATTCTGAGCTAACTGCAGTGAAGGACAGACGGCTTGTTTGCAGCAGAGGCTCGATTCCTCTCTCCTTCGAACCAATTGCCTTTATTTGCCTTAGTTTGTTTCGTTTGCCTTGGCCTTGGTTGATTGTTGTAAGTTGACAGTACATATTTTTGCCTACATTCGTTATTTGGTTTTCTTTAGTTAATTACAGTTCAGTATTTGCCTTAGTTCCTCCAACCCTCCCAACCTCTGTTGTTTATTATTGTTATTCATTCTTACTATTGTTCCATTTCGTGTTGTCACAATGTAGGGGTGTTTGGTCTTTTTGTTTTGGTTCCCTTTGTTCTTTTTGTAAAGTTATTTAGATAGGTAAGTAGGGTTAAGTATTTGTATTTTTCTTTTTGTTAGGGATTTCAGATTAGGGACATTTTCTTTTCAGTGCAGTGGTTTTTCCTCAAATGTAAACCAGCACCTCGAAGCCTTTTCTCAACACTTGAAAAAAAGCAGAAAATAAGAGATTTTGTCTCTGACTAAAAAAATAATAAAATAAATCTTTTTTGGAAAGTCGTTGTCCTATCCTTTTATGTTGCGCTCTCCCGACCTAGCGGGTCAGTCGTAACAGTCTTTACGTTACTTAACTGACTGAAACTCTTGTCTCACTGTTTACACACAAAGGGTTTTTCTCCACTGTGGACACGCTGGTGAATCTTCAGAGTTGCTAACTCACTGAAAGTCCCCCCAAGATCTTGGTTTTCCTGTGTCTCCTTGTTTCTGGCTGGTTACACAGCTGGAGGAAGATGAGGGGAGCTGTCCATTGCTCATCATTTGACAGTAGAGGTTGTTGCGGCATCTTGTCATGTTTTCATGGAGGGTGACCCAAGACGTGAAGGCGTATGGACACTCAGAACAGGACACCTGTCTCTAAGAAGATTGGTTCATGGACACCACTTCTCTACTTGGACTGTAAATTGGAAGGCACTTCTTTGTCTCTTGCAGGCTAGAAAGACTAATATATTATCTGTCTATCTCTTTTTCTCCCCCTATGCCTCTATACATCCCTGCCTCTCTGACTCTCACAGTACACTGTGTCTATAAAGATTTCCCTTTTACCCAGCCTTTGTAACAGGCCAGGTATAAAATAAAATAAATAGTTTTAAAACATTTCCAATGTTCTTTTGGGTAGGGCTTTGCATATCGAGCAAGACTGCACAAGATCTGAGGGCTCAAGAAAGAACAAAACAGGGAGTCTGATGTAGGCCAGCCCTAACCCATTGAGAGCTTTATAAAAAAGAAATGTGTAGTCTAGCTAAGACTGGAGCGTTGTGTTGTCCCTTTATTTTTAATGTTAGCAGTCTATAAATAGTTATGAATAAGCTGTAACCTTTAAATGGACTTCGAGAGCGGGTGCCATGATTTTTTTCCCCATGAAACATGATTATCTACTATTATGATTATACTAGGAGGAAGATTTTTTCCAAATAAATGTACAGAAAGAGTTAAAATTATGTTTTTATGAGGCCACACCCACCAGTTCATTGGTATGCGTGGTTGTCATGGTGGGTGGTGACCCAGCTGAAGTTAGCCACACCCACGTGTGTTGGGTAACGGGCGAATGGTAATTAGGGGAGGGGTTGATTCTGTGATGTGTTTTTGGACCCGCACGTTTGACCCCACAAGGTGGCAGCCTCCAGCTAAAACCCAAATAGAAAGGCAATACATAATTGCTCATAACAACCACACCAGGGGGTCTAATGAAGTACTGTCAACCTCATAGACACATGAAAACCAGAAAAAGTACAAAACTATGGCACCGCCTCATTCCTTGCTGGAAGAAATCTGGTCTACGTCTCCTGCTCCGTCGGTTGCGCTCGCAATAAACAATATACAAACAAAAACATTGATGCATGCGATGTTACACAAATTAAGAGCGAGTTAAGAGCTACAATCTTTGTTTATTTCGCTGAGGAATGTAAAGAGACCTGCACCGCATGACGTAACTTCCGTTAAACGCAGCACATCCGCTAGAAATCTTGGAACCAACCGGAAGGTATATTGTGGCCAGGGTGCGTTATACTTGACATTCTGGCCAGCCATTAATTAAAGTATATTGTGTTTGGTACTGACTCCCATTAAAGCTGCACTATGTTACTTTCCTATTCTACCCCGGATTTAAAACGCAGTATCCATTTTTTTTTGACCGGTGCAAACCGCTCCTATAAGTGGCTGTGTGCGTGTCTGTAGCCTTTTTCCTCAGCGTTTTGCCATAGCAAAACGTGTGTGTAGCATAGCCTGTACATCGGCTACATCCTAGACTCAAATCCTAGTCTGAAGACGTTATGCAAGCACGACCACCGCTCACTACACATTGGGTGTGATTTTCTTTTCTTTTTTTCTTTTTTTTTTACAATTTTGAGCTAATAGAGCTCAGGGTATGAATTGAATCTTGACACACACTCCATCACTTTCCTGTACAGCAGTGCTCCATCCACTCAAAAAAATAACAGTGAAGACTGAAATGCAATACAATGTTCCATTTATTGCTACACACAGTAAAATGTATATTTACAAGGATAGCTAATGTTGGTACAGAAAGGCAAGGCGACATTTTTGGCAGAGCCATGGTGGGCTGAAACGGGTATGTCTATGCCATGGCAAGACACCATCAAAGTCTAGCTGAAAATAGTCCCTGGAGAGAGGATTAATTTACAAACTAAATCCAAATAACAAAGTTTACACATGTACTCCATCTGTCACTGGATACGTAGATTCATGCAGAGTAGACAACAAAAGGTGGAAGAAAAATTATAAATCCTGTCACTCACCCTCAACAATGGGACTATTCTCCTCTCTCCTAGACCTTATCTCCAAGAACCCAATAATACACAAATAATATTGCATCCCAAGACACCTGTTAACATAAATAATTTGCATATTTCAATAATTTAACATTCATAAAATAATGTAAAACTAAAGTCCTGAGTTTAATTGAGCTTCAATAGAAACTAAGTATAATGTGTTAGTTTCATTGATCCAAGCCGGAACATTGTTTATACTATACTAAAAAAATGGACTGCTGTTAAAGGAGTAGTTCACCCCCAAAATGACTTTTTTTCTATTGATTAGTCACACCATGGAGACTAGAGTTCAATAATATTTTTAGTTTTTTGTCGCATTCCTAAGACAAAAATGTGATAACAATAAATGTACCCCCATTCGTTCCGGATGGGGACCCGTTTCGAAACGGGTCCCCATCCGGAATCAATGGGGGTAAATTTACTCGAATCAAATTTTTGTCTTAGGAATGTGACAAAAAAAAAATATATATATTATTGAACTCTACTCTCCATGGCATGAGTATAGAAAAAGGTCATTTTGGGGGTGAACTACTCCTTTAAGTTGTCAGATGGGTGGGCCTTGAGCACCTTTATGATTTTCAAGTGAGGGCTTCTCCAAAAGAGGTTGAGAACCAATGTATTTAAAGGAGTAGTTCACCCCAAAAATTACTTTCTTTCTATTGATTATTCATGCCACAGAGACTTGAGTTCAATTTTATTTGTTGCATTCCTGAGACGAATGGCATTGTAAATTTACCCCCATTGATTCCGGATGGGGACCCTGGATGGGGAAACCGTCAGGGTAAGTTTACTATAACACATTTTTTGTCTTAGGAATGAGACAACAAAATATATATATTATTGAACTCAAGTCTCCATGCAAGAGTAATCAATAGAAAAAAAAATCATTTTGGGGTGAACTACTCCTTTAAGTACAAATACAACATGAAAATAACCTAAAAAGACACATGGTGAAAAGAAAATGATGTACTGCTCAAATGAGACAATACCAGGATAATAATCATAGACTTAAGCAACTGGAAAAAAGAAAAGAAATGAACAAATTAATAATAAATAGAAAATCACCAGAAAATCCATCACGATGAGTCTTTACAGTGCTTCCATATACAAACTCTGACAGAACTAAATTCCAAAGTTATGTATACTGAGCTGTCACAATGGGCTAAACATGAGAGCTGATAAGCATCTCTATAGCATTGAACCAAAGCTGTTAACCAGAGTATAATAAATGTCTTAAACTGTTGGCCAATAGACAGTGGCCTTGGCCATGTCATAAATGAAGCAAGTAAAAGGGGGGCGGGGGGGACAGCAGTTTTGCATACATTCATTCACATTTGCTGAAGTGCTTTTGTCAGTTTTGTGGTATGGCTGAAAAAGTGAAGAGGAGGGCTGTCGGGGCGCCTGCTGTCCTACTGGTCCAGGCACAAACCGCATGGGCTTTGTGTAGCCTGGCGGCACCGCCGGTTCGATTCCCGGTCCGGACGACCTTTGCTGCGTGTCACTCCCCGTCTCTCTCCCTAATTCCTATCAGTCTACTATCCTATCAAATAAAGGCATAAAAAGCCCCAAAAAACAAATCTTTGAAAAAATAAAAGGTCTGCCAGAATTGGACATTGGACAATTCCCCAAGCAAATGGTACTATACCCGAATTAAAAAACTTAAATTATCCTTATGATTAAAGATTTTTTGCAACTTAACTTAAATTATCCTTATGATTAAAGATTTTTTGCAACTTTTTTTTTTTTTGTGAGTGAGTCTTGAGCGTGAGGAGAGGAACTTTCAACAAGGAAACGCCATTGCATATGAATGATCATCAAATATATCTTCAGGTTGGCTACAGGGTTTTTGACCTTCATGAGTACTTGTACTCGTATGAATCTCCATGTGTTCCTTCAATTCTGTGCTTTGGTAGAATGTTTTGTTACAAATTATACAACTAAAGCATTTCTTTGCTCTATGTACTGCCATGTGCCTGTTCAGACTTTTGTCTTGACAAAAGCTTTTGCCACAAACAGTACAGACACAGGGCTTCTCTCCTGTGTGTATTCTCATGTGCGCTGTCAATTGCTCACTTTGATTAAAACCCCTGTCACAGACTGTACAACTGTAGGGTTTCTTTTCTGTGTGTATTCTCATGTGCATCTCCAGACCTGCTTTATATTTATATTTTTTCCCACAAAGTTTACAAAATATTACAGTATGCATCGTCATGTGCTTCCTCAAAAGTCCACTTTGCTTAAAGCTTGTGTCACAAAGTGTACAACTAAAGGGTTTATCGACTAGGTGGGGTTTAATGGCTGAGTGCTTTTGCTTCATGTGTTTTGTCAGATTTCCTTTTCGATACCACCCTTTCCCACAAACTGAACAAATATAGGCTTGTTCTATTAAATGTATTCTCATATGTATCTTCAGACCTGCAGTACTCTTATATCTTTTCCTACAAATTGTACAAGTTCTAAGAAGGTCCTTGGACTGGTTGTTTCTCAAAGGCAATCGTCCTTTCACATTTTGTAACTTTAGTGGTTTCAGTGTGTTTAAATCTTCGTCGCTGGTCTGACTGTCCTCCGATTCATCACTGTCTACAATGTCAGTTTCAGAACTGTTTGAAGAGAGGACCTGGTCATCACTCATTGGTTGTGATGCTTTACAATCAACATCATCAGCATGTGTGTTGTTCACATGTTGAAGACGTGCCGACTGTTTGTCTTCATCATCTTTACTTTTCAATGCTACTAATGTCAAAGTTGACTCAACAGTCTTCTCTGGCCTTTGAAGATGTTCCTGTTCCTCCGGGACCTGGTGCAGGAAGTCTAGGAGGAGAAAAGTAAGATAAATGGTTACCAGGTGAAAAAGCTTAAAGGGGAGAACCACCCATTTTCAACATTGAACTATGTCATTAATATACCTTTGAGTTATGTGGAAATTAGTCTCTCAAGAACAGCCGAACTGAGCTTGAGTTAAAACTGAGCTCCAGTGAAAAGGATCAACCTTTTCCTTGACGATGGCTAGCCAGATTGTGTGGAAATAAGAAAAACCCCCCCCCCTTCTGTGTTGCCTAGAACTGGAGGATTGATTGTGGGGTTTGGCTTGCAAAGTACACTTCGATGTTGTCATCACGGTGTAAGATTTGATTTAGGGAGCATTGTTAGCCGTCTGAATATAATAAAATGTATATATTTTTTTAAATAAGCAATTGTCTTTGTTCTGCTTATGTCAGCAAAAAAACGACTTATAGCAGCTTTTAAAAAAATAAAAACATCATAATCTGCATGTTTCAGCAAGTGCGGTCGGTGCCTATTGCCTGTCTACCAACAGCTCTATGGGATCCACTGACTCCAAAACAGATATAAATGCGTCGCTGTGTATAAAACAAAAGAACATGTCCAGATCGTAGCAATATGTCGACTGTCGACATGTTCTGGTTGTGAATCTAGTGCTAGTCTGTTGACTGTTAGGTTCGCTGCTGAGAAAACACTCTCCAAGGGGACAGACTGGTACACCGAGATAGTGCCCCATACAAGGTGCCCATATACACGTAGCCAGTCTTGGGAATCAGAGGTTGTGAACGCTAGGTAGGCCAATCGTTCGAATAAACGAACGACCAGAGGTCACCCAGTGCCCTCAGTTGCTGGATCAAACGCACTCTGGGTTACGAAGAGACCCGCCCCTACCTGCTTCTGATTGGCCTACCTAGATCTTGCCTACCAAATTTCCGTTTCTGTGACCTCAAGCTGAAGCTTGCCTCCCACCCGATGCAGGTTGCTCCGATGAACTGCAGTGGCGGATGAGGTATCTAGGTTTTTATATCTGTGGTGGAAATGATATACATCACCAGGGAAAAGCGAAACAAACATTTATTATGTAAATTAATGATTATTATGTAAATTAACCATGAAGCCGATAAGCATATTCAGATCTTTTTTTTACGAGCAGATAACAGGGTAGCCGTTGACATCCCTAGTTTTGAATGATGACCATGTAGAGCTATAGAAATGTTAAAATGTAATTTTGATAATATGTTATTTAGACGCTAGATGCTAGGATCATTGTGTACCTGGTATCTTGTAGATTCAATAAACATAGTTTTGATAATATATTGTTTAGACTGATGCTAGGTTCTTGGTTTGACTGTGATCCTAGTTTACTGAGGCGCTACACAATAAATCTGTGTTTACCTTACCTACCTTTTACCGTATCTTAAGTTGTTCTGGAGAAGCGTGTGTGCTAAATGCCTAAATTAGGGATGGGCAATTAATCAGTCATATCGGTAATTCGGTATCGGTCGATGTTGGCCTTAAAATGCAATATCGATATCGAACCAATATCAAAATAACTAATCGGTTTCAGCCTGCATTTTATTTTATAATAATTATGTAAAAAAATAAAATAAAATAGACTGCTACATTCAAGCTGTTTATGTTGGGATATGGTAGCTGGGTAGAAACTGGTCCAAAATTGTCAATTTTGTGCACTTTTTTGATTTTTGGTATGGTGTTAGGTATGGGTATAAGGTTTTCAAAAACCATCGCTAACAAGTTGGGCTCGCCCCCTAGTGGTCTGTTTGCAATGAATCAAATATTAGATACATCAGTATATGGTTGAAACCCCAAATAATTGATAAAAGAGATTTTTCAATGGATTCTTTTACTATTGGGTATGATAAACAACATACTAAAAGTTCAGGAAAAAATTACTACCGGAAAGGCACCATTTTGAAGATGGCGCGTCCACGATGGCTGCCGGGAGCTGAAAATGGCTATAAACTGGGTTTTAATGTGTAAAAATTCATAATAAATCTGCACTTGGTGAAGAGTTTTTGATTTTTGGTATGGTGTTAGGTATGGGTATAAGGTTTTCAAAAACCGTCGCAAACAAGTTGGGCTCGCCCCTAGTGGTCTGTTTGCAATGAATTCAATAGTAGATTTGTCAGTATGGTTGAAACCCCAAATAATTGATAAGAGATTTTTCAATGGATTCTGTTTAGAGATGCTCCGATTGATCGGCTCCGATAATTGATCGGCCGATAATGGCTATGGTTTTGATCAGTGTTTCCATAATGGATCAAAGCGAGCCGATCAAGGAATTGAAGCGAAATAGACGTGCTCGTTGTGCATGTGTGCTTCTGACAGAGGAGAGCTCTGTTATTCTTCTCTCTCTCTCTGTGTGTGTGTGTGTGTGTGTGTGTGTGTGTGTGTGTGTGTGTGTGTGTGTGTGTGTGTGTGTGTGTGTGTGTGTGGGGGGGGGGGGGGGGGGGCTCAAGTTCACTTCTCTCTCATTCTCTCTCTCTCTCTCTTAGTAAGGGAAAGTTAGCCTATTGCTAGACTAATCTGGTAACTAAATCTAAATCACTAGCTTTCTTCACAAATGTGTTCATAAAGGTGTCTACTATCACCTCTGAACTTTGTCAAACCCAACTCCCTTGACATACTTTGTGGGAGCCAATCAAAGTTATTGGGTATCCCGAGGGCCTGGGATTAAAGGGGGAAAAATAAAACATTGCCAATATGTTACGTATGAGGTGTGTAATTTGGGTATTTTTGGGCTGCTGAATCCATTCCAACCATTCGTTTTCAGTTAAAATGACTCCTTGGCCATAAAATAGGCCACGCCTACTTTTGTGTGTCCATGAGACATAATATTGGCAATAAAAAAAAGGTTGGAGTAGGGTTTGAATTCATGAAAACTATTCAAGATCAGGTGGGTAAGCACACATCATGACACACAGGATAACATGATGCAATCTGACAAGGAACACTCAAACACAGGGTTTAAATTTTAAAACATGGGAACTAACAGGACACAGATGAACTCGAATGACATGATTGGCCTTTTTTATGGCCAAGGAATCATTTTACTGATAACTAATGGTTGGAATGGATTCAGCAGCCCAACAATACCCTAATTACACACCTCATTTGTTCATATTGGCCATTTTTCATTTTTCCCCTTTAATCCCAGGCCCTGGGTATCCCGATACCCCCAACTTTGATTGGCTCCCACAAAGTATGTCAAGGGAGTTGGGTTTGACAAAGTTCAGAGGTGATAGTAGACACCTTCATGAACACATTTGTGAAGAAAGCTAGTGATTTAGATTTAGTTCCCAGATTGGTCTAGCAATAGGCTAACTTTCCCTAACTATCTCTCTGTGTGCGACGTGAGAGATAACTACTCACGTTGCTGTAAACTTCGTTCCAAAAAACATAATTCCAAAGTCATCGGAGTAGATATGGACAACAGTTGATGTTGATCTAAGGATAAAGTTTGTAGTTCCCTTATAGAGTTTAAAACAGTCATTTCCACAGGAGCTAACAGTTAGCAGCTAGTGGGAAGGAGGATGAAGTGTTGCCATTCAGTTTCTGCGACAGAAACAAGCAAACAGGTCTATAAAAGTGTGTTGCCAGATTCTGTTTTTGCGAGAGAAACAAGCAAACAGGTCTATAAAAAAAAGAAACTGGGGATGGTCAGTCAAACAGAAACGTTGTTGTCTGATATTGTTTAAGAACAGTGGTTCTCAAACATTTTCATGCCAAGAGCAAGGACCCCAAATGTGTATAGTGTACAGAAAAACAATCTTAAGGGCCTATTTGGCCTATTATTGATTCTGCTTTTAAAGAAACATGCTATTAACCATTATAACCAAGTAACCTTGAAAATAATGGGCAGACAATATTTGTTTTTTCTTTAGGAGGAATCTTCCTAGGACTAAAATGATTTACGATACGATAATATATCATATCGAGAATCGAATCGAATCGTGACCTTAGAATCGAAAGTTTAATTGAATTATTATATACAATGCCAATGTTGTGTAAGAGGAATCATTAAATATATAAATGCTCCTACAGTGACACAATAGAAGAAATTATGGATTTCACGCTGTGATCGATTGGTAATATCGGGATTGGCAGATATTGATTCCACGCTGTGATCGATCAGTAATATCGGTATCGGCAGATATTGATTCCAGCTGATCGGTATCGGCCCCAAAAAACGTAAACGGAGCATCTCTAATTCTGTTACTATTGGGTATGATAAACAACATACTAAAGGTTTAGGAAAAAATAACTACCGGAAAGGCATCATTTTCAAGATGGCGTCCACGATGGCTGCCGGGAGCTTAAAATGCCTATGAACTGGGTTTTAATGTGTAAATATTCTTAAAAAATATGCACTTGGTGAAGAGTTTTTGAATTTTGGCATGGTGTTAGGTAGGTATGTGTATAAGGTTTTCAAAAACCATCGCAAACAAGTTGGGCTCGCCCCCTAGTGGTCTGTTTGCAATGAATCAGATATTAGATCGGTCAGTATATTGTAGACCACTAGGGGGTGAGCCCAATTTGTTTGCGATAGTTTTTGAAAACCTTATACCCATACCTAACACCATGTCAAAATGTAAAAGCTAGTTACCAAGTGCATATGTTATATGAATTTTTACACATTAAATAGGCATTTTTAGCTCCCGGCAGCCATCGTGGACGCCATCTTGAAAATGATGCCTTTCCGGTAGTTATTTTTTCCTAACCTTTAGTATGTTGTTTATCATACCCAATAGTAACAGAATCCATTGAAAAATCTTGTTTATCAATTATTTGGGGTTTCAACCATATACTGATGTATCTAATATTTGATTCATTGCAAACAGACCACTAGGGGGCGAGCCCAACTTGTTTGCGATGGTTTTTGAAAACCTTATACCCATACCTAACACCATACCAAAAATCTAAAACTTTTCAGTGCACAAACTTTACCAGTTCCTCCCCAGCTATGGGCAAACATTTCAATAATTGTGCAACCCCAGTTTTGGAATAAATAGGCACTGCTTTTTCAAATTCAGTGTTTATATGCACTTTTCAGAATGGACAAAAAAAAATATTTTTTAAATTCAGAATGAGGTTATATCGACATAGTTTATCGACCATAACAGCAATTAATTATATCGGATATTGATATCAGACAAATCTCATATCGCCCATCCCTAGCTTAAATAGTCAATTTAACTAAATGGATGTATTAATTGTATTCAAGCACATTTGGGTCGCTTCTCCTCCTGTGGTTGCTTCAGTGGTGCTCCAAACAGCCCAAAATAAACTAATTAGGGTCCTGCTTAACCTTCCCTATCAGACTCACCTCACCGCTACTCACCAGTTAAGAGTGGGGTGGCTCAGAGTAGATGACAGAGTACAGCAACTTGCAATGGGCCTGGTGTACAAGATACACTACACCACTATGATACCCAAGTACCTGTCAAAATACTTTATAAACATTAAGGATGTCCATAATTACAAGTTCAAATTCAACCCAGAGTCAAAACCAACAAAGGGTCAAACTCTTTTTTCTGCTATACCACCAAAATGTGGAAAGCCTTACCGAAGGCCATAAAGGAGTGGGGATCACTAGCATCATTTAAAATTGCCCTGAAAAACCACTTACAGGCAGCAGCAAAAAAAAACTAACCTAGCCCAACCCTACCCTCCCCTGCCCCTTCTTTGTATATACTATGTTTGTTTTGAATTAGTGTTTTCCTTTTTTTTTGTTCTCTCATTTTTATTTTTATTTACATATCTACTGCATAGTACTGTGTTCTATTCGTCTGTCATTCAATGTTATATGAGATACTTTAATGGTTTCCTGTGGAAATAAGCTTAGTCTTTTCATGGATCTCCTTTTAGTAGACCTTGTACCAGTGAACTGTACCGTCATGAAACTGTACCTTTTCCTATGCAAACTTCTAATAAAGTCTTCAATCAATCAATCAATCTACCGAGTGTAAAACAGTGACTTACTCATACAATACATGCAGTAAAATTGGACTTGTTGCCTACCACCGATTGTTCTAGATGTAATGAAGAAAATACAATCTACAATAAAAATATTATCCTACAGATATAGTTAGGAATATCCTATAATATTTAGGGACTTGTCTTTAATAGACAGGCATAGACAAAGACACAATGCACGCTGTGAGCGTGTAGATCAGCTATTGTCAGAACTTCTTAAATAGGCCTGTGTTTTCTAAGATAATTTCTTAGATTTTTATTTTATTTATTTATGAAATTAGATTTTTTTTTTTTTTAAATCATGAAATCTTTTTCTTTTTGGGGGGGAATGTTTTTTGAAAGTTTTTAAATGATACAAAACTAAATGTCTCCGCTTTGAGAACTGCCTGTGACTCTCTGCATCATTCTTTTTCTCTCTCTCTCTGCCTCATCTTATAATAAATGCGAGAAATCTCTGTTCTGTCTAATTATTAGACAGAACAGAGATTGCTCACATGAATCAACGCCATCATGCCGTTCCATCAGCATCTTATTAGACTCTAATAAGAGGCAGATGGAACGGCATGATAGCATTGATTTAGCGACGTTAGCATGTTTTTATCCTGTTGTGTTCCATCATATGTCAGTATAGGCTGCTCCAGGGTGAAGCAGTTCTCCTTTGACTGCTTCGGACAATCGGACAGAACGCCTAGCCTACTTAGCATTAAGTTAGCAGGTCCCACAATGCACAATGCTTGTAGATCTGCACTTTTTGGCGAATGACACCACCGTACTATAGAAGTATAAATTAAGGTATAGAGCTGCGACTCATAGAATGTGCACTTGCTGTATCCAGAGCCTTGTCTGTATCACAATCTATACGAGAGCTCTGAAAAGGCATATCGTTGAGATATTGTATAGTCTTATCATCATATGGCACACACCTAGGTCGGTGTCATGCATCTGAAATTAATTGTGTCTTGTGAAAATTAATATTACACAAGATTGAGTGCTTCACCATGATTAGCAGCATGACAGTGATGCTGTCAAAAACAAGGTGCAATGTGCAGCTAAGTTCTGCAAGCTGTGTGCCAGACAACCTTTCCCAAACTGAATACATTTTCACCAGTTTATTTGGTCATCAGTTCAACCATGTCAACAATACACTCCATGTGCATGGTACACAGTATGTCTAGTCATGTCATGGAACATGGATCTGTCCCATTTAGCGCCACCATCAGGCCGTGCCACGCACATCCCCCACAGGCCTACGGTCGCTTATCTGCCGATTAGGGAGTCTTACTGGTACATATGTATTCATGGGTTGCATTTGTAGTCCTACACCAGCCATTTTGAGGACCAACACAGGTGTTTTGATTAACGTAGAACATTGGTTCTAGGGAAATCTCGCTTTTTCGAACGCACATCATTTCGACAATGGAGCGTTGGCAGGTATCGCTACTCACCCCACGGAGGTTAGGGTTGGTTGTCGAAAAGATGACTTGTAGAAATAGCGACACGCTCCCCATATGTATACTTGTTTATTGTCTTGTATTTAAAAACACTCTCTCTCACACACACACACACACACACACACACACACACACACACACACACACACTTCGAACTACTCACAGCTACATGTGTTATTTTTTAACGTACCTATTTGTATTTTATTATATTATATATATATATATATATATATATATATATATTATATTATATTATTTATATTGTATATTTTATTTATTGTATATTATTTTATTAAACATATTCATCAGTTTATATTCAATGGGTCGCTTTGATTTCAAACAGCTTCTGAAGACAATATGGAAGTAGATTATTGTCAACTTTGAACTGAATCGGTTTTGAAGATCGACTATATCTGAGAATTTTTGAATAGATTCATGAATAAGGTGTTGGTAGGCGCACAAAGAAAGAAAACTTCACTGTTAGCTTATTGTAATAACTAAGCTACATTTTAAAGACAGTTATAGCTACTATATCTGTGAACTTCCCATGCATTCTCAGTGCTCTGATCTGGTCTAGAGCCTGCCTACTGTACCCGCCCGCTCATTTGCCCACTCAATTATTTCCACCCCAGACCGGATCTGCAATGAGAGTCAAGTTGCACCAATACCAATACCATATATCGGGTTCCGATATCACCTAATTCACATCGGACATCAACTATCACGTCACCGATCCACGTTCTGTCCAGCTTTTTCTCTCCCCGCTACCTGTGTGTCAGTCAATGGCGGCGAGAGAATAATAGCCAGCCCTGGGCCATGATTATTAATTAACATTAGTTTCACCATGGGTGGCCTCATTTTCATTGTCATTCACAGCATGAGGAAAATTTGGTGTTCAACTAAACTTGGAGAGATTGCTATTTCTTCTATGAATTCAAGGGCAGGCCTACTTGTCTGAAATGCATTGCAAATTCATGGTGTACATTCAGTCACTTCATTAAAACAGACAAAAAAGGTAATTAATTGTTTGAGTTTGATTGCTGACAGTAGCTGACCTGTACATAAAAGGTTGTATAGCCATTCACAAATATGTTTTTGAAATTGTATTATTCATTTCACCTCTCATATCATATTTCCTGTAGCCTAATAACCAATAATGAAAGTCTCAAATGTAAGTAGTTATTCTCCGTATTAATAATAAACAAAATGTGTTATAGCAGTGATAAGACGCTGGAAAACAAAGCCAAGTTACAGCTGTATAACTGATTGTGGCCCTCATCAAGTCTTCTTTCGTGTAATGTGACCCTCACCCCGAAACGAGTTTGACATCCCTGGTTGAACAGTTAAATCCTTATTTGAATTTAAATCTAATGCATTTGTACATTATTTGCAATGTAATAACAGGTCTTACACAACAAACAATATAAAAATATATATATATTTTGTAATTGTTGTTATTTTTTTAACCCAGTATGTCTACACAGCCTGTGGGAAACACAATTTTTCACCGCCTTATTTGAGACATTTCTGCTACAGATTGAGATAGCTAAGCTAGCAGCTAAGCTAGCACTAGCAGGTTAGTTCATCTCTATACTACTACTTAACTTGTCATCTAACTTATTAAACATTTAAATGTTTGTCACAAACCAACGTGTTGGCAAAAAAGGTCGTTCCATTTTTAAACTAGTAATTAAAGTTCATATCATAACAATAACATGGTTGACTCTAGCCTAGCCTAGCGAAGCTACAGGCTACAATCAACTCACCACATTGAGACGCAGTGTCAATGCGTCGTTGCTTCTTCAGACGGTTGTATTTGGACCATAGAGCCTCGTTTTCCTTCTTGACTGTTAACATCTCTGCTTGGAGCTCTTCCACCATGCTCTCATAAAGGCTCCTTGTCTCTGACAACGCAGTTCTCAACGTGACGTCCAGAACCGAGGCGTAGCGCGACTTAAAGTCGCTTTCTGACGACATAACTGAAGTCATAGCAGTGTGTTGTGTCTTCTGTTTCAGTGGTCAACTGAGGCGCACATAACGATGATGATGGCCGTTATTAACTGTTAACACACGTTGATGCCTCCTGTTATTTACAGTCGTTGTTAAACGGACGACCAGCTAGCTAGCAGCCTTCTTATATATATCTATGGCTAGCAGTACCAGCTGCAACTAAACTAACCCTACTAGCTCATCTGGGAAAAGCTGCAAGGCTGCAACAATGCAGAACATCTTCCGGGTCTATGCCTCTTTTTTCACTGTGGACGGATATGTATTGCCGCCACCACCTGGACTGGAGTGTGGAATAGGTTTGATTTATTTTTGATTGATTGAAGACTTTATTAGAGGTTTTGCATAGGAAAAGGTACATGACAGTACAGTTCACTGATCAACTAAAATGATAAACACCTCAATAAACCCTTTGGCTTGTTTCAATGGGGTCCTTTTTTAACTCATAACATTGGACGACAGACAAATAAAAAACAGAAAATATTAAAAAAAAAAAAAAAAAAAAAAAGTAAAACATCATAAGGAATAAATGGTATTTACAGTAGAAAGGTCAGGAGCAGTAAGGATAGGCTTTGTCTTTTTTACCAGTTTCAAGCAGCATCCGCCTCAGTGATTTTTCAGAGCGGTTTTAAAGCGAGGGTAGGTATTAAGGCCTTGGTAGGGCGTTCCACATTTTTGCGGCATAGTAGGAGAACGAGTTTAACCCATTGTTTGAGCCAAATCTCGGTTGGCTGTGATCTGTGGAGCTGCCTCTGGTGTTGTAACTGAGATCCTTGACGTTTGGGTTTGGTGTAGTGTATCTTGTACACCAGGCCCACTGCAAGATGCTGTACTCTGTACCGTGAGCCACCCCACCCTTAAAAAGTGATCAGCGGTAAGGTGCGCCTGAGATGTAAGGTTTAGCAGAAGCCTAATCAGTTTGTTTTGGACTGTTTGGAGGTAGTTTTACTGATCAGCGGGGCGATCCTCTGTAAAAAAAACAAGTTCTTTGGTTGATTTGTCTGATTACCTTATTAGTCATCTTGTCACTGGAAAGATTAGCCTATAGGATGCAACCCAAGTATGTAATTTCTTCTTTTCTTGACATTACGTTGTCACCCACTTCTACTGTGAAGTTATCGACCTTGCTAGGATTTGACCCAAAAAGATGGATTCAGTTTTACCCAGGTGTAGTGATGGTTTGTTATCATTGAACCAGGTGACGGTCCAGCATCTGGTGTTTGGGCCTCCAAAAATGCCAGTTCATCTACCTCAGAATCGGTGTCTGGAGCTGGTAACGCCGACAGAAGATATGCATCCATGCAGGGTTGTTTGGCCAACAGCCGGGGTCGGGGTGGCCGGTCACATCTCTGTCTCCCTCCTCGACTGCGAAAGCCACCTAAGACACGTTCCGGGAGGTTCAATAGCACTACTAGTCGAGGGGGCGAACTGAGCCGGAGGCGGCTGCCCTCTTCCTCTTTCGTGATGGGGGCATTTCAAATCTAAAACTAAATCTGAACTGAAACATGGAACTCAACACGAAAACAAAGACAATCTCCTAAAAACGTTTATACTTCCTATATTATTATTTGCACAAGATTTACCCTATGATTGACACTTTTCCATATGGGTTTACTTACATTTGCACATGTGACATCATCTAGTAATTCATTCATGAAAAGCACCAGACAGCTCTCTTATAATGTTAATGTGAATGGGCTCCTCATAATATGTATCACAATATCTCCAGGGCATGGCCACGTTATTCATATGTTTTCTTTTTTTTATACTTGAGGGCCGCGTGGGGCTCCCCTTCTTATACCCCTTCCTATAGACGGGTTTCTGGTCCACGTCACACTGAGGGTCGGTACCAAAATTAGCCAATGAAACCATAGAGTATAGAATGAAACCAGCGCTCCCCAAAACAACAAGTTTGGGGATTGGACGGAATTGATTACATGATACAGTCACCTGTGCATTTAGTCTCAATGTTTGTAAACAAGAAACCCGTCTATATAAACCCATTGTAAATTCATCACTGGAGCAGCGATCTGTAAATAGATGTAGAATTGTGAAGGCCCCCGAGCTGGTGCTGTGTGGCTTACATCATTGTTTTACTGTACACTAATGTCGTTTTTCACCTGAAGTGTAAATTTAAGGCCACAGACCCCCACTTTGAGAACCACTGGAATGTCACAAAACCCTTTTAAATCAGTGTCTATTCTGTGTTTTAGTGATTGTTGAAGAAGGTGATTCCTCTCAACATTATTCTTCAAACCTGTATAGAACATGCTCTCAGGCGATTAATTGTATTTTCTCTCCTTCGTTTCTAGCACACCATCCTCCCAGACTAGCACCAATATCAAGTGGTGGATGTCCCAGGTGAGACACATTGCAAAGATGTCCTGCTTTTGTATACCTTGTAAAGTTATTGAATGCCTTTATTTCATCACGCTTGGACTGTATCTTGAATGTACTCCCGGCTCAGTAAAATATTTTTTGTGCTCTCCCATTTTCAACTGTAGCAATATTCTAAACAATTTTAAATGCAACCATATTACACCCATGAACCATCCTGGCTTCTCTACACATGACTGCCAGTGAGTTTCAGAATGTATCTGATGCTTTCAAAAGGCCAGGCTCTTTGTTACATTTTAGAAATGCTGGTCCCATATGAGCCTGAGTGCCTCATCACCTACAGTGATTTGTGGGCAGTGTTGGGTCAATTACTTTGAAAGCGTAGTTTGAAGAATTACATGTAATTTGCCATGGCAGTAATTTGATCCAATTACATTATTACCTGGAGAAAGATTGCCCTGAAAAATCACTTACAGGCAGCAGCCGTTCGCAACTGGTAAAAAACTAACCTAGCCCAACCCTACCCTCCCCTGCCCCTTCTTTGTATATACTGTTTGTTTAGACTTACTGTTTTCTTTTTTGTTTTTCTTTACATATCTACTGCATAGTACTGTGTTCTATTTGTCTGTCATTCAATGTTATATGAGATACTTCAATGGTTTCCAGTGGAAATAAGCTTAGTCTTTTCATGGATCTCCTTTTAGTAGACCTTGTACCAGTGAACTGTACCGTCATGAAACTGTACCTTTTCCTATGCAAACTTCTGATAAAGTCTTCAATCAAACAAAAATTAAAGTTGTGCTGTGTGCTGTGTATGAAAAAATATATAATGTCCCACAAAAACGTCACATGCCAGAAGAAATATACCTTTCAACAGAGTTTTATTTAAACAAATGGGGGCCTAGTTACTATTCTATATATGCCACGTTGCATATAGACCATGTGCAGTTGTGCTGTGTGCTGTGTATGAAAAAATATATAATGTCCCACAAAAACGTCACATGCCAGAAGAAATATACCTTTCAACAGAGTTTTATTTAAACAAATGGGGGCCTAGTTACTATTCTATATATGCCACGTTGCATATAGACCATGTGCTTTATGTATTATTTACACGATACGCATTATACTGAAACCAAAATGTATATATGTATAATGTAGCCTATATATACCCTCTAACGATAAGAGTGTGATCTTGTGTTTTGGTGGCACAAGATCACAGCAATAGTAAAATCAAAATGAATGCATCAAGACAATTTCATGTTGATGTTATTGGCAAAACTTGTAATTGAGTAATTGAGTAATTAAACTTCAAAAACTTACCCACAAATTAATCTAGATTAAAATCAAGACCAACTGAACAAGCTTGTGAAGATGCCTGGCAATGACAGGGAAATGCAATTAAAAATGCTCAAGTAAAGTACATAGATATAGGCTACTACACGTATGTTTTAGGTGACTAAAGTTACAGTATAAGGTAGCTACTTATTTACTGTCTGTCCACACTGGATAATAGTCCTTCCTTCCTTCCTTCCTTCCTTCCTTCCTTCCTTCCTTCCTTCCTTCCTTCCTTCCTTCCTTCATTCCTTCTTTCCTTCCTTCCTTCCTTTCCTCCCTCCCCATTTCCTTTCCTCCACCCTCCAGTCCACTTGGCGGAGGTAATGCACCTCTAAGATGATTTGACCAACCCCAAAGAAGTCTTAAACTGCGCATGCGCGATGGGACGCAGTACACAACAGTGAGAAAAGTTTAGGTCCAGCGAAAAGTAACGGGACAGCACAACAGCGTTATTACACTTATGAAAACATTCGTCATCTGTCTCATATCCATAATAACCATGTTTTATTAAAGTCTCGTGGTACTCACTCAAGTGACATTGTATCGATTGGAAGTTGTCTCGACTCTTGCAACGTTTCGGTTTTTTTGCGGTTATTTTGTTGGACGCCATGACTTCCAGACTCCAGCGAGAGTAACGGGACGATAGGCTAGTAATAATAACATCATGGTCTATTATTGGCATTGACCGATCCAGCGGACAGAAGACGATGAGTTCAGAACAGACTCTTTTTCTGGAGTTTCAGTGCATTTGCGGTTCTTTTGTTAGACTCTTATGGCGTTGCCATGGTTTCCAAACCTAGACTCGCCCAGTAATAACGGGACATACAGAACCATTTATATTGACCGCTAATCGATCGAATCCCTCGTGGACCAGAACCAGGACCGACCATGAGTCTCGGCATCCCGGCCAACTCGCTGCTGTTGCTCCGCGCCTGTGACGAGGGCGACTACGAGACCGCCCGGGGGGTCCTGGAACCCGGCGGGGGGTCTGGGTCGAGGGAGTCCGCGACCGGCAGGTAGGGGCAGCAATGTCCGTGGCAAATCTTTGATAGAAAAAAAAAATCACACCCAGTGTGAAGTGAGCTGTTGCATTGATGCCAGCCTACACGTTGGCTGACTTGACTAGGATTACTTCAGAATATGTAGCCTACAGTTAGTAGGACACTGATTTACAGTAGGCCTAATTAAGGCATTAGATAATATAATAAAAATGTAATACCATAGACACTATATGGTACATTATAATCCACTATATTCAGGGCTAGGTCTTTAGTGTTTCTGGCAACATTATTGATGACTCGAACATTTGAACATATAAAACATATATATATACAGTGTATATATATATGTGGAGGAGGTCAAAGGGGGGTGAGTCGCAGCCCCAGTCTGAAGCCTCAAAACTCTAGTATCTGCCCTCGTTCCATAGGGATGTACCTTTGGAGTAATGGTTAAGATATTGGACTTTCACGCGGGAGACCCGGGTTCGAAGCTGGGTGGGGAGGTTCAGATGGGAGGCTCTCTCCACTCCGACATATCGCCACTCTGAAATTGACTTCTTATTGTCGGAGTGGCGACACTCCCATGGGGGTTCGGGTTAGGGTTAGAGATAGGGTTAGTGTCGGAATGGAGACATGTCGGAAAGGAGACATGTCGGAGTGGAGAGATGCACTCGGTTCAGATCACCTCCGTTACATTGGTGCCGTGACCCGGATCCGGGCTTCCCCGTAGGAGGAGGTCAAAGGGGGGTGAGTGTGGCGGAGAGAGTCGCAGCCCCAGCCTGAAGCCTCAAAAGTCTAGTATCTGCCCTTGTTCCATAGGGGATATCCCTTTGGAGTAATGGTTAAGACTTTCACGCGGGAGACCCGGGTTCGAAGCTGGGTGGGGAGGTTCAGATCACCTCCGTTACATATAGCTTTTAGGACAAAAAGTGCACGGGGGGCAGATATGATAAATAACTTTTAGAATTGTCTGTCACATTTAATAATTTCATACTTTCATATACAAGCTCACAACGTATCACATTGCTATGCGTTGTGAGCTTGTACATTTTCTATTTCCACTGTTTCTTTTTAAATAAATCTTTCAGAAGGAAACACATTTAAAATTATAACTGCGATTATTAGGCTATTATGTGTAGGATACTAACTGTGACAGACTTACCGGCAGGCAGAGCAGACTGCTGCGGTCGGACGCCTGGTCATCGGAGCCGCCGTGCGACGGCGTGTCCCTGGTGCCGCTGGTGCCGGTGGACTGCACCGACGAGGAGGGCAACACCCCCCTGCAGTTCGCCTCGGCCAGTGGACACGAGAACCTGGTGCGCTTCCTGCTGAGGAAAGGAGCTTCGGTGGACAGCAGGAACCACTACGGATGGACCCCGCTGATGCAGGCTGCCAGGTACGCGACCGCAGTTTTCCCGGTGAACCTAAGTGCAACGGTGGGGGGCGTGGGAGTGTGGGGAACATAAGGTCAAAGCTGGCGTGGGGAACACACCACTGATTATTGCAGATGATGGAGAGGTTATATAGCTTTATGTATTGAGAGGCACTCTTTTGCTGATTTCGTAAGAGACTCGTCGCCAATTGCAAGATATTTAAAAGTTATGTTGCCTGCCTACCGTAGCAACCAGTAGGGCTGGGATCCTTTTAAGACAGGGGTCTTCAACGTCTTCATGTCATCAGTAGTACTATTAACATGTTTATTTCACAGAGCTGACATTTTATTCGTTATCATTCTTTTTTGTTTTGTTTTTCTGCTCAGGTTTGGTCACCTGAGTGTGGCACACATCCTCTTGGAGAATGGTGCAGAGATTAATGGTCGCAACCGTTTGGGCGCCAGTGTCCTGAGCATGGCGGCCCGCGGAGGCCACACCCACGTGGTCAAGCTGCTCCTGGAGGGCGGAGCATACGTTGATGACTTTGATCACCTGGCCGTCCCGACAGACGGAACCGTCCCTAATGGTAACAACAACAACAGGTAATGTGCTGTGCATGCTGGATTCATGCCCGCTTGCAGAGACCTGACATCTATTGCAGGCCGTCTTTTACTGTGAAAAAAGTCTGTTTGTGAAATGGAAGGCAACTGAGCCTGTAATGGAGAATTTCAGTGGTTATAAACCGTGAATAATTATCTAGTGCCTTCAACACTGTGTTCATGAATGTATTAAATAGTTAATATACAGGGCTGAACCGGGTGCTTCAAAGCTTTGTTCATTGCCATTTTAACATGAATTAAAGTTGTCACGTAATTACTAGGGCGCGTCAACCGCCTGCTGTCTGAAAAGCGCTCTACAGCGTCCTTGTCGAGGACTAACACAGGTGTTCTGATTGGCGTAGAACATTAGTTCTATCCTAATCAGACAAAAGAAACACCTGTGTTGGCCATCAAAGTGGACGCTGTAGGAATACAAATGCAACCCATAAATTCACAAACAGCTATGATGACTGTCACCTTTTATGTGTCATCTGCACCGCTGACCGCTCAAACATTTGTGTACTGCTGGAGGTCCGTTGACAATTAACTAGTTTAAAACAAGAGCTTTTGTAAGTTGCTGCATACCTTTCAGCTCATTATACCATGCAGACAGTATTATTGCGACCGTAGGTCGCATTTACTATCAAACCCTGCACAAAGTGTCAGTCCGTCAGTCTGTCTGTCACACCTCACACGTCACACTCTTGCCCTGCTCATATCTCCGCAACCGTTGCCCCGATCCATGCCAAATTTTGCACACACCTTCCTTACCTGCCAAACTACAACCTCCAAGGACCCCCAGAGCTCCAGGGACCCCCAGGTCCCTGGGGGACCCCCAGATGTAAAAAATGACCAAATGTGCTAAACTGACCAAATGACCACCCCCACGGGGCTGCTCACGGGGAATTCCCGGGGACCACCCACTCCTGGTGCTCCAGAACGGATGCAAAAGTGGTGGCGCCCCCAGTGGAGGACCCCCTACACTGCAGCTCACATAAAATGCCGTAACTCCGGCTAGGAGCGACCGGGACAGCCGGGGCCGGTACCTATTCGTCCGCCTTGCCGGCGCGGAGACCCCACCCCTCATTTCTCACATGGCCCTCTTCTAGCGCCACCATGAGGCCGATTCTTGCAAAACACATTTTTGGACACTGCTCCTACAATTTCTGCCCTAAAATCACGCAAATCGGTACACAGTATGTCTACACTCATCCCATCAACATGAATCTCTCCCATATAGCGCCACCTCCAGGCCGATTTTTAAAAACACATTTTTGGACACTGCTCCTACAGATTTTGCCCTAAAATCACGAAAATCACTACACAGTATGTCTACACTCATGTCATCAACATGGATCAGGAAGATTTTGGCAAAACACATTTTTGCCCTATTTGTGGAGATAAGTGACCTACGGTCGCTTATCTCCCGATTAGGGAGTGTTACTGGTAGCAAACACATACTTATCTCTTCCATAATCAATGTGAATACATTTGAAGCTCATCTTGCCTTCCTTCCTGCTACCTTCTACTTCCTCTGTATGCTGAATCAGCTAATATAGTTCTGTAAACACAGTTCAGAATTCCATTTGTTGTAGCCTTATGGGCTTACACCCCTAACATGCAGTACATTATACTGTAATAACCATGAATATGTACAGGATGAAAGTGTAGAACGAATAGTTTAAACATAGCTACTTACTCAAATAAATATAATTATATTTATTTACACGATAATATATATGGATAGGCTGTACTGATATGTATATATGATTGTGCACACCATTTTTTGTTATTAAAATGGGTCCATTTTTTGGAGTTAAATTAACATTGAGGATAACACTTGTGTTTAGCATAGCATAGTATGTGTACCAATACATAAAGACGAGGCTACTGTGGGACTTGTGTTACACAGTGTGGCTGCCTTTGGTGGTGGTGGTGGTGAAGGTTATGTGAGCAGTCGACTTGGGGGCTATGGTGGTGGTGCAGGAGGATGCAAGGACTTCATGGACATCACTGCCCTGATGGTGGCCTCTCTGCTGGGCCACGAGGCCGTGGTACGTCTTCTGCTAGAGTGGGGCTCCGACGTCAACTTCTGTCAGAAGACGAGTGGCTGGGGGGCACTGATGCTGGCTACACTCGGTGGGAAGGTGGGTGTGACGTTACTGCTTATTAGCAGCACAATTTGTGACTAGTTTATTTGTAGCTTAAGTGTGAGTGCTACTCTCTCTCTTTCTCTTTGCTCTCTCTCTGTACACTCTAGTCTAGGGCATTAACGACTCAAGTTTTTTCAAGTCGAATCGACAGTAAAGTCGAAGTTGAATCGATCCATCATTTTATGACGTCATCATATTGACGGGTGGGGGGGGGGGGGGGGGGCTCGGACGGTGAAACCACACTGACACACTGTCTGCTGTTCAACTTGAGCAACTTGTATTAAAGATCTGTGTCTTGACAACTGAATATAAATTATGATAGGCCTATTATAAAACATAGTAGGCCTACCTTTAACCCTATAGCCAGGCTATTTGAAAATAGACGATCTACTAGTACAAGCTCACACCGTGTCACGCTGCGACACATCTATGATCACAGCAGCTGCAGCTGCAGCCTAATTCATTTATTCTCTGTCCCGCGACGGTGTTGCGTGCAGAGAATAGCAGACCTCCAAGCTCTCATAACGGGCACATCTGTGACACAATGTGTGTGTTCTAACATACAGCTTGTAGCTTGTGAAGCTTGTAGCCTTCAGTCAGCTGTTCTTAGCATGTAATGCCGTCCGTTGCGGCGGCCGGGTGAAGTTAAATGTCTCGCTAGGAGCGTATATACCACGCGTCTCACCATAGTCACCAGCCAACAAATAAGAGGTACGGATGAACTGAATGAAACTTGCGCTGAGACTGAGCGGTCCCCAAAATAACACATTTGGGGGATCTGACATGGTTACTGTCTGTGTGTAAGTCTTGTTTATGTAGTTGTATATTTTATTCATTATCAATGGTGTTTCTTTATTGTGTGATGTCTTTACCCTGCTGTATCTACAGTTAAACTGGTACAGTACCCTGCAACTTCTATCTTAAGCTGCCTTTGGCAACTGAATTTCCCTTGCTGGATCAAAAAATGTCTTAACTGCTCAGCTAAAAAATATGGAAAATGCTACTGTTTACAGGTGAGTGTCTCCCAGCAGCTGGTTGAGCGAGGAGCTGACCCTGACCGGACCAATGTTCTGTCCAAGACCGCCTTTGAGCTGGCACTGATGCTGAACCAAAGAGATATTAAGGCCTATCTGGACTCCATTACCAGTGTACGACCCCACACAGGTATGTGTGTCTGCGCGCACGTGTGTGTGTGTGTGTGTGTGTGTGTGTGTGTGTGTGTGTGTGTGTGTGTGTGTGTGTGTGTGTTGTCACAGCTGATATATCAGGCAGACCGATGTATTGGTCGGGCTCCACTTGTTATGCAGTTAAACACCAATAACAATGAAAGTAATACTTAGTTTTGTAGTACCTCTATCATATCAACTCTTAGGTGCTGAAAAAAGGTAACAACTTAAGTAATACTGTCATTTTATCACTCCTACCCCCGTTGATTAAAAAGTCTGTGATAAATACATAGATATATATATGAGAGAGAGAGAGAGAGAGAGAGAGAGAGAGAGAGAGAGAGAGAGAGATTATATAAATAAACTTGACTTGGTGTGCCTCTGCTCCTCATAGACGATGAGAAGAGCAGACCAGATGTCTTCAGTGCCCTCAAGTTAGGTGAGTGAAGTTGCTGATCCTATTCAGGCCGCGACCCCCAAAATAATCATATTTTAACTGGGGACCCCCACTCCCTGACGAGCACTAAGAGTTGAGGCATTACATTTTGTATAACACGGTTCTATTGTGAAAATAGCAGATCTACAATTTCAGCCTCTAATATTTGACAATTTGGCCAATGTTAAATTTTTCATTTTAAAGGTATTAAAACGTCCTTAAATTGTCACTTTAGGAATGTGCAGATATCCTCTATACACTTGAATTTTATGTTGGTTTGTTTACTGAGAAAACAATTTTGCAAATTAAGCTAATCATCTCGGGACCCCCTAAAATAATTTGGGGACCGCCCTGGGGTCCCGACCCACAGGTTGAGAACCATTGGCTTACAAAGGGAAATACCGTATAGGTATATGTTATGTACAGTATGTATGTATTACTGTGTGTGTGTGTGTGTGTGTGTGTGTGTGTGTGTGTGTGTGTGTGTGTGTGTGTGTGTGTGTGTGTGTGTGTGTGTGTGTTATCCAGGAAATTCCCAGCTAGTTAAAGAGATTCTGGAGGAAGACCCCGCCCAGGTAAATTCATCCAATCAGGAGGGAGCATCGCCGCTGATGATGGCGGCTGTAAGTGGCCAGTTGGAAGTGGTTCAGCTGATGGTGGAAAACAACGCCAACGTTGATAAACAAGATTGTGTCCACGGGTGGACAGCACTCATGCAAGCCACCTACCATGGGTAAGTGGGAGCTTGTGTTTACTTAGTTGGGCATGGGTGTTGTGTCGAGCTTCGAAAACAGCTGGTCTACAAGCTCACGCACAGCGCGCCGTGGAACGTGAGGGAGGCCATCTGATTGACCAGTTGACCAGGGGCTGGTGGAGGCAGACGTATCGTCCTGGAGGTTGAAAGGGCAGCGATAGGCTCCCAGGAATAGCCTGTCTACAAGCTCGAAACACGTCACAATGCGACACGTTTCGAGCTTGTAGATAGGAGGCTATTTAATTTTCAAATATCCGAAGTATAAAACCGAGTTAAAGTGATTAAAATGTTCCTCACCCGGCCTAACACCTTGGAACCCCCTCAAGGACCCCTGGGGGTCCCTGAACCCCACTTTGAGAATCACTGAAATGGCGGAGAGAAAGGAGGGGGCTGTGTAGTCGGGTGAGAGGGAGGGAAAGATGCAAGCGGAGGGAAGAAGAGAGGAGAGTAAAGAAGATGAAAGTTTCGGTTCCATTGCGTCTGTCCTTGTGGATGCTCCGCTCAATCTTACACATTGTCACATGCTACAATACATTTTATTTTGTAATATTCAGCTGTCTTTGAAACGGGCTCATACCTAGCCTAGTCCCTGAATCACAAGCAAGGCCCATTCCAAAAATATAAATTGATGAAACAAAATGAAAATGAAGAGTGTCAGCAGGGGTTGACACTAAGGTCTCAAAGGCATTTGCCCGGTACAGGTCATGTTCTACTTGCCCAAAGGTCATGCCGACTTGCCTGAAAAGTACCTTTACCATTATAAAGCGATAGGTTATAATTGCGCTTGTGAAAATAAATAATGTTAAATCTAATCGATAACTGCAGAGTGGCGATGATCACTTTGAAAAAACAGAATTAGTGCAACTGCTAGTAGTAAAAAGGTTAGAATTGTTCTTAAAATATTGCCTATAATATTTTATGAAGACGGAATGTACGGTACTTGCCCTTCGGGCACCCTGAAAGCAAACTCCACTTGCCTGAACGGTTTATTAACTTGCTACGGGCAGTCGGTCAACCACTGGTGTCAGGATAGCTGTGGGACGGTGTGTCCCATGTGCAGCTTTCAACGGCTTGTTTTGCCATTGAAGACGCTGTTTCTACTTTCTCTCCCACATTTGATCCCAGTGCCCCATATGTACTTTCTATTGTTTTAGACAATAGTTTCTAGGTGGGTATCTACGGTAGTATTTGTGTTTTTTCGTCTTCAGTAATAAGGATGTGGTGAAGTACCTGTTGAACCAGGGTGCGGACGTGAACCTGCGAGCTAAGAATGGATACACCGCCTTCGATTTGGTCATGCTGCTTAACGACCCAGGTACAGTATCACTTAATGTCTTGAAAAGCCTTTCTCGAAGAAATCCAAAACGTTTGCTCTGTAAGCCAAAGAGTGCATCTCCATGATGTCACTGATCACAAGACCCCACCATCAGTCCTCCAGTTCTAGGCAACACAATTCTTATTTCCACACAACAACATGTACATTAACGACATAGTTCAATGTTGAAAATGAGTGGTATTCCCAGTTTAACACGGAAATGAATCAAATGAATGCTATCGGCAAATGAATGCTTCGGCAAATGAATGCCTCACTCTTTACTAAGATAATAAAATCAAGTGTAACGTTTGCCAAAATCTCATAGAGATACATTGAGATACAAATGTCTTGACGCCAGTAGAAGGTGAAATAGCGACATCCGAAGTGGCTTCATTTCCAGCAAACAAAGGTAGCCTCTTTGGTTAATAATAATAAAGCTTTATTTGTATAGCACCTTTCATGACATGAAATGCAGCTCAAAGTGCTTTACAGAGCAGAAAATGAAGCACAAGTGCTTAACAGAAAAAATAAAATACACATGAATACAATAAAGCAGAAAAATAAAAACATAAAACATTGAAGAACAATTTCAGAACAGCGTGGACATCAAAGAGATTAAAAAATTCAGCTAAAAGCAAGAGTAAAGAAATAGGTCTTAAGCTGTGCTTTAAAGCTATCCACAGAGGCTGCCTGTCTTAGGTGTAGTGGGAGTTTATTCCAAACTGTCGGTCCATAGAAGCAGAAAGCTGCTTCACCATATTTTTTATATTTCATTTTAGGCACATCGAGTAGGTCAGCACTAGAAGACCTGAGTGGGCGGTTTGGAACGTATCTATGCAGGCAGTCATAGAGGTACGAAGGTGCCAGACCATTTAGAGCTTTATAAACAAGTAAAATAATTTTAAAATCAATCCTAAAAACAACCGGGAGCCAGTGTAGCGACGCTAAGACTGGAGTAATATGTTCTCTCATCTTAGCTTTAGTTAAAACTCTGGCTGCCGCATTTTGAACAAGTTGTAGACTGTCAGTTGTTTTCTTTGGCAGACCAGAGAGAAGTGCGTTGCAGTAATCAAGCCGAGAGAAAACAAAAGCGTGGATCAGCGTTTTTGCATCGTCCAACGTCAGATAAGCTCTAATTCGCGCAATATTTCTAAGGTGAAAGAAGGCAATCTTCGTGACATGATTAATGTGTGTATTAAAATTTAATTCAGCATCAATGATCACCCCCAGGTTCTTTACAGAGGTGCTACTTTCTTTAGCCAGGTTACCGAGTCTACTTATTATTGATTGATTCTGTATTATTCATAATTCCACAATTGTGTTGTCAAAGAAGGATGCAAACTCATTACACTTTGCTTTAGAGGCAAGGAGTGACTGCTTGTAGGACTGGGGGGGGTTTAAGAGGCGTTCAATAGTGGAGAATAAGACCCTAGCATTGTTCTTGTTCTCATTAATAATTCCGGAAAAATAGGCCTGCCTAGCCAGACGCATGGTTCTATTGTAGGTGGATGTTGACGACTTAAAAATCTCTAGGTGGATAGTTAGTTTATTTTTTCTCCAAGCTCGCTCTGCTCTGCGGCATTGTTTCTTGAGTGAGCGTATATGATCGTTTATCCAGGGTGTTACTTTTACTTTATGTTTCTTTTTAGTTTTCATAGGAGCCACTATATCCAGAACTGACTCTAATTTAAGATTAAAACGTTGAACCATATCATTTACTGAGGGAATATCAGGAAGGGGGGGTGCACATGCAAGATGGCGAGCAAACTCTTCTGCTGCCGATGAACCGAAAAATCTCAGGTCTAATGAACCAACGTTTTGGTCAGATCTTCACATTTTCAAAGTAAAAAAATATTGCGACACCCATGTGTGTGTTCTCCCTTCCTCCTGTTGTCCCACTCTTCATGGCTGTCACTCTCTTCTCTCAGACACGGAGCTGGTGCGTCTGTTGGCGTCAGTGTGTATGCAGGTGGACAAAGAGAAGGGGAAGCAGCGCCGTGTCACTTCCGTGGCGCGCTCCAAGAACCGACACGCCCTCCACAATGTCCCCGTGCCCCCTGACGACAGAGGTGGTCTGAAGGTAACCCTTTGATCACAAGCGTATACACATATTGTCTAGTGAGGACCAATTACATGTATATGAAGGGTGCCATGGCATTGGTCCGAAGGTTCATTAGTCCGAAGGTTCATTAGTCCGAATTTGTTAAGAATACTATGCCGGTGCCATGGCATTGCTCCGAAGGTTCATTGCTCCGAAGGTTCATTGCTCCGAAGGTTCATTAGTCCGAATTTGTTAAGAATACTATGCCCAACTCTAACCCTAACCCTAACCTTAACCTCAGTAACCCTAACTAAATTCGGACTAATGAACCTTCGGACTAATGAACCTTCGGACTTATGGGCAGTCCCCATATGAAGATTTGGTTGAAAATTGTTGTAGTGCTCCTTTAAGGTATTTGCTTCTGCACACTTGCAGTCTTGGTGGAACCGGATGTCCAATCGGTTTCGCCGGCTGAAGTTGACTCATACCCTGAGGCACGGCCTTTCGTCCAATCGCCTCGCTCCGTTCCCTGACGACGTTGAGGTCTCATTGGATGCCACCATGAAGGCGGACGGAACATTTAGTGAGGTCATTGGGGCGCTGGCTCCCCCTCCTGCCCTGGCAGGAAATGACATCAGTGCTGCCTGGACCACCAAGAGCAAAGACAAGAGTGAGCCATGTTTAGAGCTGTTAACAATCATGACACTGTAGATTAATTAGTTGTTGTATAAATAACTGAATAATTGCGGTTAACGATTTACTTTTTTGCATTTAACATCAATGTAATGTAATCAAATAGATATAAATATCGGTTTGGCTCTTTGGCATTGCAAACAAAAATTGCACCATCTGATTTGACAAATAAAGACTGGCAATGATAGGTACCAGTAATCAGAATACTTTATGGCCATGCATTTAGATTGGCTATTTTTTGCTATCTTTCTGATTAATTTATACAGATGGATGAAAATGATTCTGACCATTATGTAATAGTGACTGATTATCCATGTTGATTGTGTTGCTGTGCAAAACACATATTCTGTTTACACACCAATGCTATTAGTTTGTCTGTCTCTGTGTCTCCCTCTTGCTAAGGGTCAGGAATCTCAGGATACTGTTCTCATATCGTCGCTGTCGGGTGGAAACCCAAAACTATATTTGTTCCATTTCAGGAAAAGAACCTGTGTTCCAATGGATCTAATGTTGATATTTAGACATAACCGCTTTTACTTTTCACAACATGTGAGCTTGTAGATCATCTTTTGTTTTTGCTGCATTTGTGTTACACGATAGTATGACAAAGTAGAGCATTTAATTATGAAAAATGATATAAAAGTTGAAACATGGAGATTTCTCCCCGACAGCAGTTATATATAGTTAGTGGAAGTGAAGTGGCATGGTGCTCTTTCTTGAATGCAATATCATTTCATGGTGCAATTTGTATTTGTACTATCTTGCAGCACTGCAAACAATGTGTTATGAAAGAGAACGTTTAGTGATATTTGATATTCTTTTCAGGTGTTGGCAGAACAGAAAAGGAGGACTTTCTAATAACTACAATGGTAGGCATGTTTAAAATAAGCTTCATTCAAGCTTGGGGGTTTGTGCTTTATGAATGATTTCACATGCAGTAGTGAGAGACGTACTGCCTGAGCAGCGCATCATCTTACCCTCAACATGTACTGTACAGGGCAGGCACTACTGCAATTGAAGGACGTAATATGTACGTTAGTGGTATGGACCACGAAAATGAAATCGGTGTTTGTTTTTTCTTCTCATAAGCTGGAGTACTGTTTGTAAAAATGACAATATGACATGACTTGGCACTCTTTTATTCTTCATTAAATTACCTTCTGGCATGTGAAAGTGTGTGCCTTCTCACAAACAATACTGCAGGCATTGTCAAAGTGTTTCTGATGGAAATATTTAGCATCTATATTAACCTCCCCACTCCCCAGACTGTTCAGGGTTTCTACTGTGTTTGTACATAAATTGTGTGCTGTCCAGTGCATTCCCTCGGATCATAATCATATGGTGATTTTTATATTTGGGTCTATCTCATCACAGCTGAGGAACGGAGCACCTCTGACCCGGCTGCCCAATGACAAACTCAAAGCGGTGATTCCACCCTTCCTGCCGCCGTCCAACTTTGAGCCGTGGAATTCGGACCGCTCACGACTCCTCAAGGACGGCAAGAGCGAGGCATCCCGCCTGCCTATGCCCCCGCAGCGGAAACTCAACAGTAGCGGTAGTTCTGATATCGTGAGTGTGTGCGTGTGAACTTGAGAGGGAGGGAAAGAGAGAGGAATTTGTGTAAAGATTCTCGGACATGACGAGAGACAGAGGATGAACAGTTCTTGAGTCGGACAACGTCAATAACCACTCAAAGTTTTAGGCAATATGGGTAGTTGTGTAATTGATTGAAAATAAGTAATTATTTATTTGAACTACTCCTTTAATGATAGATTAAACTACTACATCTGCAAACTTCACATGCAAACTGCTAGCACTACCTGCCTAGCCTAGCACAGCGGTCACTGATTGTCCAGCACAGCTGAGGAAGGTGTCAGAGAGTGAGGAGCTTCTAGTACACAGTCAGTATCCACAGAGGAATTCACAGATTAAGTTTTAACATCGAGGTTGAACAGTGGTGGAGTAATATTTATTTTGTGATTAGGTCATTCTCAAAACCTTCATTTGAGAAGCTGTTATGTTCATTTTGAGCACAGCTGAAGAGCCCATTTCAACTACCTAATCTTAGCTCCTCCATTGTCTTCTTTTTGTTTTGTTGTAAAGCGACTTTGGGTACAGAGAAAAGCGTTATATATAGATTATTATATATAGATTTGATGTCTTATTCTCTCGCTCTCTCTCCCCCTCTCTCTCGCTCAACATGTGTGTGTTTGGTGAGTCAGACATCCATCAGTCGTGTGGTCAGTAGATCCATTAAGTATCCCAGCGCCAAGGGTCCGTCTTCCTCCTCGCCCAACAACTCTGGCCACTACCACTCCCCACACTCCTCTGGAGGGTCCAACGGCGTAGCCGGCCTCAACCGCTCAGGTACACTGACACTCCCATTAGTACAGCGGATAAGCTCTCATTATTATATTATAGCAACGTGTGCACTTTATGACACTTTCAACAGAGTACACATGATCTGTGTGAATGAGAGATGGAGAGAGACATTCCGTACACTTTATTTGAAGTAGTGTGCACAAGGTGTGACATGAACATGACGAAGGAAGCCTCATGATGATTTACTACTTTTTTCAGTGTCATTCATCCCATTCTGTGTTCACTAAGAATACCACCATTTTGAGCTAATAAAGTATGAAAATCCTTGCCATAACGTGGAATTACTTTTTCTCTCTGAATGATAGTTTATGTATAGTAATGTTGATCCTCTACTTTTAAATGACAACAAAAAAAGCAAACCATCTAGTTGTTCTTTTAAAAATTATTGTCAGGTGCGGCCAATCTGACCTGAATCAGGGCTAAAGTCAATCACTCTGAGTCAATAAGGCCGGCTTTACACTGCAGTCAAATCCAGCCCAAATCCGATTTGGTTGTCAAATCTGATCTTTTGGCCCGAGTTTTCACACAGCATTTGCAAGTGACACAGATCTGATCTGTGCGTTCAGACAGCGTTAGCCCAAAGCTGCTCTGTGGCGACATGTATGCTTTGGTTACCGTGGTAACGACGTAGGCGTCATGACGTTACGTCATGACGTTACGTCACTACGTCGACGCTGGTTGATTACGTTATGATTACGTTCAGGAAATGTGACATAATAGACCATAGTAAACACACGTTAATATTGTTTTTCTCTCTTCTTTTCTTTACTCTTGTGTTTCGCTCTTCTCTCTCGTTTTCACTGTTTAGCTCACATGTTTTCTCTCTTCTCTTTTGTTTTTCTCATGTGCTCAGTGCGCTGTAATCAAATAGTAAATACTCGCGCTCTGTAATGATGTAATTTACAGCCGCGCTCGGGTCGCGCTGCTCGCGCAGCAAGTGACGCTTGGCCAGTTTGATGTGACTTGTATGTGACCTGCATATAACTCTATGGGTGGATGTGGTTGCTGCTTTCAGACTGAGTCAGATGTCCTCAGATCCGATATGGATCGGATTTGAAACTACCTCTGGATGTGGTTTTTCAAAATCGGATTTCATGTGACCTGAATGGGACATGTTTGGATTTAGACTATTTTAAAAAAATCGGATTCCACTTTTGAAGTGACTCAGATCTGATTCAGGCTAGATTTCAGTGGCAGTGTAAAGCCAGCCTTAGTGTCAAACTGCCAAACTCATGGCTGCCCCATCCATCATCTCCACCAGGTGGCAGTGCTGACAGTGTGCTCTCCCAGATTGCAGCGCAGAGGAGGAGAGCAGCCGGCCTCGCAGACGTTAAGGACACGAAGGCTTTGGACGGACTGCTCAGTCCCACACCGGCCCCGCCCCAGAGCCAGGCTGAAGTCCAGCCCCAGCATGCCTCTGTGGTTAGTGCATTGGTGCCTGAGATCTACTGTACTTGTAGCCTTGTCGCCTTGTACCCCACCCTGACAAGCACTTGAATTGAGGCATTACATTCAGTTTGACTCGGTTCCCCAGATACATATTGTGAAAATAGCTGATCTACAAGCTCACTCGCAACGCCGTTTACTTAAATTGTAAGTGACCAGTCACCGACCCACAGGTTGAGAATCACTGCTCAAGATCAATGGTTCTCCATGTATCGAAATCGATTCACTCAAATATCACGATTGAAAAAAGTATTCAATGTTTCATGTCAGAAAGACTGACTGACTTTATCTGGCTGAATTGAAATCTATGATTCAACTTGAGTATGTATAGTATAGTTCTCAACAGGCCTGAAAATTATGGCCCGGCCCTAACTGGGCTGATTTAGGATACGGTCACACATGTGCAACTAAAGGGGAGTGACTAACGCATGCCGAGGTGAAAGGTTAATTTAACACTAGGCATGTCACACGATTTATTTTCATAGCTAGAAGCTCCACCCCTTCACTCGCACAGAATAGAAGTATAAGGGACATGACTGTTTGAGTTGTGCATGTCATGTGTGACAGTACCCATAACACCAGGCACTAGAACTATATACAACACTGTTGTTGTTTTAGTTGTGGTGTGGACTCTGCCATCCACTTATAGTGTTTGGTGTGTGGACTGGCCGCACACAATCCTGTGTGCATCGATTAGCTTGTTGTTTAGTCACAGCCAGCTCAGGGTCTAATTGGTTTGACTAAGTTCAAATGTGACTGCTTAAATCAACAATCACCCACCCATAAATTAATTTGGACATACACACAAATTGTTAACCTATTTAGGGACATATTAAACCCCTATTCACTAGTGAATGGATTTTGTTATCTCAATGAAGTGATTCTATACTACATGTTAACCTTGGCTTCTTCTCAATCATTCCTTGTGAAAGATCGAGTTGAAGAAAAGACCCCAGTCGGGTAATTCCTCTACCTCCAAGAGCACCTCGCCTACCCTCACGCCTTCACCCTCTCCCACACCCAAAACCCCTGCCGGGCCAGGAGACTCCCTGTCCTCTGCCTCGTCGCACCCTCGCTCCAAAAGTAGCGGGGGCTCCAGCAGCGGCACCATTACAGATGAGGGTGAGAGCCGTTTAAAAGCAGATATGTTGGTTCATGCAGTTACCACGACACAAAGCTGACTGCCTAGTAAATATGCTTTTGTTTTTCTGCCTTTCCCTGCTCTCAGATGAGCTGTCCAGTATACTGAAGAAGTTATCGCTGGAGAAATATCAACCCATATTTGAAGAACAGGAGGTATGTACGTCTTCCTCATTATTGGCAGGGCTCTAAGAATGTCACTGCCATCAGCTCCTACTGTTTGGTCTGGGCCTGGGGCAGGTGTAGGCGTAGACAGCCTTTTTTGTCTTGATTCACATAAAAGCACCTGAAGTGTCTCTTCCTCTTCTATATCCAGGTGGACATGGAGGCGTTCCTTACCCTCACAGATGGTGACTTAAAAGAGTTGGGGATTAAAACGGATGGACCTAGACAACAGATCCTGGCCGCCATCTCTGAGCTCAATGCAGGCAAGGTGTGTTGAATTGTATGTACTTTGTCGTGAATGTGTGCATAGATCTGGGTGTGGAAGGAAACACTTTTCCTGAAAGGTAACTATTGTTGACCTCGATAGCGACAATATGCACCCTGTAGATGTACACATACATGTAAAATTGATATTTAGACACATGGGTCAGTGACGTGACGCCCCAAAAAATGTGTTTTTAAAAAAACTTTAAAATGCAGGCATAAAAGTTATTTACTTTTGTTCTACTCACTCTCAACCTTATGGAAATACATTTTGTTTTTAGATATTTTATTGGAATCAGACTTTATTCAGCAGTTTGTTGTACTTGTGCCTAAAATCGTCATATGGTGTGACATGAAAATAATTGTTCATAAAATGAAAATGGAGTACATCTTTCTTAAGTTACTCACTTTATCAAAGTCCTTTATCATAACTAACCAGTGATCCACTATAGTTTTTTGAAAATTAATTATATCTGTATATTTTTTTCATAATCGACACTCTGTGTGAGGCCCATGTTCATGATCTTACAACATATTTTAAATGTATTCTGTCAAAACTTTCTCTAAAATTACACAAATATTTGTGACTCTTCCTGATAATATTCTCTATGTAATCCATAAACATTTTTTTGGTTTAATCATTAATAAAGGTATGATTTTTCACTATTTGGAATGTCACACCAAATGATTTAGTGTCACACCGTATGATCATATCTTCATGTGTCAAAGCAAACTGTGTTTTAACCTACCTATTAGTGAGTACTGAACTTTACTGATTGATTAAACAATTACCCAGGATAACATAACATGGCCTTAATATTTCTGAACAGGATAGTATTGTAGGGCTTTAACATGGGATAAGAAAGAATTGTAGTAGTAGATGGATGATGAGGATGTGCACAGGAATGCTACGCACACCTAAGTCTTCTGCCGGCCCACGGCAGAAGGATCCTAAAGAGACAATAAGGCGCATAGCCACACTTGGAGCCAAGGCAACATTTTATTAACACCAATTAGTGGAAACAGAACTCAGCATTCAGGTAAATTGCTTTTTTCCGAAGTCTCCTGAACTTGAACACAGCATTTTGTGTTGAACAAATGTAATTAGGAATCATGACATTACACCACATCTCCACTAGCTAAAGAGTGCTGGGTTGCGCAACTCCAAAAATAACTGATCTACAAGCTCTCGCAGCACAACGTGTTGAGAGCTTGTAGATCAGCTATTTTCGCTAGTTTTGTCTCGTGTCCTACCTTAACACTGTCCACTGTCCTGTCCAGTCCAGTGAGTGAAAGTACAAAAGTATTAGATCAGATTAGATTATACATTTAGACTGTATTGTACATCAGCCAGTCGTATTTGGTGAGGGTAGCAAACCGGCTGCCTTGTTGCGGTTCTGCTATGCCACAGACAACCTCCTGCTCTTCGTAGAAAATGCAGTCTCGCCCCTTTGGCTCCTCTCTCCTTGCTGGGTCATTGTTTAGTTTCTCCCTGTACTTTCTCGTTCTCTCAGCACTTGTGATTTTCCAGCTGACAAAAGAAAATGGAATGTATAGTTTAAGACAAAGAGAAAATATTGTTTAGATTGAAACAATATGTTAAGGTTTCTGTGAAGGGGTTTCTGCTCTGTCTGATGAATTTGAAGTATCACTGAATGAAGCTAAATTACATTTTATGTAAAATTGTTTAATACAAATGTTTAAATGTACAAAAGAAACATGGAACTTTGTTATTTATTGTTATATCTGTAGTTTAATACAGTATAAATCATATGGTGTGACAATCAAGTCATATGGCGTGACAAGCAGATGTCACACCATTATGATTAAGTGTCACACCATATTACGTTTTTCTGCATTTAGGTTTACCTTGAGGCTACTATGTACACATTAGCATGCTAACAGCATGCTAGCTATAACAAAGCAACCTAGATCTACATGGAAATATGACCAAAACTTCAAATAACTTAAGCTTTTTTTAATGAAAAGGTGTCACACCAACAGACATCCAAAGTGGTGAGTTTGTCAAAGTTTCAACAAGATGGCATTTCATGAAAATGTTAAAATCATAACTCACCTCAGACACCTGTCTTGCAGTTGTGCTGGGAGTGCTGAATAGCCTTACAGAAGAAGGACCTCTCTAGCCAATAGGTGTCCAAATAATTGCCTGTTTAATTTGTCCAAACTAGTGTCACACCAAATGATTTTGGTTTGGGGGACAAAATGTTTTTGATCAGAAATGACTGAAAACATTATGCTTTGACTTTGAAAAGATATAGGCTCACAAATAGACATTTTTTTAGCCTAAATTCATTTTCAAATGATTTTTAGCAATTATTTTTCTTAGTTTTATTCAAGTTCCCACTTTGAGAAACAAGGTCAGGACAGTCACACCATATGAGTTTTGCCATGTTTGGTTGAACATTCTGAAGAAATGAGGAATGAAATGTTTTAATCTTGAGTAAGTTCACATAAAGCTTAATGTCCTGCACAATATTCAGAAGGTTTTTGACAAATATATTTTTTATTTATACATGTTTGACACCGAGGACAGCGAAAACGTTACGTCACGTCACCCACCCACATATACTGCACAGTTAGAACATACACAGATCAATTATTGTTTAGAAGGAGGAACCATGCACACAGTGCCTTCGTGCACTGTTCCATGACTAATGTATATACTTGCTATTTTTGCTATTCTTCATTGTTTGTTCTTGCTACAGTGTTATGGAACCAAAACAAAATAAGTGTGTGTACTCTGACAGTATATACAATAAAGTCTTGAATTTAATCTGCTAGGTTCTCTTGTCACTGTACGACCTCTGACCTTAGTTATTATCTGTTACACAGGGTCGAGAGAGGCAGATTCTCCAGGAAACCATTCATAACTTCCAGTCTTCCTTTGGTAGCAGTGCCAGTAACCCAAGGCGTGGACAACCATGTTGTGAGTATCTACTTATGGGGCCTTTGTTGTCAATGAGCTTCTGTATGGACCTTGTGAATGGTCAAAAAGCAACATGCAGGTATAGAATAATAATTAACTAGCCTGGAACCCAGACCAATTCGCTCCGTTCAGCAGACTTTGCTTTTTAAATCACTTCACTTCACAATCTGTCTGTCTAGCATTTGAGCCTGCATTTCCAACATCACCTGTTACTTGCTGATTGGATAGTGCTCAATGAATCATAGTAAGAATGGAAGTTGTTGTGTATTGTGTCTGTGTTTGCCTTTGCTGACACCTGTGGTGCTAGTTTGTATTAAGACACTAGAGGGCGATGCAAGCAAAGGTTTTCCCACGTTTCCCCTGTATGTGACCAGCCAACAGTGAATAAACAACACAGTGAACACACGTGGCATCCAAACGATGTTTACCGTCTGTTTATTGTTTTATACTAAATGTTGAATGTACCAAACATACTATAGAAGATACAACAGAAGTGGCTTGAATTTTACATTGGAAGGCTCTGATCTGCCCCGCCCACACACAACTACGTTGGAAAGATGTTATTTCCCCGTCCAAAACGAGTCAAGATCCTCGGTACCTGGATGTCCTCTTGAGACCGTCCCTTTCACACAGGAAGACGGACAGGCCGAGAAGTGAAGTGATAATAAATAGTCTGCTGAACGGACCGAATCAGTTTGGATTCCAGCCTTCCAGGCCAATAATTCACAACCTAATGGTTCAGAGTGTTGATGTCCTGTCAGGATCGCAGAGAGCAGCATACACAGAAATGTATTGCCATGTTTGTTCATATTGGATATTGGCTTCGTAGTCGGTGCAAAATGTAAGCATTGGTACAAAACCCAGCTGGTTTGAATTAGCTTTTCTTCACATGAATAATACTGTGACAATGGGATCATCTCTACCTCTCATTCCTCGCATATTCCTTTTTTTCATCAGCTCCAACTGGTTGGACGAGAAACCAAGTTTGTTCCTCCAACAAGAGATAAGTCTCGCCACCCAGGTATCCATTGGATAGCGTATGACCTTTGCTGGAAGTTCCCCCATCGGTCACAGACAACCCTGCGGTCAACGGTGACACTCTGGTCACTGCTGGCCAAGGTGCAAGTGATGTGGACTCTCCTGGACATTTGTGTTCCATGTTAATACTCCTGCATAGGCATCATGGAACACTTTGCAAAAAGACCAGGTTCCCAGGAGACAAGTATATGGGATTCTCCATAGACAGACTTCCCATCAGGATTCTTCTTAGGAAGGGAATCCTGTTTTCTGCTGCTGTCAGACCACATTCAGTAGTTTGAGCGTAGAAACGATTTGTGTGCACTTACTTACCGTACTTTGTGTGCAGATACAATGTCCATGAAACATGCAGACCAACCTTACCTACAATATGTGCAGGGGTGTGGAACTATATTCATATATTTCTCCACGTGAGGAAATAGAATATTTGCTGTGTGCATAATAATCATTTTTACCCACCTGAACTAGCATTCCTATACTGGGGTGAACCTTCTGCAAAAATAGCTGATCTATAAGCCCCCAACATGTCGCAATATGACAGGTTGTGAGCTTGCAGATTAGCTATTTTTGGCAAAGAGTTTTGGTGAAGAGGAAAAGATGTGGACCTAGTATATGTAGATCTCTGGGGGATTCCTTTTGAATAAGTAAATAGGATGTAAGTGGTTAAGCACTTTAGTAGTTAAGCGCTTTAAGTTGTCATATTGACAGTGACATGTTAACTTGTGTTGATTAACTCACTGTGTCAACTTAAGCAAGAAAACATTTCACAGTGCCAGTAGCCTTGAGCGGGTACAGTGAATATATTGTTTCTCCATTACAATATATCTAAATGTTAGGTGTCCTTTCAAACATGCGTGCACGCATGCGTTCATGTCATAGGTGCGATCTGGTACTTACACCAATGAAAAGCACTTTTACTTCAGTGATAAATACCAGGTAGAGCATAAGTGCAATAAATTACATTTTGCAAGGGAAGGCATTTCCTCTCCTCCATTCACACTTCCATACATAGAATTCACCCTGTGTTATGAAGCGTAGCACTTATCGTGACCTATGAGCTATAGTATTGTATAGTACTAAAGGAGATATGATCCTGGACATGAAATTTCACTTTTCCTATTTTAAAACCTTTTTTTGGGGTCCCACTAGCACCTTCTATAATCTATCCTCACAAAGTCCCATTTCTGACCGTTGTGTCTTTCTCTGGTTTTGAGAAGGCGAAGGTTAAAAGTATCCCACGGGTTCTCAAAACAGGCTATCCAGATTTTTTTTTTTTCAAAATGATTTTGGGGGGGGGGGGGTGGCGCAGTTCAGGCCAAAGGTGGTACTGCAGCTGAAATGCTCTGAGAGCCATTCAAAAATGAGAGAGGCTCTCTATTCAGGAGTGGTAATTTAGCCTCAAACCTTTTGAAAAACGTTTTTGGGACATAAACAATATGACATAAATACTTTTTAAATGCATGGTGTATCACCTTTAAGTGAACATACTGTTTTACAATAATAATTTTATACTGTACTTTCAAAAACCTTTAAAAATATTGGAAATAGGTGATTTACAAGCTCACAACATGTTGCACTGTGAGCAACATTGTGAGCTATTAGATTGACGATTTCTGCTATTTTATTTTTTGTAAAATATTTGAAAATGTATGAGCATTTTACAACATTATGACGATTATGACAATTCTGCGTAATTTTGATTGTTTCACATAATTGCGATCAGACGATTATGTATGATAATTGTAACCCACCTAAGTTCATATTATTCCTCTATTGAATGTTTGTGACTGAACTGCAGAAACATTCACTGATATTAAAATGGATAAGCCTATTCAGCTTTTCATGATTGTTAGTATTACATTAAATTAAATATTAAATGCACATTGAAAAGTGCACATGAGCTCCAGCAGGGGCCATATTCATAATCATCGGGCTAAAAGTAGCTGCTAACTATGTAGAGTTGGATGGGGATTAACACAAAAGTCTGTCTAAAGCATTTAAATTCAAGCTGCAAGCGGAGCCTGCAGTACCATTGTGGCTCAAGAATCCACCACTCCTGAGTGAAATGTCTGGGGCTGGAGTCTGGTGCAACGCACAGGTCTTGGACCTGGTGAGAGCAGAAGAGGACCTGGTGAGACGTAGGAGGGGCCCGGACAGGAGTCAATCCACAGAGCCTAGTCCTTCCATGCGCCAGATATCCTCTCCCAGTCTAGGCAGAGTAGTTCCGGAGTGGTGGAGTGAATTGTCTTTCCCTAATGGGACTGATCAGCTGTACAGCTGTGAAATCTCATTGACAGTTAAAGTCTTGTTTTGCTTACAATAAATTATGTTTCAGGATGCTCTCCATCATGTGTGGATGCATGGTTTTATTTGTTAGTGCAGGGGTCTTCAATGTTAAGATTATTGTGAGGGTTTTTTAATCACGATAAAGGACAACGATTATCAACCCATCCCTACCCACTGATTAGAAAATGGGGACAGACAGAGTTTTTGTTCGCTTTCCTTTTTACTTTTTTGTAATGTGAAAATAATGAATGGATGATCAGTACAAACCTAATTAAACGGATTTGAATATTGGAAAAAGCAATTAACATGCAAAGTGATTTTCAAATTAAAGGTAAGTTAGTACCTACACTATGCATCAGAGTGACTGGTCTTTGCACAAGTGTTTTTATTTCACTGAATAATAATCCACCATGGGAATGAAGGTTATGGGGGTGAGCAGTGGCTTAGCTTTTCAGAGGATGAAAACATGCTTTAGAAACAATTGTGGGGAAAATCAACATTGATGTGAACGTGCACTAATTGGTTGGTCATATTATAAAACCTTCATACAGATTTATTTTAATTATGTGCTTCTACGTCTTGGTGTCACTTCGACCCATGATGGACTTCTTAGTGTTTCTCTCAGGTTTCAAAAGGATTATATAACACTTTGGTCCAAACAGTGCCACCAACAGGCCAAAACTAGATGCTAAAATAGCAAACACCTCCACAACATCTGCATATTTGCCCGGAGAGCTGATATACGCTGGGATGAAGGCGATCCACACGGCACAGAAGATCAACATGCTGAAAGTGATTAACTTGGCTTCATTAAAGTTGTCTGGAAGATTCCTTGCCATGAATGCTAGGAGGCAGCTTAGGAGAGCCAGTAAACCAATATAACCCAGTAAAACTGCAAAACCAACTGTTGATCCCACATCACACTCATAGACTATCTTATCATTGTGGTATTGTGTGTTTTTATGAGGAGTTGGAGAGGCAGAAACAAGCCAGGCGACGCAGACGGCTGCCTGAACGGAAGTAAGAGCCAGAAGTGTTCCTCTCTGCTGCGTTGCACCAAACCACTTCATAATGTCTGCTCCTCCAGGCTTGGAGGCTTTGAACACGGCCAACACCACCATAGTCTTTACCAGGACACAGGAAACACACAGCGTAAAGCTGATGCCAAACGCTGCATGTCTCAGCTGGCAGGTCCACATCCTGGGACGGCCAATGAACAGCAGAGAACACAAGAAACACAGTATGAGGGAAAACAAGAGAAGGAAGCTGAGTTCAGAGTTGTTGGCGCGCACCATGGGTGTGTCTCGATGGTAGATGAAGATTCCCAGGACAATGGTAGAGATAATTGTGCCCAACAATGAGATGGTTGTCAAGGAGATACCCAGGGCCTCGTGGTAGGAGATAGCGGGGCAGTTAAGGAGAACAATACTTCAGTTCTGGAAAGAAGCACCAAAATTTTACAGAGTGTACCTCTTGGGTCATTCTTTAGAAAAATCACATTAGACACTTAATTTTCAAAATGGCCGCCAGTTTTAAAGATGGCCGCCTTTTCGGATATGTTTTACAGGACGCCAGCCAGTTAATATTGAATTTTCATAATATTAAAGTTGTTTTGTAGGTTTTAAAACATCCTGAGTTCATTTATTACACTTTTAAAGCAGCCAGAATAACCTTTCTGACTTTTGGTTGGGGTCTTTCCTCACCTGGGACCCCCCAGACAGACCCCTGAGCCTATTTCAGTAATCGCTCTGCTCCTGCTCCAGAGCAATGTTATATTAGATCTGAAATATGCTCTGAAATAAAAAATGACTAGTAGCAAATAACAGAGGTCTTCCACGGGGGGTCCGGGACCCCTGGGGGATCCTCAGAGCTACTACAGGGGGCCTGCCAAATCTCAATTTTTTTTGTTGAAACTTCGAATGTTTTTATGTATCCTGGTTTCCTGGTATTGTACTTTGATGGTTTATTAGTATTCTCAGTATTATTTATAAAAAAAATGTGTTAAACAGTTATGGTTGACAGCTGTTACTGCAGGGATTGCAATAATGAAGGTATTGCAACTTTTCACTTTGGGCGCAGAACAACATTTCCATTTATTGCACTGCACTCACACTGACCACACGCACGCACGCACGCACGCACGCACACACACACACACACACACCTCTTTGTTATTGTCACCCCAAAACCCTCACCTTATTAGAGCCCATGGTCAATTACGCCCAAAGAGATTCACTACAATACAGTAATTTCAGACATGCAGAATATATTCGTCTTCATCATCATCATCTTCAATGTCCAACCTAATAGTGTTGACACAGTCTCCACCATAGCATAGAGTGAAAGGCAGGTTATTTGAGCAGCTGCACCGTCCCTTACAACCTGCTTTGCAGACACATTTGATGAGCTCAAGTACTGCCTTTGGAGCAGGGAGAGCAAGAAACCTGACTGGAATATACCCTCCACTCTCTGAATTCCATCCATTTTCTTTGATTGGTGGAAGCACAGGGTATGGTATGATCAGGTATGATTTATCCTGCATTGTGACAGAGTTGGCGCGGCGGTAATGTGGTAGCAGTGCAGCACGAGTTGGAGGTAGCATCTCACCCTCCAAGTTCTTTGACAGAAATAGTTCCCATCTGAGTAATCCCAGGGTTGTTGGACCTTTTGAACTGTAAACATGGCATGCAAAATGTTCCGACTGCAATGTTGATGGAAGCTCATCATTTATAAGCTCAGGAGGAATGGCCAATGACCTTGCCAAGGTCCTTGAAGCGGTTAATGGCTTGGTCATCATCATCATCATCAAGTAGGCATTGATGTCTTTTTGGTGATTCCAACAATTGTTACTCCCCAGTCAGCACCTGAAAAACTATGTACGCAAAGGAACCCTTGACATTTGTAACATCCAATAACTTGAACTCACTCGAATATATAAATTTCCTTTTTTTTGTACCGGAGGCAAGGACTTGATAAGGAATCGGGGTATCAGCCTCTTCATGTGTTTGCACTTCCTCAAAATCATGTCCCTTGATGAAGGTATCCTATTATGATGCCTACTTTGTCATACCTGACAAATTGCCCTGAGCTTCCATCAATTGAAAAAAATAGATGGAATTCAGAGAGTGGAGGGTATGAACAGTCAGGTTTCTTGCCCTCCCTGCTGCAAAGGCAGTACTTGAGCTCATCAAATGTGGCTGCAAAGCAGGTTACAAGGGACGGTGCAGCTGCTCAAACAATAACCTGCCTTGCACTCTCCTCCCTGCAAATGCTATAGTGGAAACTGTCAACACTATTAGGGAGGACATGTATAGTGAATTTCTTTGGGGTACAATTGACCGTGAGCTCTTTAAGAGGATATGGTGCGGGTTTTTTTGGGGTGATGATAACAAAGAGGTATGTGTGTGTTGTGTTGTCAATGTGGGTGCAGCGTAATAAATGGACATGTTAGACTGCGCGCCCAAAGTGAGATTTTGCAATACCTTAATTCTTGCAATCCCTGCAGTAACACCTGTGAACCTGTCTGTCTAACACAAAAATGTAATAAATAATACTGAGAATACTAATTAAAACAGTTAAAAAAAAGAAAAGAACTTCCCCATCAAGATTCGGCAGGCCCCCTGTAGTAACTCTGAGGACCCCCTCTGGGTCCCGGACCCCCTGTGGAAGACCCCTGGGTATTTGCTACTACTAATTTTTGCTTTCAGAGCCCAGTTACAACAACTTTAATGCTTCAGTTATGATCTAATTTAACATTGCTCTGGAGCAGGAGCAATGCGATTACTGAGATAGGCTCAGGGGTCTGTTTGGGGGGTCCCAGGTGAGGAAAGACCCCAACCAAAAGTCAGAAAAGTTATTCTGGCTGCTTTAAAAGTGTAATAAATGAACTCAGGATGTTTTAAAACCTACAAAACAACTCTAATATTATGAAAATCGGACATTAACTGGCTGGCGTACTGTTCAGAGGCAGCCATCTTGGAAACATGGCAGCCATTTAGATTTTTCAGTGTCTAATGTGTTTTATCATAGGAACAACCCCTAAGGAGTACTTGTGAAAAGTTTTAGGTTTCTTTCCACTTCTGAAGTATTTTAGTGCAAAAATGCATTTATCTGCCCCGCTAAGAGGAACTCCAGGCTCTTAGGGACACAGTGGTCACGCTGGGGACTGGACCAGAAGTCCTCTGGACAACTGGTGCACTTTGTAGAGTCTGATAAAGACAGCAAGGTTAAATGTATGGTCAAGTACAGTATTGTCCTAAAGATAACCTTCTGTACATTGCTAAAACCTACCAGTCTCATTGCTGATCTCTCCCTCGGAACAAGCAATGCAGTCAAAGCAGCAGACAGGTTCCCCTTTCCTTCTGGCCACACGGGTTCCAGGTGAACAGCTCTCACTGCACACTGACCGAGGAGGCTACAAAGGAAAGTAGCAATGATTAGTAAAAAACTCTAAACTGGATTTCATTCACATCATGAGCTCAACATGAGCTGTTTTAGAAAGCTGAAGTGACCTTTTTGGATTCAAAGTTCCAGAAGATTCTGTCTTCATCCAGGATGAGTTCTTCACCTGCAGAAGAGGCTGACTTCTTGACCACACCTACATTGAGAACCTTTGTGCTTCCATCAGGGAGCCACGCCCAGTTCATGACATCATAGATTGGTAAAGCGTCACCATTTTCATCAAATGATACATGATCACCAAATGGTGTGGTGAACTCGATCCTTTCCAGGTAATACACAAGCTAGAAATGGTGGTGAGCAAAATTATGAAGAGCAAGAGAGTATAAAACCTATTGAATACAATACACAAAATAGTGTACTGTATAGTTACAGTACAATGGATGCTGTCTACATAGACATGGGAAATAGAATTTGATGTACAATGTGCACCAATTATTCACACAACACTGCAAATACGGCTTATTGGCAATATCCACAAACTGTCAACTCTGTGAAATAAACTAAAAATTATAATTTAAATAGCTCACACAGCTAAAATTACAAGTGGTTTCTCCAATGACTACGGCAGGCTAAAAATTATTCCACCCCTTCACGACAAGTGTCTTATCTTTAGTGTACTTAGTAGAGCACCCTTTTGCTGTTATGACCTGCTGCAAACATGATGTACAGTGTAGCTAGGCAATAGCTTCACTCATAGAAGCTGGAGTCTGGCAATGCCTCACTGCATAAGGTTACAACAGCAAGTATTACATTTAATTTTGACACACTTAACTACCTCGACATACAGTAGTAACTTAGTAAGTATACCCCAAAAAAGGCTTGTTCCAAACATTGACGAACATTTAAAACCAGGCAATTAGTATCACTATACGTGTACTTCAATCACTATAATAACATACTGTAATAACTATAAAACATAATGCATTTTTCATCGTACTTTTTTGTCTTGATTTTTAATGATGTCATATTCATCAATTCATTATTATTCTAAATTTGAACCCAAGCAGAAAAATCACCAGGTAACCTCTGAAATAACATTACACCTGCCATGGCTGTATTGTCTGCAAATTGGCACAGCTGTGCCCAGTGAAAGGCCCTCTTCCTGGCACACACTGCAACATGTCATGGAGGGCATGGGCCAGAGAATACACAGCCTTGTACACGTTATACTCTGGCCTGAGGTCAGACACATCCAAAAGGGCAGTTTCTGCTGTTCCTAGGTCCTCTTGTCCAGTACACACCCTTCCACCATCGTCCACCCACTCTGACGGAAGGGGAGGAAATTTACACTGAAACGTGTGCTCCCAAAACCGCCTCATCTGAAAGAAAAGGATAACATAAATCTAATAGCTTATGAATGAAAACAAAATTGCTACTTAAATACAAAAACAAACCAAAAAACTCACTATGGTATTGTCACGGCTGTTGTCAGGATGTATTTTTAACAAGAAGTCCTTGAGACCTGGTATCTCTCCACGACGGATGGCAATGCCCAGGGTGCCTCCCAGGTACGGCATGAATTCTAGAGTCTGGAGTATAGGATCTGTTGTCCAGGCCTCACTGGCCATCCATTGCAGACCTGTCACATTTTGCTTTACCACCTATACAGTATAATACATATGACATATGACTATATGTGTGCTTATTAGTATTGAGATCAAAGGCAACAAATATACAATTACTGACATTTTAAATTGATTAATCTGAAAAAGGGATTAAATTGCATTGCCGTTAAAAACAAGATGGGGCCTGATAACAGCAATACGTCCCTCTAACATAATATCATTGAGATCCTATTGATTGCCCTGGGCTATTGGTGGCGTGCACAAGAAATGTGGTGCTGATCGCGGTGAAGTACTTTGCCATGCAGGATATATTAATAATTTCAGAATACTTCTATTTGTATCATAATAACTCCAACCTCCTCCATGAGATTAACCATATTGCTCCCATGTTCAAATGCAATGACCACACGAGCTGTGGATTTCTTCATCACAGTGACAATCCTCTGGAGTTCAGCTTGGTCATGGTCCCAGGGCAGAACCTCCACATATGCCAGACAACCCAGACCAGACTGGGCCAGCTCAGCCTGGAGGGATCGGGCAGCATTGCGGCCATAGGCGTCATCAGTAAACAGCAGTCCTGCCCAGGTCCACCCGAACCGCCTTATAATCTGGAGCATAGCTTGGACCTGATGGATATAAGAATGGAGGGATAAGACCTGCTGCAGGTTAGATTATTCACATTATATCACATGCCCATTAATTGAATACTTGTGGTTCAACAGGACATCATTCTCACATAGAGCTGAACACACATGTGAACACACATGAACGTCACATATGAATATACACTTGAACGTATACACTAGGACAGAGGTTTGGGGGTTTGGAGGGGAGGGGGTAAGGGCGAGGTGAGGGGGGTTGGAGGGGTGGAAGGGGTTAGGGGGTGATTGTGTATCTGTGTTTGTACATGATTCCTTGCATTTCTGTGCATCAGGGGTTAAGTGTGGGGAGGGGGGGGGGGGGGGGGTGCGGAAAGGGGGGGGAGGGTTCGGAATGGGGCTTCGGAAGGGGGGTGTTACAAGTGGGGGTGACTGTGTGTCTCTGTTTTGGCATAATACTGTGTATTTCTGTGCATCTGTGCTTCCGGGTCAAAATGACCCGAACAGCACTTAAGGTTCAAAAAATATGAGGGGGGTGTAGCATGGGTGTAGTGCAAAAATATTTTTTTTTACATGTTCATCTCAGAAGAATCTTTAAGGCCAGTGAGTTTCAGGTGGAAACAATTTAAACTTCTACCTTTTTTTTCCAAATGAAAATGTAAAACGGGTCAAAATGACCCGAACAGCACTTAAAGGGGAGTTTCGGTCAAAAACGACTTTCCTACCTTTAAAATGTTGATTCAGGAAGCTTCTGGGTTGATCCTGGTTAGTTTTGACCCATAGCAGCATTTTGTTCCATTTTGGATTTTCTCCCCTGCACCCCACGGCTCCAAACGGCACCTCTTGGGTCACTCCATAATCCGGTTATTATTCTCGCTCAAAACTCACTTTTCTCGCTCGGTCTCAGTCCCTGGTAACGTTGTTAGCAAATCCAAGCTACACCAGCTCCTGGTCGCCGCCATGTTTGTTTACTTTTAGCTCAACTCTGAACTCTCAGCCCAGGAGAGAACACTGTGAAATCACGTTTTGTATCGCGTGACTCCCCGACGCGCGACGAACAATAAAACACAAAAATGCTCTTAGCCAAAGAAAAAAGATGTAACTATGTCGACAAAGTCTGCAGAGTGATGTATGGTGTAGCCTCTTGTCTACCTCAACAGGCACAACAGGCTGTGGGGGGAGGGGGGTGGAGCTGTGAGCAGCAGCAGCAGCTCGTGAACGCGCGTTTCCCAACGGGTATGGGATTTCCCAGTGTTTCTCTTGCAGGGCTGAGAGTTCAGAGTTGAGCTTCTTGTAAACAAACATGGCGGCGACCTGGAGCTGTTGTAGCTCGTATATGCTAACAACGTTACCAGGGACTGAGACCGAGCGAGAAAAGTGAGTTTTGAGCGAGAATAATAACCGGATTATGGAGTGACCCAAGAGGTGCCGTTTGGAGCCGTGGGGTGCAGGGGAGAAAATCCAAAATAGAACAAAATGCTGCTATGGGTCAAAACTAACCAGGATCAACCCAGAAGCTTCCTGAATCAACATTTTAAAGGTAGGAAAGTCGTTTTTGACCGAAACTCCCCTTTAAGGGTTAAGGACTTTTATGGCCCTTTTAATACCTCTAAAATAAAATAAAAAATAAACATTGGCCATATTCTAAATATTAGAGGCAGTAATTGTGAAAATAGCCGATCTACATGCTCACAACGTTGTAAGCATGTAGATTGGCTATTTTCACAATAGAACCGTGTTATTCAAAATGTAATGCCTCAATTCTTAGTAGTGCTCGTCAAGGTGGGGTGGGGGGGTCCTCAGTTAAAATATAAATATTTTGGGGGTCACAGGCTGAAAAGGTTGAGAACCACTGCTGTAGTGGAAAATCTGTGAATCTCCTGCATACCGGTAGATCCGCATTCATTTTCTTTTGACACTGAACCTAAACCAGATCCTTCAGCTGCTCCAGCAGTATTATACTGAGTGCGTGTGTGCATGTGTGTGCGTGTGTGTGCGTGTGTGTGTGTGTGTGTGTGTGTGTGTGTGTGTGTGTGTGTGTGTGTGTGTGTGTGTGTGTGTGTCCATGTACTACTTGATACCAACAGATTTTTAGTGTGTAGAATTTCACCTGGAAAGCATCACTTGGGATTGTCCTAAAGAAAGATGGGAACTTATTCTGGTCACTCAGACAGGAGCATGTGGAAAAGTAACTTACCTGAAAAAGACACAAAAGATATGTTCTGTATTATACAACAGATAGTTCCGACAAAGCAATTTCATTGGCTGAAATAGCTTTCCACCCGTGCGAATAATGAGCATTACCACACAGGTCTTATCAAACAAGCGCAAAACCCACACCTTCTTGTGTAATATTGCTTAAATATACTACATTTTCTTTGTATATTTTCCCTTGCAAAACATGTTAGTGGAGCAGAGCAGGGAGAAATACAGCTCCTCACTCAAATCCCCTGCTCAATCCCATTGCCCATGCACTTGGTGCACATTTCCAATCACAGCTCCAAAAAAATAACATAAAAGAAGGTGCTGTGAACAAAAGAAGGGCCTGTGAAGTGTGAACACATAGTGGCAGCTTTTACCATCAGGAGGCCAGAAACCAATTGGAGCAGAATGCCTTCTTTTGACAAACACACAGACTACCCTAAAATCACAGTGTAAGGTCTAGAGACTCTAGATATCCCATAGAATATGATATGAACCCTTCAGTACCATGGACAGCGACCTTGACGAAACACACAGCATGCTTTTTTATCCGCAATTAATCACTGGGCTTACAGTATACTTTTTACAAAGCGATACGGACAATGGCTTTTTCATTATAGTACACGCAATAACAACATTATCCAATGTGGTAATCACCTCCTCACCCTCTCTCTGTCCGCCCCCCCCCCCCCCCCTCTGTCTCTCTGTCTCTCTCACTCTCTCTCTCTCTCTCAAATCAAATCAAATCACGTTTATTTATAAAGCACATTTAAAAACAACTTCCGCTGTACCAAAGTGCTGTACAGGCATTTCATCATCACAGTAACAGTAAACTAACACAATACTAATACAACGATAATGCAACAATAATAAACATCCAGGAGCACATTAACATAAAACAATTACAATCAATAATAAGGCAAAGAGGACGTGTCAGGGGAGTTCAAAAGCTTGTGAATAAAACAGGGTTTTAAGCCTGGATTTAAAAGAGTCGATTGAGGGGGCGGATCTAACGGAGTGTGGAATGCTGTTCCACAGCGCGGGAGCAGCTCTCTCTCTCTCTCTCTCTCTCTCTCTCTCTCTCTCTCTCTCTCTCTCTCTCTCTCTCTCTCTCTCTCTCTCTCTCTCTCCTCTTAAGGATGCAATGTTATAATACATATAAAAAGCTGAATATCACACACAATACTCCTTAATATGCTCCATTCAAAGTCTGCCAGCTCAAGTATATATTGTGTTCTATATCAGGCTGTAGAAAGACGACATACAATGTTTATCATTATATTAGATTTGTAATAACCAAAAATATCCAAAAAGAAGTCATCAATGAATTTGGTGATGATGAAAGGGGGTTCAAGTAGGGAACATACCATGGACACTCTGTACAAACCTAATACACTAGAGATGGCAATAGAATGTGTTGAGGGATCGTCGCCAACAATGCCAAGCACTGGAGGGGAGCCAACACAGCTCTCATCCAACTGAAACTGCTCCTCTCTCCCACTGACCAATGACAACGCTGCACGGAACCCAACTCCAAGTGTGAGACAGTTATCATAGAGACTATATCCCAGAGTCACGTTGGGTAGTAGGCTGGGGTTTCTGTTGATCTCAGCAATTGCAAAGGCCATGGTCTGGGCCATCCTGAAGCCGGGAATGTCAAATCTAACAGACACAAATTACACTGTAACCTTGAATATTTATCTTGGTAGAAATTATTCAAATAAATAATTCAAATAATCCTATGATAATATACAGTATATCAACACAATGTACCTGTTCTGGTTGCTTTTGTATATGTGTGATACTCACCCATAGCAAGTGAGGTCCTGTTGCTTGGAGGTGAAAGACAACTCAGGGAAGACAGAGGAGAAGTGTATCGCAAACAAGCCACCCAGAATAAAGTCACCAGCCTTGTAGATTCTTTTGAATTTAAACTGTGCCTGTAACTCACAAGAAGAGGATGCCGAGGAAGACAAAGGAGAGAATGAAGAGAACAACATCAAGTACATGTATGGAAGCATGTGTATGTCTAGAGAAGCCCTCATAATGACAATCCTCCTCTGTTTAACCCATTTTTCAAATCCTTTTCCAGTTGCTAATATTTTATACACAGTGTTAGGCCATCCCCTGTGCCAACGTATGTCATTACATAATCTATCACAACACCCAGCAGGGCAGAGGCAGAAGTAGAGGCAGGGCTTAACATACATCAACAATCTGGTGATAGCTAGTCCATACCGTTCATCCGTAATTGTCTTCCGAAGTTAGTGGGAGGAGACCATTTGAAACAAAATGCCAAAAATCATGAACAAAACGTCCAATCAACCTCATTTGAGTCACATATGTTGAGTGTTGTGTACTCAACTCACCGCCAGAATGATTTACACTTTGACCCATAGGGGCACCACAAATGGGCCAAATGTAACCATTTGCAAAAACAAGATTTTTGGGGGGTTCAATCTCCTTACCTTGAAAAACATCTCAGGAGTGATGAAGATTCGTGGGAGGGGCCTATTTCTTAAAATCAAAACACCATATCACGAACGCAGGATCCGATCAGTACCAAACCTGAATCACACGTTAAATGGCCTCCGACACAATTATCCCTTGCGTCGGGACTCGGGACAACCACATTTTTCAAAATTGCGCCAGTACTCCCATGAAGTATTTTCTCTTGATTTCCCAATGTGTTCATTTGTTTGTTATGACCCAACATCAATGCCTCTGCACCTTTTACATACTTTTATGGATAAATAGAAATTGGAAACCTTTGTCTGGTCATTTTTCTACAACAACCTAACCATTGCCCCATGGTAAAAACCCAGTAGCTTAACAAGAACAGTACAATCTCAGCTTTAATTCACATATGAAGAAGCCATCTGTGATTTGTCACATATATTTCTGTTTCTGTGTCTTCACTCTGGCGGCCATTCCTCAAGCACAGTTACACACCTGTAGCCTGCTTCCAGTCCATAGACCCCGCCCACTCTCAGAGTGGACTCTTTCTCTGGTCTGGAGCTGAGTACAGGAATCGGCTTTTATTTTCGGCTGCTCCAATGAGCGCTGGGGGTGGGTCTAACGAATATCCAATCCGCGCAGCAGTTGAAACGATTCAAACGAAGTTCACACACAGGCAGGCTGAGGAAGGCACACACGCACACACGCTGAGTTCACCAAGCTGTTAATGTTGATTACATGTTTCTGGTCGCAGTTCTGTCACTGTCACTGGCACAGACAGACAGACACACACACAATCACACTCGTGACCGTGCGTCGCGTCCACCGTGCGCCTCGATCACCGTGCGTCGTGATCACTCGTGCGCGGATGCGCGCGTGCACGCTCGCAAAAAGTCTCCCCCCCGTAAATCGCTTAGAATAGGGCACAGGTTCAGACTACTGCGTGAGTCTGAGATCAGGCTAACACACCTGTCTCCATTCCCTCATCAGCCCTGCAGTTGCCTGACAATAACTCTCCTGTGTCCACTTCACTACATGGACACTAAAGGTGGTTGCACACTGCTGCGTTTTTCGGGCCGAATATCGGAGTGAATTTCGGAGCACGCAAATAAAAAAATCAAAGTCACGTTATGTCAGTCACGTTTGCACACTGCGCCCGTTTCGCGCACCACTCTGTCCCTTGCTCTCTCTATCTCTCTCTCTCTCCTTGCCCTGAAAAACGCATTTCGCAACGAAAAACGCAGCAGTGTGCAACCAGCTTAACTTTAATACATTTGATAGGCTTCTGGGTCCTCACTAGCTCTGGTCCATAGCAAACTCCACTAACGCTATGGACCAGAGCTAGGTCCTCCTCACCTGACCCATGGTGATAAATTAACTCAAAAAGCCTATGTGTTGATGTCTGTGAGTTTGAACCCTGGATTGTGCAGAATAAACATGTTAATTCCTTCCTTACTTCAACCGTTTTGATCCAGAGACTTCTGCTGATCGACTGTCCGCCTCTTGCTTTTTTATACTTCCTCTTCCTGCTCACAATGCCCATCCCTGTCCTTCCTATTGCTGTACAGCATGCAGCAGTTATGGCATGTATTTATTTCCCTAATTAAATAATTAAATAAAACAATAAATCATATTGTAGCAATTCCTTGGACATCACTGTTTTATTTAAATATAAATTAATACATTGATTAATGATTGAAGGAAACGTTAACAAAATGCATTGAATGAGACCTGACTTAAAACAGCAAGTTCATCAGTTAAAAAATTATAAAATGGGAAGGGAAACTAGGTAACTTTAAGCCTTATATACTGTATATCATAGTATGTAACGCCCAGGATGCAAACTCTGGTCTCCCACATGAAAGTCCAATATCTTAACCACTTGACCAAAGGGATATCCCTGTAGACTGGGGGAGATACTAGACTTTTGAGGCCATCAGGCTGAGGCAGTGAGTCACTCTGCTACACTCATCCCCCTTTCTACCTCCTCCCACTGGGAAACCTGATCTGGGTCACGGCACCAATGCCCGGGATTCAAATCCGGGTCTCCCGCATGGAAGTCTAACATCTTAACCACTAGACCAAAGGGATATCCCTATGGACCGGGAGATACTGGACTTTTTTTAGGCCTTCAGGTTGAGGCAGTGAGTCGCTCTGCTACATATACCGGTATATAGAGTATACACTGTATGTCTCTGTGTGTGTGTGTGTGTGTGTGTGTGTGTGTGTGTGTGTGTGTGTGTGTGTGTGTGTGTGTGTGTGTGTGTGTGTGTGTGTGTGTGTGTGTGTGTGTGTGTGTGTGTGTGTGTGTGTGCGCGCACGCGTGTGTGTGCGTGCGTGCGTGCGTGTGTGCATGCGTGTGTAAATATTTTAGCAGTCATTCCCCTTATCAGCCACTATTGTGCTGTTTTGTTCCACAGCTTATGTTGACAGTCCACTGTTTTGTTGACATCACTTGCAAGGACTTCTTTGTCTGTGAGGGGAGGGGGGAGCCCGGTCAGGGTTGTGCACCGAGTTGATTGATTGAGCCATAAGTATCAAACTCGTTCTGTGCTCGTTAGTGCTCTCTATAATCAATTAAAGCATCAAAGACAGCTGTTTGATGCCAGGCAGAGAGGGGAGAGGGGAGTGTGTTTGTACACACACACACACACACACACACACACACACACACACACACACACACACACACACACACACACACACACACACACACACACGCACGCACAAACCTTTGACTGTTTACGATTATATTCTCATATCTTACCGTATTGTACTGTAACTTTGCTATTATATCATAAATTACATTTGGGATTCTGTTACTGGGGGCTTTTGGTTGCTTAAGAGACTGAGAAAGTGTACTTCCAGGACATCAACATTTTAGCAATCAGTGACTTGTGGTCATGTGAAGATAGTGAATGGGTGATCAGTACAAACCTAACTAAACAGGTTTGAATATTGGAAAAAGCAATTAACATGCAAAGTGATTTTCAAATTAAAGGTAAGCTAGTACCTACACTATGGATCAGAGTGACTGGTCTTTGCACAAGTGTTTTTATTTCACTGAATAATCCACCATGGGAATGAAGGTTATGGGGGTGAGCAGCATGCAGTGTCTTAGCTTTTCAACTGAGGATGAAAACATGCTTTAGAAACAATTGGAAAATCAACATTGATTTGAACGTGCACATATTGGTCGGTCATTTTATAAAACCTTCATACAGATTTATTTTAATTTATTATCATTGACTCTCTACATCTTGGTGCCACTTCGACCCATGATGGACTTCTTAGTGTTTCTCTCAGGTTTCAAAAGGATTATATAACACTTTGGTCCAAACAGTGCCACCAACAGGCCAAAACTAGATGCTAAAATAGCAAACACCTCCACAACATCTGCATATTTGCCCGGAGAGCTGATATACGCTGGGATGAAGGCGATCCACACGGCACAGAAGATCAACATGCTGAAAGTGATTAACTTGGCTTCATTAAAGTTGTCTGGAAGATTCCTTGCCATGAATGCTAGGAGGCAGCTTAGGAGAGCCAGTAAACCAATATAACCCAGTAAAACTGCAAAACCAACTGTTGATCCCACATCACACTCATAGACTATCTTATCATTGTGGTATTGTGTGTTTTTATGAGGAGTTGGAGAGGCAGAAACAAGCCAGGCGACGCAGACGGCTGCCTGAACGGAAGTAAGAGCCAGAAGTGTTCCTCTCTGCTGCGTTGCACCAAACCACTTCATAATGTCTGCTCCTCCAGGCTTGGAGGCTTTGAACACGGCCAACACCACCATAGTCTTTACCAGGACACAGGAAACACACAGCGTAAAGCTGATGCCAAACGCTGCATGTCTCAGCTGGCAGGTCCACATCCTGGGACGGCCAATGAACAGAAGAGAACACAAGAAACACAGTATGAGGGAAAACAAGAGAAGGAAGCTGAGTTCAGAGTTGTTGGCACGCACCATGGGTGTGCTGCGATGGAAGACGAATATTCCCAGGACGATGGCACAGATAATTGTGCCCAGCAACGAGATGGTTGTCAAGGAGATACCCAGGGCCTCGTGGTAGGAGAGGAACTCCAGGCTCTTAGGGACACAGTGGTCACGCTGGGGACTGGACCAGAAGTCCTCTGGACAACTGGTGCACTTTGTAGAGTCTGATAAAGACAGCAAGGTTAAATGTATGGTCAAGTACAGATTGTCCTAAAGATAACCTTCTGTACATTGCTAAAACCTACCAGTCTCATTGCTGATCTCTCCCTCAGAGCAAGCAATGCAGTCAAAGCAGCAGACAGGTTCCCCTTTCCTTCTGGCCACACGGGTTCCAGGGGAACAGCTTTCACTGCACACTGACCGAGGAGGCTACAAAGGAAAGTAGCAATGATTAGTTTCAGTCTAAACTGGATTTCATTCCCATCATGAGCTCAACATGAGCTGTTTTAGAAAGCTGACCTTTTTGGATTCAAAGTTCCAGAAGATTCTGTCTTCATCCAGGATGAGTTCTTCACCTGCAGAAGAGGCTGACTTCTTGACCACACCTATATTGAGAACCTTTGTGCTTCCATCAGGGAGCCACGCCCAGTTCATGACATCATAGATTGGTAAAGCGTCACCATTTTCATCAAATGATACATGATCACCAAATGATGTGGTGAAGTTGATCTTTTCCAGGTAATACACAAGCTAGAAATGGAAAATTATGGAAAGCAAGAGACTTTATAAAACATAATTGACATAACTGTTGTGGCTACTACACCCTTTGATATTTACCCACAATATAAACATGAACTGTAAGTTCTCCCAGCCTTCCTGTACAATAGATGCACATCACATATATTGTACATGCATGTCAGGATTTTATTTGTATTCATTCAAGATTCATGAAACGTATACTTCACACCAGAATGTTGGGTCAAGCTGTACTGACTGAAAAACCTTGTGTTCCAAGTAATGAATGAATTACTGTATTTTGACACACCAACTTAAATTGGGACCATTGTTGTTTATGTAGGGTGGAGGGCAGGGGCATTCTCTTTCTGGACATTTAAAGGGGTATATTAAATCGTCCGGCCATTAGAATACATGAGCCAAACAATGTCATAATTAGAAGTGAACACTGATAAAAAAAAATATGCTGCCAGGCAATTGGTATTAGTATGCCATTACATTGGTATTAGTTTACCAATTTAATATTTACAGAAACATTAACAGGTAAACTGAATTAGTATTACACCTGCCATGGCTGTATTGTCTGCAAAGTGGCACAGCTGTGCCCAGTGAAAGGCCCTCTTCCTGGTACACATTGTAACATGTCATGGAGGGCATGGGCCAGAGCATACACAGCCATGTACACAGTATACTCTCCCCTGAGGTCAGACACATCCAAAAGGGCAGTTTCTGCTGCTCCTAGGTCCTCTTGTCCAGTACACACCCTTCCACCAGCATCCACCCACTCTGATGGAAGGGGAGGGAATTTACACTGAAACGTGTGCTCCCAAAACCGCCTCACCTGAAGAAACCCAATGCAGACTTAAACATACCATACCATGGGATACCTAGTGAATATAAAGAACCATTATCATTTAAATCAAATTAGATATTTAAACAAACAAATGCATACAGCATGTGAAAAAAAGATGTGTGTAGATATGAAATGGGCCTACTGGCAGTGTGCTCATAAAATGTGGTGTTGATTGTTCCAGCAGTTTGCAAGATTAGCTCTGGATAGTCTCTCTCACACAGACTCACACACACGCACGAACACACGCACGCATGCACAAAGGCACACACGCACACGCACACACACACACACACACACACACACACACACACACACACACACACACACACACACACACACAGTTACAGCTTAAAAGAGTAGTTCAACACCCCAAAAATGCTTTATTTCTATGCAAAGGCGCATGTTATTATAAAAGACTCACTATGTTATTTTCATTGCTGTTGTCAGGGTCATTGTCAGGATGTATTTTTAACAAGAAGTGCTTGAGACCTGGTATCTCTCCGCGACGCATGGCAATGCCCAGGGTGCCTCCCAGGTACGGCATGAATTTAGGAGCATGGAGTCCAGCGTATGTTGACCAGGCCTCGCTGGCCATCCATTGCAGACCTGTAAGATTCTGCCTCATCACCTGTTGGTTGTGTTTAGCAAAGCACATTAGTATATTTAGTCCAGTAATTTTAGGCCAAAATTAGGCTAAACCTAAAACAAATTGCAATAGTAGCAAAATCAACTGATTTTGTATCTTCAATATGTCCTTAGTGAGGGAAAAAAAGTCCCAAGGAATCCCATCAGGGGAAAGTTTTGAAAACGACCTACCTACCTTCACTTACTATACACTACACTATAAAGGAAAAAATGACTCCCAAAAAATCTGCTTTAAGTGGGATGTGAGGGGTCAAACTAGGGGTTTTTAATTATTCTGAATCCATTGCAAGCATTTGTTTTGCACGAAAAACATTCCTTGGGCAAGAAATGGCCCCTCAAAACGATGGTTTAGTGATTTTCACAGTCTTTTGGGGTCCGTTTTTACCCCAAGGAATGTTTTTCATGCAAAACAAATGCTTGCAATGGATTCAGAATAATTAAAAACCCCTAGTTTGACCCCTCACATCCCACTTAAAGCAGATATTTTGGGAGTCATTTTTTCCTTTATAGTGTAGTGTATAGTAAGTGAAGGTAGTTAGGTCGTTTTCAAAACTTTCCCCTGATGGGATTCCTTGGGACTTTTTTTCCCTCACTAAGGACATAATGAGGATACAGAATCAGTTGAGTTTGCTACTATTGCAATTTGTTTTAGGTTTTTTCATATAACGACTGGACTAATTATGTAAAGGCAAATGAGCACCGCACAGCTATGTGTTCTATGAACTATCAAGGAAAATGCAATTTGATACAGTTTTAGTTTATAACAATATAATTGATGTATTAAAGCAATGAGACATGTTGATGATGTTTGCTCATTGTGCAGAGTATTCATTGCCTTTGAAAGTATTATTTCAAAGAAGGTAAAAATACACAATTGCTGAGCTTTTAAATTGATGAACCTAAGCACTCCAATAAAGAAAAACTATGTATTTTCATATATAATGGATGAAGGAATTCAAAAGAACTCATTTCAGATTCCTTATCACTTTGAATCCCAAAATTAACATAATAACACAAACCTCTTCCATGAGATTAACCACATGGCCCTCGTGCGCAAATGCAATGACCACACGAGCTGTGGATTTCTTCATCACAGTGACAATCCTCTCATGTTCAGCTTGTTCATTTTCCCAAGGCAGAGCCTCAAAATATGCCACGCAACCCAGACCAGACTGGGCCAGCTCAGACTGCAAGGATCGGGCAGCATTGCGTCCATAGTCATTATCAGTAAACAGCAGTCCTGCCCAGGTCCACCCATACCGCCTCATAATCTGGAGCATAGCTCGCACCTGGATAAAGAATGGGGGGATAAATCACAAGTGCTTAGGTTAGAATTAGTCTGGGATCACTTCACTTTTCGGGTTTGTAACCGGTCTGGAGCGGAAACCACAAAACGTCACGTTGTAGTACTCAAGGACTACACTTTGCCGGAAAGATCAAACCGGATTCAGTTTTAACCCAAAATATTCCCCTGCGCTCAAGGACACATTTTTAGGGCCTACCTAATAAACTCCTTGATGCGGAGTAGTTTTGCTTTTGAAAAATTCGTTTGGTATATGCATCTTTTAGTCCAACTTTTAGCGACTGGCAAGACTACACTAGGCTACTCGAGCATTTTAATAGGTATTCGGGAAACAAACGGAGGGAACCAAATCGAAGCGATGCCGCTTCTTCTAGTGGTTTCCGCGCTCTAGGCGGAAACCAAACGGCCTGTTGTGAACGAACACCAGGCTTTTTCTCAGAAAGCCTGGTAGGCGAGGTTAGGTTAGAATAACCGTTAGATCACTCACGCAATGGTAGATCAGTGAACCTACACAGATTCAACAATGGAAAAGGTCCAATCATTCTCTTTTGATGCTGTTAACACACACACACACACACACACACACACACACACACACACACACACACACACACACACACACACACACACACACACACACACACAGAGGTGAGAGGTGAGAGGTGAGAGGTGATGATAGATTTTGTCCAGTGCGTGCAGCATGTACCACATTGGTACAGATGTTTAGTCTGTAGAAGTTCACCTGGAAGGCATCACTTGGGATTGTTCTAAAGAAAGATGGGAACTTATCCCGGTCACTCAGACAGGAGCAGGTAGCATAGTAACTCACCTGAAAAAGACACGAAAGTGTTCTGTAATATACACTCCTGGTACATTTCCCCTGTAAGTAGAGCCCCTGTAAATAACTTTTTCATCCATGGCACCCCTGAATTACACTGTTAATTTTTAGAATCTTACATCATATTACGCGACTTACTGTAAATATGCACATCTTTCCACCAGATATACGGTGGGCCGTTTCCATCAGAACTGACTGAAAATAACGTTATACTTGACGTTTGACCACTTGAACCCCAGTATCCCTATTCTGGGGGGAAGCTTCACCAAAAATAGCCGATCTACAAGCTCACAAGCCGTTACAATGTGACGCGTTGTGAGCTTGACAATCTGCTATTTTTGGTGAAAAGAGTTGGCCGTAGATGGAAAAAAACTCATCAAGTACAGTGCAAATCAGGTCTGTTTTACTAAGCATAGTGAAGTGATATTGATATAGTGATATTGACGAATTCCAAATATTATCAAATTATTCTGAGGCACCCTCGGACTGGCATCACGGCACCCTAGGGTGCCACGGCACCCACTTTGGGAAACTCTGAAGTAGCGCAGCTACCGTGCTCCACAAGGCTGTTCTCATGCTCTACTCCACCACTAATCAGGTTTTAATTAAGATAAAATACAAAAAGGAGAAGGAGAAGTTATGTTATATTTTCTGCAAACACACAGTGCCAGCCTGTGCTACAAACATGTAAACTTACCCTACTGCACAGCATTTTGTATTAAAACATTGTTGTGACCTTATTATACATTGATCACAGGGATTGATACTTGAGGGTTAGGTTTACAATATTATAATACATATACCAGTCTTACTCCACTCTACCCTCTAAATAGCTTGTTCCTCACCTCAAATACAAATACATTATACTGTATGTGACCATGAGACAAGCCTAATTGTATAGAGAATCAAACCTCTGACACCGATGCACTGTGCTCAGACGTTTTGAAAATACTCCAATCAATTTCTGCCTGCTCCGCTCACATGCTCTACCTGCAAGTACTTTCTGTCTTTCAAGCTGTACAAAGGACTATTATACTGTACACAATGGCATATTCTAGATTTGTAAAAAAAAAAAGAAAAAAAAAAAAAAAAGAAAGGTTAAGCATATATCAAATTGGTGCAGGTGGTTAAAGAGGATTTACGTAGGAAACTTACCAGGGGAACTCTGTACAAACTTAATACACTTGAGATGGCAATGGTACGTGTTGAGGAAGATTCACCCACAATTCCGAGCACTGGAGGGGAGCCAACACAGCTCTCATCAAATTGAAAGCGCTTCTCTCTCCCACCGATCAACGACAACGCTGCATGGAATCCAATCCCGAGCGTGAAACAGTTATCATAGAGACTATATCCCAGAGTTACATTGGGTAGCAGGCTGGGGTTTTTGTTGATCTCAGCAACGACAAAAGCCATAGTCTGGGCCATCCTGAACCCTAGAATGTGAAAACTAACACAACATGCCACTGTAGCCTTGAATATCGTCGTTGTCGGGTGGAAACCTGTCCAAAACCTTTCTTTTTTTGTTTTAAACATTTTTAAATAGCCAATCTACAAGCACACAACGCCTCACATCGCGAGGTGTTGTGTGCTTGTAGATCTGCTATTTTCACTACTTTTGTGCGACACTTTAGTATGATCTTCTTTGAAGTAGGGCTTTAATTTACCAAAAAACATACCCATTTGAAACTTGAAAGATTGTACATTTGTAGAAATATTCAACATCAAATAATCCTATCTGCTCCTGCTTGCTATTGTATTTGTGACACTCACCCATGGCAGGTGGGGTCCTGTTGCTTGGATGTGAAGGACAGCTCAGGGAAGACAGAGGAGAAATGGATTGTAAACAAGCCACCCAGAATAAAGTCACCAGTCTTGTAAAATCTGTTGAGATTAAATTGTGCCTGTAACTCACAAGAGGAGGAAGGTGAAGAAGACAAAGGAGAGAATGAAGAGAACAATATCAAGTACAAGTACACATATGAAAGCAGGTGTATGTCTAGAGAAGCCCTCATGACTTTTCTCCTCTGTCTAACCCCTCCTTCTCCGAATCGTTTGTCCAGTTGCTACATTTTATACACATGCCATCCCCTGTGCCAACATATGCAACTATGTCACTGCTAGGCCATCCCCTGTGCAAATCGTATGACATTAGTCACATTAAGGAATCTTTCACAACACCCATCTGGGCAGATAAGGCAGAAGTAGAGATAGGGCTTAACATATTAGAAATCATTTCATACTAGTAAGACGCCTCAGGGCGACAAGCGACATGGCGCTTTAGGGCGAGGTTGCGCCATGTCTTGGCCATCTGGCCTGTGATGTATATCGGACCATTTACCCATATATGGAGACCCCTGGTACCCATATATGGAGATCCATGTACTGTATATGGAGATATGCTGTGAAAGCCCAAACATAGTTATTCATTATGTGAAAGTCCTATGACATCTGACATCATACCCTTTTATGCCCATACATGGAGATCCCGGTCTGTAGAACCAGCCACACAGATATGGGCTGTCTTGGCCATCTGTCTTGGCCATACCGGTATATGGATTCCGTTAGTGTGGTATGTGGCCGATGTGGCCTCCATATACCGGTATGGGCATTCCCATATGAAGTCGTGTTAGATACAGGCTTAATATTGATGACATCAGAGAACTCCATATATGGGCATAAAAGGGATTCTGTTAGTGTGACATCACAGTGATGCCAGAGCGTGATGTCAGAGCAGCAAACCCATTCTGTTAGAGTGGTTCCCCTGACATCACAGTGATGTCAGAGTGGCAAACCCATAGACCGTAAAAAAGTGTACACGTCCAGATATCCAGATGTCCAGACGGAGTCAGCATGTGCCGTTTCACATACTAAACTGCAACCTTCGGTCGCAATCAAAATATCCTGGAATGTCCTGGAATGTGTTAGTGACACTATCTCACCAGGGCTCCACTAGTAATTCTCCCACTCGTGAAATGCATTATGGATTTAAGAAATCATTTCTTTTAAAAAATAAATTTGAAAAATCATGGCCTTGATGTTTGTTTGATGTTTTGGCCTTTAAAGGGCCCCATTTTCACCGGTGCCTTACCCCTTATCCCTAAACCTATTTGCCATTATTCCCTATTTTGAAAAACACTTTTAAATAGTTCAAATAGCCAATCTATAAACTCAATCTATAAACTCACAACGTGAAGTATTTTACATTTTCAAAATTGTAAAAACAAACAAAAGAAAAGGTTAGGGATAAGGTGTAAGGAACCGACGAAAATAGGGCCCTTGTGTTTTCCCATGATGCTTTTAACACACGGTACAATGTTTAGATACGTTTGTTCATATACACAGAGCGTTTCACATTATGCAAAAGGTCAACAACAGTAAGCCCACAGAAAGACTTGGATTTCACATCTTTTGCACCCTAGCTTATACTGTAGAATAGGTGGTATTATAGTTGATATAACAAAGGCTAATGCTGGGACTAGGATTAATACTGTAGCCACTGTAAATTAAACGTGCAAATTCATTTGTTAAAATAAACTTGTGAATGTCTGTGTCTATCTACTGTATCTGTATTGATTATTGTGATATTTGATTGAAAATAATGATTGATAAAAAATGATCGATTTCTCATGGTACTACATTATTTCTATAACACTTATCCCCCTATGGTATGTTTCCGTGGGGGTATTTTTTGTAGGTCGGAGTGCGGAGCATTGTACTGGTGGTGATCTCTCATGACAGTTTTTTAGTTGGATATAAGAGATTAGATAAGGAAAAAGGAAGCAGTCATCTCTAGATGCATACTTCCCTAAATATACTGTTGGCAGGGGTTTAGTTGCCACTTAATAAGATCAGTTGGCCTCAATGGGCGTAAGTTTGCCTAATTAACGACTAGTTGGGATTCATCATCATGCCCCACACTGACGAATGGACACACTGATGGATGGACACACTGACGGACAGACAGGGGTGAAAACAAGTCTCAGGCCTGGTGGAGACAATACATTGGGAAATCTGTAAAGCAGAGGTTCCCAATCCATAGGTCAGGACCCCAAGTGGAATTCGATCCGAGAAATGGTTCCATACTGTAGATGTCTGATGTCATAGAGTCATAGACCACATGAGACTGACACAGTATGTCCATATATTGGCATTCCCAGATACCGTATGGGCTTAATATTGACGACATTAGGGATTTTAGTCATATGGAGCTTGACATGAGGCTTGACGGATGGACATGATTTGCAGGTTTTCATACTAAATGCGACCTACAGTCGCAATTACGACTAAACTAGTAACACGTCTCAGGGCGACATGCGACCCTAAAGGGCGAGGTCGTGCCAATTCTTGGCCATCTGGCCAGTGATGTATATCGGACCAGTTGCACCAGACCCCTGCATCATAGTCAACAATGTGATGTCAGAACATGCCCATATATGGGCATTACCAAATATGCACTTAATATTGATGACATCGGGACATATACACCAGTAAGACTCCCTAATCGGGAGATAAGCGACCGTTGGTCGCTTATCTCCACAAATATCACAACCTCCACCTCTCACGTCATACGGGTAGCCATAGTTACACCTGGAATGTTGAATCTCCATATATGGAGATAACCTACGCATCACACAAAGTCTGACCTCACCAGCCCATACTTGGGCATGGACGACTTATATCTCCATATACAGAGATGGCCATATATGGAGATACGATGACATCACAGAGTCCACAGCTGATGATGTGGCGTGATGTCATACAATACACAAACAAGCCCTATATAAAGGGGCAATTCTCACCAGGGAAGAGAGCATTGCCTGGAATGTTGAATCTCCATATATGGAGATAACCTACGCATCACACAAAGTCTGACCTCACCAGCCCATACTTGGGCATGGACGACTTATATCTCCATATACGGAGATGGCCATATATGGAGATACGATGACATCACAGAGTCCACAGCTGATGATGTGGCGTGATGTCATATACAATAAACAAACAAGCCCTATATACTGATGCGGAGATATGAGCAGGGCAAAGGTGTGACGTGTGACGTGTGACCGACCGACCGACCGACCGACCGACGGACGGCCGGTGGAGGTTTTCATAGTAAACTGCTCCCTGACGGTCGCAATACCAGTAAGACTCCCTAATCGGGAGATAAGCGACCGTTGGTCGCTTATCTCCACAAATATCACAACCTCCACCTCTCACGTCATACGGGTAGCCATAGTTACACCTGGAATGTTGAATCTCCATATATGGAGATAACCTACGCATCACACAAAGTCTGACCTCACCAGCCCATACTTGGGCATGGACGACTTATATCTCCATATACGGAGATGGCCATATATGGAGATACGATGACATCACAGAGTCCACAGCTGATGATGTGGCGTGATGTCATACAATACACAAACAAGCCCTATATAAAGGGGCAATTCTCACCAGGGAAGAGAGCATTGCCTGGAATGTTGAATCTCCATATATGGAGATAACCTACGCATCACACAAAGTCTGACCTCACCAGCCCATACTTGGGCATGGACGACTTATATCTCCATATACGGAGATGGCCATATGTGGAGATACGATGACATCACAGAGTCCACAGCTGATGATGTGGCGTGATGTCATACAATAAACAAACAAGCCCTATATACTGATGCGATACGATGACATCACAGAGTCCACAGCTGATGATGTGGCGTGATGTCATACAATAAACAAACAAGCCCTATATACTGATGCGGAGATATGAGCAGGGCAAAGGTGTGACGTGTGACCGACCGACCGACCGACCGACCGACGGACGGCCGGTGGAGGTTTTCATAGTAAACTGCTCCCTGACGGTCGCAAAAACGGACAAGGACGTAATTCATTTGCAAGTGTGACTCGTGATGACATCAGCGATCTCCATATATGGGCATAAAAGGGACATCAAGCCAGAGCGTGATGTCAGAGCAGCAAACCCATTCTGTTAAGAGTGGTTCCCCTGACATGACAGTGACATCAGAGCATGATGTCAGAGCGACAAACCCATAGAACCAAACCCATAGAACCACAGTGTCAGGCGTGACAGACAGAGATACACACACCAAGCTGTGACCGTTTTCATAGTAAACGTGCGACCTACGGTCTCAATTACTATTTGTATACATTAATAAATTACTGTTTACTGTGTAGTTGTGAACACCTAGGTGGTTGCTTTGGGTGTACTGATTAACCGATATTCACTGTGAATTAACAATTAATAGTTTCACATTATTGTTGGGGAAACTGTATTGAACCTACACTTTTAATAATTTCATCAAATAAAGTATTAAATCAGAATGGCAGGCGCTGACCCATATGCTATTTAATTAGTGTTATTGGAATGTTTCAACCTTGTGTCTTTAATAGCCTGTGTCTCTTAGGCATGCAGGTTAAATTAAAAACAACATGTTTGTGTGTTTGTGGAGCTGCTTGTAAGATGACATCAGTCAGCTAAGGGACTTTGGGATTAGAGCTCACTGGAACACCTCCAGTGAGTTGAAGATGCCCTAGGCTTCAACCTTGTTTTCCCTCACGCCTCATCCACTTGCTACTGTAACAAACCCCAATCCTACCACTCTTCCATCTCGTGTTTTTCAGGTGAGTTGCATCATGGGCCTCTTAAGACATTAAAGGAGAATTCCGGACAAGCCGTTTTATTACATTGATCTGATGTTTTGATATTCCTTTTTTTTTAAAGGTTCTACACCATGCATTTAAAAATAATTTATAACATTGCTTGTGTCCCAAAAAAACGTTTTTCAAAAGGTTTGAGGCTAAATTACCACTCCTGACCTGAATACAGAGCCCCTGTCATTTCTGCCTGGCTTTCAGAGCATTTTCAGCTGTTGTACCACCTTGTCCTGAGTGGGAGGACTAGACTGCGCTATTGAGCCATTTTGGCCCCACACTCCTCCCCACCTCCTGCTCAGCAGGCCTGCCCACCACTCCCAAACCCTCTCCCAGCTCCTCCTGCCTCCTTCTCAGGCCTGCCCACCCCTCACCAACCCCCACTCATCACAGCAGTAGCAGTAGGTCCCGATTGTGATGTCACAATCGGACCTAAAATCAGACAGCCCGTTCTGAGACCTGCTTACATAGATCTGCCCATAAACTGAGAAAGACACAATGGACAGAAATAGGACTTTGTGAGGATATAAGGTGCTGGTGGGACACCAAAAAAAGACATACAAATTGGAAAGATTCATGGTGTAGTCCCTTTAATCTCAAGTTCTCGGCAGCTCCAACCGCGAGCGGTAGGATTTCTACACTATATCGCTTACTTGTATCGCTCCACAATTCCTTTTTCACTATCAAGGATCACACCATTTTTGAATGCGAGAAATTTATTAACAGAAAATATAAGGCAAACAATTAATGAAAATATTTAGAACAATAATGGAGATAGTCCTTTGCCGTCCTGGCCGAAACTTTTGAGCCGAGGTGGGGAAGACTTCGGAGGTCCCGTCGTAGCTCCCGGGCACGACGGAACCCCCATCAGGAACCTGAAAGAAAGGGAGAAATAGAAGAGAAGAAGGGTGGGGGGGTGGGGTGACGAAAACGAGAACGGAGGGAGAATGATAGTTAGGAAGCGTTTATATACTGGCGGAGGTGACCTGATTGGAGGGGGCTTGATGGGAGGAGTAGATAAGGGATTGGAGGTGACTAGATAGGAGGTGGAGATAACAGAACTGAAGGTGTGGCCCTGCTCCTGAACTTAAGTTGTCCCAACTACATTTCACTATCAAGGACCACACCATTTTTGAATGCGAGAAATGTATTAACAGAAAATATAAGGCAAACAATTAATGAAAATATTTAGAACAATAATGGAGATAGTCTTTTGCCGTCCTGGCCGAAACTTTTGAGCCGAGGTGGGGAAGACTTCGGAGGTCCCGCCGTAGCTCCCGGGCACGACGGAACCCCCAAAGCTTCAGTTAGAGGAGACGAGATTGAGCTGCCTTGAGATCGTGGAGATCGGACCTGATATAGCGAAGATACGCCCGTGAAGACCAACGGCCCATGATTTGGATCATGTGCTCGGGAATGCCGTTACGGGATGCGGAAGTGGCCGCGCCGATCCTGAATGAATGCCCGGAATAATGTATGGAGGGGACGCCGGAAAGAACGAGAATATTGCGGAGATGTCCAAGGAACCAGGCTCGAGAGGCGACGAGGCCGGATTCCGAGATGAAGAGTGGGTCTGAAGGAGAATTGGACTGGAGCTTCCGGTATTGAAGGTAGTTCAGGAGGGTTTCGAATGGATTGAGGGTAGCTTGGTTTCTGAAGATGAAGACGGGAGTACTTGGGCCGGTTTGGTTTGTCTTGGATTGTTTGATGGAATAAGCCAAGGTGTCGTTAGAGTGTAATGACAGATCGGAGATGCAGGCGTGGCGGCGGGAGTTGAAGATCTGGGTGGATGAGGTGAACTCGGAGCATCGTAGGAAACCGAAGAAGGCCAGTAAGAACATGGCCTCTAGGGTTTGACGAACGTGGTAGGAGCCATAACCTGAACGGAGAGTAGTGATGCAAGCGGTCAGCAAGTCAGATGTGAGGGGCAGACGACGGGGTTCTTGTGGAGGTTCCTGGCGTTGGAGACCTTTGAGCAGGTACGTGATCTGAGGGTGGTTGGTAAGTTGGTCCGAGCTACCAGTCACGAGTTTGAAGAAGAACCCTATGCCACTGAGGTAGACCTTGATGGTGGGAGTCTTGATGCGCGAGACTGAATGCGAGTGTGTGATGAAGCTGGATACTGTGATGAGATCGAAAGAAGGAAACGGTAGGTTGAATTCATTATGGAAGTGACGAAAGCTTTGCCAAGCTGTCCAGTAGGTGGAGAGAGTTGAAGGTGCCAAACTGTTGAGGATCAGATTTCGGGATGCGTGGACCAGGGGAAGTAAGGAGGGGTTCACAGGTTGAACGTCAGGGCCGAATAAGGAGGCACGGGAGTTGGATGGAGGTCTGCGTGAGGGGCCAAGCGTCTGAATTTCTGAAATGAGAAACGAGACAAGGAGTCAGCGATAGCGTTGGTGTGACCGGGAACGTGAGCGGCGCGGAGGATGAACTGGTGGGAGACAGAGTGCCAGATGAGGCGACGGATGAATGGCATGATGGATAGAATGTTGGAGCGACCTTTGTTGATGATGTCTACTGCAGCGATGTTATCCGAGTGGATAACTATGGTTTGGCGGGACCATTCGTGGCCCCACAGGACGACAGCTGCTACAATGGGGTAGATTTTGAAGTGCGCGGAAGATGACGATTGGCATCCTCCTGCCATCTCCGGGGGCCATTGCTCAGCGAACCATCTACCGTTGTAGAAACCCCCAAAACCGGCAGAAGGAGCAGCGTCAGTGAACAAGTTGATGTCCTGAGGGTGAGTAATATGATCTTCGTAGAAGAAGGAAATGCCATTCCAGTTGCCGAGGAGATGAAGCCAGAGACGGAGTTCGGTGCGGCTTGGATTGTCGAGAGAAATAGATTCGGTGAGTGACGGAACGGAGGAAGCGATGGAGAAGAGGTGGGAAAGGAACCCTCGTCCTTGAGGAATGATACGGATAGCGAAGTTGAGGTGGCCCAGGAGTGAAAGAAGCTGACGTTTGGTGCAACTAGGAGAGAGGAGAAAGTTGGAGATCAGGAGTGATATCCTGTCGAGCTTTTCCTTCGGGAGGGATGCTTGGAACTTGAGGGTGTCAAGAGTGATCCCAAGGAACTCGAGTGAAGTGAATGGGCCTTCGGTTTTCTCCACGGAAAGGGGGACTCCTAAGTCTTTGAAGACTGAAGTGAGTGTGACCAGGCCTTCGGCAGGTGGGCAAGAAGGAGGAGAAATGATCAAGAAGTCGTCCAGGAGATGAACCAGGTATGGGATTTTGTGGTTATTAGAGAGAATCCAGCAGAGGGCTTCTGACAGGCAGTCGAAAAGTTTGGGACTGCTCTTGCAGCCGAAGGTGAGCCTAACGGCGAAGTAGTAGGCTCCTCGCCAGCGGACGCCGAAGAACCTCCAGAAGTCTGGATGTATTGGAAGGACTTTGAAGGCGCTGACAATGTCAGCTTTTGAGAGCCAGGATCCTCTCCCGGCACGTTTGATGAGTGCGATGGCGTGGTCAATGGTGACGTAACGGAGGGCGAAGTCTTCGCTCGGAATTAAGCTGTTGATGCTTGGGGTGGAGGTACCGTGTGGAGCTGAGAGATCAATGATGATTCTCTTCTTCCCGGAGTATTTCCTTGTTGCGATCCCTATGGGACTGATGCGGAAGGTGGCGAAAGGGGGATGGTTGAAGGGTCCGATCATGAAGCCTTCCTTGACTTCTTTGGCAAGGAGACGATCGACTTCTTCTGGTTCTTGTAAACCTGACTGAAGGTTATTGCACACCAGATTTGACGACGGTTCTGCTGTGAGTCCGGGGTGAAAACCTTCCTTGAAACCGTTAATAAGGAACTGAACGAATGCGGGGTCAGGGTGATTTTTAAGAGCAGCTGCTAGAGCTGGTATGTTAACTGGAGTGGAAAGGTGCTTACTCAATTTTGTGGGATTGTGGGGACATGCTGGGCGGGCGTGGCCTCCGGCACAGAAAGTGCAGACGTGCAGGAAGCGGCATGAGGACATCAGGCAACCGGCGTCATTGAAATTGTTGCAGATCGGACGTCCTCCCTTGAGCATGGTGGGTCTGCCCTTCTTGTCGACACCATTTGTGATGAGGTTGGAAGATGAGGCTGAAGACGTGGTGGGTATCATGGGAGGCAGCGCTGGAGTGGTAGGTGGAGAAGCTGCGGTCAGACGGGAGAATACTGAGGGGCGGGTGGATGGCTTTGAGCGGCCTTGGAATATGGAGGAATTGGCTGGGATGGAGCAAGTGGAGGCTGGATGAGCTGGGGCATGGCAAAGAGAGCATGGATTGGCTGATCGAGCTGCGAAAGTGCGACAATAGAGCTCGTTGTCTAGAGTTCCCCAGTAGGTGCCTTGGTTGAACTGCTGGAGGCGAGCGGAGGCTTCGGAGGCGAACTGGATATGGTATTTATAGAATCCGTCCCCTCCGAAACGGAGAGCAAGGTTGAGAATGATGGATAGATAGTCGTCAAGTTCTTGGCGACGGCCTGGGAATCTAGAACATATTATATCTCTGAAAAGAGAGAAAGCGTAGGCGAATTCTATGGCGGAGAGATCCCTGGATCTTGGGGATGGTTTATTTGTTTTGTCGTTATGGTCTGGAGAGTTGGCTGAAGAGGAATCGAGGAGAGATGGTGAGATGAGGAGAGCCAGGTCTGTGTAGTTACCGTGGAGGATCTGGTTGCGGAGATTGGTAGATACTGGAGAAGGGCGGGACATGAACGGCTGAGGATGATAGGTGGGTTGGAAGGCAGTGGCTAGAGAGTAGTTTGCTCCGGAAGGCTGTGAAACGAGGCCAGAGCTGGTTGATGGGCCAGGGTTAAACAAGGTAGTTGGCTGGAGTCCGCCTACCGGAGGTGGCTGGAAGGGTTGCTGCGTGGGTACGGCGCCGTGCGGGCCGGTTCCCCAGATAGGGAGCTGCTGGATGTTGGAGTGGGTAGTTGGTGGAACTGAAGTCCCCATTCCAGGAACCCCCATCTGAGAAAACTGCTGATGGGGGTAGAAAGTGCCGAATGGTGTTGGCATCTGACTAGTGCCGAAGGCAGCCGGTTGGATGGGCTGCAGGTTAGCCGTTGTTGGTGCTGAAACCTGTGGGACGGGAGCCCCAGCTGTGGATGGTGGCTGCCTGCGGCTGCGGCGGGCTGCGGTAGGCACCGAGGTGTCGGAACCACTGTCCAAACCCGAGGGGGAGTGTGAGCGTTTTCGGCAGGCACCGGAGGGTGCCGACGTGGTGGCGATGACGACCCTCGTGTTGTTTGTCTTCCTCTGTCTGGGGTGGGTAGGGGGGCGTGTTGGCGTCCCGGTGCCAGCACCCCCTACTCTGTTAGAATGTCTCCTGGGGCTTTGCTGTGCAGCAGGGGGCACTGGCATCCCAGTGCCAACGCGCCCTACTCTGTTAGGATGGTTCCTGGGGCTTTGCTGTGCAGCAGGGGGCACTGGCATCCCGGTGCCAACGCGCCCTACTCTGTTAGGATGGCTCCTGGAGCCCTGCTGTGCAGCAGGGGACACTGACAACCCGGTGCCAGCGCCCCCTACTCTGCTGGAGTGAGGCCTGGAGCCCTGCTGTGCAGCAGGGGACGCTGACAACCCGGTGCCAGCGCCCCCTACTCTGCTGGAGCGATGCCTGGAGCCCTGCTGTGCAGCAGGGGACGCTGACAACCCGGTGCCAGCGCCCCCTACTCTGCTGGAGTGAGGCCTGGAGCCTTGCTGTGCAGCGGGGGACACTGACATCCCGGTGCCAGAGCCCCCTACTCTGTTGGAGTGAGGCCTGGAGCCTTGCTGTGCAGCAGGGGACACTGGCATCCCGGTGCCGGCGCCCCCTACTCTGTTTGAATGACGCCTGGAGCTTTGCTGTGCAGCAGGAGATGCTGACATCCCGGTGCCAGTACCGCCATCTTGGATTTGTGAGGAGCCATAAACATTTTTCTTGCTTGTAGTGGCACTTCGCTGTGCAGCGGGAGACACTACCGTCGCGGAGCCAGTACCGCCATCTTGGACTTGTGAGAAGTCAGAAAAAAGTTTCTTACTTGTAGAAGAGCAGGAGGAGGCTTTAAGCTGGTTTGAGTAATTTTCAGATTTCTGTTTTTTTCCAACTGGTTTCGGTCGTGCGGGGTTGGTGACGTCATGACGTTTGGAGGACGCGTGGGGAGTGGTAACGTCACCAGGAAGTGAGCGACGGGGAGCGCGGGGGCTGCGCGAGCTGTGGTGAGGGCTACAGGCTGTTGTAAGCGCTAAAAACAAAGAAGCTTTATTGTCTGATCTATGGAAATGAATGCCTCGATCTCTGAGTGCTTGTTGGAGGGTGACAACGGTCCAGTCGGACATAACGGTGTCTTTTGGGAGAGTGGGTGGTGGGGGAATCTTGCTAGGGCGGAGATTACAAGCGGGAGTGACGTTACTGGACTTGCGGGGTTTTTGAGAGGGCGAAATCGGTGTGGCGCGGCGGTGGCGACTTCTACCTCTTTGTGAAACCGTGGGGGACTTATGAGCTGAGTCGGAAGAGGTGCTGGAGTCAGAAATGTGGAGAGAAGAGTGAGACGAGGGTGGAACAATGGCTACGGAAGCCATGGAAGCAGGAGTGTAGGGGACTTCATAAACGGCTCTGTATTCCTCATCAGCGTCTGGATATGAGAAGGTATCATTTGGGCTTACTTGGGATTGAGTTGGCCCAAAGGCTTCTTCGTCTGATGGCTGGAGGTCGAGCACTTCGTCGGAATCCATGGTGAGTGAGACGGCTCATAGTTGTTTAAGATGGTTTGTTTATTTATTTATTTATTTATTTAAAATTTCGTGCTTGAAATGCGCTCGCTACGTACCGTGCTTGACTGACGAAAACGAGAACGGAGGGAGAATGATAGTTAGGAAGCGTTTATATACTGGCGGAGGTGACCTGATTGGAGGGGGCTTGATGGGAGGAGTAGATAAGGGATTGGAGGTGACTAGATAGGAGGAGGAGATAACAGAACTGAAGGTGTGGCCCTGCTCCTGAACTTAAGTTGTCCCAACTACATTTCTTTTTTAAATCTGTCCTTCATAATGGTGGAGATATCTCCAAAGAGTGTTAATAATGGGCTGCTGCAAAAATGCGAATGCATGGCCGCTAAATCCCACCCCCTCCAGTTAGTACTAACTCGCTAGAAATTGACTTTTTTTCCTGCCTCTACCACTGGTTAATGGATGGAATAACATTAGATCACCATAAGAAAAGCACTCGTACGGAATTCTCCTTTAACCCGTTTAATCCCGAATTTTTCCCAGACATAAGAATATTCAAATATTGTGTCATTAGTAACCCTTTGAAATAATCAATCATATATTTTTGAAATTTTCATGAAAAAGTAGGTGAAAAGGTGTGTTTTAATTGTGACCGGTGGGATAATGTGTTGTATCAACCTTTCAAAGAGTATATAGTAAATATAGTTATCCTAGAAAGTGAAAATCTTACACCAAAGGCCATAACTACGTACCTACCACCATACTGCATCCCTCATTAAACTACCTACCAGTAAGACACCTAAGGCCAGAGATGCAATTTATGGCTCTTTGAAGTGAGCCAGAGCCATGGCTCTGGCTCACTTAAAAGAGCCGTTCAAAAGACTGGCTCATTTGGCTCTTTTGGCTCATTGCATATTTAAAATATTTTCGTTGAAACATGAATCCACAAGGTGGCACGGTCTGGCACCACATTCATCTGCTGACAGTTGAGATCACAATTTTGTATTTACCCTTTTTATAAAACATGTGTGTGTAAATTAAGCTACCTTGACTAATGTTATTCATGCAACACCTTAAAAAAAACAAGCAGGCAACAATGAACTCGCTCCTCCCTAGCGGCGTATATAGCCAGGATTTACCAACTGGTTAGGCCTGGCACAATGTGAGCTTGTACATCGGCTATTTTAAAATAGCAAACATTTAAATATTTACAGGGACATAATACAGTCATTTGTCATGGAAGTGGACTTCCCAAGCAATATGGAGACGTTTTAATTATAGAAATCGCTTAATAATTGTCTACGCTATGATCAAATCAAACTGTAGTGTCTTAATTTGCTTCCTAGATAGCTGCACATTGCCGCGCCGCACCGCGCATCGCGGCGCCGGCGGCGCCGCACCGCGTCGCGAGCCAATTCAGCCAAATGAACGGCTCCCTACTCCGCGAACCGGATCCCATCGTTCACTTCAAAGAGCCGTTCAAAAGATTCGATTCGTTCGCGAACGTTGCATCTCTACCTAAGGGTGAAAAGCGACCTCCACCATATCTTGGTCATCTGGCCAGTGATATATATCGGACCAGTTACCCATATATAGAGACCCCTGGTACCCATAGACTACCTCTGCCTCCCTCCCCAATGAACTGAACACCTTCTTTGCCCGGTTTGAAATAGACAGCACCAACGCCAGACCACCGGAGCCTGCACCACCATCTGCCAGCCCATTATCCATCTCAGAGGCTGATGTGCGCAAGTCCTTTATGCGGGTGAACACCCGTAAAGCGGCAGGCCCCGATGGGATACCAGGTCGTGTCCTAAAAGTCTGTGCACACCAGCTGGCTGGTGTGTTTGCAGATATTTTCAACCTCTCCCTCTCCCTAGCTGAGGTCCCTGCAGTGTTCAAAATGTCCACCATCGTACCAGTCCCCAAGCGTGCTAACACATCATGCCACAATGACTGGAGACCTGTTGCCCTAACACCAATCGTGAGCAAGTGTTTTGAGAGGTTGGTAAGAGACTATATCTGCTCTGTGCTTCCTGCTACACTAGATCCATGGCAGTTTGCATACCGGAAAAACAGATCAACCGACAACGCAGTGGCCATGGCTCTCCACACCGCCCTCAATCACTTGGAAGCGAGAGGGAGTAACAACAGGTATGTACGGATGCTGTTTGTGGACTTCAGCTCAGCCTTCAACACAATTGTCCCTGCAAGACTTGACATGAAGCTCAAAGATCTAGGCCTTCACCCAACCATGTGCAGGTGGATACTGAGCTTTCTGTCGAGTCGCTGTCAAGTGGTGCGGATGGGGAATTTAACATCGGACCCAATGACCCTCAACACTGGTGCACCCCAGGGCTGTGTGCTCAGCCCCCTCCTGTACTCACTGTACACTCATGACTGTGTGACCACGTACAGCTGTAATACCATCATCAAATACGCTGACGACACAACCCTCATGGGGTTGATCACAGACGCCAATGAGACGGCCTACAGGGAGGAGGTTAACACACTGGCGCTATGGTGCCGGGAGAATAACCTCGCTCTCAATGCTGGGAAGACCAAGGAGCTCATTGTGGACTTCCGGAGGCCGAGGAGGGAGCACACGCCAATCCACATCGATGGAGTTGCAGTAGAGAGGGTCAGTGAGTTCAAATTCCTCAGCACACATATTGATGACGACCTGAAGTGGGACACTCACGCCACTCATGTAGTGAAAAAGGCACAACAACGCCTGTACTGCTTGCGGCGCCTAAAGAAGTTTAGGGTCAGCCCCCGTATCCTGAGGTCGTTTTACAACTGCACCATCGAGAGCATCCTGACGGGTGGATTTATCGTGTGGTACGGGAGCTGTACTGCTCTTCAGCAGAAGTCACTGCAGAGAGTGGTGCGGACAGCCCAGCGGATAGTTGGAGGTGAGCTTCCCTCCCTCCAGGGACTATATGACAAACGATGCGTGGCCAAGGCTAAAAGGATTGTCGGGGACATCCACCATCCCGGCCACAGCCTGTTCAGGCCAGTAACTCGGCCGCGGCCAGGCAAGCGGTTCCTTAGCCTTGCCAGCCGCACCCAAAGACTTTGGAGTACCTTCTTTCTGGCCGCCATTAGACAAATGAACAAACACTGAACATTACCTGGCCCGGACTATATGGCCATATGTCTGTGGCTATGTATTGGCATTTTGCACAAGTTTGCACTTTGCACAATTATGCACTTTGCACTTGAGCTTTTGCACTTTTAGGTAACTTAATCTTAGACTATTAATTAAGCAGTGTAGTTTTTAACAACTTAACACTGATTTTAATGTGGTATTTAAGACTGTATATCTGCTGCCTTGGTTTTAGCGCACAATGAATTTCACTTGCCTTTTACATGTAACTGGTATTGTTGACAATAAAGTTGAACCTGAACCTGAACCTGGCAAACACATATACCGTAAAACGGTTTCAACCATCCATCTAACTATCTACATACTATGATAGTGCATGCATCCTTCATTTAAAGACCTACAGTATCTACCACCATACTGGGTTCCTTATCTAACTACCTACCTACCACCATACTGCAGCCCTCATACAACTACCTACCTACCACCATACAGCATCCCTTCATCTAACCACCTACATACCAATCACCATATTGCATCCCTCATCTAACTATACCACACCATACTGCATCACTCATCTAACTACCCTCTTACCACCATATTGCATCCATCATCTAACTACCTACCTAACTACCACTATAATGAATCCCTCATCTACCTACTGTACATACCTACCTACCACCAAACTGCATCCATCATCTAACTACATACCTACCACCTTACAGCATCTATCACCTACCTACCTCCCTACCTACCTACCTACCTACCTACCTACCTACCTACCTACCTACCTACCTACATACTGCATTCATCATCTAACTACCTACCTACCTACCACCTTACTGCATCCATCATCTAACTATGTACCTCCATACTGCATCCCTAATCTAACTATCTACCTACCAACCACCTTAGCAGTATGGTCACCTGCCTACCTACTACCATCATCCCTCATTTTACTATCTATAGTACCTTCCCACAAACATATTGCATCCCTCATCTACTACCTACCTACCACCATACCGTGTCCTTCATCTACTAACTACCAACCACCATACCACATCCATCATCTAAATACCTACAGTACTTACCATCCACCATACTGCATCCCTAGCATTTTGCATTTTGCATATGCCTACTAAATAATCTATGTGCAAAGGAAATTGTATTCTTTCCTTTTCACTTCTATTAAAAGGAAGTTTCTTTCTCGGGCAGGAGATTCATGGTACTGGGTCAGGGCATAAGAAGACTATCTATCTCTTTGTCTTTTCCAATTTTAATCAGACTGGGCTTTTTGTTCTTTCTTTCTTTCTTTCTTTCTTTCTTTCTTTCTTTCTTTCTATCATTCATGAAAAATTTTCAATTTAGCGTGGCAATCATTGTTTTCAATGAAGAATCATCATAACAATACAAATACAATTGACACAGTTGTAGCATTGTGTGTGTGTGTGTGTGTGTGTGTGTGTGTGTGTGTGTGTGTGTGTGTGTGTGTGTGTGTGTATGTGTGTGTGTGTGTGTGTGTGCGTGCGTGCGTGCGTGCGTGCGTGCGTGCGTGCGTGCGTGCGTGCGTGCGTGACTCAGATCAAATGTATTAAGATCATTGTCAAATCCACCATCTTAAAGCTATCCATGTGCTGATTAGTTATAGCCTGGTACTTACAGTATTTTTCCAGGTTTGAAGAATTGTTGTAATAGACTGGAATAATACCTTAGTTTTTTAAGTTTTTAATTGATAAAGAAAACTGGTTACAATGCAATATTTTATTAATAAATCACTTGTACTGTAACCGTAAAGGTATTTTAATTTTATCACATGTACTTACAATATAGCCTCCTGATAATTGTATAGAGTGTAAAAATACAAATATAATAAAGCCCAAACAATTCATACTAACTAGCTGACTAAATGAGCCGCACATACAACGTGTGAGACTCATGCAACAGAGCATAAATACTAAATAGGCATACAGTAAGAAGATCAGCAAAATAGCAAAAGCAGTACAAATAGCAGATGTTGCAAAATAGAATAAAAACTATTCCTTTAATTTAAATGCATGTACACAGCTCTAGATTGTGACCTGGGGTTTGTCTGTCAGAAGTCCAGCATTCAGCTGCACGTGGTGGTGTTGAATCCTGGCTCTCTGAGCTTGGTGATAAGCTTGGATTCACAATGGTGTTGAATGATGAACTCATGACCATTTCCATTTGAATGACGCATGTGTCCTCAACTACTTTAACCCTGGTATCTACAAATCGACAACTCACAACTGTCCTTATATGGGTTACATGAGTTTTTCAAACTACTACTATTTGACCTGACAAAGTGGAGAACTGAAAGCTGCAATGAAGTTAGGAGAAACAAGACCTCTCACAGATCCAGGTACGGACTGATAAACATCTACCATTGACCCATCCTCCAGACCAGCGACTGTATCGTCCACACTTCCTGTCTTCACTGCCCTCAGGCCAGCCACGGCCCCAGTACCTGCAGAGTACGCAAACAAAATTGTGGACATTTACCACTTGAACCGGGGGGTTCAGGCCAGGGTTTTCTAACTTTTTTGACTCAGGGCACCCCTGTTAATAACCTTTTAATCCATGGCACCCCTGGATTACACTGTTAATCTTTAGAATCTTATATCATATTACGCCACGTAAATATGCACATCTTTCTACCTGAGATACGGTATGTCACAGATAAATACCTGTTTCCATCAGAACTGATTGAAAAGAACTTTATACTTGATGTTTAACCACTTGAACCTATTCTGGGGGGAACATTCACCAAAGTGAGCTTGCAGATCTGCTATTTTTGGTGAAGAGAGTTGAGGTAGATAGAAAAAGAACTCAGCAAGTACAGTGCAAATCAGGGGTGTTTTACTAAGCATAGAGGGTCTAAAGCCCGGATCATAGTCGGGTCCAGTCTTTTTGAGTCATGAAACTACAACGTTACATCATTCCTCGCGGTGGAGAGCTTTCCACCGCGAGTCCCAACACATCTCTCTGTTTTTACTATCAGACAGACAGGCTCTACACCCCGTTCACTGATTGGTCGACCTGAACCGGTCTAGACGGGGTAAAGGACTTCACCGTGGGCCGTGACTATATGGCCTGCACTTATTTTCTGACTATCCACCTCAAATTTGCGGTGGATAGCTCTCCACCGTAGACTCTGATCCGGGCTTTAGTGGTTAAACTGAAGTGATATTGATGCATAATGTTATCAAATTATTCTAAGGTACCCCTGGACTGGCATCACAGCACCCACTTTGGGAAACCCTGCTTTAGTATAGCCATAAGAGGAAAACCTCTAAAACGTTTCACTGTGTTGTCAGCGGTGTTCCATCCACCCACGACCATTTGCCCTCAGTCCTGTTCAGACCAATCCATGGTGATGCAATCCTCCAATCCGAACCTCCGATCACACGCACGCACGCACGCAAACGCACACGCACACGCACACGCACACACACACACACACACACACACACACACACACACACACACTAACCTGTTCTTCTTTACTGTTAATGATCACCAGATCTGCTCCTGTCTTCAGACATTGTTCTCTACCAGGTTTTCCTTTCAGTAGATCTGTAATAACAGCTGCATCCAAACTTCTCCCATCCACTGGAACATGACTTCGCCAAACACAGAACTGGAAAATAAATATGTTTGGCTCACTACACCTGCTCAAAATCAGAATCAGTGACTGATGATAGCAGTACATTTTAGGTATAGTATGTCTACATTTGTACTCAAGAAACAACAACAACAACAACAACAACAACATACATTACATTCTATTACAGATGTAATAAACCAGCAATGATGAGGGTTTTCCATTTCCAACCTTTTTACCACTACATTCCTGACAGTCATTCAAATCAATCAATAACACTGCACAAATTAATATTCCATCCAAAAAAGTAGGTAACCTTCTCTCACCTGCTTTAGGCTGGTTTACTGCACTTTGCGAATAGCTTCTTTCCAGGTTGCTATATGCGGTGATGGTTAGGTTCTTCAGTAATTGGTCTCTCTCCATTGTGAGGTTTTTATGTCTGGTCAGGGTCAGGGTCAGGTTGGCCTCTAGCTGCTTTCTCTCCAGGATCAGTGTGTTGTATTTGTTGTATAACTGGTTTCGCTCACGGGTCACATTAATCAGCAACTGATTATTGTCTGAATGATCTGCCAAAGACCAAAAGACAGTGGTGAAATAAATACTATAGATTTGTTAAGATAAAGTAGCAATACCATGTATATAAAACTCATATCTGGATATAAGAGGTTTCTCACCAATAGCAACAAAATGCATAATTTACCATGCTGAGAACGCCTATTTTGACTATTTTTATCGAAACATTTATTATAAAAATGGAAAGGTTTTGAATATACAAGATTTCCAGTGTAATAACGTACTAGGGAACCCACACACAATCTAAAGTGAAGCATGCTACAGTATGGTTCTTGTATAAGACAGAAGCCGCATTTTATTGTTGTATGTGCATTCATTTGAGCATTGACCACCTGATACTCACAGTGCAGGGCCATGTCTATGGTTTTCACTACTAGCAGAAGAATACACAGTAGCAGAAGCAGAAGGCACACAGCAGACACTCTGAAAACTGGAGGATATTAGTACATTATAATTCACTTGTACATGATTAACTTCAATATTTAATTTCAAAGAACACAGAGTGAATTGTAAATAGTTAAGTGATATAGTTAAAGGGATATTTCACTTAAAAAAAACTTTTGGTCATTTTATCGTCTAATCAGGCAAGAATTTTTGGAAGAATTTGAACACCCTGAACAATTTTTTATTTGCTTCATTCAGTATTTAGATATTTGATGTAAATGTTATCAGGCCCTCCCAGTCCAGGGCTCCTACCCATACACACCCATTGTAACTTAAACTCCATTTTAACCATGATAGATTCATTAAAAACACACACTATTTTTCCGGTGACTCATAATACCCTCCTAATACGTGAGCTGGCCTTGTTTTTTATAACGTTTTTCATTTATTTGTAATAATTTAGTATGTAGTTATTTTTTTTCCATTTTCCCAAAGAATTATTAAAAATAAGTGAAAACTTTTATAGGAAAAAACACGGCCAGCTCACGTACCTGTATTAGGAGGGTATTATGAGTCACAAAAGAAATAATGGGTGTTTTTAATGAATCTATCATGGTTAAAATGAAGTTTGAAGTTACAATGGGTATGAGGAGCCCTGGATGGGGAGGGCCTGATAACATATTCATCAAATATCTAATACTGAATGAAGCAAATTAAAATCTGTCCAGGGTGTTCCAAAAAGCCTGGTTAGATGATAAAATGACCAAGTGCAAAGTGCTTTAAGTGCAATGGACTTAGAACCCCTCTTTCATTTCAAGCTTTTAGATCTGTTAAAGGTGATACTATGAAATATGAAATTTAACTTTTCCTATTTTAAAACCTTTTTTGGGGGTCCCACTAGCACCTTCTATCCTCTCAAAGTCCCATTTCTGACCGTTGTGTCTTTCTCTGGTTTTGGGAAGGCGGAGGTTAAAAGCATCCCACGGGTTCTCAAAACAGGCTGTCCAGATTTGCTGCCGTCGCTGACGTCAGCGATGGCCGTTTTTTGCATGGTGTATCACCTTTAACCCCCCAGAATAGAGATGCTAGGGTTCAACTGGTTAAAAAGACATGATGTCTCAATTCCTGCAGAAAGTGTTGTATGTCTGATATTGTAGTTTAACGTGTCTTCACTAGTCAGGTAGTCACTACACAACATGCAATAACATCTCAATAACGTCACATCTAGAAATGAGAAATAAAGGAGGAACACTATCTTTTGATTGCCATCATTCATTGTTGTCAACATGGTGGCGTGTCTCTTGTAACTACTTTAAATATTGGGCGACTATAGCTGCTGTGGCAATGAGAATGAGAGGTAAAGAGAAACACTGTAAGTGTACTGTGTACCTCGATCTCCTGAAGCCTCTTGTGAGCCGGAGCCTTGGTCTGTGAAACTGTCTGATACCATGTTCACCTCTTCCTCTCCTTTCTCCTCCTGTATTTCCTCCCTGACTTCTCCTTTGTACCCCGCCCTCTTTGATCTGACTCGCTCGCCAGATATATGTGTAGACATCTTAAAGAATAACACAAAGAAGTAACTCAAGTTAATCGGTACATTTTAATATGTCACATGCATTTAGAGAATACAAAATAACATTGTATTGTATTCATCAAAATAACATTGTATTGATCATTGTGGGCTCGCCTATAAGGCGAGCACACTTTAGATATTGTACTGGTTTATTTATCTATCAGGCAGGCGGTCAGTAGACGGGAACTTCGGTTCCTTTCTACTCCTACATACTTGAAAATAAAAACATCAATGTGTTCAGTTTACAGTGGCGAAGTGTGCTATTATTTTTTATAGCAATCGGCCAAATGGTGGCGCTGTAGGAAGCCTTCGAAAGTGCGAACTTTGAACAGGTATAGCTCATGCTGTGTTATACATACAGCCATGAAACCTGTATACACTTATGCGTCTCCTCATGCCGAACAACTTTTACCCTCTAACTTTTGACCTCTGACCTTTAGGTCTCCCACAATTCGGAATTATATGAAAAACAGTAAAAATCTATCTCCTCCTGGGATTTTCGCGTCAAGTGCACAAAACTTTTTTCACATGAACTTTGGACCAATACGGTTGGATTTCTTTTAAAGTGAAATATATTTTTTTAATAATTCAATCAATATTGCGGTTTTATGCAAATTATTCTTCGGCCTCTAAATCATACATGCAAAGGTACACGTTCATGGCATTTGGCAAAGATGTGGAGGGTTAGTCAAAGTATCACTGAAACCAATTTTATTCCAATCGGCCAAAGGGGGGCACTATACGAAGCGTTTGAAAATTCAAACTTCAAACGGGCATAAGTCATGACTCGTTTCGTTTGAAGACATGCAACTTGTTACACGCGTGCTTTGACTCAAGCGGAAGACATCTGTGTCGTTGTTAAGTAAGCTCCGCCCTTCGATTTTCCGCCATTTTGAGCAGTTTGTAAAACGCGTAAACCCGCTTTTATTCTGGAATTTTCGCTCCACGTGCACAAAACTTTTTTTACGTGAACTTTGGACCGATATCTAAAGATCTGTCAGATCGGATTTCTTTAAAATTGAAACATGCTTTTTTAAATAAATTCAATGAATATTGCAGTTTTATGCAAATTATTCTTCTGCCTCTAAATCATACATGCAAAGTAACATGTTCATGGCATTTGGCAAAGATGTAGAGTGTTAGTCCAAATATCACCAAAACCAATCTTACCCCAATTGGCCAAAGGGGGGCGCTATATCATTTTGAGCAGTTTGTGAAACGCTTAAACCCGTTAGGATTTTTTTTTGCAATTTGCATGAAACATTCTACACACAATCTAAGGACCTTTATCTAATATGCCTATGAAGTGCACACACACAAATAATAATAATAATAATAATAAATATAGCTGCAAGCAGCGATAAAGTGGCCAAAGCCAAAAACACCTCAAATCATGAACACAGCCTGCAATGTGCGTGAAATCTTGCAAGCACATTCCCAATAGATCAAGGAACAGATACCACCCTTCTTACATTGGCCTGTTATAGCGCCACCAGCGGGTCAACTTTTGCACAACACATTTTTGGAACAAAATGGACCAATCTTTGACGTCAGTAACGTCAAAGAGAGCACTGCCTGCGATCTTGACATTTTGTACTTTTATAGCCATTGTTTTCTGGCTTGAAGCGAGCCCACAATTGTTTCGAAGGAACAATATTTTTCTAGTTTTTAAATGTTATCTTACTTACTTTGTCCACTATTTGTGTAGTCCTACACTGGTCTTCTTCACTGTTGCAGAATATACTCCGGTCTGCAGTCTGTTTCAGTCTGGCTTTAATACTGTCCAACCAAAGCACATCATGTTTGCCACATGTACTTACCACTATTGCACTGTGCAGAATAATAAATAGACTAACTCAAGGTTATCCGAAGAAGTGAGTTTAAAGCTCTCTTTATCTCCCTCAACAACTGCTGTACAGTAAAACCCTCCAACTGTCCAATAAAATGATTCTGACGTCTAAACTGATTGCGTCCGATGGTCGCAGTTTAGTATCCGCCCGGACGTGTATGCTTTTTTACGGTCTATGGGTTTGCCGCTCTGACATCACTGTGAAGTCAGGGGAACCACACTAACAGAATCCTTTCATGCCCATGTATGGAGATCCCTGATGTCATCAATATAAGCCCATGTCTAACAGGACTTCATATGGGAAATTGGGAATGCCCATATATGAAGGCCACATCGGTCACATACCACACTAACAGAATCTATATGGCCAAGACAGTTGGCCAAGACAGCCCAGGGATCTCCATGTATGGGCATAAAAGGGCACACAGAAAAACACTGGGTTAAAAACAACCCAATTTGGGTTGTTTCCCAACCCAACACTGGTTAAATATTGGACCGACCCATCGCTGGGTTAATTTAACCTAACATGTTGGGTTATTCATATAACCCAATGTGTTGGGTTATTTAAAATGTATTATATTTCCTCATTATTATATATTACTATTATGTTGGTGGTTCCTTTTTTAAATTGAAATTTCATCGGTACAACTGATAGTTGTCAATTTAATTAAATAATCACATTATCACAAAGCATGGGCGAAGCGATTCAGCCTATGCTAATCTTCCCTGTTAAGTTACAATATCAACTAATTTATTGACATTACCAAAATGAGACAATACATGGAAGAATAGCATGGTCTCAGAGGCTAAACCTTCAAGCGTCCTCAAAGGTTCGGCATCTAATTTCACCTCTAGGGGGAGGGAGCTCAACCCTAACCTAGCACCCTAGCACTTTAGCTTATGGTTGAAGCTCAAATACTGACAAATCCAATTCTGACATAATGTCAGTCAGCTTGCCTTGGCAGACACTTGGATATGACACTGTGTCATATCCACACAGTGTCATTGACACATTTAGCATTTTTTGCTCCTAAAAGCTTAAAATGCCACTGGAAATGCTTTACCCAGCATGCTTTGCATTGTTATGCAAAGCAATGGTGACCAACGTATTTACCCAACGTGTTGGGTAGTCCAAAATAACTCAACAAATTCTATGGAAATTACAACCCAACAGCTAATAACACCATACCCAACAGAAATAACTCAGCGAATTGGGTTATCAGAATACCCATTTGCATGAAAACAACCCAATTAAATAACCCAATAGGCTTAACCCAGCCAAAACAACCCATCATTTTTTAGTGTGGGATTGTATGTATGATGTCAGATGTCATAGACGTCATAGGACTTTCACATAACGAATAACTGAGTAAGCATGTTTGGGCTCTCACAGCATATCTCCATATACAGTACATGGATCTCCATATATGGGTTCCGGGGTCTCCATATATGGGTAACTGGTCCAACAATAAACATCACTGGCCAGATGACCAAGACATGGCGCTTGTTGCCCTGAGGCGTCATACTAATTTAGAGAATAAAACAAGTTTTGTGTCCATAATGATGCTATAGTGATGCATGGGCAATGATGTAAAGTAAATAAACACAATTATATTATACTATTATAAAACATACATTAACCACTTTGGCCCTATTTATAGATCTACATGCCCATGTGTTGAATTCCGGAATTTTACTTGTAAAGAGTATTTCTACATTGCTGATACTTTTACAAAACATGTAAAACATGAATACTTTTTCCATCACTGTGCGTGGGTCAGGGTTTTGACTAAGACGCGGACGCTTCAAGTAGCTGTGCTTGCTGGTTTTGACCAACCTGATAAAATCTATACCTGACCCTGACCCTTCTCTGTAAACTGAAATGCCTGACTGTTAATTCCTTGTGTGTCAGTTATGTTTTATGTGCATGGGTGTGCATGGTGTGTGTGTGTGTGTGTGTGTGTGTGTGTGTGTGTGTGTGTGTGTGTGCGTGTGTGCGTGCGTGCGTGCGTGCGTGCGTGCGTGCGTGCGTGCGTGCGTGCGTGCGTGCGTGCGTGCGTGCGTGCGTTTGTGTGTGTGTGTGTGTGTGTGTGTGTGTGTGTGTGTGTGTGTGCGCGTGCATGTGTGTGAGTCAGCTATGTAACATCACATGCAGCTTTCCGAACTCTAATTTGGGTCTTCTGACCAAAGTTTTGGTTTCGGATAGAGTATGGACAGGCCTTGATATATCAGACAGCATTCCACTCCTCTGTTGTAATTTCACAGCTTTAAGTACAGAAAATAATTGTCTGAGTAGATTCTCATATGAATTGTGGGCATTCCGCGTTTTCTTTTCCCCCTAAATCTTTATTTAATTTTGTGACCCATTTTTCACCCAGTGTCAATTATCTAATGTAATCCTGGGCGCTTTTTGATTGATTGATTGATTGATTATTTTATTAGACAAAAATGGAGAACAGTACAAGTATAGTTAAACACCCTGCCTAAAGGAACATCCCAAATAAGACTTTTTACGGTCTTTTTTACGTTGGAAGCCCTTGGTATTTAAATCATGCTACACTGCCTCTGCCAACCTGGGGAGAGCAACGGACTGACCTCATGCTTCCTTCTATGTATGAGGAGTCCAAGTTGCTTCTTTTCACCTGACAGGGCGGTGTTTCCCCGGTTGGACGTAGCACGTGGAAGGAACACGTTATTCCTTTCCCCTCCATAAGGTGCCCCAGCTGGCCAGGGCGAGGCAGTATAGAGACCAGGATTCCTTTTTTTTGTGAGCGTACCTACCCTATAGGAGACACAAGGAGAACATGCAAACTCCACACAAAGGCCCTTTTGCCAACCCCACCTAGGGTACGGTCACTGATGACGCGGAGGAGAGAACACACCCCCAGCGCCCACAGTGTCCCCGGGCAGGATTCGAACCCAGGACCTTCTAGCTGTGAGGCAACAGCACTACCGACTTCGCCACCGTACATTCCGTGGTTCTGGCGAGCATTCCGCGGTTCTGGGCGAGCGTTCGGCGAGAGTTAGGTGAGTATTCCTAACCCCAAGGCGACGGTTCGGTCCCCAGGGGCGAGATTTCTGGGCGAAAAGGCTTTATGGTGAGTAGACCGGTTACAGTCTGTTAGTGCTTGTCTGTTGTGGATGCAGTTGGAGCTGGGAGCCTCCTGTGCACAGTGCTTTGAGGGCTACAAAAGTAGTCCTCTTCCTTTCAGATTCTCTCTCATTCTCCTTGCACAATTTTTATTGTTGTCATGGTTACACCCCGCCATTCCGAAACACCGCCATTCCGAACATTGACTTCTAACCCTAACCCTACCCCTAACCCTTACCCTAACCCTAACCCTAACTAACCCTAACCCTACCCCTAACCCTACCCCTAACCCTAACCCTAACCCTAACCCTAACCCTAGTCAATGTTCGGAATGGCGGTGTTTCGGAATGGCGGTCTGACACCGTTGTCATCCACCACCCAACACCATTACTAATTTGCACACAACTACTCATTTACACTACTGATTCTACAGACCAACACACTCCATAACCATTTTGTTATTAGTTTTTTGTCTTTATTTATCTATTAAATAAATCATGTTTTCAAGATATCTGTGCATCCCTCTCTTTTGTCTGAACACTGAGCCAGGTTCATGACAAACAACATTCACAGTGCATTTTCAATACTGTGTATGGTTGCAGAACAGATATGAATGCATTAACTCCATTTGGCCTGCAGAGGGCAGCATTCCCAAATAGATATTTGGAATGGTTTTCCATGTGATGCTACATATACCCCACACAAATACCTTTCAGCTCAACCTGACTGCTATAGGCCTACTAATGCACTGATTCTGAACTTGAACTTCATCTTCTTTTCTGAATTTAAGTATTATTAATTTAAAGTTGCAGTCCCAGGTTTTCATTGTAATATGGGTAGCCTAATTTGTCAAGACTGAAAACAGGTCAGAAAGATTATTGTATAACATAATAAAAAGCCAAAGTATGACATAAATCGCCTACTAAATACAATTACAGACACTGCTCCACAGATACATATTGTGACAATAGCCGATATAAAAGGTCACAATACCTGGAGTTGCGAGGCATTGTGAGCTTGATCGTCTATTTTCTAAAGTTTTGCCTCTTTTATATTATTTGGCCAATGTGAGTTTAGAGTATAGTTAGTTTGTTGATTAATTTTGATGCATTAATTGTCTTTTTTTTTTTTTTTTCCTATTAATTCTTAAAAGTCCTTAAATTGCCCATTTACAGTCATGGACCCCCTCCCAAATCATGTGGGGACCCACAGGTTGAGAACCACTGCTCAAGGGAGATTGTAGAAAGAGTGTGTGTGTGTGTGTGTGTGTGTGGGTGTGTGTGTGTGTGTGTGTGTGTGTGTGTGTGTGTGTGTGTGTGTGTGTGTGTGTGTGTGTGTGTGTGTGTGTGTGTGTGTGTATTTTTAGCCAAGTTCTGTCTTCATCCAACATATTTCGGAAGTGCAAGGACCGTATAAAAAGCCATGTAGGGTAGCACTCACATTTACAATTCTTTGGAGAGTGGTTAATATTTCAACAGCAGTCCTCCTAAAATGCCTTTACGGCGCTCTGGGGAGAGCTGTCACTGGGCCTGAGTGCTGACTCTGAGTCTGGAATACTGATTTGGATGCGTGTCAGGAGAGGGATGTAATGATTTTAACACCTCACTCCATTCGTAACAGAAGGCAGACAGAGGTTAAAGCAGACCTTCACTTGACTGTGGTACTGTGTGATTGTGTATATCATTGTGGTATCAGTGGAGTCAGGGGACCCCCAGGGGTCCTTGAAAGGGTTCCAGGGGTCCCCAGCAAAATGGTACAGCCATGTTAAATACTGTGCTTTGCTGCACTGAAAATCTGCAAGGCAAGCACACCCAACATCTCTATTTTTGGTGCAACTTGGCACGCAACTACATCATTCAGTCAAGCCCTTTAGCTAATATGTTTGTGTGTGACTCAAATCTTCTGTGTAACTGTGTTTAACTATGTAAGTCCTGTGACAGTACTCCTGTCCCTTCTCAATTTTTATAGAGGGACTAGTTAAGTTTGGGGCACCTTGTACATTGTATTGTTTGTGAAATACTTTATCTTTAGATGCCAACACCTGCATGGACTTTGATTTGGAGCTAGTCACTGTCGAAGCACAGAAGAAATATGGACCAGAGCCTACTCTAAATCCTGTGCTCTCTTGACCTTGGTCTTACAACTCAAGTTGTACATTTGCGTGCCCAGTTAGGTATTGTTTTATGCATGCACATACAACGCATGCAATATTGATTTGTATCCTGTGTTCTTTTCTTTTTACCTCTCCTGCTCTACCCTACCTCTCCTTTCTCTTCTCATGAAAACTACAACCCTTGTGGGCTCCTCAACGTTAAATTAACTGTTTACTTTATTTTTCCTTCTTCCAAAATGATTGACCCTTCAATTTATTGTTTATGACTGGATTATATCGCAGGTTTTGTAGCGATTTGTAACATCTGTAGAAATACTGGGCCTTAAATGCAAATTTAAAAAAATATATATATTATATACATTCTTCCCCTCATTTATATAATAAATGTAAATTATATAAAACCTAATTTAAAATATAAAATAAAAATATATTTTGAAAAAGGTGCCTAGAAATACCAGGTGCAGGCTGTTCCGGTTATCCTTCTTCTTTACACTTGTAAATGTGACACGATGCTGCAGCTTGTACCTGAATGAGTGATGTACCAAGAATAAACCCACTTGGTTTAATCAAATGATGCAGCTTTTTCATAGGTTTATTGAAATAAAGAAGCAGTCATGGAGTGATGTTGGTCATGCTACTGAGTGTACTGAGTACACTACTACAACAGTGGTGTAATTAATCTTGGTTTGCTCATCCTGATTTGGTAACGGTAGAATCGAGCTTTCGGACAAAGAATTGTGGAAGTCCATTTGAAGTTACCGTTCAAAGGAAAACGGCACTTACAGTTGTACAATCAGTTCAAATACTTGCTTGCCAGCGTTATTAGTCACCCAGAAATACACATCCCCAATCATCTTAACTATGAATTCTCAACACTCAAAGGTAGGCTTCGCTTCAGTCATGTAGGGCAGCAACATCCATTATTCTCTTAGCAATTATTTGCTGTTTCGGATATTTGATTATTAAAATAATCAAGCAGCACTTGAAACCGGTGTCACAAAAATAGCCAATCAAAAAGTTTCACCGCAAGGTGTTGTAAGTTTGTGGAACTGCTATTTTCACAATTTTTGGAAACATTTAGCAATAATGACAGGCCCAAAATAGGCTGAGAGGTTTACTGATGCCCCCAAATATATTATTTTATTTAAATCAACAATTTCATAATCGATTAGTTGGATTAAGTGTTGCGCCCCACATTCATGTATAAATGAGACTTGAAAACGCCACTCTTCTGGAAACTTCAAACAGGCTTAAGGCATTCTTTGTCTCGAAGATTCAAACAAATTTAAGACACAATGAAAGGAAAAAAGAGAATAAAATCCCCCAGACAGTCTTGCTGTGCATGCACTTTTGTGCACGTGTGTAAAGAGACTACGACAGTGAAATGACATAAACATTATGATAAAGCTTCATCCTTCTCCTCCTGTAAAACCATGTCTATTACTCCACTGTTTCTCGATATCAGGTCCAGGGGCCCACCAGGGTCCAAATGGACCCTTATGGGTCTGTAGGGTTATAATATATCAGCAGCTTCAATGTTCTACCAGCGGTTCTGGAGGCTTGGTCTGTATCTCTGAGAATGTACAAATAGAACTTTGCAGTCTATAGTAGACCACAATCTACACTCACTGTGACAGTCTCAGTGTTAATTTAATACTGAGAGTGTAGAAAGGGTCCCGGGTGACTCTCAGAGACACAGACCCAAAAGGGGTTCCTTTTGGACCCCCTGGTGGTCCCCGGACCCCACGTTGAGAACCAGTGGCCTATTCTGTTCTATAATGTCACCTAGTCTAGAGCAACCGTGCCAGCAAGCAAGTCCCACAAAAGAAAATGTGTCGAAAAGGCACTTTTAAAGCTGTTCCTTTCCCTCTCCAGGTCTTTCCGTCACGTCCCGCTCCGTCCATCCATCTCAGTCGTCCTGCTCATCGTCGTGCTGCTGGGTGGACTCATTGATTACCTGGTGCAGGGGGAGTAACAGAAAAAAAGGAAACGTGATCCAGGGGACATTACTAGGACACCAGAGATCTTCGATCCAGTGTTAGATTTAGACAGCACATTTTGCATTTAGTAGTTTAGTAATAATCTTTTGAATAGTCTAGTCATCTGAAATGTTTCGCTTTCAGTCGTCTAGTTTTAGTTGACTTTTTTGTCAACTAAATCTGCAGTTACACAAGTGTTTATTTTGTTTGGCCTCGATGGCACCATGATGCCTGATTTGTACAGGAGAGACCCCTGTTTCTGAACCAATGCTATCAAAATATACAGTATAGTTATTTTACACACTTTCTACAAAGCTTTTTTCAAAAGATCAATCAATCAATCAATAACTTGTTCATAATGCAAGAAGAAAAAAGAGGGGCGGCATACTCACATGTCCATCCCTGGTCTCAATGGTCTTAATTAAGACTTTCTTAGACAGGTTGTCAGTCATCATCGGCCTAGTCTCCAACATGGTTTCTGTAAGAGAGATAATGATACTGGTTCTCACACCTTTCCATGGCAAATTCCATATGTATTTCGTTGCGAAAGCCCAGAAGAGATTTTTTTTAATAAAGAATAAATAGCAGATATACAAGCTTGTACATCTGCTATTTTTTTTTTATAACCGACGTATAAAATATGGATACAGAGATTAAAATGATCCCGACGACCTCTGGGGGTCCCCAGACCTCACTTTGAGAACCACAGACCTATTACACCGGTGTGTCAGATTCAGCAATAATTCAGCTGTAGGCAAAAGAATAGGCTAAAGAATAACGAAAAGTAATAATAAATAAAAAAAACTGCATCAATGTGAGCCATGTGAATGGGTCGTAATGATGCGATCCATATCTGGCGGAATATATCAACTTGCTTTTCTGGAAAAGTGCAAGCCCAGATTATTGATGTTTTCAGTAATCATTGATGCGGTGAGCTAACCTCTGGGTATTGTATAATGCATTATGTAAGGATGCAGTGAATGTTTTCTGAGGGCCTTTCAGACTATAATGAATTGCATTTTTATAGCGCTTTTCTAAGCAAGTTGCGAACTCAAAGCGCTTACAATGGTCCATTCATTCATACATTGGGAGGTGAAGCGGCGAACAGTCAACGCCAGCGTCCTCACTTCCCACATTCACACACCAATGGTGGCAACTGACAAGCTAACACCATTGGAGGCAACGCAGGGTTCAGTGTCTTGCCCAAGGACACTTCGACATGTAGACAGGAGTAGCTGGGATGTGAACCGCCGACCCACGGATCATTGGCCACCCCACTCTACTTCCTGAGCCACAGCCGCCCATAAACTACCATTTTTATGGACTACCATCCATAATGCATGAAGCTCTCTTACTCAGCACTGAACCCAAAACAAGGTCGTGTCAGGCCATGGGACCAGTCGAACATAAAACCATCCTGATGCACAACTGTCCTGCAGTTCAATCGTTTTGTACTAGGGGTTCAATAGTTAAAGGGATAGTTCAACCCCAAAATTACTTTTTGTCTATCGATTACTCAGCCCATGCTGACTTGAATTCATGGATATTTCTTTATTTTTTGTCCCATTCCAATGCCAATAATTTGAGGAGGTGCTTTGTGTCTCCATAGGGAACCACTGCTGGTCATCAAATTATTAGCTTAGGAATGCGACAAAAAACATAAAAATATCCATAAATTCAAGTCTCCATGGGATGAGATTTTTTCTTTTTGGTGAACTATCCCTTTAATCAATTTATTGGACACTATTTTTTGCATGACACCATTGTATGTTGAAACATGTAAATGATGATGTTTCTGAATGCAAACACTGTGATCGGGTGAATGTCAACTTTGTGTGAAGGAAGTCGTGGACTGTTGGCACACTGACCTCTCAGGTTGAAAGAGGAGAAGTTTGGCATGGGAGTGGTGATCCTATAGGAGGGAGAGAGAGAGAGAGAGAGAGAGTGAGAGGGGGAGACAGAGGGAGGGAGAGAGAGAGACCATTTTTAGTTGCTTTTACTTACAGTAAATATGTCTGTTTTTCGATACTATAGTTTATACTTCTACTCCACACAACATTTCAGAGGGAAATGTTGTTCTTTTTACTCCACTACAATTATTCAACAAAAGTTACTCTGTAGATTGAGATTATGATTGAGATTATTATTACGAAACATACAAAGCCATTTTTGCCATTTCATTTTATACTATGTCTATTCGAATATGGACAATCTACAAGCTCAAAATGCCGTCTTGAGCTTGTAGATCCGCCATTTTCAAACTTTTGCTTGTAACAAAGTAATTTTATAACGCAGTTTTGCTGCTTTTACTTTAGTAAAGAATTTCCACCACTGCTTTGTCCTGCTAATTGTTCATATATTTTCCAGCCCCTGCACAGCGCCTATCCCGTGTTACCTGCTCTCCTCTCCCTCCAGCAGCTTGCGGTAGGTGGCGATCTCGATGTCCAGGGCCATCTTGACGTTGAGCAGGTCCTGGTACTCTCGGAGGTGGCGCGCCATCTCGTCCTTCATGTTACGGATGTCCTCCTCCAGCTGGGCGATCGCGTCCTGGTAGCCCGACGCCTCCGCCCCGAAGTTGTCCTCCAGCTCCCTCATCTGACGCTCCAGAGACTCATTCTGACGCAAGGAAATACAGTTTGAACCCATTAAGACCCGAGGACCTGATTCTACAAATGTCTTCTAAAAAAATGTTTTTCTGAAAAACGTATGTTTCTATATCAGTGGTGCTCAAACCTCATGTAAAGGACCACCCGAATGATATGTATTTGAAAAAAATAAACAACAACATGACATTCTATATATATATATATGTTTTTCAATACTTCAATGTCAAAATGCTTAGGCTATCAGGCATCTTTAAATCACAGTTTAAGACATCAAAATAACCCTGAGAGGTCAGCTTTGACTTTCTGCATTTCCGTCTGGTCTGTCAGGTCACTGGCTGTTCATGTCAGATAGATGGAGCTAATGGATGGTGCTGCTTCTATTTTAGGATGTCTGAACACTGGCTCATAAAAAATACATTGCATCTGACTCAGCACAAACCTCCCCCCACTATAACAGTTACCGCACCAGTACTCTACTGGGGTTTATTGATGGGGTAGGAGGGAGGGCAGAGAGTTCACTTTTCTAAGAGCTCTAAGTATTTTTCTTTCTTCTTTTCAAACGATAATCTAATATTAATGTCACTTATTTTTTCTTCAATAGTTAAATTAAGCAACATGAAGCCATTGTTATAATAATGATCCTGGCACTCAAACAAGTAAGATAGGCCTATTGCACGTTAGTCTGATCATTACTGTGTTCTGATCTGTTCCCATACTGTAAGTACAGAGAATGGTTTCATTTGAGATGTTCACTAAAAAATCAATTGAGGAAAGAATGTGACTCCATGAAGTTAAACATTTTGGTTATTATTTAGCCTCCTTGGTTAGGCTGAAGCTTTAGCATTTACAGAGATATTATCAATATGCTCTGTCATGTGTCATATTCAACTAAACAAAACCCTAAGAGAAAGCTGCATATCGGCTTGCCCAGTGTTGCTGGGTTTATTGCTTTGTGACGCATCAATCAGCATGTTCAGGTTCTGGTCAGGGGCATAGTTCCGCCGATTTAAAATGATTCCTGTTTCCCCCCCCGGGCGATCGCAAAAATAATTGTTCTCCATTGGACCCCATTAATTTTCCCCTTTCGTTTTCTAACCTTAATTAAAATTTTCATAAATACTTTATGGTTCCTATCGCTAGTTAAAAATTGACTTTCAATCACGATGATAAGCGTTTTGTGAAAATAAGGTCCCATTTATGTTAAAATTGATGATAAAGTTGCGGGGGGCGTGGCCAACTAAACTGATACCAGCCGGCTGTGTTCTTCTTCGTGTGCTGTATTTCGGGAGGCTCCGACCACATTCTCCCATGTATCTCTGCGGTTGCACGTGACCGTTGGCAGCCAATAGCATCCTCTGGTGCTTTTACAATCTATGATGGCGACACCCATGCCAAGGACCCAAAATGCGTCATTTGCGCTGCATAGAAACCAATGGCTTTGCTTTGTCCATATATTTTACAGTCTATGGTTCTGGTACACAACATTGGCCGCTGGGTTATTGCTTAGGTCAAATAGGCTCTCTCGACTCTTTCCCTATCTCCCTCTGCCTCCATTCTTCCCCCTCTCCCTCTCCCCTCCATCCGTCTTATTTGTTTTTCCGATTACTCACACCAACACTCCCAATTTACACCCAAAACACATACCTTCACTGCTTTTGCATGGTAATTTCAATGAAACTGTTGGTGTAGTGGTCTTTATCATTTTACTGTTTTAATTTTGTATTTTATATTGTGTTTGCTCTGTGTCCTGAATAGGTGTTATCTATTAAGGGAAGAGGTGTTTAACTTTATTTTTGGTTGCAGAATTCAAATGTAATTTGCTTATAAATAGTTTGATGTAAAGCACATTGAATTGCCTTGTTGTTGAAATGTGCTACACCAATAAATGTGTACTGGGATGAAGTACTTACGGTTCCACGGAGCGCATCCACCTCGCAGGTTAGAGACTGCACCTGGCGCCGGTACTCGTTGGACTCCTGCTTGGACTGGCGGATCGCATCTCCGTTGCGCTGCTGCTGTTCCGCCAGGTCAGCGAACTGGTGGGAGGGGGAAAACATCACTGTCAGCACTGGCATAGAGGTGGCCTGTCACAATTATTATCGCCTGATCGCATATTATTTGAGATAATCACAATTATTTTGCATAATCGTAATGAGTTGTGAACTTACATCTACTATTTTTGCAATCTGATTAATCATTAACATTTTGTGTTGATTCTTTGATATAAAAGAGAAGACATTACATAAAAAATAACCCTTGCTTCTCGATTATTCAGTTATTGTTTCTAAAATTGGTTTTCTATATATTTTGGAGTAATTGCCCAGCCCTAGTGATGTCTTCAATGTATTTGCCGGTAATACTTTTAGGCCCTAGTGTATATTACCACTTTACTGCCCTCATTAAATGAAATGACATAAATTAACGTTCTCTTTTCTTCTCGCAGACCGACCGCAGGTCAAGCGTGAGTGACCATAATATGGCTTTCCCCTTCCAGAGACCAATAGGCTTTTAAGTTAAACATCAAGTGTCCTGTTACAGCTGAGCATCTCTCTGTCTGTATGCATATCTGTGTGTGTGTGTGTGTGTGTGTGTGTGTGTGTGTGTGTGTGTGTGTGTGTGTGTGTGTGTGTGTGTGTGTGTGTGTGTGTGTGTGTTTATGCATGTAAGCTAGCCAATAAATCCAATCAGCTCTCCTCTCCCCATCTGTCCTCACACTATCTCCATGGAGACCCGGGAGGAGAGCTGACATCTGTGTCGGGTGTCAGTCAGCTGCTGAGGTCAGCAGGATCACCTCTCATCTCCACAGATGACCACACAGCAGCTCCAACGGAGCGATGTCTCAGCCGCTCAAACCGCACCTTGTTGAGTGAAATGTGCGTCTTGCCAGAATCATTCCATTTTTGTTTTCAACAGGTTGGTCCTTTTAATAGCATTCTCCTTTCAAAGCATCCATCCATCCATCCATCCATCCAGTCTCAGTCTTCTGACCTTTGACTTGTACCACTCCTCAGACTCCTGGATGTTCTTGGTGGCCAGGCTCTCGTACTGCTGCCTGACATCACGCAGGGCGGCAGTGAGGTCAGGCTTGGCCACGTCCATCTCTATCTGGATGTGCTGCTCTTGGAACTGTGCCTGCAGCTCAGCCAGTTCCTGCACACAGCAAAGGACAGACAGACAGACAGACAGACAGACAGACAGACAGACAGACAGACAGACAGACAGACAGACAGATAGATAGGGATTAATAAAGCATATCTCATCATCTCATCTCATGTAGGATTAAAGTGGTTAAACAGATTTTCATGATTTACTAATTTAGCTGGAGGACCCCCTGGAACCACCTCAATTAAAGACCCCTGCGGGTCCCCGGACCACACTTTGAGAACCACTTGCATAGGGTTTGAGTATAGACACCTCAAGTAGGACTGGATGGCTTTGAGTTTGAACTACAACCACAAAGTTTTCCTTGATCACAAAATGTTACCCTTTCTACCTCTTTTTCTTTTTCTGGAGGAAAGTTAAAATCTCTTCAAGTTATCACTCCTTTAGCTTGATGAGGAGTAATTTGAATCAATCAATCAGTCAGTCAGTCAGTCAGTCAGTCAGTCAGTCAGTCAGTCAGTCAGTCAGCGAATGACATCTAGATCTTTTCTGGATCAGGGCCTACTTGAAAATCTTGGAGGTCAGATCAGTCAGGTGGGTCAGAGGAGAAACACTGTTCTAGGTCATACCCAGCGCGAGTTCATGAGACAACGGGGAGCTTCTGTCACCTGCCAGCTGTTCCCACGTGCCATCATTTATCCTGTCCCTCTTAATACCCCGCTGCCTCCATGCAGTGTGAGAGTAATCTCTACGCTGGTGACATGCACACACAGAGGCTCTTAAGCTGTATTATCTTTGGGTCTGCAGGAGACATGCTGAGTTCTCTGTGAGGACCTATTGGCATTGGTGGAAGGGAAGGGAACAACTCCAATTTATTTTACTTAATGAAAAGTAACAATGCCACCATGAGTGGCATCCAGTACGTACCTCCTCGTGGACCTTCCTGAGGAAGATGATTTCCTCCTGCAGAGATTCCACCTTCCTCTCCAGGTCCAAACGGGCCAGAGAAGCATTGTCCACATCCTGCAATACACACTCATCAGCATCCGCAGGACTTTTTTGTGTTGTCCTTTTAGCCTAAATGTCTGACTGTACCATGTGCCATTTACATTTCTGTCTAATGAAGTATTCAATCAATCAATCAATCAATCAATCAATCAATCATCATAATAATATTACACATTATTTAAAGAGCAATTGTTGAAAAAAAGACAATTATAATCAAAGAATAGAACAAAAACATTTATGTGTGTGAAAGTATGAAATAAAATAAACATTATGGAAAACCCTTTGAGAAAAGCAAGCGATAACAACAACTTAACGACGGAAACCAAACAATGCATTCAAGGCAAGCTCAATTCAAGCCTACATCATTATCATTTTGATGAATGTATCATTTAGATTTGTTATAATAGCATTAGTACCATGCAAGTGACCTTGCACAAGTTAGTGGGGACAATAGACCTGTTTTAATTTTTTTAATTAAGTTTCAGCTAAACCCAGCTGGTGGCTGCTTAGATGGTCATGATGAGCTTGGGACATACCGGTAGCTGTCAGGGGGTTAAGACAGCCTTTAAGCATCTGCTAAATGCCTAAATGTAGTAAATGACCACCTAAAACACCGTAATGCCAAATTCATGCCCTGTCGTGTCGTGCACTGAAAATAGCGGACAAGCAAGCAAACAAGATCAACAATTGGCACATGCGACGCGTTGTAAGCTTGTATGTCAGCTACTGTCTTAGGGTAAATGGAAGCAGGTCTTCGTATTCGCTAGGATCCGAAGAAGAAAAAAGTGTGCCACATTGTGAGCTTGACCGTCTGCTATTGTCATGCTATTGGCGATGCTGTATGAATCAGTCTTAAATGGGGCTTAATCAGCCACTGATGAGGTGGTGTCCATTAGAGTTAATTTCCAAACCATTAGTTTGATGCATATCCTGAAGGCAGGGTCTGCTCAGAGCCTCCTTCACACAAACCACTTACACTGTTAGCATCTCCAGGCAACCGACCAAACAGGAGGAAAAGGTAATTGAAGAAGAATTAAATTAAACCATCAACTGTCTCTCACAGAGGCATCATATTGTACAGCCTCTCTCTCCCACGCCTTTCCTATCTGTCTAGTTCTGTCACTATCAGAAACAAAGCAAAAATGCTTCAAAAAATGACATTATATATATATACGGGTATATATTATATTTCCTTAACTAGCACTTTTATCAACTGCGTCCTACAGCTTTAACCATAGGATACCCCACAAATATGTGTCTAATATGTTGGTTCAATGAGCTCATTATGATCTAATCCAGATAAAGGACAATAAACTAAATCCAAATTTAAAATGCTACGTTTAGCTCCATTAGATTGTCCCACCATTACCTGCTGTGAGTGCCATCTCGATCAGCATTGCATGACAGAACAATTCCCTAAGCAGCCACTTAGAGTGCTGGTGTGTTGCTCGCACAGTCTCTTCACTGTGGCCCCCTGCCCTCATGTGCCCAGAGGGCCCGCGGTGCCAGGGGCTCATACACATGAACAAACACACTTCCTGTCTGTCAGCACACGCGCGTGCACCAAACACACAGAAAACAACATTCCGGCACAACAGCATGCTTTGTCATTTACCCATGAACCCCTCTTTCCTCATCGGTCCAAGAACAATGGCATGTTGGGAGAATCAGCTTTCCTGCCCCAGAGTTGAGCCGGACAAAGCCTACTATTGAGACACATTTTAACACCATGACACACTGCTGGCATACAGTATGTTGCGACTGGCAACCCGTATGTAAAGCCGATGTGGTCCAGACAAATTATAAATCCAAAGAGTAATTCTGCGTTCAGACTGCCAGCTACAAAGCTACTACAAGACTACCATTTATTTGGAAGCCAACGACATGAAGACACACAAGGGACACGTACCGTTTCTAGTACTAGCTAGGGATGGGATAATATGAAAATTTCATATCACGATTATTGTGACCAAAGAAATCGCGATTTACGATATTATAGCTATAATCAAAATATCCCCAACATCCATTATCCTAGCTGGGGCGGAACATTTGCCAAAAAGTAGCAGATCTACAAGCTCACAAAGTGTTGCATTGCGACACGTTGTGAGCTTGTAGATCTGCTTCTTTTTGGCAAAGATATTGAGAGTGAAGATATCAAGTACGTATATTATAAGTACGTTTTACCAATAGAGGGTTTAAATGGTACCGGATATGCAGCTTGGCAAATAAAAGGTGAATTGATCCCAGTGCATGACGGAGGACGATTTCACGATAAATGTAATCTCCACGATACGATTATCACGATAAACGATAATATTGCTTATCGTCCCATCCCTAGTAGCCTACTAGCTGCTACAAAATCTACAAAGCTACAATCCAAGTTGAACTGACTTCAACTAAAGCTATAAAACTACAAAACCACCTAGTGTTGTTGAACCATTTCCATTCACCTTCTCTCTTCACACAATTCCTGCTTGTAATAGGAGTTCAGTCAGTCAGTTCCCTGTTATTTTTAACCCCAGGCTTTATATTTGTCTTGCTCGTCGGACGCATGCTTGAAGTCAGCAAGTGTTGATCAACAGCGACGCAGTGACAGATATGCTGCGTCGCATTGTAGCTTTTTAGCGGCCAGTGTGAACGCAGCATAGAGCGCCCACTCAAATGACTTATCAAGGAAGAAGGTTCTGATTAAGCCATCCAATAAGAGCTGTTCTGTAACAGTAAAACACTCTACAATACAGACAAGAGGGTGTGAGAAAAATCCAGCCTATATATATATAAAGTGAAGATTTTGTAAAGAATGGCTGCTTTGTGTAGGATAACACAATGATGTTGTCCTATGCTGTTTTCTTTGTCTGTGTTGTCAAATGTGGCTGTACTTAGTTCTACGCAAATCCAACTTTTAAGCTAACAACGATCCGCAATGCAAATGTTAGCTTGAAAATCTGTTATTTTGGCATGCGACATCAAGTGATTTATACGTCAATAGACCATCTTCTACAACTTCACATATGATGCATCACTTCAGCTGATGACTAAGGCTCTAAAACTCCACCGGTCAGCATCTGTCACCTCAGGAAGTGATCAATTCCCCTCCTTCACCCTTCCAAGTACCAAAGACAAGACACATTTCCATTTGTCTAGCAGGTGGACAGCCCTGTGAAGAGGCATGAGACACATTACACCGGTACGACCTCTGAGGACACGAGGAGACAGATGAGACATTCTGGCAGCATGGGGAACCCCCGTGAGGCTGAGCCCAGATCAATAGCACAGTATTGACCAGAGCTTTCCTTGAAACAGAGCCTGACACCATCTCCATACTGCACAAATAAAGCCTGCAGCAAAGATGTTTAACATCAAGTAGACGTATAAATTAAATTAAATAAATTGTTATGTTATTTACTAATTTATTTATTTATTTATTAAGGGAAATTTCGATTTGAGTGTTACTTTAGATGACATCTGTCATACCCAGTATGGTGACATAAATAAAGGCTTGAGGGAGGGGTGATGGAATACAAAATGTTTAATCAAAGAACAGCACTGCTGGCAATAGGAATGGTATTCTTCCTGTGCACTAATAATGCATACAACGTCTCTGTGTGTGTTTCACAAAACGGACGTGTGCCTATAATTGTGTTTGCCTTTTCGAAATACTTTGGGGAAGCCTTTGTTCTAACCACTTAAAGGAGACATCCAGACCAAAACACATATAGGGTTTAATCTGCCTTTCCCTTCATACCTGCTTTAGTCAATTTTTTTCATAGCTGCCCCTGTTGCTAGATTTCGGCTGCCCCTGTTGCTAGATTTTGCGGCCTCTCTCATAACTAACACAGTGGATTGTCCTTAGGCAAGTGCGGTCATTTCTTGAACTTCAAAGTTAGTATTTTTTTATTGGATTGTGTTTACACAACGTCCTGAGACGAACCATACCACTGTTTTGACCTCACAGGCACCCTTACTTGTCAAACAGACCCCTCCCTCCCCTCCCTTTCTAGCCTCTCCTCTCCCTGCTCTGGTGCAGAGCAGAAGCCGTTTGACAAGTAAGGGTGCCTGTGAGGTCAAAACAGCGGTTTGGTTGATCTCAGGACGTTGTGTAAACACAATCCAATAAAAAAATACTAACTTTGAAGCTAAAGAAATGACCGCACTAGCCTAAGGACAATCCACTGTGTTAGTTATGAGGGAGCCTGCGAAATCTAGCAACAGGGGCAGCCGAAATCTAGCAACAGGGGCAGCTATGAAAAAAATCGACTAAAGCAGGTATGAAGGGGTATGATAAAAGGCAGATTTAACCCTATATGTGTTTTGGTCTGGATGACTCCTTTAAGCCCATTGTGCTTTGTTGTGTAAGGGGGGAGGGGGATACAAAAGTAGATAGCCTAAATAAATACATTCAATTGAATACATTCAAAATATTGTACCTGTCTGAATGATTGCAGGTTGTGCTCTGCCTCCTCTTTCTGCATCATCTCCTCCTGCAGCCTGGGAGAAGGAGCACCACAGAGAGAATTACATAATGCTGCCACACCCACTGCTGCTTGTACTGTGCTGGGTGGGAAGCCTGTTCCAACATGCCACCAAAATATCTCTCCATTGAATCATTACGCTACATTTAACCACAACAATGACAGCAAAACACAGCCTGCAGCAACCATCTTAAAAACAACGGGGTTAAATATATATATATTTGTAAAATACATATATTTGTATCATGTGTTGTTTTTAATCAATAGGCCTAATTGTAAAGGGAGATGTGACTGATCATGACCAAGATTTACAATAACAGTCAGGCTGCGCTGCATGCATATCGTCGTGTGGAAACCTTGTATGTCCAAAACCGTTCGTTTTATATTTATCGTTTTAAAAATGATCTAAACTAGTGAAGTGCGAGGCGTTGTGTTCTTGTAGATCGGCTATTTTCACTAGTTTTGTGCAATAGTCTTGTTTGATGAAGCAGGGCTTTACTTTACAGAAAAACGTACAAATTTGAAACTTGGAGATACAAGGTTTCTGCCCGACTGTGACGATATGAACTATGTGGAAAACTGCCATGAGAATGAGCTCAGACAGCTATTAATGATGTCTTTCCAGACGTGCCAAGGTCTATTGTTATCCCAAGCTGCCCCCTGCACATTGAAATCATTGTGTTCATTCATGTACTGTATCACTGAGAGTTGCACTGTACACTGTACACTACAGTATGTAGGTTATTATTTCAAACAGAGCGGAGGCTTTCCGTGTTTCTCTTTGCACTCAAATAGCTTTCAAATGAGCTCATTCTCATGGCAGTTTTCCACATAGTTCATATCGTCACAGTCGGTCAGAAACCTCGTATTTCCAAGTTTCACATTTGTATGGTTTTCCGTAAAGTAAAGCCCTAGTTCATCACACAAGACAATTGCACAAAACTAGTGAAAATAGCCGATGTGCGAGGCGTTGTGTGCTACCCGACAATGATGATATTGATTGATTTACTTTTGCCTGAGGCGCTCGATGTCATCCCCCAGGTTGTCCCGGTCCACCTCCACGCGGCCCTTGTCGTTGGTGAGCTGGTCCACCTGCCTGCGCAGCTCACGCAGCTCCTCCTCGTACAGGTCCGGGATGCGGTTCCTCATCCCCGCGCCGCGCAGCGTCTCCAGCTCGGTGCTCAGCGCCTTGTTCTGCTGCTCCAGGAAGCGCACCTTTACAGGGATGGGATATCGTTATTATCGTTTATCGTGAAAAAAACACAATAATCTTATCGTGAAGATTTACATTTATTGTGAAATTGTCCTCCGATCAATTCACCTTTTATTTGCTGAAGTGCAAATTTGGTACCATTTAAACCCTCTATAATTATTGGTAAAACGGACCTGGAAATAACATATGCCTACTTTTTTCACTCTCTACCCCAATCTCTTTGCCAAAAAATAGCCGCAGGTTAATGGATCTTATGGATGTTGGGAATATTTTGATTATCGTGATACTCATAATATCACAAATCGCAATTTCTTTGGTCACAATAATCGTGACATGAAATTTTCATATCGTCCCATCCCTTTACAGAACAAAGTATAGGATATCAAGAAGGTGCACCAAAATAACACAACATTGCAGTCCCCATCCATTGAGTTCAATGGACAGGTCAGTCGTGGGTGGCGCCATCTTGTGAGGTTCCATCGCAATTCATTTTGACATCGGAGTGATGTCACATTTATTTCCCTTATGTAGGCTATATCTACTGAAGTAGGCTACACAAGTATTCAAAAGTAATAAATTACGAAGTACAATTTTCTTTATTACCAATGCATTGCTATATTGAAATGTAGCCTATTTACTACATTTAGCCTATATTTATTTATTTATTTTATTCCTGATATTTTCAGAAATGTTAAAACAATGGTGAAAATAGCAGATTTACATGCTCACAACATGGTGCAACGTAATTCCTGTGAGATTGTAGATCGGCAATTTTCACTAGGCTATGTTTGAAGTAGGTCTTAAGAGTTTTTTTCATAATTCATAATAGACTGTATCCTGTATGTAGACTAGCCCATGCTGCCACGCCCCACACATCTGCTTGTTTGTTTGGGTCCCTTGACTCCCTTCTCATAAATACTGGCGCAAAAAACAAGTAGGCCTAGGCTACAAACAATAATATTTCTGTTTGCAAGCGAAGTGGAAAAAAGTCATCATTCATGGGCTTGCAAAATAAACTCCACAAGTTAAAACAACAAAGTTGAGAACTCCACCACATGCAGGCGGGCACCTTGTCGATGTAGCTGGCGAAGCGATCGTTCAGGTGCATCATCTCCGCCTTCTCGTTGGTCCTGTTGGCCCGGAACTCCGTGTTGATGGCGTCCTGCAGGGCGAAGTCCACCACGGTGTCCCCGCCGTGCAGGCCGGCGGCCCCGGATCGTGCGCCAGGCCCGGCCGAGCGCAGACGGAGCGTCGTCTTGGAGGTGGAGATGTGCGGAGCGGAGGAGAGGCTGTAGGACATGCGGGATGCGGAGGAGGAGCGCACCGGGCTGGAGTACTGGCGGCTGGAGGAGGAGGAGTAGGCGGTGGAGCGAGAGCCCGAGCCGGGACCTCCGAACATCCTGGCGTAGGAGGAGGACGAGGAGGAGGCTGGTCTGCTGCTGCTGGTCCGGCTGCTCATCATCATTGCGGTTATTATAAATCCGGAGGAGGCTGCGTTTGTTTGCGTCAAACTCTTGTCTGCTTTATTGCTTCTCACCGGGGTCCTTCCTAACTCCTTCTTTCTTCTCTCAAGTTCCAAACACACCGTCCACTAAAACCCAGCGAGAGCTCCGCTGCGGTCCCGCCTCGGTTCTTATAGTCCACCACTCCCCCCGTATGCAAATGACATAACGGTGCAGAGGGGGAGAGAGAGAGAGAGAGAGAGAGAGAGAGAGAGAGAGAGGAGAGGGGAGGGGGGGTGGGTGGGTGAGTGAGTGACTCGTGTGGGAGCCTGTAGGAGTGGTCCCTGCATGGGGCACAGTGAGCAGGCTTCCCCGCATTGCACCTCTCTCTCCCTGTCTGTCTGCTATTGTTGTTCCTCGGGTGTTTCCCACTCACAAAGCAAGGAATGCCATTGAACTGCATGTGCCCTCCATATCCCCACTCCCCTCCATTACCCCGATGAGAGACGGCCTGGGCTATTGTGGGCTTTAGATCACACAGTTTCACTAATGAAAGCTGATCCCAGAGCTGTGTCCCCTGGCTGTGTGTGTCCCCTAGCTGGCTAGCACACACACACTGTGGTCTGCTCTGCACAGAAGTAGAGATAGAGGCTGAAAAACAGCCAAAAAAGGGCACATATTCCTGAAAGAGCGAGATTTCCCCTTAAAGGACTCAGGCCAAATGGCCATCATAATGCTACCTGAAGAGGCTTTTATTAACCACTTGGGTGGGGAACGTTAGTCCAAAATAGCGATGTAAATTGTAGATGTGGGAAATGGTGCACAGTAACAGTGTGGGTATGAAACATTGATTATGTGCTGGTATAGAGAATAAAATAAAGACAAACGCAAAGTGAGATCTGCTATTTTCAAATAATGGAAACTATGAAATGCCCGAAAGTAGTGACACCAGGTTGAAGGCATCTGTCTGCCATTCCAATAACCAGGACTATACCTACAATCGTATAACTATGCAGTCTTGCACTAGTGACTAGACAATAATTTATTATTAAGAGAATGAAAACAAAATGACGTTTCCTCATGCTATTTCATGTGTGATAGGTCATTGCACCTTCTTAATGATGAGAAAACCTGTGTTTTCCTGCCCAGTGTAACAGGTAGACAATAATACAGTCGGTTGTCTACTGTTATCCTGGACAGTCAGCTCCCAATCTCCATTCGAGCCACACATTGCAGTGGTCACTGAATTCTGTAGGTTGCATGTTATAAAATTCGAAAAATCAGACCCTCCAAATGATCCAGAATGCTGCAGGATGCTTGGTCTTAAACCAGCCAACGTTTTCACGTTCATGGGGTTGGAAAAAGGGCCTTTCTGTGTTGAGTTAACATGTTCTCCTAACCCTAGGGTAGGTACCCTCATAAAAACAAGCAGTAGTCCTGGTCTCTATATACTGCCTAATGGAGGGGAAAGGAACTGGTTGGAATAACGTGCTCCTTACAATCCACACGCTACGTCCAGCTGGGGAAACTGCCCCCTGTCAGGTGAGAAGAAGCAGCTTGGACTCCTCATGCATAGAAGGAAGCATGAGGTCAGTCCGTTGTTCTCCCCAGGTTGGCAGAGGGAGTGTAGCGCCCAGGATTACATTGATTAGACAATTGACACCAGATGAAGAAAATGAGTTACAAAAATCGTGGGATAAAAAAAAATATAAGAAAATCAGTATGTGCGTATAGGCCTATGCAGACCGACTGTAATTTTCTGGTCAAGAAGATATGGAGCCAGACCAACATATTTTGAAGATGATGTGGGAGTGTCGACTCGAGTCTCAAGTTTAAAGTTTACATTTTGAAGTCTGCATTGATATCTCTATTACCGAATATGACTCTGTTAAACAACATAAGAGCACTTGACATATGATTGACAAGCATTGGCATTAAAGGTGATACACCATGCATTTAAAAAGTATTTATGTCATATTGTTTATGTCCCAAAAACGTTTTTCAAAAGGTTTGAGGCTAAATTACCACTCCTGAATAGAGCATCGCAGTGAGGTGTCGGAAGCAAGCTGGCCATTCATATTTACCATAGGGTTTTTCCATTATCAGCCACAAAGTCGTAGCAATTCAATGTACACTTACCACTAGGCTGGTGGTTGTAAAATGGTTCCATATGCTCCTGTAGAACTCCCGAGTATGTATGCAATCACTCTAGTTTTAGTAAAAACACGTTTTAATCAAGATCGCACGGAGAAGAACTGCATTTCCCATACTGCTAAACGTAAAAACGACGTCTGTGATTGGTCTAGCTTCTTCTTCTTTCACATATCTTGCGGTTACCGCGGAAGTAGCTTACTGCCCCCTGTCTGCCCGGCAGATTATTGCACATCAACAGAACTCCGTGAGCGAATACTTTCTTTTACAAATATGATGCACTGTGTTAAAGATGACGATAAGAGAGTCCACAGAGATGATAATCACTACATTTCAGGCCATAAGCTGGCCTGGATAACTAAACTGAGCGTGATTTAAGGGCTATATTTCAGGAAACAAGACTGTCATTCGCAATGCATTCTGGGAGTGTAGTTTCCGCAATTTTAAAAATAATGATGTACACAGTCTTGTACCCTGCCCTTTTTTTCAGCTTTCGAATTAATCTTTGCATTCAAAAAAATGTGAATATTGTCATGATTCCTCTCCAGCCGAGGTGGCTTTGTCCAAGGCTTAAAAACGTTTAAATAAATACTTTATGAAATGTCTATGCAAGAAATGAATGGAGAAAACGCTTCCGACACCAGAGTGAGGACGGGGTGGGGCTTCAACTGCGATGCTCTATAGAGAGCCTCTCTCATTTTTTAATGGCTCTCAGAGCATTTTCAGCTGCAGTACCAACTTTGGCCTGAACTGCGCCGTCATCATCGGCAGCAAATCTGGATAGCCTGTTTTGAGAACCCGTGGGATATCTTTTAACCTTCGCCTTCTCAAAACCAGAGAAAGACACAACGGTCAGAAATGGGACTTTGTGAGGATAGAAGGTGCAAGTGGGACCCCAAAAAAAGGTTTTAAAATAGGAAAAGTGAAATTTCATGGTGTATCACCTTTAAGCATTGGCATTAAACAAAAGAATCATGCACCTGGCTTTGTTGAGCATCTTTCTACACAAACACAATTGGCCCGTGTTTGGAGGCTGGAAGCCAGGCGGGGAGGGTGATAATTACACTGCATGTAATCCTTATCCTACGGGCTGGGGCGGCACCTGTCAGCAAGGAGTGTCCTCCAAATGGGGGCTCCTCATTTAGATAGGTGAGTTAGTATGAGAAAAATCAAACCTCGGTTCGAAGTGAAGCGGTGAACTTTTATTCTATGTGTTCTAGAGTTATGAACTCTGTGATCTATACATCTATACAGTTATGGACTCTGTGATCTATTCATTCTTTATATATATTCTGAATTCTACATTCTTTATATATTCTGAATGAATATATAAAGAATGGAGGGCCGAATTATCATGTGAAGCTTGACCAATCCTCAAAGTATCCATTCATCAGACCGGGAGGGACACTACACACATATTCTGGACATACAGGACAGATAAAACCTGTTCATTCTGAACTGAAATGGCCATATATGGACATGGGACACACATTTTGCTTTTGAAAAAGCCTGTTCATTCTGGACTGAGATGACCATATATGGACATGAAACACACATTTTGTTTTAGAAAAAACCTGTTCATTCTGGACTGAAATGACCATATATGGGCGTGGGACACACAAAGCCACTCATTGGAAGCGGTTTTCACTGCTTCAAAAAAGGGGAGAAAAAACTAACAAAAAACTACAACAAAGAATCAACTTTAAAATACTCCTCCCCACCTACAGGACACTACAATAAACTAGCTCCCCTCTACCTCTCAGACCTCCTCCACCATCATCAGTGGTGGAAGAAGCACTCATGTTTTGGACAATCAATAATCATCAAGTAAAAAATAAAAATAAAAACAATACCACAGAGTAAAACCATATGAACTAAAGGTGCTGAATTCAAAATATTACCTATAAGTCAAAGTACAAAAGTATTTAGTATTATGCAGATTACTCTTTTCAGAATCATATTAGTCTAGTATCGACTATTCGATATAGACCAGCTATTCTAAAATAGTAGGTCTACAAGCTCACAACATGTTGCTTTGTGACGTGTTCTGATCTTGTAGGTCTGCCATTTTTGAAAGCTCTGTTATTAATGATTTGATTAATTTTATTATTACTAAATTGAAATCTTCAAAGTAGCCTAATAGTAACTAAAGCTGTCAAATAAATGTAGTGCAGTAAAATGAACATTCTAATTTCAAACTTGGTCTCAGTAAAATGGAGCTGCTCAGTGCCAGACTAGCAGTAGGGGAGAGCGGGGTAAACTGAGACACTTTTTACATTTGCTTCCGAACTAAAAGATATATCAGTAAAAATGTACACATTTACCAGTAATTTGGGATGTTTCCTAGTAACAATGGAAGTTATCAGAACATTATTCAAGACAAAAGGCAGAGAAAATATGATTGTTTAAAAAAAAAAGTGGTCTTGTGTCTCAGTTTACCCCAGGACCGGGGTAAACTGAGGCAGACAGAGAAATCAACGGGGTAAAGTGATCCACTCACTTTTTTCACTTTAAAACTACCATAAAAACACAAAAACCCAGTTAACCAGGTTAAATATGTACAACACAAAAATGTACATAGCAGAAAGTCTTTTAATAGGATTTGTCCTGTCATTTCCACCCATGTGTCAAATAATGTGACACATGGGCAGAAAGAAAAAACTAAAAACCCTATAAAAATTGATAGAAGTGTTTACCAAACTTTCCTCAGTTGATCCTTATGTAATTTCTCCTGTAGAATGCATTTCTGCAAAGTATATTGTTGTATTGTGCATAACTAATGAGATAATTAGCAAATTTAGTCCAATATACGAATTATCTCATTAATTATGCACAATACATACAAATATATATAAGAAATGGGGACCGGGTCACAGGGAAAATTACATAAGAATCAAGAAAAGTTTGGTATACCCTTTAATCAGGTTTTTAGAGCTTTCTCCATGTCTATCATGTTGGGATAATGTGAGATAGTGTCTCACTTTACCCCGAAGCAATTGTCTCACTTTACCCCACAGCCACATTTTGGGAAAAGGGATATTTTCATCAATTCAGGGTAATCTTCAGCTAGCATCTATATGGATTTATAAGTTGGTAGTTCATCAACATGTATGATATAAAATGTTGTCCCTGCATCAATTTGCTTTGACACAACAGTTGATTTTGTGACAGCAAGAAAATTCACTTTTACTTGCAAAAAAAAAAAAGCATGGTTTCTCTCTTCATGGCAAGTGGGAAATTCAAAGGGCTTGAAAATATAATGGTCACATGACCACAAATGTGTTCCATTGCCTAGATACAGGGGGTGTCTCAGTCCCCTATATTGACTCAGCATGTTTTTGTTTTTTTTCTCTCTTCCAAAAATTATGTTTTAGCAAATTCAACATAAAAAAGGTGGAACCAGGGCGAAACAAGGCAGATAGAGTCAGCTGGTTGGTCAGTCAGGGACCAACCAGAAGGCTAACAAAGGGTGAATTATATCCAACCAGGAGAGTAGAGAGAACTCAGACAGAATATAAACAAGTGAATTTGGAAGTGATGATAAAAAGGAATGAGCAGACACAATTGGAAAAGTATTAAAAGGGCTCTCTCTCCTGATTGGCTGAGATTTTGACACCCAATTGTAACTGCATTTACTTTACAAACAAACACTCTATCTATAGCAATGATTAATTAATACGAATATAATGTTTTAACCGTAAAAAAAAGAAACGCTTTTTAAAACCAAAACATCCTTTTAATTAAATATAAAAAAAAAAACGTTTTTTTTTTTAAATACCAAAACATATCATTTACACTGTAACGATTTTTTTAAATACTAAAACATATCATTTACACTGTAAATGAGTGTAAATTATATGTTTTGGTTTAAGGGCCTATTTATGATTGTGGAACTAAAAGTCTCCGGAACCTTTCCACGGACGATGTTTCTGGTCGGAACTGTGTACGTCTGGAAACACGTGTATTTACATTTGCCTGGCTGTCAGAGTTTTTACTGTCAACAATGGATGCTCTGAGGGTTTTAGAGCTGTACAGTGGCATTGGGGGGATGCATTATGCTTTAAAAGGTATGTACATCATGTATGCTTATTATTTTCTTAGATGTTTTCAACCAGGCTAACGTGGTAGCTGACGACACAGTAAAGTAAGTCCTATGTCAAACGGAGACCCCAAGAGTACAAGTACGTGTGTGGTTCTTAGACTTTTTAATTTCAAGGACCCCCATAACTCGTCTCTAGAGTTTTTAAACCTCAAGAAAGGAACCCTGCCGACGCTGGTGAATGCTAACCTGGTATTCGGAATGGAAACCCCGTCACATGCAACTGACTATAAACCTAGCTATAGCCTAGAAGCATACTACACTTCACAGAAAGTAAGAGCTAGCCTACACTAACGCTATATAACCAGAGCTAGAGCTAGAGCTACAGAATATAATTAATAATAGTAATAATAATAATAATAATAAGTCAATCACTAGGCAAGCCAAGTCAATTTGTCACGTTCAAGTTGTTTCCACACAGCATGAATCATTAAGGCACTAAAACATTTGAATGCTGTTAAAAATCAGATGGAGGTAAAATGGAACATAATTAATTACAGTAGGCTACATAATTATTATTTTCTTTTCATATAAAATGAAGGCACGTTCTAACTAATGATAAACGTGGCCGACGACATGTTATGACATTGGGAAAGGTAGTTCAGCTAGCCTAGTACATACCTATGCTATACTTGCAGTATACAGTTTACAGTTTAGGCATTTAGTAGACGCTTTTAATCCAAAGCGATTTACAATGGACCCTATTCACGTCCCGCCAACTGAGCAACTTCCTGGTGCTGACGTCACGCTTTGAAGGGGAAACCCTACTAAAAGCCCATAGTTAACACAGAAATCGCAAATTTAATGCAATTTCCGAATAGTAAAGTATAAAATACGGCTAGCACGGTCAAGAACACAATATAGTAAAAGGCACAAAGCATTATAATTTACTTTACCGTTCAAAATAATGATTTGTTGGCGTTGGCGATTTCTGTGTTAGTTTACCCTTCAAAGCTGACATCATCAGCACCAGGAAGTTGCTGAGAAATTTGCTGAGTGGGCGGGCCGTGAATAGGGTCTATAAGCAGGTGATACATCCTGAGTCAAAACCAACAAAGGGTCAAACTCGTTTTTCTGCTATACCACCAAAATGTGGAAAGCCTTACCAAAGGCCATAAAGGAGTGTGGATCACTAGCATCCTTTAAAATTGCCCTGAAAAACCACTTACAGGCAGCAGCCGTTCGCAACTGGTAAAAAAATGAACCTAGCCCAACCCTACCCTCCCCTGCCCCTTCTTTGTATATACTGTGTGTTTAGACTTACTGTTTTCTTTTTAGTTTTTATTTACATATCTACTGCATAGTACTGTGTTCTATTTGTCTGTCATTCAATGTTATATGAGATACTTCAATGGTTTCCAGTGGAAATAAGCTTAGTCTTTTCATGGATCTCCTTTTAGTAGACCTTGTACCAGTGAACTGTACCGTCATGAAACTGTACCTTTTCCTATGCAAACTTCTAATAAAGTCTTCAATCAATCAAAACTACTAATCGAAGCCGAGGCCGAATTGGCCCGAATCGCATGAAAGAGCCCTGACAGCACATGGTTGGTTCTACAGACTCCAAATTTCGCACACAGATAGCTCAGATCTTTGCCTACGTTCTTAGCTAGGTTTGTGTAATGGGGTTTGCATTACACAGACTTCGGCACGTGCGTTCCCCGCCGCAGCAGGGAGTGCAGTGCCCGGCCTCGACCCGACCCGATACGCGGTTTTCCGGAACCGGCGCGAAAGGTTCGGAATCTCCGTATGCGGAGCTGATGTCTGACATCAGGGTTTTCAGGAACCGGCACTGTGTCTGCAGAGATCTCCATATGGGCATAAATGGACACAGGCAAACAGATGTTCAAAACGGGTCCTATGACAACAGGTATAATGGGGTTTGTATTAAAGGGTGGGTCATTCATTCCCTATTTACATCGTTCCTGAGTAGGCCGGTCCCCGACTAGACGCTCGCTCGCCCGCCCGACAGACAGATACATAGATCTCCATATATGGGCATAAAATGGACACAGACAGACAGATACAGATATCTCCATATATGGGCATAGATGGACACAGGCAAACAGATGGTCAAAACAGGTCCTATGACAACAGGTATAATGGAGTTTGCATTAAAGGGCGGAGCATTCATTCCCTATTTACATCGTTCCTGAGTTGGCCGGTCCCTGACTCGGGTGGCCGAGCTTCTAGTCACTATAATAAGCAGTATAGAGCTAAGATAGCCTACAGCATTTTTTGCAGGCTAGTGGACATCTGGCAACTGGCATAGTTACCATAAATCAGTTTTATGATAAAATGCAAGTGTTTCTTTTTTTTGTAATATCTTTCATTAGCTGTAGATCTAACGTTTTGCCAAATAGACACATAAATCTGTGCCAAGAATGACACACAACTCTGAGATCGGCTCAGTAGTCTGTCCAGATTGATAGATCTGCTCCTCAACTGCGTGATTATTTTCAGACAAATAGGTGGAAAATCCTATCTATCACAGATACTATATGTCCTATAACCATTTCTAAGTTTTTGAAAGCTCTACTGTTGATGTCGTCCTTATTTTGACCTTTGATCTCATGTCATACTACGTGTTGGATATTAACCAGGTTGTTCTTATTTCTAAGGATTATAAGGACTGTTTTTGTTGTAATTTTTTGTTAAATGAACTCTGACTAGTGTGAAAATGTAAACAGGTCCATTTGGTTCCTCTGAGTTACACATAGATACATTAAATAACAGTGTATTTAACTGTGCTGCATCAGTCAGAACAATCCAGGTCATGCAGCTTTCTCTCCCTCTAGAGAGCAGCGTAGCAGCACAGGTTGTGGCCGCCGTGGACGTTAACACCACAGCCAATGAGATCTACAGGCACAACTTTCCGGACACGCCCCTCTGGCCCAAGACCATAGAGGTGTGTGTTGGTGGGGACAAGGGTGGGCGGGGCGGTTGACCACATTCAACTTGGCCTACATTCTGAAGTCTAGGAATTTTGAACAGTTCTGTTGTGCTGACACTGTCCCGTGACTCTAGCTTTTTAATTAGGTGTTTAGGGTAAAAGTGTAACTGCAGAGGTTTTACTGAGGACTAAAGGTCCAGTGCTTGCTCATGAAAAGTAAGCATTTGTATTGGAGACAGTCGGCTGTCTCCTGGTAGGGCTGGGCAATTAACCAAATATATACTGTATTGAAACTCCTATTTAGAACCAATAACTGACTTATAACAGAATAATCGAGAAGCATTGATTTCTTCTTAACCACATAACCCTTGTATTTATACTTTGTTGTACAATATTGTCATACACAAATTTTGAAAATAGCCGCTCTACAAGCTCAGAATGTGTTGCAATGAGCAGGTAGATATTGCTATTAGATACTGCTATTTTCAAGAGGCGAAGGCTCTTGGCCTTCATTAGATACTGCTATTTTCAAGAGGCGAAGGCTCTTGGCCTTCATCGCTTATTGTGTGTTTTTTGTGTCAAATAAAGTGGAAATGTGAGTATTTTGTCCTCTATTAACATGAAATTTGGGACGTAATACCTTTTTCATAATTTGATAAACTGGATTTTTATCACTCATGAGAAGTCTCATGAGAATGTTGCACCTCCCCTCCTCCACTACTTGAGCAGATCTACAAGCTCAAAACGTATTGTCTTGTGAGCTTATGTTGATCTGCTATTTTTTGCAAAGTATTAGGTGTAGAGGGGACCAAGTATTGACCCTGGGGGACCCTGTTCAAGGTATATAGTGTTTAAGTGGCTAAACATTGAACCTAGTATAAAATGACTGACACATTTTAATGTTATTATGGAATACTGTTGTCTTCAGTCATTATGACATGGCAGTGTTGTCTTGTTGATTTATTCTGGAGTTGGTATGGCACTGTTTGTGCCTAATACTGTATATGCTTTCATGTCTTTGTTTGCAGGGGATGACACTAGATAAGTTCAACAAATTATCATTTGACATGATTTTGATGAGTCCACCATGTCAACCCTTCACCAGGTAGGTTTCACATCTCTGTGCGTATGAGCGAGAGAGAGAGAGAGAGAGAGAGAGAGCGAGAGAGAGAGTTATACTTATACATCCAGCCCTCCAAAATAATTCCATAGTTATTTATCAGCACAAAACTGCTCCCATTTTATTCTTTCTACCACCATGTATGTTTTTCAGCTTTATTTTTATTTTTTTGTGTCTCTGTACAGAATCGGTTTGCAGGGAGACACGGCTGACCCAAGGAGCAAGAGCTTTCTCTATATTCTCAGTCTGCTCCCAAGGTCAGACACAGCTCTTATCAACCAAAACTACTCACTCTGTCCTACAATGTGTCCTTCTGTCTGTTTGAATGGCTGGCATTTGTCCTAGATGTGATCATGATGCAGTCATTTTACAGTCAGTGTTAGTTCTAGCTCACCTCTGTAGTGGATGGGCTTCCCCTCTTTGTTGCCACCAGTCTATTTCCGTAGCCACTAGCCACTTCCTACTCATAGAATAAGGCATTGTTCAGTGATGGGCTCTTGCTGGTTTTGAGATGCTGGTGCAATTGCTGAGATAAGGAAATATTTGATTGAGGCAAACAAAGAAATAACAGATAGAAAAATTAAGACTTTATTAGTACTTTAGTTGTTGTTTTTATAGCTTTATTCCATGCTGAAATAATTATTTATTGAACAATGGTGAGATTATCTCTTGTAAACCCTAGATCATACATGGGCAACTGGCGGCCCGGGGGCCACATGCGGCCCCCACCTTCACTTAATGCAGCCCTCAGGTTAATACCGGAATACTGATATATTATTGATTTCAGCTGTTACAATTCCAAACATGACCTGCTTTAATTCTGTCTATATTAGTAGCTTAATGACTAGTTTAGTAGTATTATCTTTTATGTCCAATGTAGGTTTTTGTATTTAGGTTCATAAAGTTAACATGAGTATATAACTAAATGTGTTTGAAATTAAATCAAAATGTTACATTTCAGGATTCCAATAAAAAAAAAATAAAAAAAAAATCAGGATTCCAATTCAAAAGAAGCAAAAATAGCCGATCTACAAGCTCAAAACGCATCGCGCTACGATGCGTTTTGAGCTTGTAGATCTGCTATTTTTGCTTCTTTGTATGAGATAATAGAAAGTGACAAAGTAGGACGTAGCAATATGCAATGTGGCCCTCTGGAGTGAAGGTGGACATATAGTGGTCCTCGCCATCATTAAAGTTGCCTACCCCACCCCTGCCCTAGATAATAGATATACAGTGACTCTTTCATTCTACCAGTAATAACTTTCAATAGCTTAGCCTTTGTGCCATTGTAGCCATTGTGAAATCAACTTTAGAATGTTTAGTTCTCAACATTACCAACCTGAAAAGGCTGCTCACTTTATAATTGTATAATGCACCAAACACAATTTCACAGATCTTTTGATTACATCAACTAATTGGTAGGTTGACAAATACCATTAAAGACTATTAATCGACTGAATGGCTTCAGTCGAGTAGACCTACTGGCCTACTATTTACAAAATATTACCGTATAACGAAAAAAACATCGCATGGATGCACCTGGGACGTATCCTCAGTGATGTAGCCCAAGCTCATCTGGGTTTCGGGTCTCGCAACATCATACCCCTCGCCTGGGTGACCCAGCCGGGGTTGAGCAAGTCCCGACTTACGTCCCAGTAGCTACCCACAATCAGTCCCAGTGTTGTTGCAGGGAGGGACACAGCTGGTCTGTTATAGGTCCATGTGGTGTAGGCAGGTTTTCCTTGAGCCACCCGATCCTCCAATCAATAAGCGCTTCCCTCACTGTGACATGCTCATTTGTTCCTATTGAAACATCGATTGATTGATTGATTGATTGATTGATGTATTTGACGTGGACATTACAATCACATTGGATGGACCAGATGCATTGCTTAAGTGTTGTAGTAGCACGTGTGCACATTTTCAACAACTGTCCCCCTCCCCGCCTGTAGGCTGGCCACGCCCCCTCGATTCATCCTGCTGGAGAATGTCAAGGGATTTGAGACCTCCTCGGCAAGGTAACCATGGAGACTAGAGAACACTGGTTCTCAACGTGAGGAGGTTCCATGGGGTCCCCAGCTAAATCACTGATAGTTAGGAACCAAATGGAACCTCATGCGCCTGTAAAATAATATTACACTGTAGATTGGAATCCCAGAGATAAAGATCATGCAACATGCTGAAGTTTTTTATCCACAATTTTGTAACCCTTATTTCACCCAGGGGCCTTTTCCACAAGCAAAGAACTGGTTTGGGTTCTTTCTCCCGCCTATGGGATGGCAACTTTCTTGGAACCTTAGTTCGTTCTTGCGAAACGGCCGTGAACCAACTTTTACGGTTCAGAACCAACTCGGTTCTCGGTGGAAAAGCTCACCTCTGGTTCATCCCATAGGCGAGAGAAAGAACCCGAACCGGTTCTTTGCCGGTGGAAAAGGCCCCCCAGTGCCAATTGCCTGGGAACTACTCTCCCACTGCCAAACTTGGGAGAGCCCCGAACTCAGCTCATGCTTCCTTCAATGCACGAGGAGTGAGCAGACTCGCTTCTTATCACCTGACAGGGGATAGTTTTCCTGGTAGGTCGTAGCGCATGGAAGGAACACGTTATTCCAACCAGTTCCTTTCCCCTTCATCAGGCGGCCCGGCTGACCAAGGCGAGGCAGTATAGACTCCACACAGAAAGGCCCTTTCACCAACCCTACCTAGGGTATGGGCACTAATGACGTGGAGGAGAGAACAGCAAATTAGCATATATAGCTCTTCATTGCCGATTTTGGAGAACAGGACAGCCGACAGGCCAGTATCGACCCACTTTTTGGTTTTACATTAATGTCGTGCAGCAGCCGGTATGGATATGGTACAAAATGTACTGAAGTGCCCAATATATCGGTGGAACCGACATGCCGGACGGGCAATCACAAGTGGAGACAGCGAGGGTGGGTCCAAGCGGTGGGGCCCGGGGGGATGGAGGGTAGTCCCCATGGCAACTTGGCGGGCAGCCAATTTGTAAGTGGGTCAAGCTTTGACCTTCCCTGGGGATTCTGGCTAAAGAAAACCCTGTAGCTTTTCTAAAAGCATGATTAGACTGACCACCTGCCAGTATAGCTAAAGAATGTTGCCTTCTGCCTTCTCTCACAGAAAATGTTTGACTCCTTCACCTTGAGCATCTGAACTTTCTTTCCAAAATGCTTTTTTTTATATAAAAAAGAAAGAGGGAAAGACCTATAAATCTGGAAAACACATATTTCTTAGAATAGACGATTAAAACACAATTTTGGTTGTTCTTTGTGTCGTCCAGACATGATATTGGTCTTGACTTCTTGTTTCTGTTCTTTATTTAGGGAATCATTGGTGGAAACACTGAAGAATTGTGGATACACTTTTCAGGAGTTAATGGTGTCCCCGACAAGTGTAAGACCTCAACTATGCACTTTGGCATTGTCCTATGCCAAATAAGTTTTAATTATACTTGTCATGATAAGCCAACTAAGACTCTATTATACAGTACATCATATTCCAAATGATACTCAATTTGTCATAATCCTCTCCTCTCATTTCTGAACACAGCTTGGCATCCCAAACTCGAGACTGCGATACTTCCTTATTGCCAGAAAAACAGGCAGCTTCTCTTTCCAGACACATTCAGGGGTAAGTGGGCCTAACAGTAACCAGTGGTGTCACAGTGACACAGACATACAATGCTTTTAACCTTTCCTCATTGCAGACACAGCTGCTAGTGCTCGCTCCCATTCTGGGTTCACATTATGACAAAATGTGCCCTTAAAGCTGACCTTTTTTTGAAGAGCGTGAACAAAAAACGCTATCACATTTAGATCATATTCGTATATATGGCATATCATTATTTTGGGAGTATCTCCCATTCTGCAAGGCAGAATCATGTTGGATGTAAACCTTCACCCAGTCCTGGGATCCTGAGAATCAGAATTTGATCTGAGTGAATCTGAGCAAAAAAACATCCCCATAGCATGATGCTGCCACCACTGTGTTTGACTGTAGAGATGGTATTAGTTTCAGTGTCTGGTTTCCTCCATACACTTTTGTGGCCAAATAGTTCAATCCTGGTTTCATTAGACCAGGCGATTTTGATCTCATGCATGGTCTTAGTGGCATTAATATGCTCTGTTCATGCTTCTAGTGCTTCCAATTACAATTACTATCACAATGTGTAATTAATGTAAAGTGTTGCTCTGTTCCTTAGTTCTGTTCTCATGTTTTAAAGGGTATGCCTACATGTATGAATTATGCTAATTTGGGGTTGAACTGGAGGGTGGGAGTGGCTAGCTCTGGGAGAGATACTGTCTGGTCTATATGGATGAATGTCTTGTCTTGTCCTGTTTGTTTATTGTAATGTTAGGTATGTAATGTAGCATCTGTTCAATAGGGACCCCCTCTAAAATGAGATGCTTCATCTCAAGGGGTTTCATCCTTCCAATAAAGGTACTATATATATATTAAGATGTATTTTGGCAAACGTGCAGCAGGCTATCTTGTGCCTTTTAGTGAGTAATTGCTTCTTTCTGGCCACTCTACCATACACGTATCCGATTGGTTTAGTGCTGCACTGATAGTTGTCCTACTGTAAGGTTTTCCCATCTCCACATTTACTGTTGTAGACAGGCGGGAGGGACGATCTAGCACAAGTCCTTGATATATTTAGTTTAATTTGCTCATACATTTCATTTCAGGAGAGAAAGTAGTTCATTCGGGTATAACATAATGGACCATATATATATTTTATTGAGAACTGCCCACTGTCGGTTTTCCAATAGTCTAGATAGAAACAAGATAAGACAGAAGAGACGATAGGAAACAAGGTGTGCAGTGCACTGCTGTGTAGTCTTTCCTGGGTAGAGACGGGGAGAACATTCAGGGGTCTATATTTGTCCGCTCCTTTTTCCCTCTACACACCAACTCTCTTTATCAGGAATAGTTGGTCTACATGCTCACAATGTGTCACATAATGTGAGCTTATAGATTGGCTATTTTCACCAAAATTGTTCACCTATTATGACTTGCCCAGAATAAAGACAAGCCTACATTTTGCAGCCCTGAGACCCCTGTCTGAGACCCCTGTCTGTGCAGCTGCACAGACCCCTGTCTGTGCAGCTGTAATGTCAAACATCATCACAGCACAGGAGCATTTCAAATCCTTCATTTAGTTTACCTTCCTTAGGATCACACTGAGTGACATGTTTGTTGACATCCAGTAACTATATTCAGTACATGCTCCTGCCACAACAATGTCTACATACTGTATTTGTCCCTCCGAGCAGATCTTAGACGGGTTCCCGCCACCCATTGAGAATAAAGCCTCGGACCTCTCTACGCCCGCCTCACACGCTTCCTGCCCGCAGGCGGAGGAAGCCGGGGGCGTCCTGTACAAGCTGGAGACGGCGCGCGACGTCCAGAGGAAGTCCAGTCAGAACAGTGACCAGTCACTCCGGCAGATCCGGGAGTTCCTGCCGGATCCTGAGGCCGAGGGGCCAGAGGGAATGGGGATAGACCGCTACCTCCTGCCTCCCAAGACCCTGCTGCGGTACGCTCTGCTGATGGACATCGTCAGGCCCACCTGCCGGAGGTCCGTCTGCTTCACCAAAGGGTACGCGTGGATTCAAGTTCTTAGTCGCCAGCCACGACTGATTTCAGTCATTTCCATAGAGCCTATAGAGTCAACATGTCTTTCTCTTGGCTTTCTATAAAGAGAGGGTTCCCAAACCTTTCATGCCGTGACCCCCAAAATAATCATAATTTAACTGGGGACCCCCCCACCCTGACAAGCACTTGGAATTATAGGAGTTGAGGCATTACATTTAGTTGACTCGTTGACACAGTTACATATTGTGACGTTTGCAGATCTACAAGCACAACGCATTGCGAGGCATTGTGAGCTTGTAGTATAATGGCTTTCATCGCTTATGTATAAGAACTATAAATGGGCCAATCTCCATGATTGGTCAAGTTTCATGTGACATCATAATATCTTATACTTGCACTATAAAACGGGAAACGCGGGCTCAAACCTCTAGTTTAGCCAATGAGGAAGTTTAGCAAAATCTGCTTTTGATGTTGTGGGCATACGTCACTGATTGTATGGAGTAACATTTGGCCAATGAGGACACAGCAGAACCTGATTTTAGCTTTTTTAACCTGCATAAAGGTGACGTCATATGAATGCTGGTTCCTTATTGGCTAAATGTTACTCTATAAACTCGGACCGAGAACAATAGTGTGTCGCCCTTCAGGCAACCACACTAATAATTTAGCTGAGGGAGTGGGGACCCCCTGTAACCTCTTCAACCCCACCTTTGACTTAATACCGTTTGACCACATACTGTACATCTGTTGTTTGCTTTACCAAGATGATTGCGTGGTGCCAACATTGGAGAATGTCTGAATCATTTGTTTTCCTGTGCTCCCTCTTAACAGCTATGGTCATTATGTGGAGGGAACCGGTTCTGTACTGCAGTCCGGTATGGAAACAGAGGTAGGAAGTGACTTCATTCTTGTCTCTCCTTAAAGGGGGCCTATTAGCTCATTTCCAGCTATTATTATATTTTAATTCTGGGACTCCACTAGAGTAGCACTGCATTAAAAATCATATTCATCTTACTTATTTAGTTTTTATTGTTTTCTGTTGGCACTCATTATATAATTTTTCTTTCACTCAACCCATTTTCAATGTTATCGTCATATATACTGTAATTGGTCCTCACTAATGCTCATTAAAAACCTCAGAAACCAAGGACATTGTCTGCAGGCAGGTTTGGCCATTTCAAACAAGATTTCAAACACATGTTTTATTAGTGGCCAAGGCCACGAAGTGGCAAAAGGCCACTTATTGATATTGGACTTTCCCATTATTATTATTATTCTTCCGCCACTTTTTCTCTAGCGGCTAGACCGTGCAGTCGCTTTTTACGAAACTCGGCAGTATGGCAGAGGACTATGCCAAACGGCTAAAACGCGAAGCTCGCAACAATCGGCCAAAGGGTGGCGCTGTAGGAAGCCTTTGAAAAATGCCAACTTTGAACTGGTGTAGCTCATGCCCTGTTTCAGGTACAGCAATGAAACCTGTATACACTTATGCGTCTCCTCATGCCGAACAACTTTTACGCTCTGACTTTTGACCTCTGACCTTTACTTCTCCCACAATTTTGAATTATATGAAAAACAGTCAAAATGTATCTCCTCCTGGGATTTTCGCGTAATGTGCGCGAAACTTTTTTTACATGAACTTTGGACCAATACGGTCTGAAAACTTAGGCGGATTTTCTTTAAAGCGAAACATTATTTTTTAATAATTCACTCAATGTTGCAGTTTTATGCAAATTATTCTTCTGCCTCTAAATCATACATGCAAAGTCACACGTTCATGGCATTTGGCAAATGTGTAGAGGGTTAGTGCAAATATCACTGAAAGCAATCTTACTCCAATTGGCCAAAGGGGGGCGCTATATGAAGCGTTTGAAAACTCAAACTTTAAAGGGGCATAAGTCATGCCTCGTTTCGTTTGAAGACATGCAACTTGCTTACACGCGTGCCTTGACTCAAGCGGAAGACATCTGTGTCTTTGTTAAGTAAGCTCCGCCCTTAGATTTTCCGCCAATTTGAGCAGTTTGTAAAACACTTAAACCCGCTTTTATTCCGGAACTTTTGCGTCACGTGCACAGAACTTTTTTTTACATGAACTTTGGACCAATATCTAAAGATCTGTCAGATCGGATTTTTTAAACATTGAAACATGCTTTTTTAATAATTCAATCAACATTGCAAGTTGTATGCAAATTATTCTTCTGCCTCTAAAACATACATGCAAAGTAAAAATTTCATGATGAACTACTGTAGAGGGTTAGTCCAAACATCGCTGAAACCAATCTTACCCCAATTGGCCAAAGGGGGACACTATATCATTTTGAAAGAAGGCGTCAAGTACATTACATGAAACTTTTTCTTTTTTCTTTTCTTTTTTTTTAAATGACAGGTCCATTATGTGTGGCTGCTGTAGTGTAGTGGTCAGTGCCTGTGCCTGGTATACGGATGGTTGTCAGTTCAAATCCCACCTCGGGTTGAGTTGATGTTAACACCCTGGATGCCCATGGCATGTGCATATGTCAAACTCTTTAATGTTGACACGTCTGATCTAACTCCAGATCACGTTCATGTTTAAAATGAGCCCCACAACTACTGTAGATTTACATGAAACTTTTTCTTTTTTCTTTTCTTTTTTTTTTAAATGACAGGTCCAAAATGTGTGACGGCCGTAGTGTAGTGGTCAGTGCCTGTGCCTGGTATACGGATGGTTGGCAGTTCAAACCCCACGTTGGGTTGAGTTGATGTTAACATCCTGGATGCCCATGGCATGTGCATATGTCAAACTCTTTAATGTTGACACGTCTGATCTAACTCCAGATCACGTTCATGTTTAAAATGAGCCCTTCTCTACCGGCTGTTTTTTTCGGTTTTGAGTAAAAGAAAATATGATCACTCGAAAATGTCAGAAATACTCAGATTACATTTACTCAGATTGATTTCACCCCAAGCCTCCAAAATATAAAAAATAAATCAATAAAATCAAGGCACTCAGCCTACATAGAACTTTTTTTTTAAACAAACATGGTTAACAGATCCTGTGGCTGCCTAGTGTTGTGGTCAGGGCATATGCCTTTCATGCAGAAGGTCGTTGGATCGAATCCCGCTTGGGGTTTAAATTAGCATAATACCATGACATTTGGTAGACTTTACAGTTTGGTTCCTTGAACAATGTCTGATATGGAGCCTTCCTATAAATGTCCCCCAACCCCCCTTGATGCGTATTTTAATATCCGCCATTACTAAATAATGTATTTTGCATCATAAATCCTGAAACAAGCATTATAATACAAACTGTCATGTCTACACATATGTTGTGATTGCCAAGGATTGCAATGATATCATGTACCTATTATAGTCACCACTAGGCCAAAAAAAAAAAAAAAAAAACACCTGACCTGCCGGAGACCTGTTCGGAAGAACACTGCTTCCAGTTTTTCTTTGATTTGTTCTTTGCTTTCCCTTGATGCTTTTTTGCTTTCCTGCTTTTTCTGCCTTGGCCACTTTATCGCTGCTTGCAGCTATATTTTTATTTTATTATTGCAAAAACAATGGCTTCTATTTAAGCATGCTAACTTTCCATGAAGAGAAAGGTTGTAGTTTCTATTATCTTGGAATCCCCATCGATGATGTAATTGGTAGGCTGGTTTCTGAACTGTCCACAGTCCACCAATGAAACACATCCTACATGTATATTGAGCATTAGTGAAGAGTGACCAATTATATGAAGGTAAGGTTGAAAATGGGTGAAGTTTTCCCTGATTGTTTTACTGTATTTAAAGCACATTTAATTGAAATGTGCTATACAAATACACTTGCCTTGTCTTTCCTTATACCTCAGTTCAGCTTCTGTTTGAAACAAGGCATAATGTACGTATTTTAATATAGATCAGAATCAGAACCGTTGCATAAAAAATGAAAATGCATGCTTGATGTATTCCTTTGTTATTGTTGTTATTGCAGCAACAATGTTGTACAGTACCAAAGCCAAAGGATTTTACTCTTCAGTGTGTGTGTGCCTTTACTTTTGTTTCACATCTATCTATCTAATACATTACAAACAGTGCCACATAAAGCTGGAAACTAAACACGATAAGATCAGTTTAATCTGTGTTTTAGTGTTGAACGTACTCTCTGCTTGTGCAGCTGGAGGCCGTGTTTAAGGGCTTGGATCAGATGTCAGAAGAGGACAAACTGGAGCGTCTGTCCAGCCTGAAGCTGCGGTACTTCACTCCCAGAGAGATCGCCAACCTTATGGGCTTCCCACAGGACTTCTGTAAGTTAACAAGTTAACTAACCCGACCCACACCACATCCTTGGATACAGTCTAAGTTTGGGAGAGAACCCATTGATCTCTGTCTGTTTGTCCGTCTAGTTAGTTCTGGCACCAGAGACTGTAAAAGCTACAGATACAAGATATTAATTAATACAGAAGGTACATCAGAGTAGAGTAACGCCTAACGTCACAATAAAGACACCCTTAAGCTGCGTCCAAACCTGACGCTATTTCTTCAATTCTAGTCGCTTTTATCACTTCACTTTGGTCGCGCAGGTCCGCGTGGATAAAAAAATCATGTCCCGTTGGAATCAAGCGAAACACCCTGAAAAAAAGGAAGTCCCAACACCAAACAACGAAAACATTTCCGTGTCTCCGGACAACATCAACGCTGATTGGCTGTCAGGACGTGATGGGTGGAGTGGGGGTGAAGCAAAGGTTGCTTCAGTTGGATTTTTCCAAGTGGGGGCGAAGCAACCGTTTGCGCCGCCCCTTTCGGATGGTTCGCGCCGTGCCCGTTTGCGCCGGCGCTCGGACGCGTGTTGTCTCGTCTTTGCATTCATTCGCACCGCTCGAACCATCCAGGTTTGGACGCAGCTTTTAATAAAAGTATACAGATGATACAACCTATACAACCTTCCTGCTTGATGCATAACACAAAGATAACGAAGAATAATAACGTTTACAGCTGTATACTGTACAAGAGAGTAGCAAGGTAAGCCTATTATGAAATTAGCACAAAGTGCAGAAGTTTCTAACAAATTGTAAAACTAAGATTTAATTTAAAGTTTTCTATTTTAGAACATTTAACTAACTAGTAATGTTTAAGCATATATTTGAAGTCAGCTGTAGAATTGAATTGAAGGACCTCAAGTTTGAATAGCACATAAAATACAATGAAAGTGTATCCAGTGGTAGGCCTATAGTACCTTGTCCACCATTGTTTAATAATTGCCACCTATACAGAATCAAGACCCAGATTACATTGTAAAAGACATGTCTTTTTACAAAGATCCATTGTAAATATATGATTAAACCTACTGTAGGTGATTACTGAAGAATACTTTGTGGTAATTGTAATAGTGTATGAGTGGTGTGATACATTTACATAATGTTAGTATATCACTGAGAATCATCTTCTTAATAATTCTTTCTTTCTTTCTTTCTTTCTTTCTTTCTTTCTTTCTTTCTTTCTTTCTTTCTTTCTTTCTTTCTTTCTTTTCTTTCTTTCTTTTCTTTCTTTTCTTTTCTGTTGTATTTAAACACTTCCTGCAGCCTTCCCAGAGAGCATATCTGTCAAGCAGCAGTATCGAGTGTTGGGGAACAGTCTCAATGTGCATGTGGTGGCCAGGCTCATTCAGCTCATGGTATCCTAACACAGACACACCAGAAATTCACCTACGATGACCATCCGGACGGTAATCCAAGGAAGTACTTCCTGTTTGGAAGTGACATTGTGGTTAATGAACAATGAACATTTGTTGCTACGCACAGCTTGTTCGGCTGAGGCTGAACCACGATTCTGAAAGACTGTAAATGGTAGGCAACCCAAAGAACAAAAAGCTCTTCTGGACTAATGGTGAACATTTATTCTATTCGTTATGTTAATGTTTTGTTTTTTTATTCTGTTTCTCTAAATAAAATAATATCGTTTTGTATGTACCAATATTCTGCACCTTTGATCAACGCTGTTCTAATGCTGCCATTGAACCCTTGTTAGGCTAACTTCAGAAAATGTTAACTTAGCATACCAGCCTTTCGACATGTGGGTCCTTTTTCACTCTTACTATTGATAGAATTGAATTGCTCAAAAGGTTTTTTTGGGGGCTCTGGGGTCAACAAAGTTATGTATACAGTAGGTTTAAGTGGTTAATGTTTCCTAGAAACTGCAATACTTTATGATTGTTATGTATGTTTTATTGCAATCACATTCACTCTAATTTTCATCTTTAGACATTGCCCTAGTAATGCTCAGGAAAGCATTTTTAAATGGATTTCTCACATTGCCATTAACCACACACACACACACACACACACACACACACACACGCACACTTTGGTTACTCATCTCCTCAAATCATGTGATGGATCCTGTGTAAATCGGCCAATAAAGCGCTGTTAACGGCTATGGAATTACATCCGTCCAACACAAACACGTCGACTTTGATGTTTTTAGGAGAGCTTTATGGTGGGTAGGTAAGTTTTCAGGCAGGTCAGGGAACAGTGGGGGGGGGGGGGGGGGGTGCAAAGGTCCCCTGCAGAGGTACCGTTGGCGTTTGGGGCATTAGTGGCGTTCGGTCAGGTCAGATCTCAGTACAGTGTCTGTGGTTGGTCATGAGAGCAGCATCTCTGTCACTCTCAGCATAATCTGAGTTTCCCAGAAGTTATCACCAGCTCTCGCATACAAAACGGAAAGGGGGCGAGAAAACGCTCTCAGCATGGCCGGGATGCCGCGGCTTTCGAGGCCGCTCTTCGTCGTCCTCCTCTTCCTCCTGGTGGGACTACAGGGGGAGACGGGACAGAGGACTCATCAGCGCAACAAGAGGGACATCCATGATGACCAGTGAGTTGGATGTTTAAGGGTTTGTCGGGGAGTCACGGAGAGAGTGCTGGTTTCCAAACATTTTGTGTCAAGGACCCCCAAATGAATATGTATTTGGCAGCTGTATATACTGTAGGGTTAAGCCGTTCAAATGATTTTGATTCTATTAACACATTTCTCTGGGGAGCCCCCCCCCCCTCCCACCACTGGGGGTACCTGGACCCCACTGTGGAGAACCACTGACACAGAGGACACTGATGGAGATGGCACTATTGATTAGGACCATGGCATGGTCAAAATTTAAGTGGTCAGTCATACTGTAAAATGGTACAATCTGCTTTTGGGGGGTGGGGTGCGGGCCGGGTGGGGTGCGGGGTGGGGGGGTGATCATCCAAAATGTTATACTTGTATACTGTTCTGAAATCAGCAACGCATCATACAGTATGTTACTTCAAGGCTTGGAAGTGGAACCCCTCTCTATAAGTCAACCTTATTGTTTTTTTTTTTGTTTGTTTTTTTCAAATAGAGGTATTAATGTTACCATCAGTCTCAATACATGTGTGTGATTACTTTGACAGTATGAAATCCTGTTGATAATGGGATAAGTGTCATAATGTCCTGACTCCTGACATACAGTAGGTACAAGTGCTGTACAGACACAAATCCTTCATCCTTGGGATGGAATGTGTTACATAATGTAGGAACAATGTACAGATCGTCTACCTTTCTTTTTCTTCAAGGACCTTCAGTTTGATATATATTAGAATAGACCTTTTGAAATGATTTATTTTATTTTAATCTCTGGGACATGAGTTACACTTGAGGGACCTTCTGGGTTGCTTGAAGATGGTCAGAATGTACCACTACAGGTCTGTAACTCTTGAGAGTCTACAAATGACGGGTCCATTTGGTTGCATTTGTACACACTCAGAATTACAAGGGTCCTTAACGATACTGGTGGACTCCTAATGTGCCACAAGTGTCATAGTAAATGGGTGTCATGCATATTCTGAGGAAAATCTTGAGACTTGACATTCAGTAATTGGGTTTTATGATCAAAATAAGAACATGATGGTGTGTCAAACATTTTCCACAGATTTGTCTGTGTATGGATATGATGACCCGTAATTGTAGGATACCAGGTAAACCAGTGGTTTTCAACCAGTGGTCTGGGGACCACCAGGCATTGCCTTTCACTATTAGGCGACCAGCAGTTGTCCTTGAGGGGTTACAGGTGGTCCCCAGCCAAATTGGAGTTGGAGAGTTGGTAACCAAAATGACCCTTATAGATCTTACAGGTCCATTTGGTTTCATTTTACGCTTTCAAGAGTTCAATTATGGTTAAACACCTGCATTACTTAATTTACTAAAAGTCTATTACAGAAGAATTATTATTTTGATTTATCTGTTATCTCTCCTATGGTACCACATCAATACAGCATAGAATTGTGGACAAAAGTAACCAACGATAACAACATATTCTAAGTCTCAGGTCTGAGAGGCTCTATCTCATCAAATGGTGGTCCGTGGCTCAAATGCCAGATAAATAATGGACCTTGATATGAAAAAGGTTGAAAACCACTGAGGTAAACAATGAACCTAGCATCCGTGAACCCCCCTTACAGGCCTACTATGGTATCGGACAACGGTAACCTGGTGTTCTCCACCGGAGCTAATAAGGAGATCCGCTTCCAACCTGCTGCGACTGGGAGCGTCAAAGTGGGAGGAGAGGACCTCACACTGCTCATGAACCAGGTGAGATCCACCTCACACACACACACACACACACACACACACACACACACAATATACTCATTGTCGCTGTATGACCATGCACAATATGAGTATCGCAAAAGGCAACAATATCATTGCCTTTTGCCCATATTGTTGTTCTTTTTGAAGAATGCTTAGTTTTCACTTTTGCTACACTTAGAATATCAAATAACGTGGGAATCCAATAGCACTTAAAATCAATAATGATATGGACTTGTTATTATGCTGTTCTTTGAATAATGCTTACTTATCACTGTTGCAACACTTAAAATATTGAATATGAAGTTGGTAGGTAATATATATTGTATCGAAATCAAAATATTTGGCATTAATACAGAGGATACAGAAATCTTGGCCATATCGAGCCCTAGCACGTACAGACATATCCAATAGATACTATATTGCTCAGTTATTCTGAGTAATGTTCAGTGATGATTAATGTCAATGTTTTATCTGGGAGGTTGTCAAGACCTTTTCCTGTAACAATATAAGTGTAATTGGTGTGATGTTATGATCTACAGGGTTGAGTGTGTAGTGCCCTCCTCACATGAGATGTGAATGATTAACAGTTCCAGAGAGCAGACACAGCAATTTTTGGTCTCAGCCAATGTTGATCCACATGACAACGTATTTCATTCATTTAATGAAAAAGAAGACCTTTGTATTTAGCATATTGTGCATGTAAAAATTGTCTCCTAGTCTTTGGCGGTACTAAAATACTGAACATATACTTGTACAAAGTGTGTCACTGCTCCGTTCTACAACATTAGTGCATGATAAGAATTAGTGCAAATTGGACAACAGTGAACTAAATGTGTCAGTGGAGCACATCAAACGATGTAGATAAATTACATTGAGCGTATCAACTCATTATTTTTGTTTTGTGTGATTTCAGATCAAGACCAACAAGGCTGACATCGATAACATAAAGACTCACGGAGGTGTGGTACCTCCTGAAGTCACCAACAGGCTAAACCAGCTGGAAACCAGGGTAAGATACATGTTGAAATATAATCACTAAGATGAAATATGAAACTAAATCAGCCTAGGCCTAAACCTAAACCAAACCTCCAATTTCAAAACAAGAGAACTCAAAGTGTTTTGCACATTCTCTGTGCCACACGTGCAGTCTATTGCATACATGCCATACATGGAAGGGAATGTGACATCATCAGTAGGCAGGTTTGGTATATTGTGAACAAAGTTTTCAATATTTTTGAGTGGTGTTAACTGCTCCTACAACTGGCTTTGTTCGCACTGGGTGTGATTTCTTTGAATGAATAATGCAGGAACAATGGCTTCTATTTCACAGCGTTAACATTCCAGGATGAGAAAGGCTGTAGTTTATTTTTAGCTCGGAATCCCCAAGCTTGGAATCCGCATTGATGATGTCATTGGTAGGCAAGTTTCTGAACAGTCCACAGCTGGTTGAAGTGCTCCTTTAAAGGTGATACACTATGCATTTAAAAAGTATTTATGTCATATTGTTTATGTCCCAAAAACGTTTTCAAAAGGTTTGAGGCTAAATTACCATTCCTGAATAGAGAGCCTCTCATTTTTGAATGGCTCTGAGCATTTTCAGCTGCAGTACCACCTTTGGCCTGAACTGCATCCCCCCCCCCCCCCCCATCAAAAACGGACGTTTATGACGTCACAAACGGCAGCAAATCTGGACAGCCTGTTTTGAGAACCCGTGGGATGCATTTAACCTCCACCTTCCCAAAACCAGGGAAAGACACAACGGTCTGAAATGGGACTTTGTGAGGATAGAAGGTGCTAGTAGGACCCCAAAAAAGGTTTTAAAATAGGAAAAGTGAATTTTCATGGTGTATCACCTTTAAGGAAAAACATAACTTTCTCCCATGAATGATGAGTTAGCTGTCTTGTGGACTCAAAACGTATCCTAGAGAGTTCTGTGTAAACCTTTAGTCCATGTAATAACAACAATTGATTGAGTTGCACAGGCTATCATCATTGTCCTTTTCCTGGTGTCAGTGTGTCCTGTCCGTGTGAATGTGCTCATCCTGCATTTCTGTGTCTTTTCTCCTCTATCCTCAATCTACCTCTATCCTCTCTCTTCTCACTGGATACTACTAAATGATGGCACACACACACACACAAAAACAACCAGCAAGACTCCCTAATCGGGAGATAAGCGACCGTCAGGTCGCAGCGTGATTTTAGGCCAAAATGTGTAGGATAAGTGTCCAAAAATGTGTTTGTAAAAAGCGGCCTGATGGTGGCGCTATATGGGATTGATCCATGTTGATGAGATGAGTGTAGACATACTGTGTACCGATTTGCGTGATTTTAGGGCAAAATGTGTAGGAGCAGCCTAAAACTTTGCAAAAATTGCAATAGTAGCAAACTCAACTGATTCTGTATCCTCATTATGTCCTTAGTGAGGGAAAAAAAGTCCCAAGAATCCCATCAGGGGAAAGTTTTGAAAACGACCTACCTACCTTCACTTACTACACTATAAAGGAAAATATGACTACCAAAAAATCTGCTTTAAGTGGGATGTGAGGGGTCAAACTAGGGGTTTTTAATTATTCTGAATCCATTGCAAGCATTTGTTTTGCATGAAAAACATTCCTTGGGGTAAAAATGGACCCCAAAAGACTGTGAAAATCACTAAACCATCGTTTTGAGGGGCCATTTATTTGTTTTTCGTGCAAAACAAATGCTTGCAATGGATTCAGAATAATTAAAAACCCCTAGTTTGACCCCTCACATCCCACTTAAAGCAGATTCTTTTGGGAGTCATTTTTTCCTTTATAGTGTAGTGTATAGTAAGTGAAGGTAGGTAGGTCGTTTTCAAAACCTTCCCCTGATGGGATTCCTTGGGACTTCTTTTCCCTCACTAAGGACATATTGAGGATACAAAATCAGTTGAGTTTGCTACTATTGCAATTTGTTTTAGGTTTAGCCTAATTTTGGCCTAAAATTACTGGACTAAAGGTGGTTGCACACTGCTGCGTTTTTCGGGCCGAATATCGGAGTGAATTTCGGAGCACGCAAATAAAAAAATCAAACTCACGTTATGTCAGTCACGTTTGCACACTGCCACCCGTTTCACGCACCACTCTGTCCCTTGCTCTCTCTATCTCTCTCTCTCTCCTTGCCCTGAAAAACGCATTTCGCAACGAAAAACGCAGCAGTGTGCAACCAGCTTAATACTGTGTAGCGATTCGCATGATTTTAGGGCAAAATCTGTAGGAGTAGTGTCCAAAAATGTGTTTTTAAAAATCGGCCTGAAGGTGGCGCTAAATGGGACAGATCCATGTTGATGACATCAGTGTAGAGCAAGTGTGTACCGATTTGCGTGATTTTAGGGCAAAATGTGTAGGAGCAGTGTCCAAAAATGTGTTTGAAAAAATCAGCCTGATGGTGGCGCTATATGGGACAGATCCATGTTGATGACATGAGTGTAGACATACTCTGTAGCAATTTGCATGATTTTAGGGCCAAATCTGTAGGAGTAGTGTCCAAAAATGTGTTTTAAAAAATCAGCCTGAAGGTGGCGCTAAATGGGACATATCCATGTTGATGAGATGAGTGTAGACATACTGTGTAGCGATTTGCGTGATTTTAGGGCAAAAATTGTAGGAGCAGTGTCCAAAAATGTGTTTTGCAAGAATCGGCCTCATGGTCGCTCTGAATGACTATGTTTTGCTCCTTGTTTTTCAGGCAACAACACTGGAAACAAAAGTGGCTACACTTGAAACGGTAAAAAGCTATTCAGTTTACCATCAGGTCTTGTTGAAATACAATTCTGTTACATATTCATGATCAAAGAGATTTTTTTTCTCCTCTCCTCTCCTCTCCTCTCCTCTCCTCTCCTCTCCTCTCCTCTCCTCTCCTCTCCTCTCCACTGATCTTGTGTCTTGCAGACAGTGCAGCAGCAGTCATGTAGCAGTAACCCCTGTCAGAATGGAGGGACCTGTATCAACCTGATGAACGCCTACCACTGCATGTGTCCCAGCAACTGGGCTGTGAGTATCCCACCACCACCACAGATCCAGGGCAGATGCTTTTCAAGGCCACGAGAACATAGATTACACAACCGCCGGGTGGAAACCCTGTATGTCCAAAACTGTTCCTTAAAAAAAGAAACTAGTGAAAATAAGACGATCTACCCGCCCTCAAAGCCCCGCGATGTCTTGTGTTGAGAGCTAAGTACTGTAGATTGGCTGCTTTTGTGCGACATTCTTGTATGATTATTAAGCGAGGCATAACATTACGGGAGAAAAATGAAAATGAATTTCTTGTTTTTTGGTCTTCCCAGTGTCTCTTCAAGCCCAAAAAAACCCAATTCATTTCATTTCAGTGATTTTCTGAATGGGCGTGTCTGAACGGTACTCTTTTGAAATCGGGATCCATTCTATGTCACAGGGGGCTCATTTCCTATTGTACTTTTTGGGAGGCTATATTCTATTGACACTATATATATGAGGTGGAACCATGAGGTAAAGTGGTGCTAAAATTGGAACGATGCAGAGAAGATTACGATTGACTCCACATATGGTTCTCATTGTGGTTCTCTAATATTCTCTGTATCGTTCCAATTTTAGCCCAAAGACAGCACCCAGTCTCACACATTACTATACTACTTCACACTCCTCTGTGTGTGTGTGTGTGTGTGTGTGTGTGTGTGTGTGTGTGTGTGTGCGTGCGTGTGTGTGTGTGTGTGTGTGTGTGCGTGTGCGTGTGCGTGCGTGCGTGTGCAGGCACGTGTGCGTGCGTGCGTGTGCAGGCACGTGCACACAAAGACATCGAAGGGGGCTGGAGCCCCTGCCCTTTTATCCGTCGGTAAAAATGTCCTAGTCCAGACCATGAATGCAGTTTTTACTATGGTGAAAGAAATGCAAATGCCGTCATTCCATACCATACATGAAGGCAGCATTCAAGAGAATTGCCTTTGTCCAGACTCTCTTGAATCCAGCATCTTATGGTGAAAGAATTGCCCTCTCTGTGTAGAAATCCATGCCGTTACGCCATACAGTATCTCCGGTATTCACTTGATTATGCTTAGTTCAGTGTGGTATCAAGAACCGAAAATAGCTGACCTCCAAGGCAAGCTCACAACGCGCCACGCTGCGACGGGTTGCTATTTTCTATATTTTCACTAAAAGGCCCTTTTAGAAATTTCAGCAGTGTGTGTGTGTGTGTGTGTGTGTGTGTGTGTGTGTGTGTGTGTGTGTGTGTGTGTGTGTGTGTGTGTGTGTGTGTGTGTGTGTGTGTGTGTGTGTGTGTGTGTGTGTGTGTGTGTGTGTGTGTGTGTGTGTGTGTGTGTGTGTGCGTGTGTGCGTGCGTATGTGCGTGCGTGCGTGTCTCTGCAGGGTTCAAACTGTGCCACAGATGTCAATGAGTGTCAGGTGTTTGCAGGATCGTCCCAGGGGTGTCAGAACGGAGCCACATGTGTCAACACCCCCGGCTCCTTCACGTAAGTGGAAAGACACCCAGTCTAATCCTAGACTTGCATTAACACCCAATTAAGACCTGAGGCCGATTCTACAAATGCCTTCTAAATCAATAGTTCTCAAACCTTTTCGTAATTCAAAATGAATCAACCTGTTTCAAACACTTTCGAGATTTTGTTCAAAGATTTTCAAAAATATCAGATATGCAAGCTCTGTGAACTTGTCTATCTCGCAGATGCTTTCCCACTTTGTGCTTTCTGACACCACTTTTATGTGAAATCATCTCGTGATGTGTGACAAAATGAGGCAGAGGTATTAGAATAGTGATTAAATATGTATTCTGCTGCTGAATTCTCCCAGATTACCACACTTTTCAACAACTAGTTTTCCATGTCTGTGTCTCAGAGTTAGGGTTAGGGTGGATGAGGTGTAAATGCATGTATTGTCACGGCATACGTTAATGTGTGTCACCATCAGTTAAAATACGTAGCACATAGCTTAGCATACTGTGAACCACTTCAACCCTGGTTCATGCTCTTTGTAAGTCACTTTGGATGACTCTCTCTCTCTCTCTCTCTCTCTCAGTTGTACATGCTCTCCAGAGTGGTCTGGCTCTTTGTGTACAGTCCGTTATGATGACTGTAGGGGTGGAGGGTCGAACCAGTGTGTTCATGGCACGTGTATCGATGACGACAGAGTGGTAGTGGGACAGGTATGACTCGGTGCCCCTGCACAAAACACCCATTCAACACGCCATTCACCCTTAAATTTATAATAGAAATCCATCCTTTTTTAAGACTTCATTTTACTTTTCGATGTAACTACACCTTTTGTTCTCAGACGTAAGTAAGTTGGACTATTTTCCGATAAAGGCAGAAAAACATTTGATTGTTTGTTTGTTTGTTTCTTTATCGTGACCTTTGACTTTAAACGCAAAGTTAACAAACCAGCCCTCTTGGGGCCACTTTTTTTCAGGTCACTCTGACACTAGTCAGGTGAAAGGTGGGGATTAAGACACCATTCTCTCTTTCATTCACAGTTTTGACTCATTTAGGTTCCTTTGAGCACACAGGAAAAAAAAGGCTTTCAAAGAAATGAAATATTGTTTTGCCATACTTATAGTAGCAACCAAAATGTCTTTACAGTAAAGTTCAGATTGCAACAGTTTCATTAAGGAAATTTCTCTGCAGCCACAGATCCTTCCTTGCAGCTTAGAACACTGACCTTAATGATAGATGGTGATGTGGTTTTATGTCCCTCGGAATGAACAATGTATCATTTATGAGGCTAAATTAATGCACGCTTGTGAAGCTGCCGAAGCCCATGGATGAGCCCTAGAGTCCCTATTCTGGATTTAAATCTCAGTGAAAATGGCAGACCTGTGAAAACTGTGCTTGATTAAGGAACAGTGCAATCGGGAAATATCCCACTTGTTCTCTCCATAAACCTCCAGCCCAAGTTCAAGTGCTTGTGTGAGGATGGCTGGCAGGCCGTTGGCGGCAACCCAGCCTGTACAGCAGACGTCAACGAGTGTAACCTGCCCAACAAGCCCTGTTCCACCAACCCCCTGGTACCCTGCTACAACACCCAGCCCGGGTTCTACTGTGGTAACTGCCCTGCAGGTATGACCACCCTGCACATCCATACACACATGCACGTACCTGGGTCATTGTAGTTTTACATGTTTCATTAGTTTTCATTTTTATTTTGTTTTGACGGACAACTTTGTTTTTTTACAACAAGGGTTCATATTTTAGATTGTAATTAGAGAAAAGAAAATATGAGTGTTAAAATGTTTTCATTTACTGCTTTCTATCGTTTTAGCCATTTTAGCAGAAATCAAAATTTTAGCATTTTGATTTCTGTGGGTGGGGGCATGCATTCAAGTGGCTAAATATGTCTTTTTAGACACAATAAGCAGGCAAATTCCTTATTACTATTCACAGAAACACTACTAGCCCCCATAAATCTCATCTGCCCATGAAAGATTACGGTGCATCTTGGGAATGGGCTTATTGGTGTCTAAAGAGACATATTTAGTCACTTGTACACATGCCCCCAACCACTGAAATCGACATTGTTAAAGTGGCTAAACTTTAAAACGATAGAAAGCAGTAAATTAAAACATTTTAACACTAATCTTTTGTCCTTTAAATTTCAGTTACATTTTAGTTTCATTAGTTTTAGTCTCACGTCAGTCACGCTAGACTGAACAGGGACGCCAAGAATCTTGGCCAATGGAGTCAAAGACGTTGGATGACATGTTATCTGTCCAAAGTGGTCGCTGATAACCGACATTAGTAGCGCTTTATTATTATTATTCTATTTTCTGTTTATTTTGTTAACACTCTGCTATATTGCTTTACACTACAGTATAGTGTCAACGGCCCCTCCGTTTTGTCCCACAATAATGTCCGTCCCCTCCCCTCCCCTCCCCACTCAGGCTGGCAAGGCAACGGCTACAGCTGTCAGGACGTAGATGAATGTTCCAGCAGTAACGGCGGCTGCTCCACCGCTCCCATGGTGCAGTGCCTGAACACCATGGGCTCCTTCCACTGCGGGCCCTGCCCTCCAGGTATGTACGGCAAAGGAAACCTACCAGGGAGGCTCTCAAAACATTTTCAGTCAGGGACCCCCAAATTAATATGTATTTGTGGGGGTCCGTTTCAGAAGATGTTGTGCCAGGGACCGTTAAAAAGGCCATTCACACCAAGTACTATAACTACGTATAATGATAACTAGCCACATAACCATGGACTCTAGGCCCGCACATTTCTGCCATTTCTCATTTTCTTCAAAACACACCTTTCGCTACTGCTACAGATTATGTCGAAAACTCACACATTATCTGATCTGTGTGTCTCTGTCTGTCTGTCTGTCTCTCTCTCTTTCATTCTTTCTTTCTTTCTCTCTCTTTCTCTCTCTCTCTCTCTCTCTCTCTCTCTCTCTCTCTCTCTCTCTCTCTCTCTCTCTCTCTCTCTCTCCCACTTACTCTCTGCCAATATGTTTGGTCTCCAGGTTATGAGGGTAATGGCAGATTGTGCACTCAAGCCAACATCTGTGCCACCAACAATGGAGGCTGTTACCCACTGGCTACCTGCACTGCTAACCCAGGTACGCAGTCACACACATATTGAAGATCTGCTATTTTTGGTGAAGAGAGTTGGGGTAGATGGAAAAAGAACAGTGCAAATCAGGTCTGTTTTATTGAAGTGATATTGTTGTTGTGATATTGATGAATTCCAAATATTATCAGAGTATTCTGCGGCACCCCTGGACTGGCATCACGGCACCCTAGGGTGCCACGGCACACACTTTGGGCACCTGTGCTTTGGGAAACCCTGCACTACAGTATGTGTTCCCTGAACCCATGGTTTTCTTTGACTCTCCAGGCTCCACCCTCCCAGTGTGCACCTGTCCGCCGGGCTACGTAGGAAATGGATACGGCCCCGGTGGCTGCACCCAGACCAGCAACATCTGCCAGACCAACAACCCCTGTGTCAACGGACAATGTGTGGTGAGCACGTCCTGCAACATCACATTATGTGCCAGGATTTTCTTTTTTTCAATAATTATTATTTCTAATAGAACATAATAGAACACTGTTTCCCAAACACTGGGTCAGGACCCATTTGTGGGTCACGGACACATTTACATATATATATATATATATATATATACACACACACAAAAATGGAAGACATTCCATACATTTGAAAGCAAATGTTTAAGTAGTTGTGAGAATAGCCGATCTACAAGCTCACAACGTGGCGCAAAGCCTGTAGATCTGAAATTTTCGCTAGTTTGGGTTTTAGGCAAACTTCTCATTTCTTTTTTGGGTCTTGAGCTAAAACGTTTGGGAACCACTGATATAGAACAAATAAAACATAAGAATTGTCGTGTTGTCTCCTTGCTGTGTCCCGTCTCCGCAGGCCACCTCCGCAGCCCCAGGCTACATGTGTAACTGTAACGCGGGCTGGCAGGGCACCAACTGTGACCAGAACGTCAACGAGTGTGACAGCAACCCCTGTCAGAACGGAGGAACCTGCACCGACGGCCTCAACGGCTTCACCTGCACCTGCACCGACCAGTGGACCGGGCCGCTCTGCCAGACCGCACAGCAAGGTACAGTAGGAAGCCACAGGGACAGGCTGCATGGCTGTGGGCAAGAGGGAAAGAGACATTATGTCAGCGAATGGACAAAGGCATGACGGTGGTCCTGTTTGGTTATTTAATGTACGCCTACAGGCTGGGACAATGCCTGTTAGCAGGGAGTGTTGGGGCGGGAGGGGTAGGACTCCTCACTGGCAGGTGAGCCATTAGGATACAACAGCAGGTAGTGACAACACACAGTAGCGTGCACGGAGGGATTCGTTTTTTGACTGAGTTGGGGGCACAATTAGAATAAGGAGGGGAATAAAAGATAAAGGTGGAGAGCTCCACCCTCTCATCCAAATATGGTCACTTGCTGGTTGCAAAGAGCCGTCCTGGCAGCATCCTGTCCTATATCCAACATAATTTTGCTGAACTTAGGCATCAAAACCCGAACTCCATTAACCAATGCATTTTACAGCATACCTTAGTTGAGGACATGTTTTTCTGTCCTCAACTAAGGTTTGAGCACCGCATATTGTATTATCATTGTGTGAATATTCACCGTCCTGGTTACTGTGGTGTTGTCCAACCTGTGTGTATGTGTGTGTTTTAGAGTGTGGTGGCTACCTGAATGGTCCTGCCGGTACCTTCAGCTATCCCAACACCCCCGGCCATGATGACTATGACCACCAGGTCAGCTGTGCTTGGGTGATCCGCGTGGAGTCTAACAAGGTACGTGTGCGCGTGTGTGTGTGTGTCTGTGAGACCTTTTTAAGAAATAAGCAAATGTTATACTAAAAAAGTATCATCATCATCTCTCCTCTCCTGTTCCTCACAGATAGTGCGCATCACCTTTCCCTTCTTCCATTTGGAGGCGAGCAGCAACTGCGCCTTTGACTTCCTTCAGATCCATGACGGTGACAGTGCCTCTGCCTACATGCTGGGCAAGTACTGCGGCACCAACAACCCCCAGGAGCTCTTCAGCTCCCACAATTCTCTGTATTTCTGGTTCCGATCTGACCACTCCGTCAGCGCTGGCGGCTTCACGGTTAGTTGGACGTCTCAAACCCCAGGTACGTCTGCTGAGTGTGTGTGTGTGTGTGTGTGTGTGTGTGTGTGTGTGTGTGTGTGTGTGTGTGTGTGTGTGCGTGTGCGTGTGCGTGTGTGTAGGTACATTTGTGCAGACAGCTAGGGTGATTAAACTCTAACCCTAACCCTGAAAATGAATAAGCAAATTAAGCCCTATGTTATATAATCAGGCAGTTTGAAATCCGATTATGCTACTGTTGAAAGATTTTGAAGAATTTGTGAAATATTGTGGAAAAAGTTTGTACCAAACCTTTGCATTGCCACGTTGTACATTTGCTATTTTTGAAAGAAAATGTGAAGAAAAAGTATTTCTTTTTAAACTTTATTTTTTTCTTGCTACAACTAACAAATGCCATGACCCAACCAACATCAAGTGTGTGGAGGAGAACTGACGGAGCCGTACGGGAACATCAACTCCCCCGGTTACCCCGGCAACTACCCGCCCAGCCGAGACTGCTATTGGACGGTGAACACGGCCCCGGGCACCCTCATCACCTTCGCCTTCGGCACCCTGAGCTTGGAGCACCACCCCAACTGCAACTTCGACTTCCTGGAGGTCAGCCAATTAGAAACGTGGATAGTTACATAGTTACCACATACTGTATGCCTGACAGCGTGTCGCGGGTTCGAGTCCCGATCCCGATGACCTTTGCTGCGTGTCACTCCCCATCTCTCTCCCCATTTCCTGTCAGTCCTGTCAATAAAGGCATAAAAGCCCAAAAACAAATCTTAGAAAAAAGAACAAAAGAAACGTGGATGCTCTTGCACATCCTACGCTGCACAGTAAAATGCATACAAATGTAACCAAAAGGATCCGTTTGAAGTTGAGGACGTTTTCAGTCGGGGTGGTGCGGTGGTAACCTATATCGCTCGGCACCTGTTAACAGGGAGTGTTGGTCGGGAGGAGTAGGACGTAGGCTCTACGTCCTCCCGGTGGGGGCTCCTCACTGGCAGGTGAGCCAGTAGGTTACAGCATCAGTGACAACACACAGGTGTGTGGGGTGGAATTCATTGGCAAAATGACTAAATTGGGGTGAAAAGGGGGGGTAAAGATAATTGGCTACTCTAAACTGAAGTTGTTTTCAGTGCCTGTCATGTATTCACAGATCCGTGACGGACTCCTCCCTGAAGACACACCTCTGGGGAAGTACTGTAGCACGGCGTCCCCTGCTCCTCTGCAGACCACCGGCCCTGCCGCCTGGATACACTTCCACTCCGACTACAGCGTCAGCGACCGAGGATTCCACATCACCTACACCACCTCGCCATGTAAGGCTTTGCAGCGCTAAGAAAGAAAGAAAGAAACCAATTAAAAGTATTAAAAGGAGCTTGTGACTAAATAATAACTAAATTGGATCCTTTGGAACACAGGTTATTTTTTCCCCATCTCCTGAAAACATGGAACATGGTTTTTCCACCTGTATGTAATTTAGGTGGATAATGCAGCAATATATACAGGTCTATCCACCAAAGAATTGTGTAAAAGTACATTTGCTTGAAACTTTCATATATATATTCTAGATTCTACATTCCAAACCTTTTTTGTTAAAGTCTAGATTTTTCTTTATGGCATACAGCTCATGAATACCAAAAGTCCACATTTCAAAATATTTCAATATTACACGAGACCACTCAAAACAAGGATTTATAATAGAGAAATGTCAACCTACTGAAGTCAGAGTTGCTTGAAGTCCAGAGGGAAGTTTCCGTGGTCAGTTATGATTTGGGGTGCTCTGCAATGCTTTTTTACACAATGTTCTAATTTTTTGGGATAGACCTGTAGTTATATACTGCAGGGGTCTTCAACGTGTTCAGGCCAAGGACCCCTTAGTTGAGAGAGAGATGAAGCAAGGACCCCCACAACCTGTTAATAGATTCCATATAGTTTCATCGTTTGACAGCACAGTCATCAGTGTATTTTGGAATCATGTCAATTTGTGTTTTCAGATATTTAACCACTTGAACCGTCAATACATAATAAACTTGACCTTTCCCTCTGTACTTAGTCTGCTCTTTTTTCCCTCTACACCAAGGCTCACTACGCGTTGTGAGCTTGTAGATCTGCTATTTTTGGCTAACGTTATCAGAATATGGACGCTATAGTGGTTCAAGTGGTTAATATAAAAAAGGAGAAAAAAAGGTTTTTATCACACAAAGATTTGGAGGACCCCTGTAGTAACCCTGAGGACCCCCCCTAGGGGTCCCGGACCCCCTGTTGAAGACCCCTGACATACTGTACATATTCTTTACTGTTGTCAGCTGACCCTGGCTGTGGAGGCACCTACACGGACAGCGAGGGCGTCATCATCTCTCCCAACTGGCCCAACGACTACGCCCACAACCGCCAGTGCATCTACCTGATCCGCCTGCCGCCGAGCGAAGTGGTGTCCCTCAACTTCACAGACATGTCCCTGGAGACGCACAGCAGCTGCCTCTTTGACTACGTGGAGGTAGGAGCCGTGTGCAAGGCTGCTGCCCGCATTGCACTGTACTGCAGTGGTTCTCAACCTTTTCAGGCCGTGACCCCCAAAATAATCATATTTTAACTGGGGACCCCCCCACCCTGACGAGCACTAAGAGTTGAGGCATTACATTTTGTATAACACGGTTCTATTGTGAAAATAGCCGATCTACGTGCTCACAACGCCTCGCGTTGTGAGGCGTTGTGAGCATGTAGATCGGCTATTTTCACAATTTCTACCTCTTTTACGCCCGGGCTACACCAAGCCTGTTTGCGCGTGTCAGTGCGTATGCGTGCGTATGCGGGGCGTGCGCGCATATGCGCGTTTTGGATAGATCCAATGTATATCAATTCAGCCGGCTACACCAGGCTCACGGATAGCGCGAACCACGGATACGCATGCTGTAAAAATAGGATCGGTTCTATTTTGTGCGTGCCACGTATGCGTTTTGTACACAAACTCCCATGGTCTCCCGCACATAATAATAATAATAATAAAACTTTATTTGTATAGCACCTTTCATGACATGAAATGCAGCTCAAAGTGCTTTACAGAGCATAAAATGAAGCACACGTGCTTAACAGAGAAAAAGTAAAATAGAAATAAAAAATACATAAAAAAGAGATAAGTAAAATGATTACAATAAAGCAAGAAAAAATAAAAGCATAGAACATTGAAGAACAATTTCAGAGCCGTGCGGACGTCAATAGCAGCATAGGGATTAAAAAATTTAGCTAAAAGCAAGAGTAAAGAAATAGGTCTTGAGCTGTGCTTTAAAGCTATCCACCGAGGCTGCCTGTCTTAGGTGTAGTGGTAGTTTATTCCAAGCTGTCGGTCCATAGAAGCAGAAAGCTGCTTCACCATATTTTTTATATGTCATTGTTGGCACCTCAAGTAGGTCTGCACTAGAGGACCTGAGTGGGCGGGTTGGAACATATCTATGCAGGCAGTTATAGAGGTACGAAGGTGCCAGACCATTTAGAGCTTTATAAACAAGTAAAAGAATTTTAAAATCAATCCTAAAAACAACCGGGAGCCAGTGTAGCGACGCTAAAACTGGAGTAATATGTTCTCTTATCTTAGTTTTTGTTAAAACTCTGGCTGCTGCATTTTGAACAAGTTGTAATCTGTCAGTTGTTTTCTTTGGCAGACCAGAGAGAAGTGCGTTGCAGTAATCAAGCCGAGAGAAAACAAAAGCGTGGATCAGCGTTTTTGCATCGTTCAGCGACAGATAGGCTCTAATTCGCGCAATATTTCTAAGGTGAAAGAAGGCAATCTTCGTGACATGATTAATGTGTGTATTAAAATTTAATTCAGCATCAATGATCACCCCCAGGTTCTTAACAGAGGTGTTATTTTCTTTAGCCAGGTTACCAAGTCTATTTATTATTGATTCTCTCTGGGCAGTAGAACCTATTATGAGAACTTCTGTCTTGTCCTCATTTAGCTTGAGAAAGTTCTCACTCATCCAGCATTTTATGCTGGACACGCACGTCAGCAATGGGTCTAGAGCACAGGGGTCGTCCGTAGCCACCGAAAGGTACAACTGGGTGTCATCAGCATAGAAATGGAAATTCACACCGTGAGCGGAAATAAGTTCTCCCAGCGGCAGTATATAGAGGGAGAATAATAAAGGACCAAGAATCGAGCCCTGTGGAATACCAGAGCAGATGTTGTGTTTGTTTGACTCGAAGTCAGCTAGATTAACATAGTAGCTTCTGCCTGTCAGATAAGAGCAAAACCAGGACAGAGCTGTACCTGACAGTCCTACCCAGTGTTCGAGACGTTGTATTAGAATTGTATGGTCAATTGTGTCAAAAGCCGCCGATTGGTCCAGCAGTAGGAGAACGGACACATCTTTGTTATCAGCAGCCACCCTAAGATCATTAATAACTTTTAAAAGTGCAGTTTCTGTGCTGTGTCCTTTCCTGAAGCCGGATTGGAATTTGTTGTGCACCTTATTGTTCTGCAGAAACACATCCAATTGATGAAAGATAATTTTTTCTAGGACCTTGCCCAGAAAAGGCAAATTAGAGATGGGTCGATAATTATCCAGCACGGACGGGTCAAGGTTGGGTTTTTTGAGTAAGGGTTTAACTACAGCCGTTTTCAGTGAGTCTGGAAAGACACCTGATTGTATAGAGCTGTTTACTATTTTTAGGATATCTTCAATAACACAGTCTACAACCTCTTTAAGAAACGGCGTGGGTATTGCATCCAGCGAGCAAGAAGACGATGTCATTTGCGATATGGTTTTACGAAGTTCCTCTTCATCAATTGCACAAAATGATACTAGGCTCCCCCTAGATTTATCGATGCTTTTACACATGGCACCATTAACCGCATTTGCATTTGTGACAGTATTATTCGTAATACCAGCTCGAATGTTAACAATTTTGTTGTCAAAGAAGGATGCAAACTCATTACACTTTGCTTTAGAGGCAGGGAGTGACTGCTTGTAGGACTGGGGGGGGTTTAAAAGGCGTTCAATGGTAGAGAATAAGACCCTAGCATTGTTCTTATTCTCATTAATAATTCCGGAAAAATAGGCCTGCCTAGCCAGACGCATGGTTTTATTATAGGTGGCTGTTGACGCCTTAAATATCTGTAGGTGGATAGTTAATTTATTTTTTCTCCAAGCTCGCTCTGCTCTGCGGCATTGTTTTTTGAGTGAACGTATATGATCGTTTATCCAGGGTGTTACTTTGGAATTATATTTCTTTTTAGTTTTCATAGGAGCCACTATATCCAGAGCTGACTCCAATTTAAGATTAAAACGTTGAACCATATCATTTACTGAGGGAATATCAGGAAGGCGGGGTGCACACGCAAGAAGGCTGGCAAACTCTTCTGCTGCCGAGGAACCGAAAAATCTCTTTTTTATAGTATATTCTCTATTGTTTTTTTCTAGATCAGAGACAGTCATATTAAAACACAGTAAATAGTGGTCTGATAAATCAGGCTTAGCAATAATCCTGTCCATAGAAATATTTAGCCCTTTAGAGATCACAAGATCAAGGGTGTGGCCTTGATTGTGGGTTGGCCCGGTAACATGCTGATCAAAATCAAGGGAATGCAGTAACTGTAAGAAACTCATAGCTGTAAGATCAGTAACATACTCCCTCCTTGGTGTAGCCAGGGGCTTTTCGCACACGCACAGACAGCGCACGCATACGTGCGCGTTTTCTGGTGTAGTCCGGCCGTCATTTGACAATTTGGCCAATGTTTAATTTGTCATTTTAGAGGTATTAAAACGTCCCTCAATTGTCACTTTAGAAATGTGCAGATACCCTCTATACACTTAAACCTTATGTTGGTTTGTTTACTGTCGAGTGAGAAAACAAATGTTGCACATTAAGTTAATCGTCTGGGGACCCCCCAAAAGAATTTGGGGGGACCCCTGAGAACCACTGCTGTACTGCACTGCAATGTATTGCAACTCATCATACTGTCCTCATCTGGAGCGTTGGCCATTGCATGATGACGTAGCCAGAACCAAACAAATAAATAATAATAAAAAGTGTTTGGGGCGGGACACGGCCGCGAAACCTCCCTCAAATAGAGAGAATATAGGAGGGGTGGACAACGTCGCTGCACGGCACGCTGTCGCTCGCGGTACGTTGGGACGGTCCCACTGAATCAAATGTATTTTGAGATTTCGTCACTTGCGTCGCGTCGCTTGCATCGCGGGCAGTACGGATGAGCTGTTGGTTGTACTGCAGTGATTCTCAGTGAGGATACTGCAAGTGTGCCCCCAAATAATTGGCAAAACACAAAGATTATGATAATATAACATTAATATAGAAAAACATGAATAATAATAATAATAATAATATGTAAAAAAAAATTACAGGCTATTTGTTTTGATTTGTTTTGTTTTTGTGAGCTTTTTCAAAAGATTTTTATACATTTGAAAACTTGAAATGGGACAATTGTGCACAATGAGTACTTTTACTTTTGGCACTTTAAGTACATTCTGATACCAATGCCTTTGTACTTTTACTTTTACTTTTGTACTTTTAAGTACATTTTGATTACCAGTCTTTTACTTGTACTGTATTTCTACATTGCAGTATACAGTAGATACTATTACCTAAAGGAGTAGTTCACCCCCAAAATGACTTTTTTTCTATTGATTAGTCACACCATGGAGACTTGAGTTCATTTTTGAGCGGTGGTCACAACGCTCCTATACGTGGCCGTGTGTGTGGGTCTGTCTGTCTGTCTGTCTGTCTGTCTGTATGTCTGTATGTCTGTCTCCGTGTCCGTAGCCTACAGTAACCTTTTCTGACCACACATGTTAAGGGAGGGGCGCTGTTGCACACACACACACACACACACACACACACACACACACACACACACACACACACACCACCGCTCAGTTCACACGAGTGTGATTTTTTTTTGTATTGGTCGCATTCCTAAGACAAAAAAACTATAGTAAATTTACCCCCATTGATTCTGGCTGGGGACCCAAATGCATGGGCCTGGATGGGGACCCAAATAAGGCCCTGGATGGGGACCCAAATGCATTTGGGTCAGTAAATTTAGGGTCAAGTAAATTTACCCCCATTGATTCTCACACAAATGCATCTGGGTCCCCATCCAGGCCAATGCATTTGGGTCCCCATCCATCAATGGGGGTAAATTTACTATAATAATGTTTTTGTCTTAGGAATGCGACAAATACAAAAGAATATTATTGAACTCAAGTCTCCATGGTGTGACTAATCAATAGAAAAACAGTCATTTTGGGGGTGAACTACTCCTATAAGTAAAACGTTTGAGTTCTTTTTCCACCACTGTGCTGAACTCGACTAATAGTTGTTGTCATTCTGTCCGTTTGCACCACCTCCTGTGCTGGGCTGTTGGGTGGTGTAGGTGCGAGACGGCAGCAGGGAGACAGATCCTCTGATTGGTCGGTACTGTGGCACCACCCTGCCTGCCCCCATCCTGACCACCTCCAACACTCTCTGGATCCGCTTCAGGTCCGACAGCTCCGTCAGCCGCGCAGGCTTCAGGGCCATGTACACTGTTGGTGAGATGCGCACGCACGCACGCACGCACGCACGCACGCACGCACACACACACACACACACACACACACACACACACACACACACACACACACACACACACACACACACACACACAGGGCTGTCACAATCATGGTATTTTACATGACGATTAATTGTCACTCAAATAATTGCGATTGATGATTTAATTGCGTTTTTGTTGTGAGCTTGTAGATCGGATATTTCCACTATTTTTGAAATGTTTTGAAAATATATGAAAATGTTTCAACATAGAAACGATTAATGATGAATATGACAAAATAATTGTGATTATGTCAAATACCTACACACTCACGCATGCATACACGCAAGCACTCACGCACTCACGCACACAGTATACAAGACAAAGGTCTCCTCACCAGAATAAACTGTAATTATGGTGCCTTCAGTCACTATGGTCTCCCTCTGTAGAATTCTATAGCAGCTGAAGGTCTGCTACAACAGTGTCTTCTTTTAGAGCAAACTAAAAACTAACACATATGTTCAGCTAGGTTTAGACTAGAGTTATATTACTTATTTTTTTTGCACTTTCACTTGATTTTAATTCATTATTATGAGCATTTCTTCTTTTTTTGTCTGCACTTGTCGTATGAATTGTGCAATATAAATGAATGTGACTTGAATTGTTGGGGGCCAACCTGTTTCTAGTTTGTAAGCTAGACAGGCTACTGCCTGGGAAGGTCTCCTACTCACAAGTACAAGATGGGGAGGGGGTGGAACTAGGTGTCGATTATTATAACCAAACATTGTACCACGGTTAACTTGTGGTGACGTGATAAAGGTTTTCTGTGATTGCATAGACTAAACTGTGGGCAAAATTTAAAGACATCGATTATGCTGATATTTTGGATCTTTTGTGAAGTACTGGATTGAGTCTTTCAATATATGCCAGGAATTAGCCAAGGAGGTTGTACTGTAGCCTCCGGTTATTGTACAACAAATGTATTTAGGCTGTCAGGCCTGTATTGTCAGGACTGTATTTCAATGTATGGTTTTATTATACTCATAGAAGATTTCTGAACCACCACTGTGTTTATGGGTTGTTGAGCCCATCTAGAACAAAGACGAATGCTGGGCTGAGGTTCTTAATGAGAGAGACCTTCTTCCATTCCCTTCCCTCCGACCTTCATCACATTATCCTTCAGCGAGACCGCTTAATGCACTTAGAATAAATAGATTTCCTCATCATACTGACCTCTGGTCTCTCTCACTGTGTGTGCGTGTGTGCGTGTGCGTGTGCGTGCGTGCGTGCGTGCGTGTGTGCACACACACTTGTATCCGTGCATGATTGTTCCCCCGCCATTTTGTGTGTAAGATGAAATTGTAAAATTGGCTGAGTTTGCTGTCTGTCTGTCTGTCTGTCTGTCTGTCTGTCTGTCTGTCTGTCTGTCTGTCTGTCTGTCTGTCTGTCTGTCTGTCTGTCTGTCTGTCTGTCTGACTGGTTGTCATTGTGGCCAGCTGTTCATTGAATACATTAGCCTTGTACGTTAGACTGTATAGTACTGTATGTTGTTAGGGCTGTGTCTGATCCTCAATTGTTTTTTTCTAAAACAGACATGAGATCTAAGCTACTGCTGTGGTGTTAGCTAATGGATGAAATGGCTTTGACCTGTGCAGTGGGGTCAATATACAATTTGTTAGCTATGCTGCTATTAGTTGTCAGGCTCCATTAGTGCCTCACCCAGAGTCCTCTCTCAATTCATCCAGGATCTGCTTTTAATATTTAGACCCTGTTCGGGTCGATTCTGATTAAGTAAAGAGCTGAAACCATTCATTTAAGCCTTTTAGTCAGACTGGCGACAGACAGCCCAAGAGGCAATTTATGGATGGAAATACAAATAAAGCTTCAAAGTGTGTCATAATGGAAGAGTATATTGTGCTCATATTATTAAGGGCTGTGACAGGTGGTGTATAACCAGTGCTTGTTACACCGTTATTAAAAAGGGGGGTGAAAAGGCTGCTTGCTCGCATGAACATTACATTTAATGATTGATAGTGGTTGTTAAATTCTCTTAGATCCCAAAAGGAAATGCATGTATTCAATTCGGTCTGAGCGTAAGCAGGGGAGAGGAGCTTGTAGACCTGCTATATAAAAGAAAAAGAAAGAAAAGATGCACCGATACTGTATCGGTATCGGGTCCCAGGATATCGGACACAACGTCACCGATCCAAGTCACAGATAAGAAATAATAAAAAAGTCTCTGGCTTATAAATATACAATACAATCACGCAAATGTAAGCCCATAATCAAACGCTTTAGCATATAATTGTTAAATAAACGATATCCCACAATCTTATCCGGCAAACCTTTTTTCATCGCTCCTCAACACGAGTTGCCATTGCATTTTGCTCTCAGTTGCACTGACTGCACTCTGTTATTTGAACTGAACCCTATCCTACAATTAATAAATGGCTTTAATTGAAAGGTGATGCATTTTTTTATACTTGCTATGTAGCCTACTGTAAGTATCGGGTATTGGTAAAGTATCGGGACACACCAAATTAATATATTGGATCGGATCGAAATGGAAAAACCTGTATTGGTGCATCCCTATCTTGTGTGAGGAGACGGGTCCCCGGCACAAACTATCTTCCCGATGGGAGTCTGCTCCCAAATTCATATTGAGCAGGGACGCAGTGGTCGCCTCACGGCGATACAGTGCGGTACGGATGTGCCCCTGTGTCCATGCATGTCGTATCTGCACACAACAATGAATGTCTCAGCCACCGTTGAAGTCGAAGAAGAGAAAGATACTCAAAGCAAAACGTTTAGTTTCACTCCCATTCAAGGCATTCCTTGAGAAGATTTACTGACTAAAACTAAGCTAAAAACTAGTCATTTCATCTAGAAACATGTTTCTTACTATGCATACACTACATTAAGGTAAAATAAATTGTGCATGCGTTGTGCACGTGCCGTGCGTGTGACATTAAAATAGTGTTCAGGCATCACCATTACACCCCTGGGTTTGAGAACCACTGACTGGTCTAACCGACCCCTCTGTACCTCCCTCCTCTTAGGTTGTGGAGGAACCTTCTCTGGGACGGGTCAGATCCGCACTCCCTACCACCCCAACGCCTACCCGCACAACAAGCAGTGTGAGTGGGTCATCAACCAGCCCACAGGCTACGTGGTGACACTCAGCTTCCTCACCTTTGACGTGGAGGGCGGCGCCTGTCGCTATGACTTTGTGGAGGTAGGCAGGGGTGTGAAAAGTGCTTGTTTCAATTGAGGCACGTGCAAACATAGACATCAAAGGGGGCTTGAGCCCCTGCCCTTTTTTCCGTCTGTAAAAAAGTGCCATCCCCAGACCATTATGAATGCAGTTTTTAATATGGTGAAAGAAATGCAAATGCCATCTTTCCATGCCATACCTGAAGGCAGCATTCAAGAGAAGTGCCTCTCTCCTGAACTTGAATGCAGCATCTTATGTTGAAAGAATTGCCTTCTCTGTGCTACGGTTAAGGGAAGTTACGTCACGCAGTGCAGGTCTGTTTACATCCCACAGCGAAACAAACCTAAATAGAGTGTAGCTCTTAACTCGCTCTTAATAGGTGTCCTTTGTCAGAATCCATGTTTTTGTTTGGATATTGTTTATTACGAGCGCAACCGAAGGGTCGGGAGAAGTAGAACAGTTTTTTCCCCAGTGGAGAATACGTTTGCGGGAACATCACACTGTGAGAAAACAACATCCGGGAATACGTTCTATGCTGTCTCAGCCTCATATTGTAACCAGGCTTTTCTCTTCACAGATGAGTAAGCCTGGCTACGCGAGGCTAGATTGATGGAGGATGAGATGTATTTGTTTTTGTCGCATCCTGAGCCAATCATTTGATGACCTGGTCATCCGTCAGGTCATCAAATGATTGGTTTAGGAATGCGACAAAAAACTAAAGATTTCCTTGAATTCAAGGCTTCATAGGGTGTGTAATTGATAGAAAAGAAGAATTTTCTTTTGGGGGGAGGGGTGAACTACTTCTTTACGAGTTCACAATAATTGTCAAAACGTTTCTGTTGTCCATTCCTAATTCCTTTTTTTTCTAACTAAATCGAACCTACGTAGATTAGTAAATTACTACATTGACAAATGAATTGTCATTCTATTGTGAGCTTATGCTATTCGCTGTACAACAAAGTATATATACTGTAGGGCTTAAGTGGTGTTAAATCAGTTCACAGAAGCCCTTATCCTACATTCTACCACTTTTTCGAGTCACGTGTTCAAATACTGGATTCTGATTGGCTAAATTCCGGAGGTTATGAGAGGACAACTGCCGCAAAGTTGTGTGAGGAGATCAATGCGCCTCAGTGTACATCCGGGGACTTCAGGAGGTAGTCGGAACACCTTTCCCCCAACCAACAAATGACGGTGGCAACGGTCCTATGTTTACTAACGTGCATGCTATAGTCGCCGATTTATTTGGATCCAATGCAATCCGCCAACTTTAAAGCCCCTTTTCTCTGAACCTATGCCTTTCTGGAAGCGAACAGCCTCTATTTACGGCCGGAACGGTACTTCTAACTGACGTTAGCTTAGCTGTAAGCTAGACGCATGGATTAGTATGGAGTTGGCGCCATCTGTTGGTGAGTAGAAGATGTTGTTTGTGGAACTATCTGCTGTCTCGCGGAAGTTTTATAGGCAATAATGATTGTAACTTAAGATCCTTGCAAGTTACAACTATGTGTTTTCTTTCATGTATACGGGAAAAAGTGGTAGAAAAGCTATTTACCACTCGGGGTCGGACATTATGCTCTCATAATGTCCTGAGTGAGGGTGTTATCGGACTCGGCTGCGCCTCGTCCGATAACACCCTCACTGCGGACATTATGAGAGCATAATGTCCTCTCACTCGGGGTAAATTGCTTACTTGCACGCACTACACAGTCACACACACAGCTGTCCTGTTTGTCTTCCATGCCCATGTCCCACCCGTCTCCAGGTGAGAGATGGTGCGTCGTCCAGCTCTCCTCTGCTGGGGACGTTCTGCGGCGTCCAGATGCCTCCCATGCTGCAGTCCACCCAGCGCTCCATGTACATCCGCTTCAAGACCGACTCCTCCGTCAGCAACAATGGTTTCACCGCCTCCTACGGATCCGCAATGGAGGGTAACTGTTACGACCCCTGTCCAGGGTAGGAGTAGAACATAATGAGGAGGACGACAGCTTTTCAAAAAGATGAATTTATTTTGTATTTCTTTTTTAAAGCAGAGACAGAATCTCTTTTTTCTCTTTTAAGTGATAAGTAGCTTCAGGGTGCTGGTTTACACTAGAGCCAAAAATATCCTAAACTACAAAAATAATCCCTAACAAACTCCTAACCCAAAAGAAAGAAACCAAAATACAATATACTGACCTTACTTACCTAACTAACAAAAACAGGAACAAAGAAAGAACTGAACCAAATAAAAGTACCAAACACCCCTACAGAAATGAATGAGTGTTTACAAATAATGAATCAGAACATAACTTTGGACAAACTAAATCTTAAAGAATTCAAAGACACAACTTGTACTCAAAGTTAACCAAAAGCAAAACAAACAAGGTTACATGGCTGGGGGCCAAGAGGGATCAAGTCTCTGCTGTTTTAGGTGTTAGTCCCCGCACAGCCAAGGGAGAATGAGGGCTTTATAGAGGAAGACTCCAAGGTGCAGCCAATCGTGGCTGGGCGTGGACGGAATCATCCAATCGAAGTGAGGAACAGGTCCAGAGGCTGGCCCTGCCAATCTGCCACACTGACTGTTCAATCAGCCACCCCAATCAGTCAATCAGCCACTCCAATCTCACTGGCACCACACCCAACTCTCCACTCTCCATTCACACAGCATTCAGCCTCCATTCACCACCTTATAGGAACACAAAAAAGAACAATATAATACATATCACAATAAATGACATATTCCAAATCATAAATACCAATTATAACCAAATACTAATACGGCTGGCCGTAACAGTAACTAATGGAATGTTATTCATCTACATCTACTACATATTATGTAGTAGTACAGAGTTTATCAACCTGTGGAGCCGGGGGGCCAACTGGTAGGCCATGAGGGTATTGACAAACACTAAGATTTTAATTAGAATGTAACATTAACGTAAAACAATAATGTAAAAAAAAAAAAAAAAAAAAACATTTTATCTTTAAAACAGTAGAATAGTAATGTTCTAAAATTTGACCAACACATTCCATCTGAGTTGGAGCATGTTGCCCTGTGTCTATATTGTCTGTTGATGTTGTTTAAAAAGGTCATACTGTACGTGTATGAGAGCTTTTAGGCTGTGGTTTGAGATACAGCAAATTTTGCCAAATCGTGTACAATGATCTCACCATTTCCAGAATGTTATTGACTTGTGTCTCCCGTCATCCATCTTTTCAGGTTGCGGTGACACCCTGACTGATCCGACGGGCACCATCACCAGCCCCAGCCACCCTAGCAGCTACCCTCACGGTGCCAACTGCACCTGGTACGTCAACGTGGACCCAGGCAACCTGATCCGGCTGTCCTTCGACACCTTCAACCTGGAGTACCACACCAACTGCAACTATGACTACGTGGAGGTCTACGACAACGGCACCGTGCAGACCGGGACCAAGATCGGAAGGTACTTTTTTACATGCCAAGTGACCCCAAATAGCCATTGGCTTAACCGTAGCCAATTCACCATTGTGACCATTATGACCATTGTGAGAGGGTTGAATAAGCGAACTAAAAGCTGGTATTGATACCTGACGAAGGCCGTAGAGGCTGAAACGTTGTTTCTTTACTACTCTTTTAATAAATTATTTGGGGAGCATTAAGATGTTGTGCAGACCTACTTTTCCTCTCTTTAGTATCTCCATTTTGATCCAGCACCCGTCAAAATGTTTGTGGATGTGAGTGTATCTCATGACCGCTATATGATATGCTTATTGTATCATGAAGACATGCCATCATTTTGTGACTGGAACCTTAACCCTTAATATTTGTCCATGTATGCTCTCCTTTATGTGGACATGAATAAATTGTTATTGCGTGTGCGTGTGCATCCGTGCGTGTGTAGGTACTGCGGGCAAACACTCCCTCCATCCATCACCAGCACAGACAACCTGCTGACGCTGCTGTTTGTGTCTGACGTCAGCGTGTCCACCGAGGGATTCTCTGCTACATACGTGTCTTTTGACGCCACCACCGGTACGCTCCGCTAGCACAGCTCAGCTAGCACAGTGGTTCTCACGCTACGACCCCCCAAAATAATCATATTTGAACTGGGGACCCCCCATAAGCACTTGGAATTGTAGGAGTTGAGGCATTACATTTAGTTTGACTCGGTTCCACAGATACATATGTGAAAATAGACATGTTTGCCTCTTTCTTATGTAATATTTGACGATTTGGCCAATGTCTGACCATTTGTTTTGTAGTATCCACAACTTTCCAACATCCCATCGTGCATTGCGCAGAATGTGCAGGCAGCTTCTGGCGCCGCAGCCTAGAGTGATCTACTGTACAAGCTGCGACGCGACGTGAGCTTGTATGTCTGCTGTTAACCGGAAGTGTCCCGCAAATAATGCTACAGTAAATTCTCGCGGAAACAGGTGGATAGTTTGTTGTTTCACGCAGTAGTAGGCCTATAAAAAGGTCTTAAAAGTCATTAAATTGTCACTTTAGAAATGTGCAGATACCCTGTACACACTTGCTGTGTATATACGTATGTTGATTTGTTTACTGCAGAGTGAGAAAAATGTTGCACATTAAGCATTAACTCTGAGGACCCCCTAGGGGTGCCGGACCCCCTGTTGAAGACCCCTGGAGTAGAGGGTTTAAGTAATTAATTCCGGCCCTCTCCTCTCCCACCGGCAGACTGTAATGAGACCTTCACCTCGCTGACGGGCTCGTTCAGCTCGCCCAACTACCCCAACTACTACCCCAACAGCAGGGAGTGTGTCTTCAAGATCATAGTTCCGGTCAACAAGCAGATCATGCTGAACTTCACTGACTTCGAACTGGAGGGCCACACAACCTGCAACTATGACTACGTGGAGATCAGGTGAGGTAAAAGCCTGATGGGTAATAAGATGAAAAAGGAGAGCCTGACTGATGCCAGATTTCTGGGGCCGATCCCGATTTTAGAGAACCCTAGTCCGCCAGTTGTCGATGTTTTGACCATGTTTTTGATCAGTTTAATTAGAAAATAATAAGAAAAAATCATCAAGGTTTAATAATAGAGAAAACCTCTTTGTTGAAACTTGAAAGGAAAAATGAAAAATCACTGGCAGGGGCTGAATTATTTATTATTTCATTTGAAGTAAATGAGTTAAGGAGCAGAAGGCCAAACTGAGGAGCCACATCATCCATGACCTTCATTGCCTCCATGAAAGTCCTGCCCTCCCTGCCCCTCACCCAAATAACGGCTATATGTGTGATCAGTGCATTTATATACAATATATTCTAAACCAGGGGTCTTCAACGTTTTCAAGCCAAGGACCCCGTAGTTGAGAGAGAGATGAAGCAGGGACCCCCACAACTTTTTCATAGATTCCGTATATATATGTAACCACTTGAACCATCAATACTTAGTAAACTTGACCTTCACTCTGTACTTAGTCTGCTCTTTTTCCCCCTCTACACAAAACCTCTTTGCCGAAAATAACGCGAGGCGTTGTGAGCTTGTAGATCTGCCCATTTTTGGCTTAAGTTCTCAGAATTTGGACACTAGGATTCAAGTGGTTAATATAAAAAAGGAGACAAAAAAAGTTTTCTACCACACAAAGATTTGGAGGACCCCCTCCAGTAACTCTGAGGACCCCCGGCCTAGGGGGTCCCGGACCCCCTGTTGAAGACCCCTGTTCTAAACGTTGAAGTCTTTGTCCATTCCACAGGGACGGTGGATATGAAACCTCTCCTCTGATTGGCAAGTACTGTGGCACTCAGGGCCCGCCAGTACTGGTGTCGCACAGCAACCGCCTCTGGGTCAAGTTCCGCGCTGACGCGTCTGTCCCACGCCGGGGCTTCTCCGCCCACTGGGACGGCACACAGACAGGTGTGTGTGTGTGTGTGTGTGTGTGTGTGTGTGTGTGTGTGTGTGTGTGTGTGTGTGTGTGTGTGTGTGTGTGTGTGTGTGCGAGCGCGCATGTGTGTGTGTGATTTGTTTGGCAGTGTTAACCTAGGCTGGTGTCATCATACATGATTCCACAGGACTGCTATAGAAACATTGGAGGGTTTAAAGGAATAGTTCACCCCCAAAATGACTTTTTCCCCATCGATTACTCACCCCATGGAGACTTGAGTTCAATAATATTATTATTTTGTTTTCGTTGCATTGTTAAAATAAAAATGTGAGCATAATAAATGTACCCCTATTGATTCCGGATAGAGACCCAAATGCATTTGTGTCTCCATCCAGAACCAATGGGGCTACATTTATTAAATCTATTACAATTTATTTATACATTTATTATAATCAAATTATTGTCGCGTGTGTGTGTGCTTACATGTGTGTCCAGGCTGTGGAGGTACCCTCACCACCTCCTCGGGGAGCTTCTCCTCTCCTAACTTCCCCCTGGCGTACCACGCCAACGCTGAGTGCTACTGGCGCATCAGGACCAACGTGGGCAGTCTGGCGGTCCTCTCCTTCACCCAGTTCCACCTGGAGGCCAGTTCTACCTGCACCTACGACTACCTGCAGGTGAGTAGGAAACCACATCACCAGCACTTTATGATGCTGTTTTCTAATAGCTTTGCAACATTTAATCGAACGTATCGATTTAATCTGTTATTTAAAGAAATATCTAGGCTTTGATAGCCTGACTGGGTTCAAGTCCCATTTCCGACAACCTTTGCTGGGTGTTTCTCCTCGTCTCCCTCTCCCTCTTTCACTTAAAAAACTATCAATAAAGGCAGAAAAGCCAAAAACAAATCTTTTAAAAAATTATATTGATGATAATAAGAAATAATCAATTGTTGGGGGGAAATGGTAATTATGCTTTTCCCACACAAAATGAATGATTGCAAAAATATCCACTCTACAACACGTCATGTGACGCGTTGTTAGCTTGTACATCTGCCATTTTTGAAATGGCACATCTGTACTTACAAAATAAAATTTGGGAGACTCCTTGACATAAAAACGTTAGTGAATCACTGTTAACACGTGCTGTGTGTGCATGTGCAGGTGTATGACGGGAACAGCGCCAATGCTCCTCTGCTAGCCAGGCTGTGTGGCAACGTGATCCCCGCCCCCATCAACGGCTCCACCAATGAGCTCTATGTGAAGCTACGCACCGACAGCAGCATCAGTGCTGGTGGATTCCTGGCCTCCTATACCACCAGTGAGGACACGCACGCACGCATGCACACACACAAGCACACACGCATTCACACACACACACACACACACACACACACACACACACACACACACACACACACACACACACACAACACACACACACACACACACACGCAAAAGGTTACAGCAAAGTGTCCTTTGGATGGGTTACTATGGTAACTTGGTGAGATAATGGGGTTCAGAAAATGAAGGAGGTAATCCCACAATGAAAGAATGTGTGTGCGTGTGACTTTTCTAGAAGTCATACTGTATGCCAGGTCTTCTCAAAGTGGGATTCAGGAGACCCACAGACGTCCTTCAGAGAGTTCCAGGGGGTTCCGTTGAGGCTCGGATTCCCCACTGGTTCTCAGGTTGAGGCGGCAGCATGGCGGTCATGTATATGACCGTCATGTATTCAGGGCTAACGTTTGGCTGTGTAGCTCGTGCCTCGAATGCCCGATGCTTACAAGCTGTACCTCATTGTACAGGTAACTAATCAACGATAAAAATGATATAAAAATACAATACCATTTGGGTTTATTAAAGGGGGGATATAATCGACCAAAGTTAGATTTCCGAACTTTTTGTGGCAAGTTTATATATTATTATTATTATTTTATTTTTTTGTGAAGTGTCCTTGACATGAAAGGGTTTGAGCACCATTCCACTGATGTATAGCAACTGTTTGTATAATTGTCCTCAGAACTAAATGGGTTAAGAGTTAAAAAATAACTCTTAATCAATGTGCTCTCTCCATGCAGACTGTGGTGGCGTGTTGATCTCCGGGCAGCACAGCGGTGTGATCGAGTCTCTGAACTACCCCAACAACTACCCCCATTTGGCTCAGTGCAGCTGGACCATACAGGCCTACATGGGCAACACTGTCAACTACTCCTTCCCTGCCTTCGACCTGGAGAGTGTTAGCAGCGCTTGTGAATACTATGACTACGTCAAGGTACGTGCACACACGTGCACACACACACACACACACACACACACACACACACACACACACACACACACACACACACACACACACACACACACACACACACACACACACACACACACACCACATTAACTCTAGTGTCTATTCTGGG
>NC_137828.1:49762522-49772522 GCF_963921795.1 Nannobrachium achirus | reverse complement strand
ATATTGCAGAACGTCTTGTGTTGTTTCTTTTCAGTGTAGGATAGATAGATAATAGACAGATAGACAGCCTCCTCTACGCAAGGCTTCTCCTCCCCTACTAATACAGACCGAATGACCCATCTCAGCACCGGCCTCGGTGGCTTGGCTGGCTAATCACACGATTTTCGCATAACGCTCCTTTCCTTACTTTTTTGTTGGCCGATAAAGTCTAGTTAATCATTGACCATGATGGAGGCGTGCCCTCTCAGGCGACCTTGAACCACGTGAGACGAGCAAGTGGTAGTGAGCGAGTCGCCGTGTCGAGTGTTGCGAAGGTCACATGAGCCGACTCAGCGCCGTTAGATGTTGTAAACCAGGGGGTCCAGAATAGTAAATATTGTTGTAACTGGGACTGGGACTCACTGTGACCGACTGCCGCTCAAAGGGACTAGCAGGTTGGGCTGCTGCATGTAAAGCTTTCAGCCAATCGAACGCAGGCAGGGTGGGGCTTGGCAGAATGGGGCTTGGCAGAATGGAGCTGCATTTCGCTATCATGCCACACATAAATGCGGCGGTGAGGGCGCAACTGCTGTTTTCATAGTCTTTTCAAGCTTATAACATTTTTGTTATACCCGAAAATTATGGAAATATGAACGTGGCTCGGCCCTAAGTAATGGAATGCCTACATTACCGTGAATGACTGCAAAGCCTTAAGGCGGCCATACACTACGCGATAATCGGGGCATTTAATTACCCTCCCGACAATCGGTATGCCTCCGACTGAAACGGGCCCGACTATCGGGCACGAATGTCGTCTAGGCGTGAGGTCTCACAGATCCACTCGGAGCCCAGCCGAGTGGCTCGGAGGACGGTCGGGGCCAGCCCGACTCTTTTCAAAAATGTTTGATATTTTCCTGGATCACTACTGGTCTTTTTCTCTCTCCATCTCTCCCTCTCCCTCTCACTCACTCTCACTCACACACACACACACGCGCACGCACGCACACACACACACACACACACACACACACACACACACACACACACACACACACACACACACACACACACACACACACACACACACACACACACACACACACACACACACACACATACACACACACACACACACACACAGACCTGGCCTTGCGGCCTGGCCGAGATAGCAAAGAGGCAACAGACAGAAATTGATAAAAAAAAGTGGCACAGATTCTGAGTGGCTTTCAAACGATTTGACTTGGTCGTGGTCGTTGACAGGTTGCGGTGGGGAGCTGTCCGGCCCCAGCGGCTCCTTCAACAGCCCGGGTTACCCTAACAGGTACCCAGACAACAGAGAGTGCCTCTGGCACATCACCACAGCCACCGGCAGCAGTATCACCATCACCATCCATGAGTTCAACGTGGAGTATCACCCGGACTGCAACTATGACGTGCTGGAGGTGAGACCCAGTGGTGGAAAGTAACTAAGTCATATACTCAAGTACTGTACTTAAGTACAATTTTGAGGTACTTTTACTTTACTGGAGTATTTACTATTTTCATCAATTTACTTCTACATCTCAGAGGCAAACATACTTTTTACTACCACTAATTGTTCATAAACTTTTGTTACTAGTTAGTTTGTGTTTTAATTATTATTACAACATACATTAACCATTTCAGCCATATTTAAACTTTTATACATAATTATCATACATTTTGAAATGGGACATTCTGCATAGTGTCTCTTACTGCCAATACTTTTGTACTTTTACTCAAGTCAATTTTGATTACCCACCTTTTACATCTAACTGAGTGTTTCTACATTTCAGTATTGCTACTTTATATTGAAGCTTGAAGATCTGGTATTTTCACTACTTTGGTGCGACGCTTTTGTATGAAGTAGGTCATTAAAAAACTAAACATAGAGACATGAGGTTTCAGCCCAACAGTGACGATTTACATAACCCATATCAAAATGGCTTAATGTGAGACGTGAAGTTATCGTTTTCCATCGCTAGTCTGCGCCTGCACTAAAGCATCATCCTCAGTTTGTGTCACCAACTGAACCTCCGCATACACCCTCTCTCTTGACCTTTGCCCTCTAGGTATTCGGTGGCCCTGACGTGACGGCCCCGCGGCTGGCCCAGCTGTGCACCACCACCACCAGCCCCATGCAGGTGTCCAGCACCGCCAACATGGTGACGGTGCGCTTCAAGTCCGACGCCTACGTCAGTGGAGGCGGGTTCAACGCCAGCTGGGTCGAGGCCCAGGGAGGTGTGTGGCTGGACCGCACACACACACACACACACACACACACACACACACACACACACACACACACACACACACAAAACACCTGGATTGTTGCATTGACTGCACATTTTGTGAAAAAAGAGAATCATTTCTCTCCTTTCCTCTCCTCTCCTCTCCTCTCCTCTCCTCTCCTCTCCTCTCCTCTCCTCTCCTCTCCTCTCCTCTCCAGGCTGTGGGGGGCCAGTAACTGCTCCTTACGGGGAGATCCACTCCCCCTTGTACCCCAACAACTATCCCCACAACGTGTACTGTTCCTGGGTCATCAGCGTGGACCCCGGCCACCGAGTGCTTTTTAACTTCACTGACCTGGATCTCGAGCCTCACTCCAGCTGCAACTGGGACTATGTGGCCGTAAGTGAAGCTTTTCTTTTTGTCGACTTTCATGCTTAGTCAAGAATGTTTTTTTTATTTTCTTCTGGTCACCATAAAGCAGTTATTACATAGAGCATCTCACCATTGCTCTACCAAGATCTTACTGCAGTGATTCTTTGCCGTGACTTTTTCATGTCAAGGACACCTCCAATTTAATTGCGACCGTAGGTCGCATTTACTACCAAAACCTCCCCGGGCTGTCTGTCTGTCAGTGAGTCAGTCCGTCACACTTTTGCCCTGCTCATATCTCCACAACCGTTGCCCCCATCCATGCCAAATTTGGCACACACACTCCTTGACTGCCAAACTACAACCTCAAAGGACCCCCGGAGCCCCAGGGACCCCCAGGTCCCTGGGGGACCCCCGGATGTAAAAAATGACCAAATGTGCTCACACGTCACACGTCACACTTTTTCCCTGCTTATATCTCCGCACCCGTTGACCCGATCCATGCCAGATTTTACACACACACTCCTTGCCTGCCAAACTACAACCTCCAAGGACCCCCGGAGCCCCAGGGACCCCCAGGTCCCTGGGGGACCCCCAGATGTAAAAAATGACCAAATGTGCAAAAATGACCAAATGACCACCCCAACGGGGCTGCTTACGGGGAATTCCCGGGGACCACCGACTCCTGGTGCTCCAGAACGGATGCAAAAGTGGTGGCGCCCCCAGTGGAGGACCCCCTGCCACTGCAGCGCACATAAAATGCCATAACTCGGGCTAGGAGCGTCCGGGAGAGCCGGGGCCGGTACCTATTCGTCCGCCAAGGCAACACAGAGACCCCACCCCTCATTTCTCACATGGCCCTATTCTAGCGCCACCTTCAGCCCGATTTTTAAAACAGATTTTTGGACACTGCTCCTACAGTGTTTGCCCTAAAATCACGAATATCACTACACAGCATGTCTACACTCATGTCATCAACATGGATCAGGAAGATTTGGGCAAAACACATTTTTGCCCTATTTGTGGAGATAAGCCACCTACGGTCGCTTATCTCCCGATTAGGGAGTCTTACTGGTATGTATTTGGCCACACACACACACACACACACACACACACACACACACACACCTGAAAATATCTTGTCCCAGGGACCCCCATATATGATTTTAAAAAGTTTACTTTTTTTATTTTATTTTTATTTTAGATATTGGTTTTATAAATGGCAGATCTACATTCTTGTGACCTTATAGTATAGATTGTCTGTTTTAACCGTACTTATAGAGTTAAAGTGGTTACAACTGACCTCGATCTAATATTCACCCATTTAGTTGGGGAACCCCTGGAGCCCCCTCAAGGACCCCTGGGGTTAACCGGACCCCACTTTGAGAACCTCACCGCCTCACTGACTCACACTTTATATCCTCTGATTCCAGTCCGTCGCCTCGTAACTCTGACACTGCACTCTGTGGCCAGCGGTTTCTCTCCTCACATCAGCAGCAGACGGTAGCTCATTGTATTGTGGTCAAAGGGACAGAAAGACTCACAGACAGAGTGTGAAGGGCTTCTGTGATGCATAACAAACCAGTACTGTCTTCAACCGTGTCCTCATCTCAGAGTGACATGACTCATGGCTCAGGGATAGAACTGCTTTTCAAAAAGAATCACGTCACATTGTTTATCTTGCATTGGAACGAATTCATTATTATCGAGTCTAAAAACAACAACATCACTTTATAGCCCTGTGGCCGATACATTGCTTTCTTCCAAAACTAGCGGTTCAGGCCACTACTCGGCCCTCACATCATGTCACCAATGACGCACTGTTGATCCGACCGATATGTTCGAGTCCTAGCGTCAGGGGCTTTGTCTGAGTACCCGTTGTACCCGTATCTTATCTGTCCTAATTGTGCCCATATATGGAGAACAATTCAATTCAAAGGAGCCTTATTGGCATGAGAAAACATACGTTTACATTGCCAAAGCAAGTGTCAAAATACAGTATAATAACACTATAAAAGCATAGGGTTGAGTCTGAGTGAGATGGCCGTGGTCCGCTGGCCTGCCAGCCAGTCCTCCCTTAAGCCTTATTTTAATATGGAAAAACATGATCCCTTCCGGTAACTTTAAACCCAATGTTTGTGTTCATTCTTATCGTTTCACAAGAGCCTGTATGTGTCACTTCTCGGCACAGACACACAACAGTTTGATAAGGTGGGAATTCCACTGGAATTGCAGACACAGATGGTTCTATGGACACCAGTTATTTACCTTGGCTGAATAAACAAGAGTTAATCGATTGGGTTACACATTGCAGCAGAGAAAGTTTTGCCAACAGAGAGAGAGAGAGAGAGAGAGAGAGAGAAGAGAGAGAGAGAAATGTATTAGCTGTTTCTGTATACTAAAATTTCTTTTTCTCAATAATGTAAATGGTCTGCAATGGTCTACTGTACTGTACTGTACAGTACTGTACTGTATAATGCCTTTTATCAAAGTGCGTTACATTCACCCATTCACACACATCATCATCATCATCATCCTTCGACTGTCGTCGAGATCCTAGATGCCACGTCTTTCCATCGGGTCCTGTCGGCCATTGCTGCTCCCAGTTCTTGGAATGCAAGTCCTGTGTCCCTGGAGATGGTGTCAGGATATGTATGAGGCCTGGTTCCTCTGGACGATTGGGGGAGCCGCCATAGCAGGATATCTGATATTACTTGATCCTTGGAACGGTAGCAGTGACCAGCAAAGATTGCTCTCCGACATTCACACACAAACAGACAGGACAGGCTGCAAGTCACCAACTTGGTCATCAGGAGCAGTTATCAGTCCAGGGTCTTGCTCAAGGGCACTTAAGTTTGAAGCCAGGAGGAGCTGGCTGTGGAACCGGGCGGGAACCTTCAGACTTCCGCACTACGCTTTGAACAATTGCTGCCCAATTATGTTAGAAATAGGGAACGTGATTTCAGTGCGTCTACATAAAGAATTTTAAATTGCCCTCACTCACAGGACTTTACTTTTATTTTCCATTATGACAATACTTACTTTGTCTCTCTTTTCATGCCTCTCTCTCTCTCTCTCTCTCTCTCCCTCTCTCTCTCTCTCTCTCTCTCTCTCTCTCTCTCTCTCTCTCTCTCTCTCTCTCTGTAGATCTATGACGGTCCAACATTGTCATCTCCTCTGTTGGCAAGTGTGTGTGGCTCCACCATCCCCCCTGCCATCACCTCCACCCAGAGCACCATCTACGTGCGCTTCCGTTCAGACTCCAGCAACGCTCACCGGGGCTTCAGCGCTCGCTTCTCTGAGAGTGGGTCTCCTCCAATATCGATCATATGTAAAATGTGTATTGAATGTATCAAAATCCATCTCTGCATAATATAACACAACTAGCAGTAAACAGTGAAACATTAATATATCACAGATGAATTAGCATCTTCCCTGTAAAAATATATAATAATAAAATAATAATAATAATAATTATATATATATAATATATATATATATAGATATACACACACACAATGCTGAACAATATAGTTATTGTTATCTGCTTATATGCTGCGTTGCTTTGCAACATTGTATCTTTTTTAGTTGTCAGAGAATTTGAAACATCATCTGAAACATATTTTCGTTTTCCCTTCGACTGCAGCATGTGGAGCCACCATCGTAACAGACGATGTGGGCGGGGCGATCGCGTCGCCACGTTACCCGGGCATGTACCCACACAATCAGAACTGCAGCTGGATCATCACCGCCCAGGAGCCATGTGAGTCGACCAATCATAATATCCGGATTTAATTTGGTGATTCAAGTTTCTTTATTAGGATAAACCCCTTGAGATGTGCCATCTCGTTTTAGAGGGGGTGACCTTACTGGGTTAAGGTACAAATATATACAGTATATAAATATATTTTTTGGCAACTCAATGTTAACTAAACTTTAAAATCATGCTAAAGATTATTCCTGTGAATCACAGTGACAAAGTGGGTCACAAAGCAGCAGATCAGTACATGGCTGTACATCAAACGTGTACAATGAATAATGCGTACATAACGCCACTCTCCTTCTCTCTCTGCACAGTCAACCATGTCACTCTGTCATTTACGGACTTTGATCTGGAGTCCCACCCCAACTGCAGCCACGACGCTGTGGAGGTCCTGGATGGGGACAACTACCAGGCACCTTCTATAGGTGTGTGCGTGTGTGTGTGTGTGTGTGTGTGTGTGTGTGTGTGTGTGTGTGTGTGTGTGTGTGTGTGTGTGTATGTGTGCGTGTGCGTGCGTGCGTGCGTGCATGCGTGCGTGCGTGCGTGCGCGTTTGTCTGTGTCTGGGTGTGTGCGGGTGCGGGGATGAGGATAGTCCTGCAAAGTGAGGAGGAGATTTGCTTACTAGGAAAGTAAAGGACTAGCTACATTTTAGCTGGCCCTTTAATTTTCAAGAAACTATTTTAAAGTTAACGCTTAGCTTCATCACAATCAGAATCAGCTTTATTGTCACATCACACGTTTACTGGTATAAAACAGTGTGTGGAAGTATGTGCCAGCTCTAATTGTTTTTGTTATTTCCAGAAGAAAAAGAAAAAAAAGTGTAGGGGGAGCAAGAAGGAAGAACAGGAACAAACATTGAACACTTAAGATATTTAGAACTACATAATGTATTATACCCAAAGCATGTATTTCCATCTTATCTGGCAAATGAGGTTAGACATAAGGCACATGAACATAGTAGTAGGTATACTATTACCAGTAAGACGCCTAAGGGCGACAATCGACCCTGGCGAGGTCGCGCCATATCTTGGCCATCTGGCCAGTGATGTATATCGGACCAGTTACCCATATATGGAGACCCCTCGTACCCATATATGGAGATCCATGTACTGTATATGGACGGAGATATGATGGAGTTATTCGTTATGTGAAAGTCCTATGAGGTCTATGACATCTGACATCATACATAATCCCTTTTATGCCCATATATGGAGATCCCTGTCTGTTGAACCAGCCACACAGATTTGGGCTGTCTTGGCCATCTGTCTTCGCCATATATGGATTAGTGTGGTATGTGGCCAATGTGGCCTCCAGGGCATTCCCATATGAAATCCTGTTAGATATTGCTTAATATTGATGACATCAGGGATCTCCATATATGGGCATAAAAGGGGATTATTTTATTGTGGTTCCCCTGACATCACAGTGATGTCAGAGCATGATGTCAGAGTCAAACTGAGCGTAACGGACGGACGGAGTCAAAATGTGCGGTTTCTCATACTAAACTGCGACTTTCGGTCGCAAACTAGTATATACCTACTAATACGTGATATTTAGACTTTAAGGTGCACAAAGAAATTGCCACACTGTACATGAGACATTTAGGGATTCATTATTTACAATGCGTTAGGACTTCTCTTATAGTGTCACTATCTTCCTAATTGTCCATGCTCACTGGACGATACAGTATACTTCATGGTAGGGGTGTACATGACTAGGGTTTTCAGCTAGTAGACCGGTAGTATATTTGTGAAACTTGCACATGATTAATTAATGCTGGTTTTATTATTAACTACTTTAATAAAAACAGGACAAAAATGATATAAGGGCATGCCCACAATATTGACAGGTTGAAAGTTGTTAATGTTGTCAAACATCTTTTATAGGCGCATTACTGCCACGTTGGGTTTAGCGTTCCGTTGAGTTTTGCCTGATGATTTCTGCTGATAACATTGTCCTGTCAGGTCGCTATTGTGGGAATCAGCTCCCTCATCCAGTCACATCATTCAGCAACGCCCTGGTGGTCAACTTTGTCTCTGACTACTCCGTGGCCAAGAAGGGTTTCAGAGCCACATACTCTGGGTCCACCTCAAGTAAGACTCTTCATTTGTCCCTTTGACTCAAATTATTACTTGAAACTGTAGACTTATCCAAATCCACAACACCACAATCTAACTGCACAGACATTCACCTGACTCCCTTCCCTTCCCTTCCCTTCCCCTTCCCTTCCCTTCCCTTCCCTTCCCTTCCCTTCCCTTCCCTTCCCTTCCCTCCCCTCCCCTCCTATCCTCTCCTCCTCCGTCAGGTTGTGGAGGAGACTTGGTCATGGAGAGCGGTGCATTCAACAGTCCCAACTACCCAGACTCGTACCCTCCCAACGTGGAGTGCGTCTGGACCATTACCAGCTCCCCAGGGAACCGTCTCCAGCTCTCATTCATGTTAGTTACCAACATATCTGCTCTCTGCAAATATGCAGGTGTGCTGGAAAATGTTAGACGCTGCTGTAGATCATAGAAGATTGTTAGGGAATGAAGAAAATACATGAATTCAACTAAACATAGAAATTGTGCACAAGCTAATAGTTTGTTTAGAGTTATTTATAAATCAGGACAATTCATCACAAAAATTAAATACACTGATAAAGAAAGTGGAACCGAATATAACATGGCCACTTCTACATTGAACTCAATGGACATTCTTTCCTCCAGATCAGTTCATACAATTCTATACCAGTAAGATGCCTACGCACCATGTCTTGGCCATCTGGCCAGTGATGTATATCGGATCAGTTACCCATATATGGAGACCCCTCTTATCCATAGATATTCACAGATATGGGCTTAATATTGATGACATTAGGGATCTCCATATATGGGCATAAAAGGGATTTGGTTCCCCTGGCATCACAGGGATCTCCATATCTCCATATATGGGCATAAAAGGGATTTGGTTCAACATATATCTGGCAATAAAAGGGATTTGGTACCGCTGACTTCACAGTGATGTCAGAGCGTGATGTCAAAGCGTGAGAGTCAATCAACAAAAAAGACAACCCATACAGACAGACAGATACGGTCAAGATGTGATGGTTCTTCTGATAGTAAACTGCAACCCACGGTCGCAATAATATAGAATCATCACCAGCTGCATGATATGGCTGACTCAGTAGCACTGCTGTTACACAGTAAAATCAGTGTTAATTTTACTCAGGTGAGAGTTAAATATAGCAGGAGGAGGGATCAAAGGCTGACGATGGACTTGCCCACAGGGACCATCAAGTCACACTTGTGAGCCTTGAGCGTTGTGTTGTATTTTCTGTCCCTTGTAGAAGGTTCCAGCTGGAGGGGAGTGCCGACTGCAACAATGACTACTTGGAGATCAGGGAGGGCAGCTCCACGGGGCCTCTGGTGGAGCGCTTCTGTGGCGGCTCCCTGCCGTCCAACTACACGTCCGTCATCGGCCACATCCTCTGGATCAAGTTCCGCTCCGACCACTCTGTCGCTGGATCCGGTTTCAGAGCAACCTTCTCACACTGTGAGTGTGTTTGTGTATTGATTTATTGGATGCTTCATTAACAAATGTGTTAACAGTACAGGTAGTACAGACAATGCTTATGCTAAAAGGAAAACACATGAAGG
>NC_137828.1:49317522-49755022 GCF_963921795.1 Nannobrachium achirus | reverse complement strand
AAATGTGTTTAATGTCATTTGATGTCATTGTGACGTTATTCTTCTGTACAGGCTCTACTCTATGCCCTGTGTTTGTAACTGTCTCTGTCACCTGAATGTCCCCCACGGGACCAACCAAGGTATTTATTTTCCCTTCCCTCCAGCTACGTGTGGAGGCACCTACGTGGGCCAGAGCGGCACCATCAAGAGCCCCGGCTTCCCGGCCACCAACTACCCCGACAACTCCCACTGCGAGTGGTACCTGGACGGCCCCACGGGACACTACCTGACCCTCACCTACGATGCACTCAACCTGCAGAGCACGTTCGGCTGCACGGCAGACTACGTGGAGATCAGAGAATACAACGCCACAGGTGGGAACAGGCCCCTGTGTATACTGTAACTATACTTCCCTTTTTCCAGAAGAGGGCATAATTTGGGGCGTTCATCTTGATTGGCTCAGCAGCAGATTTGAACCAATGAGCCAATCAAACGAAGCTACGGTAAACTGACCTGGAACAGGAAATGTTTATGCCACCTTCTGTTAAAGAGAACTACTGTACTGTAGGGGTATGCTTAGTTGATGTCAATTTGTGTTTTCAGATATTTAACCACTTGAACCGTCAATACTTAATCAACTTGACCTTTCACTCTGTACTTAGTCTGCTCTTTTTCCCCTCTACACCAAAGCTCTTTGCCAAAAATAGCCGATTGTGAGCTTGTAGATCTGCTATTTTTGGCTAAAGTTCACAGAATATGTATATATGGATATGGATTATTATATAGTATAAAAAAGGAGGAAAAAAACTTTCTATCACTCAAAGATTTGGAGGACCCCCTGTAGTAACTCTGAGGACCCACTAGGGGTCCCAGACCCCCTGTTGAAGACCCATGCTGTACGCTATTATTGTATCCATAGGAGATGCCTTGTAAAGGAGCGCTTGTTTTCGGTGGAGACGACGGAGGCGCACCATCTCAAGTGGACTTGGGCCACGTGAGACAACGCAGAGCGAACTAAAGCTGCCGTGTCGAGCGTTGCGAAGTCTGCTTGAGCCGACCCAGCACCGTCCGAGTTACGTCCCGTTAGGGACAGAATCACAAATATTCGTCCCCCCGACTTTCGGCACCTCCGCGCGGTCCAAGTGAACACAGCGGTGTGCTCCCTACCTTCGGTTTAGCCAATCACAAGCCGCAGTCAACAAGGCATCTCCTACGGACACTATAATCGCTGTACAGTTATGCACATAGTCTACAGGCACAACGATGGACGCCAAACATATTGCATTTCTGAGACCAGGTGAGGACAAGACGGTTTGCTGGTGCCACCACCAGTGCTATTCTAACATGCTCTAACTTTTGGCTGTTCAACTATCAGACATTATTGTTCACACGAGACAGCATTTTTCATTCGATAATTTAATCATATGAGACAAAAGGTTTGTGTCATTTACCATTGTGTGTTAGTTACAGTATTTTACATTTAGCTGCAACCTAATTGCCTAAATAATGTTTGACTAATTCATTCTATATTTTACGAGCTCTAGCTCCTCCATATAATCATACACTAATGTATGATTATATGGAGGAGTACTGAACGGTCCCCAGTTCAAATATGATTATTTTGGGGGTCGCGGCCTGAAAAGGTTGAGAACCACTGCAGTATATTATACTGTATGTGTATATAAACGATATGGATGGATGGATGGATGGATGGATGGATGGATGGATGGATGGATGATTGATTGATTTGAGAAGACCTACCAGTAAGCTGTCTGTGGTTTCCCTCTGTCTCCAGGTCGTGTCCTGGGCAGACACTGTGGCAGCAACCTGCCTCCCTCCTTCGACACCTCGGACAGCTTCGCCTACGTCCGCTTTGTCACCGACGGCTCTGGCAACGCGCCTGGATTCAGCCTGTCCTTTGAGGCCAGCGTGGAAGGTACACACACTGTCACCACATTAATCATAATAGCCATAATTCATCGCTGTTGGATGGATACCTTGTATGTCTGAAACCGTTCCTTTTTTTATGAATATATACCAAAAGAAAATCAATATTGAAAACATCTACAAGCTCACAATGCGAAACATAGCGATGTGTTGTGAGCTTGTAGATCTGCTATTCTCCAGCTTTGTGTAACACATTAATTGTACGTTAATTAAATAATTGCCCGATAACAACTAATTAGTTACTCAAAGGAAGCAATTGTGGATTACTTTCAGTTATGTTTCATTCTCTGCCTATGCTCTTGCTATTATGTAGATTAATATTATTGGTTTGGATATAAGAAATGTGTATTTGCATAGAAAGTTACATTGGTATAACATAACATGGTGTTTAGTAGTATTAATATGACAATTATTTTGTGACTTTTAACGCTTTTGATTGTGATTACTGAACGAATATAAAATATATAGAGAGAGAAAATAGCAGATCTACAAGCCACCACAACAAAGTATTATACAGTGTTAAGTGGTTAATCAGACTAATCAATGTATCATTTGTTGACAACAAATTATATCAATTTTTGTTGATATTATAAGAAATTTAAAGTGTAAAAAAAAAACTCAGATTATTCGATTTGACATTAACTCTTATTGTGCCGATCCCGAACAAGTTCGGCTTTATTTCAATCCAATACAATTTTTTTTTTATTATTTTACTTACCCTGAGCTGCTTGTAGAGCCGTGGGTTACATGGTCCGACGATATATTCCATTAACCCTTCCAGTGCCAGCCCCTAGAGGGTGCCAAAGAATGCCAGGGTATGTCCCATAGGCGAGCGTATTAGCATCCGGGGACTCACGTTGCAGTGACGCGCGTGCTCACGTTCGTGCACGTTATGAAAAGGTCCCGGATGAAAATGGCTACAAAATAGCTATTAGCTTTTTCTCATTTAAAAGATCATTTTTCGGCGATTTCGCCGTAAATAAACCTCACGCCGCCTCCCTAAAAACACAATCCAGAGAAAATGACCTTCAAAGATGTGGGTTTGCATTGGATTCGGCGGCGATTCGCGGCGGCGTTACTCGTTTACGGCCGGCCGAGGGGCGGCCGGATCTCGGTCACTGGATGGAAAATTTAGGCCGGGGCTTCAGTAGGCCTCGGATCATTTTATTCATTTCATTAAAAAAGCCGCATTAATTCGGGATCGGCACACTGGACGTCGTGCCGCCGGCGGCGCCGAACATTCAGTGAACATTGGGGGGCTCAAAAATGTATTTTAAACCATTTTTAAGTGGGTTACTGGTCCTAAATATCAGATTAAATATATGTCCGGTTAATTGCCCAGCCCTACTACTACATTAGTAATATTTATTTACCAAGCCATCATTTTCCTAATTTGCTCTTCATCTGTTTCTGTCTCTCCCTCGCTGCAGTGTGTGGAGGAGAGCTCAACGCTCCGTCGGGCACCATCTCCTCGCCCAACTACCCTAACTTGTACCCTCACAACCGGCTGTGTCGCTGGGACATCATCGTGGCCCCGGGACGCAGGGTCACCCTCACCATCAACGACCTGAGGCTGGAGGCACAAACCAGCTGTGCCTGGGACTACGTGGAGGCGAGTCCTTGGTGTCACCTGAGACACCTAACCCCACATTCATCACATGAAGACTTGACACCCGATTCTACCTTTCTGCCTTCTAAATCACAGTTTTCTGAAAATCAGTGGTTCTCACACTTTTTCATTTCTAGGACCCCCAAAATGATATGTATTTGGCCGCGGACCCGCATCTCAAAATATTTTGTTCCAGGCAGGCACCCCCAGAAGCAAAGATTATGACGAAATGTATGACAATGTTTGCTTTAAATATATATATATATATTCAAAGATTCGCACACATTTTCACGATTCTTAAAAAATAGCAGACGGCCCCATCTGAGACCACTTAACGTGTCTGACCACTTTAGCATCTTAAACGGGTCTGACCACTTCAGCCGCGGACGCTTTTCAAGATCTTCAGATGGGCACTTCACTTGACCCATACTGAGTACACTAACCACTACTTCATGTGTGTGCCAGGTGTGGAACGGGCTGGGGGAAGACGCGCATCGCGAGCGGTTCTGTGGCACGGTGCCAGCGGGCACCCAGGTGCGCTCCTCTATGAACATGATGGTGGTGGTGTTCCGTACCGACTCCTCCAACTCCAATGGAGGCTTCTCCGCCAGCTACTCCTCCAACGAAGCCGCAGGTCAGAGGAGAAAAATATATTTCAATAATACCTATCCCACCAATTAAAAACAGAAATAGAAATAAATAGAAAGTAGGTACCAGTGACAGAACTCAACAGACGGTGACATGTCTTGAACCTGATTAACCTGAGCCAACACTCAAGTTTACTAAGTATTGAGGTTAGGGTTAGAACATTAACCACAAGTGGTAAAATGTCTGAAAATACCCATTAAAATGAATCCAACATATTGATAGAAAAGATAATGTGCAAACAAAACAAAAGAAACAACACAACACTAATAATATAGTGCTTGTCAAACAAGTCTGTGGAATCTAATTAATCTGCAACACAATATGTACTGTAGTGGGGGTACCCGCTTCATCTCTTTCTCAGCTAAGGGTTCCTTGGCCTGAAAAAGACCCCTGGTGTAACACTGTATTTAGTCTTGACAATCTGGACCATGCAGACTTGTGCAATGGTTGGACCTGAACGCAAATATGTGTCACTTTAGATTTGAACCACTTTAACCATTAATTTATGCTTTAACTATTAAAAAATAGCAGATCGGGCGCCTGCTGGCCTGGTGGTCAAGGCGCATACCACATACTAGGCTATGATGCCTGCTGGCGTCGCCGGTTCGATTCCCGATCCGGACGACCTTTGCCACATGTCATTCCCCATCTCTCTCCCCATTTCCTGTCAGTCTACTGTCCTATCAATAAAGGCATAAAAAGCCCAAAAACAAATCTTAAAAAAAAAAAAAAAAAAAAAAAAAATAGCAGATCTACAAGCTCGCAGCACAGCACTAGAAATCACGATTTTTCAAAAATAGCATATCTACAAGCTCACAGCGCTGTGAGCTTGTATATCTGCTATTTTTCAATAGTTAAAGCGTTAAATAATTCTAGGCCTAAATGGGTTAGATAGCATGCTATTTTATTTTAGACAGATGCTAGGTTTCCTGTTTACCTGGTATCCTATAGTTTCAGTTGTCAAGTGTATCATGCTTGTCTGTTCAGAGTGTGGTGGGATCCTCAGCAACCCGGCCGGGGGGAACTTCACCTCCCCGGGCTACGGGGTGTCCAACTACAGCAACAACCTGGGCTGTGAGTGGCTGATCCAGAACCCCCGGCACGTCAACTCCTCCATCGTGGTGCTCATCCAAGACCTCCACGTGGAAGAGCACCAGACCTGCGAGAAGGACTTCCTCCAGTTCCGCCTCGGTGAGTCACGCTCGGCTCGGCAGTGCCGCGATCAGGCCTGTCACAACCATGGCATCAGGCGCAAAACAAATCGGTCAGCTCTATATGGGCATAAATGGTAAATGGTGCATTTATATAGAGCCTTTTATCCAAGGCGCTTTACAGAGATTGTGCATTACATTCACCCATTCACACACACATTCATACACAGATGGTGGAGGAAACCATGCAAGGCACCAACCTGCTCACCGTTAGCAACTAGGGGTTCAGTGTCTTGCTCAAGGACTCTTCAACGCTAACTCTGGGGGAGCCCGGGATCGAACTTGGAACCTCCGTGTTCTAAGTCGGTTTCTCTACCCCTGAGCCACTGCCGCCCCTATATGGGGCATGCCCATATACAGGCATACTCATGACATCATGTTGATCGTTTCGGCGGTGCGACGCAGGTTTGAGGGCCGCATAGCTGCCCGAACCTCTAGTGTTTAAAAAATAGCAGATCTACAAGCTCGCCACGTCACAATTTGACGAGTGCTACCGAATGTTCGCCCATTATGTTATACTAGAAGCTGGGCCGCCCTTCGGGCGGCCCAGCGTCTAGTCGGCGACCTGGCCAACTCGGAACAATGTAAATAGGGAATGAATGCCCCGCCCTTTAATGCAAACACCATTATACCTGTTTTCATAGGACCCGTTTTGACCATCTGTCTGCCTGTGTCCATTTATGCCCATATATGGAGATATCTGTATCTGTCTGTCTGTCTGTCGGCGTCCATTTTATGTCCATATATGGAGATCACTGCAGTTATAGTTCTGGGTCCATTTTATGCCCATATATGGAGATATCTGTCTATCTGCGTCCATTTTATGCCCATATATGGAGTATCTGTCTGTGCCTCCAACTGTGTTCAGACACAGTGCCGGTTCCCCCTTTAATGCAAACCTCATTATACCTGTTGTCATCGGACCCGTTTTGAACATCTGTTTGCCTGTGTCCATTTATGCCCATATATGGAGATATCTGTATCTGTCTGTCTGCGTCCATTGAACGGTTCTCGAGATACGCGGATTACATACATACATACACACTCACAGAGATTTTTTGTTGACTCATGTGGCGTACGTGATGTCAGAGCCTTTTATGAAGTGATGGGAACGATGTAAATAGGGAATGAATGCCCCGCCCTTTAATGCAAACCCCATTATACCTGTTGTCATAGGACCCGTCTTGACCATCTGTTTGCCTGTGTCCATTTATGCCCATATATGGAGATATCTGTATCTGTCTGTCTGTCGGCGTCCATTTTATGTCCATATATGGAGATCACTGCAGATATAATCCTGGGTCCATTTTATGCCCATATATGGCCATATATGGAGATATCTGTCTATTTGCATCCATTTTATGCACATATATGGAGATCTCTGTATCTGTCTGTCTGTGTCCCTTTATGCCCGTATATGGAGATCTTTGTGATTCTGCGTCCATTTTATGCCCATATATGCCATATATGGAGATATCTTTTTATCTGCGTCCATTTTATGCCCATATATGAGATCTCTGTCGCTTTTTGTTTGTTTCTTCTTTAAGCATATGGAGATATCTGTTTATATGCGTCCATTTTATGCCCATATATGAGATCTCTGTCGCTTTTTGTTTGTTTCTTCTTTAAGCAGAATACGCAGCCTGCTTAAATCTGCATCATTCAAGTCATCCTCCCAGTCCCACGCTTTGTTGCTTGTCTTATGTTTGTCTTGTCTCTTTTATTTTCTTTATCTTTTTTGGAGCGGACCCCATTAATGCAAACCCCAATATACCTGTTGTCATAGGACACGTTTTGACCATCTATCTGTTTGCCTTTGTCCCCACCCTTTAATGCAAACCCCAATATACCTGTTGTCATAGGACCCGTTTTGACCATCTGTTTGCCTTTGTCCCCTTATGCCCATATATGGAGATCTCTGCACACACAGTACCGGTTGCGGAAAACTCTGATGTCAGACATCAGCTCCGCATACGGCATTCATTTTATGCCCATATCTGGAGGACGCGCGTGCCCATATGAGTCAGCAGTTCCCATCTCTGTATGAGTCAGCCCTTGTGCCGATACGTCCATTTATGCCCATATATCTGTGTCCCCTTTATGCCCATATGAGTCAGCAGTGCCCATATGCCCATATATGTAGCCCATATGGAGATCTACCCATATGCCCATATATGGAGATACATAACCATGGCATTTTGTGTTGACTCATGTTGCATACGCGATGTCAGAGCCTTTTATGAAATGATGTCACAATGAGTCAGCGCTTGCGCCGATTTCCTCCGGAACAGCCTGATGTCAACAATCAACACGCCCATATGCCCATATATGTAGCCCATATGGAGATCTACCCATATGCCCATATATGGAGATACATAACCATGGCATTTTGTGTTGACTCATGTTGCGTACGCGATGTCAGAGCCTTTTATGAAATGATGTCACAATGAGTCAGCGCTTGCGCCGATTTCCTCCGGAACAGCCTGATGTCAACAATCAACAATCAGCTCCGCATAAGGAGATTCCGAACGTTTCGCGCCGTTTCGGAAAAAACGCGCGTCGGGTCGGGTCGAGGCCGGGCACTGCACTCCGCGCCGCGGCGGAGAACGTGCGTGCCGAATCTGAAGCCGGTGGGACGAACGGTTCTCGAGATACGCGGATTACATACACGCAGACAGACAGACAGACAGACAGACACGCAGAGACTTCTCGCATTTATAGATAGATAGTGGTTCAGTGCTGCCCAGTGCCAGACGACAGTAGATTATGGCTGCAAAGGTTTTTTTTTTGTAAATAAACTGTGTTGTTTTCTCCAGGTGACCATGATGGAGAGCAGCTGATTAAGTTTTGCGGACAGACCACTCCCAGTCTGCCCATCGTGGTCTTCACCCCAGAGCTGTGGGTCCACTTCAGGACTGACGCATCAGGGGTAGACTTGGGCTTCATGGCCAAGTACATGTTCTCTGGTAGGACCCACACATCAACGGGAGAGTGTTTGCAGGTCTTTCAGTCTGAGTGTATCAAAAAAGCACCTCGGTTAAGGTGGAGACGACCTTGTTGGTCCAACCAGGTTAATGTTCACCAGGTTAGCATTCACCAGCGTTGGCAGGTTAGCATTCAACAGGTTAGCATTCACCAGCGTGGCAGGTTAGCATTTCACCAGGTTATCATTCACCAGCGTTAGTTTTACTGAGGTTAAGGTTAGGTTTAGGTGTATGTCGTCCGTCCCCCCGACTTTCGGCAATCACAAGCTTCCATTGCCTTAACCCAGTCGCTTTTTTGATACACTCGGACTGAAAGACCTGCAAAAAACACTCCCACATATCAACAGTCATATCAACTAACTAACATATCAGACTAATGTTTATTACTCCTCTCCTCTCCTCTCCTCTCCTCTCCTCTCCTCTCCTCTCCTCTCCTCTCCTCTCCTCTCCTCTCCTCTCCTCTCCTCTCCTCTCCTCCCCTCCCCAGACTGTGGAGGGTTGCAGACAGGAGAGGGAGGTGTCATAGCCACTCCTAACTACCCCAACGTCTACCCAGGGCCCAGCCGCTGTGCCTGGCTCCTGGAGGCCCCAGAGGGCCACACCATTAAAGTGAGTCTTTGTACAGGTGAAAAGAAGCAACTTGGTCTCCTCATGCATAGAAAGAAGCATGAGGTCAGTCCGTTGTCTCCCCAGGTTGGCAGAGGGAGAGTAGCGCCCAGGATTACATTAGATAATTGGGTGAAAAATGGGTTACAAAATCGTGGGATAAAAGTTTAGGGGAAAAAAAGTTAGTCTTTGTCAAATGTCAACACACTAATATAATAAACATATAGTCCACACTCCTCTGTGTTATTTGTCACTGTACATTTGAATATACAGCAGTGGTTCTCAACCAGTGGTCCTTGTGGGGGTTCCAGGTGGTCCCTGCTAAATGACGTAGAGTTGTTAAACAAATGGATCTTTAAACTCTTGTGAGAGTGTACAATAAATGGTTTAATTTTAAGCTCTCAAGAGTTAAAATGTTGTTAAACGAAGTACACACAATTAGAGAATGTAGAACTTGTGATATTTTGGTCAAAGTTTGCCAGTTATCTCTCCTATGGCACCACATCAATACAGCATGAAATCATGGAGAAAATCCTATCAAGGTTTTGGGTCTGAGAGGCTAAATTACCATTACTCTTCTTGAGAGCCTAAAATGGTTTCATTTTACACTCTCAAGAGATCTCTATTTGGTTACCAACTCTCCATCATTTAGCTGGAGACTACCTGGAACGTCCTCAAGGACCACTGGTGGTCCCCTGGACCACTGGTTGTAAACCACTGTACTAGCCAAAGACCTCCTTTCTAAACATGATTGACACGTCCGTCTCCGCTGTGCTTCTCTGCCCGTGTCCAGCTGACCTTCAGCTACTTCAGTCTGGAGGCCCACAGCACGTGTGGCTGGGACTCGCTCACCATCTTCAACGGTGGCCACCCCGGCGCTCCGGTCGTGGGCCAGTACTGTGGCACCAACTCCCCGGGAACGGTGCAGTCGCAATCCAACCAGCTGGCCCTGGTCTTCCTGGCCGACCACAGCGTGTCCAGAGGAGGCTTCCTGGCCTCCTGGGAAGCAGACTCCTCCGGTGGGTACCGATGTACACAGGGGCGTCACACCAAATTCTGGGCCCCGGGTACAAGGATTCACTGCGGGGCCCCCATGAATGTTAACTATTGAAAAATAGCAGATATACAAGCTCACAGCGCGGCACCGAGTGCCGCGCTGCGAGCTTGTAGATCTGCTATTTTTTTTTACATCGTGAAAATGTGTGCCAAGAAACCTATGTTTCCATGTCAGTGATGCTCAAACGTTTTCATGTGAAGGACCCCCCCATCTCAAAATATTTAGTTCCAGGGACCCCCCAGAAGCAAAATTTGTGTTACAAATGTTCACTTAAAAAATACATGTATTCAAAGATTTGCGCACATTTTCACGACTTTTCAAAAATAGCAGATCTACAAGCTCGCAGCGCGGCACTCGGTGCCGCGCTGTGAGCTTGTATATCTGCTATTTTTCAATAGCTAATGTTACTAGGGCCCCTCCACATTGGGCCCTGGTAACTCAGTCCCACTTTCCTACCCCTTGTGACGCCCCTGGATGTACAGTGTGCTATTATTGTATCCGTAGGAGATGGCTTGTAAACGAGCGCTTGTAAACGAACGCTTGTTTTCGGTGATCACGACGAAGGCCCGCTGTCTCAGGCGACCTTGATCCACGTGAGACACCACCGAGTGAGCGGTAGCGAGCAAGTTGCCGTGTCGAACGCTGGGAAGGTCGCATGAGCCGACTCAGCCGACTCAGCCCGATCCATTCACAGACAAAGAAGTCCCTGCAAGGGATGAATGTCAACATAAACAGTGTAACAAAACCAAAATACAGCCAGAGGGATGTGTATTTCTGCAAGGAAACACCCCAGCACAATAATATAGTGACTGGTAAAATATTCAAAATAGGCTTAATTTCCCTAGTTGCCTAGTTTCCCTTTAATATATATTCTTTTACTTTAGCATTGTAAACATTATGAAGCCACGGCGTCATTAGACTGCGTATTCTTGTGTTGTTATTTTGTCCCAGGTTGTGGAGGGGTGATCCATGCGGACACGGGTACCGTAACATCTCCCAACTACCCCCAGCAGTTCCCCGCCAACTCTGAGTGCTCCTGGCACGTCATCGGCCACGAGGGCAACCACCTGGAGCTGGCCTTCAACAGCCTCTTCCAGATCCCAGGCAGCGGAGCATGCCAGGACAGCTACGTCAAGGTGGGCAAAGGGGAGGACAAAGGGAGTGCCACGTTCTAGGGTGTTTTCACACATGGACCGTTTCATTCCATGTGTTCACATATGGACTGTCCCCATATAGGGGACTGAGCATTGGTTAGACCTCCAGTTGGTCGGACCAGGTTAACGTTCACCAGGTTAGCATTCACCAGCGTCGGCAGGTTAACATTTCACCAGGTTAGCATTCACCAGTGTCGGCAGGTTAGCATTTCACCAGGTTAGCATTCACCAGTGTCGGCAGGTTAGCATTTCACCAGGTTAGCATTCACCAGCGTTGGCAGGTTAGCATTTCACCAATCTGAGTTCCCAGAGGTAATTTTTTCCGCCACTAGGGGGCGAAAACCAGCATTAGTTTTACTGAGGTTAAGGTTAGGTTTAGGTGGTCCGACCAACGGGAGGTCGGACCAATATCATGTTACCCACATATGGACATATGGACATATGTGAACACTCCAAACTCAGACAAGAGGTGGTCTGATTTTGGTTTGTTTCTAGTCCGTGGTGTGGTTCACTTTAAATTGTGCGTGGGAACACAAAGAGCTCCAGATTCTCTCGAAAACTCCAGCAGCGTGACGAGACGCTGAGTGTCCGTTTTGCGCGTTCGTGTGTGCTGTTATATTTGTGAGAGCTGAAATATTTTCAACTTGGGTAATTACAAGTTGATGTGACAATAAAGTTGATTCTTATTCACTGCTGCATGCAGTGGTGGATAAAGTACTCACATTTTCTTTAGTAAAAGTACCAATACCGCAATGTAGAAATACTCTGTTAAGTAAGTAAAAGTAAAAGTTCTGAAAAAAAATCTACTTGAGTAAAAGTACAAAAGTATTGTCATCAAAAACCTTACTTCTGTAAAAATACCTCAAAATTGTACATCTCATTTACTGCCCCAACCCGAGAATCTAGAGAAAAAGCGGTTGGTCCAGGCAGTCGCGCCAAAGAAACCCAAGAATTAATTTATAAAAACAATCCAAAATCGGTACCTAGAGAAGTACCCCAGAGTGCTTCCGTTCTGGGCCGGTAACCGGAACCGGATCTGCTTTTTTTTGGCCAGAACAAACAAAATTTCTCTGTGACGACTTCCTGCTCCACTTACTTCCTTTGTAAACATCACTGCTGCTAGCTCAGCAACCCCACGATCAGTGCACCATCATTCACAATGGACACGCACAAGCCCATGTTAAAAGGTTAAAAAGGTAGCTGTTTTTAATGGCAGTAAATTCGTTTTTAAATATTGTACTTGCGTAAATGTACTAGTTACTTTCCACCCCTGGCTTTATGTACGGTATAGTCTCGCATGGCCAGACTGTTGACTCCGCGATTTGGAAATGCTCCCGTCATACAGTCTGGTGTATCGAAAGAAGAACGATGAGTACCGGTTAAAGCGGAAGTGAAGCCTCCTCGTCACTTCCGTTTCCGTCTCACATCGCACACATTTATCATTATATAAATAAAAATCATATAAGCATGTTTAGCTTGCTGCTTAGCAGAAATGAAATTTTAAAATATATTTTCTTGAACGGTAATGCCCGTTTCCATTACTCGCCGTTCGGGAGCTGCTGTTCCAGACTATATAGCATTCAGAGATTGTGGAATAGTTGTCTGGCTACGCGAGACTATGTACAGTATAACCCAGTATGTGTGTGTTTCCTCCACAAGGTGTGGTCAGGCAGGTCCCAGGTCGACGAGGCCCTGCTGCTCACAGGCTGCGGCAGCACGGCCCCAGGCCCTGTCGTCGCCCCCACAAACACCATCACCCTGCGCTTCCAGTCCACAGCACCCGCCACGGGCTTCTCTGCAGACTTCACCGCACGTACGTACTACTGTATATCAGTGGTTCTCAAACCTTTCAGCTCAAGACCCAAAAGGGAAATCAGATGTTTGCCCGGAACCCAAACTAGTGAAAATAACATATTTTCACTACTTCGTAAACATTTGTTTTCTCATTTTATTAATACAATTCTTTAAGTAAAGTGTTTGAAATTGTTTTCAACTCTTTACCAATTTTAGTATTTTTTGGGGAAATCTTTAGAAACTCTTTATCAAAGAAAGGGATATTCATATTCACTCACGACCCCCATAAAATGCATCCGTGACTCACAAATGGGTGCCGACCCACTGTTTGGGAAACAGTGCTGTATATGCACAGTAGAAATGCCACATTTGCTTAAGCCCAGTCCAAAATTCAAAGAGTTTCCAGAATGTTTCAAAAAATATCAATGATAGTGAAAATAGCAGATCTACAAGCTCATAACCAGTTGTGATGCAACACATTACATTGTAGGCATGTAGATTGTCTATTTGCACTATTTGTAATAGTGTCCACCACTGGTTAGTAAGGACCTTTAGTCTTTTTGTACTGTTTCTGTTAGAGGGGACAAGTAGTTTAAAGGAGTTACCCAAAAATATTGTCACATTCCAAAGCCAATATATAATTACCGACAGAGTTTCCGGTAGGAGACTCAAAGACTAGGAGTAGGAGACTCATATTGACCGATGAACCTGTCATCAAATTATTGTCTCAGGAATGCGACAAAAACTAAAGAATCTCCATGAATGCAAGGCTTTATGCCTTATGCTTTATGGAATGTGTAATTGATAGAAAAGTATTTTTTGGGTGACCCACTCCTTCAAGTTGTTAACGCTCCCTTCTGTCTTGCAGGCTGCGGGGCAAACTTCACAGCAGCCAGCGGTCGCGTGGTCTCTCCCAACTACCCCGCCGACTATCCAAACTCCGCCAACTGTAACTACACCATAGATGCTGGAGCAACCACCATCATCGTCCTCACCTTCCGCGTATTCCAAACTGAAGGTACGGTAACCTTCATCTCCTTCCTCTGTGTTATAAAACACACAATACACAATAACAATAACACCATGTAGAAATATATATATATATATATATATATATATATATATCATCTTTTCCAAAATAGCAGATCTATATGTAGGTGGGCTATTTTAATGTGAATAATACGTTTTAATCTACAGTAAATCTGCAAAGACAAGGTGACATCAAGGACCAGGATTGGTCTAGGATCGGTTTAGCAAACCTGCTATAAAAATGAATTAATACTAAACCGAAATTGAAAACATTAAGTTATTTCATTTCATTAAGTGTCCCGTAAAGGTTGGCCCTGGGCATACAACAAACTTTGAGTCCTTTGTGCCAAGATGTAGGCCAGATGTAGGCCACGCTTCAGAGCCCAGACAACTAATCGGGGGATATTGATAAAATCTGGGAATAAATTCCTTGCCAAGAAATTTCTTCACCAGCAGCTGTCAAAAATTCCCCTAGGGATTTTGAATTTCAAACTGATTTAGATTTAGACTTTACAAACACATTGGTGAATACATTTCTTGGTAAGAAATGTATTCCCAGATTTGACATTATTCTGATAATATTCCCTGACTAAACAAACTTTGAGCGATTTGTGCTAAGATGTAGGCCACGCTTCAGCGCCTGGACATTTAGTGGCCGTTCAACAAACTTTTATCTATTTGTGCCATGATGTAGGCCAGATGGAGGCCACGCTTCGAGTCCTGGACAAAGCCAGATGTTGGAGCCTAGCTCCTTCCAGGAGCACCGCTCAAAAATAAACAGAAATGAGAAATGCTAAAACTATATTAACCTTGCTTCCCGTCCTCCAGAATGGTTTAATGATCCACCGGGCCTCTGTCGACTGGACGGGGTGAAGGTCTACAGTGGGACCAGCGCCTCGGGCATGCCCATAGCCAAGGTCTGTGGCATCAGGATCCCCGGTCCCTACTCCAGCTTCGGCCCCATGTTCATCAACTTCTACTCTGACAGGAGTATCAGCGACAATGGCTTCATGGCAGAGTACCGCACATATCGTAAGTACACACACACACACACACACACACACACACACACACACACACACACACACACACACACACACACACACACACACACACACACACACACACACACACACACACAAACACACACTCAGTGGTTCTCAACGTCTGGTCCAAGGGTCCCTAATGCATACTACACAAGAACAGGGAAAGTTTGGTTGGTTGGGCTGGCTACATACTACAATATCACATCATTCAGAGGTTGGGTTGACTACAGACTACAATATGACGCCATTCAGAGTTTGGGTTGGCTACAGACTACAATATGACCTCATTCAGAAGTTTAGCTGGATACAGACTACAATATGACATCATCCAGAGGTTGGGCTGGCTGGCTATAAGGACTACAATAACTACGTGTTTGTTTAAGCCCGTTGCCCAATCAGGGACCAGTCATCATTAACAGCCAATGAGGGACCAGCATAGTGATGCCAGTGGTGAGCGCACCTCATGGCACGCTCTGCTGGCGCACAAGTAGGCCGGCCATACATGGCCTACTTGTGCACAAGACGTAAGTTGGCACCTCGATAAAGTGCAGTTCTAGTTTGGCTAGTTTGTTTCCGCATTCAGCCAACTTCTAGGAGGTACAAATACAGCTATTCATAAACACAACCTAGAAAGGACAAAACCTCTAATACTTCTGTGATAACCAGTTATTATGCTGGCTGCTTGGCTCGAGCGAGTTGCCACCAGCGGTGCAAGCAGTGGTGGAGCGGGGTCTGGCTTCCAGAACACAGAAGAGTTGTGTGGCAGTATAAATTGACACCAACTGTTCTGGTGGAGAATGCAGCTACCTTGGCTGTCCTTTCTCTTATATACATCCTAGCTCCTACAGGAAGTAGAATTCGGTCGGCCATTTTCCTCGTGTCAATTCTCTTGTGCCTACTCGCTAGGAACAAGGTGAGCAGGAAAGGATACTCATGACTACCACTTGATTCCAGTCGAAAGATTTGTCGCACTGGGAGGCAAATTCACACCGGAAGTTCGGTGAATAACATTAGAGTCTATGAGAGCCGGCTAGACCAGCTTATGAACGACTGAGACCTTTGTCATATAATCGGTTCAGGAATATAAAAGAAGACATATCACAGGTATTTTTGGGAACCCCCGGTCAGCCTATTATCACAAAACATTAAAACACAAATACATGAACCAAATACCAGTAAGCCTAATCTTTGATACTTCAGCAAGCTATGACCTTGTTGATCATCTATTTTCACTCTCAAAATCGACTTCTTCCACCGCTGCTGTGCAGTCAGTGATGATTAGGTGTCTAGGGACAGGAATTCTGTAGTAATACCAGTCTTTAGTCTCTTTCTCATCGCTTTTTCTGTGTGTATCGCCTCCATTGGTCTCTCCTCCCCATCCGGCTGAGTGGTCAAATCCCCAGTGATTGTTCCAAAAGTGCACCGTCCTGCCATTCCAGGCGTTCCCCTCTTGGCTGGCCTGAATGAAGCGTTCCACACATTCTGGACTAACACGCCCCTCCGGTGCGCTGTAAACAGCCTGAACTGCGGGGGGTAACCCACAAGAGGCAGATTCAAGAGATTTGAGAGCTTTTACTGTCACATTGTTTTACTATACTTGTGAGGTGCAAATGTCTCCAAGAGTATAGTTTTCAGAGATTGTGAGGACCATTTTCCTCGTCCCCAACAAGAGAAATGCATTGTTTTATAGTAATACTATAAAAAAAAAAAATAGCTAGGCTTACAATTAGGAAAAGGTTGAGGTTAGGTGTTAGGATTAGGCATCCGAAAATAGCAGATCTACAAGCTCACAGCGCTGTGCAGCGTGTTGTGACCTTGTACATCTGCTATTTTTGGCTTAAAAATGCCCAAAACTGGCATTCGTGGAATTGAAATGTTGATGTCATCACAACTGAAGTAATACAAACGTGTGTGTGTGTGTGTGTGTGTGTGTGTGTGTGTGTGTGTGTGTGTGTGTGTGTGTGTGTGTGTGTGTGTGTGTGTGTGTGTGTGTGTGTGTGTGTGTGTGTGTGTGTGTGTGTGTGTGTGTGTGTCCTGCAGCATGTGGTGGGTTCTACAATGGAACAGCAGGCACAGTGAGCAGCCCAGCCCTGTCCCACTCTAACTACCACCACAACATCAACTGTACCTATCACATCATGGTGCGCACCAACACCGTCATCGACCTCAAGTAAGAGAACACACCGTACAATACAATAACTCCAGTAGTTATGAGGCGAAGCTTGCGTAGCTAGTTCATGCAGACAACTCAGGGGGCGTGCTTCCCTGATCAGGTCATCAGTCACATGATCTCTTCACCTGACCAGGGCGGGTATTTAAATCCCTCTGCCTACCTCTTCATTCTGGCTTTTCTCCTGGCTGTGCAGCTGCCCTGCTGTCTGCTGCTGCTCTGCTTGCTCTCTACTGCTGCTGATGTTTTGCAATCCCACCAACTCCCCAGCATCCACCTGTAGGCTCTGTTTCTAGATCCCCTTTGGGGGTCTTAATTCATTCCCTGTAATTCTATTTGGTAAATTCTATTTGGTAATAATAACTTATCTAAAATGTTTATATTTACAGGGAATGAATAGAGACAAACTATGCTTCATATCATGCTCATGCTATGCTTCATATATCATGCTCAGTGAATGCTTAATACAATATATTCTAAATTAATCCAAGAGTTGTCTGCCTGAACTCCCATAACTCTGAGAGTGAACAAAATGTGCAGAGAGAGTTACTGATCTGTAAGGTTCCATTTGGAACCACCTTAAGGCTTAAGCAACCTCTCTCTCTCTCTCTCTCTCTCTCTCTCTCTCTCTCTCTCTCTCTCTCTCTCTCTCTCTCTCTCTCTCTCTCTCTCTCTCTCTCTCTCACTCTTATCCCTCTCCCCCTCCGTAGATTCAACACCTTCCAGATAGAGGCCTCGTCCACTTGTCGCTATGACTACGTGGCGGTGTACGACGGACCGGACACGTTGTCTCCGTTGCTGGGGAAGTTCTGTGGCCCCGCCCTCCCGCCAGACCTCCGCTCCTCGACCAATCAGCTCTTCATCGTCTTCCGGACGGACTCCTCGGTCAACGGACTGGGCTGGAGGGCCACCTACAGCGAGACCCTGGGTAGGTTGGGCCACCCATAAGAACCGTGGAGCAGTGGTTCTCTACCAGTGGTCCTTGAAGGGGTTCCAGGTGGTCCCCATCTAAATAATGGAGAGTTGGTAACCAAATGGACCCTTATAGATCTTTAACTGAGAGTGTAAAAAGAAACCAAATGGACCCCTACGGGTTAAATTATTGTTAAACATCTGCATTACATAATTTACAAGAAGTCTAAACAATTAGAGAATGTAGAAGAATTGTTATTTTAATCAACTTTTTGCCTGAACATTTTTAAAGTATTGGGTCTGAGAGGCTAAATCTCATCAAATGGTGGTCCGTGCCTCAAATGCCCAATAAATAATGGACCTTGATGTAAAAAAGATTGAAAACCACTGCCGTAGAGGATACAGTCTTACAGTTCATATCAAAGTGGCTTTCCAACACAACACTCGCTCATCCTTAAATCTGAGTGTGTGTCGTAATCTTATCAAACTATTACAAAACTCCCATGTGGGCATAATTGGACAATGGGTCATACAATGGGTCTGCCTGTAAGAGCTACAGCCTGTGATTTCCCAAGAGGAGAGAGAGAGTGTGTGTGTTTGTGTGTGCGTGTGCGTGTGTGTGTGTGTGTGTGTCCGTCCGTCCATCCATTTAATTGACTGCTCTCTGCACAGACACATCCTTTGTTCCTCAAGAAATCTAGCCACATAAGTGCATCCTGTCGTGTGTGTGTGTGTGCGTGCGTGTGTGAAAGAACACACACAACAAAGCAGGACAGAGTAAAATAGATTTGCCATGCCAGCTGTGTGACCACAGACTCGCCCTGCACTCATGGTGGAGCTTAAATCTCTCCCGGCCTTCACTGCTACACTGAGTCACAACAAACCGGCCCCTGCTCCTTTTTGTTACCATGATCCACTGGGTGGTCTAACAGTAACATATTCATTCTCTACCGCAATGACTCACAACCTTTAGGTCGCAAATAAGTCGGCCAAATTTTTACATCAAACCTGGAAGATGTTATTTCCATTGTGACAACGATACATATGAAATTATGTGTATACATTATTTACTACAGTACCTTAGTTCCATTGATCCAAGCTGGAACACAGCTGGTGGATTGATCATTAAGATAAACAAGTTGCAGTGGTCAAATGAGTGAAAGGTTGAAAACGGTAATGGTTCTGTAATCCCATGTTCCAAAAACAAGTTAGTGTGGGGAGGGATTGGGGAGGGTCTGGTCTTTCTTTTGTATTCAGACACAGGTGAATATCAGAGGCCTCCATGCTGTAGAGCAGGGGTCTTCAACAGGGGGTCCGGGACCCCTAGGGGGTCCTCAGAGTTACTACAGGGGGTCCTCCAAATCTTTGTGATAGAAACTTTTTTCTCCTTTTTTTATATTAACCACTTCAACCGTAATGTCCATATTCTGAGAACTTTGGCCAAAAATAGCAGTTCTAAAAGTTCACAACGCCTCGCAGAGCGAGGCGTTGTGAGCTTTTAGATCGGCTATTTTTGGTAAAGACTAAAGAGGTTTGATGTAGAGGGGAACTAAGGGACTAAGTACAGAGTGAGAAAGGTCAAGTTTATTAAGTATTGGCGGTTCAAGTAAGTGGTTAAATATCTGAAAACACAAATTGACATGACTCCAAAATACACTGATGATTGCGCTGTCAAGCGATGACACCATAATCTATCTCTGAAAATGTTGTGGGGGTCCCTGCTTCATCTCTCTCTCAACTAAGGGGTCCTTGGACTGAAAACGTTGAAGACCCCTGCTGTAGAGACAAAGTCAAGTCAATGATAGAAAGCAATCTATCATTGTAATCTGTGCATTCATTGTCACACACTTTGTGACATACAGTAGGACTTTTTCTGTGGCATTCAGATTCTAAACACACCTCTTTCACTGGCTTCCATGGCATTTCTAGTCCTTTACTGACCCCCACAGGCCAATACGGGGAACTGCTGAAGCCTGTGTGTGTGCATCTCGGCTGACTGGTGAAAATAGCAGATCTATTTGCTCACAACATCATCAATGGTGCACGTTCAATATTTAGAAATGTAGAGTCATAAAGTACATTATTTGTCTTTGACATTTATAGCCTACTGTATGTATATTAAACAATACAAATACTCAAGTAAAGTACAGATACTAAAAAAATGTACTTAAGTACAGTACTCAATTAAATGTACTCCATTACTGTCCACCACTGCTGTTGACTCCTGTGTGTGTTGCAGGGCCGGCACAGGGCTGTGGGGGCTACCTGTCCATGCCGATGGGCATGTTCGGCTCACCAGACCCCAACCTGGACGGGCGCTACGAGCCCAAGATGGACTGCGTGTGGACCATCGAGATGCCCGTCAACAAGGCCGTCAACATCAGCTTTGTCACCTTCGACCTGGAAGGTCCGTCAGGAACCACCTGCCGCTACGATTATGTCAAGGTGAGGGTCATAGGGTCAATGTTTAGCCTACGTAGATGAAGCATAAAAAATAAAATAATACATTCACAGAGTTTTTAAAAAGGTGCAGATTTTTTTTTCTAAGAAAGCCGTTGCACACCTCAAAGGTTAGTGACAGGTGCGTAGGACAACTGGGAGGCCCAAATGATGAGAAAGGGATCATTGATTAGTTAAAAGAACAAGATACATCCTTTCCAAGTGCTGGTGCTGGACTCAGGTCGACATGAGATTAAAAAGAATAGAGGTCATCAGGTGATGAAGGCCAGCTGATGGCCGAAACGTTGTCTAACTCTATAAACACTGTGGAGCATTCAGCTATTGTGCGGACCTCTATTCTTTTTAATCTCAAAGGGATCATTGATATCAAAGAAAAAGGTCCCGCACACTAGTACCAATTCCTCCAAACTGCACGAACGCTACTTTATAGGTAACTCTAGGAAATAAGGAACCTTATGCAACTGATGTGAAGTGATCTTTAGTGTGTAAGAAGAACACACATTACTCTCTTGCTCTTTTTGTCTCCCTCTCTTTTGTCTATTTTATTCTCCCCCCTCTCCTCTCTCTCTCTCTCTCTCTCTCTCTCTCTCTCTCTCTCTCTCTCTCTCTCTCTCTCTCTGCAGGTGTATGATGGTGACAGCATGAACTCCCCCCTGGTGGGGACGTTCTGTGGGAGCACCATGCCTGCTTCCTTCGTGTCTGCCGGTAACTTCCTGGTTGTGCGTTTTTTCACGGACAGCATCGTGCAGAAAGCGGGATTCAACGCCACCTACAGGGCTGTTGACCGTAAGACACTCTCGACTCTCTCCTGTTTTCCTGTGTTCTGTTCTGGGGGCTAATGTAGAATGCTGCATGTACGCAAATCACTTTAAGAATAAGCACATGCAGAGCATGTCTGGATGTCAAAAGAGGATGAAGCTGAAAATATCAGGAATATAGTGTTTGTCTTGTCTTTTCACTCTACTGTCACCCACGATCAATTGATTGCAGAGTTGTAAGTTTAAGTCTTGTATCCAAAAATACAAATACTCAATTAAAGACACTCAAGTCACAAAATGTACTTAAGTGCATTATTCAAGTACATGTTGTACTGGCTACCATTAGATCAAAGTTACCATTACCAACTTATTCCCAAAGGCTGCCATGTGCACCGACTTTGATGACCTATCTTATTTTGGCGCTGGATGGTGCTGTTTGGCAGCTTATGGGTCACCAATTATTTTCGGGGTAACCGGAAGGTCACCTGACACGTTGATGACATAATCGTAAAACAAAACCACCGTTCAGTTGTGTTTTGGAAGGCTTTAGCCTTATAATGGGAGTCTATGGAGAGAGTGGTGGAAAGCGAGTTGTGCTTTCTTTTGAGGCATCCCGCGAGGAAATCACACCATCGAATATCCTATGAATTTTCAAAGGTTAGTGAAAATCACTCAAAGCGTGGCAGGGAAGTCGAAGAACTGCAGTCAATGAGTTTTTACAGCCGTCTCATCAACAGCCAGACTCTCCCAGGGGAGAGTCTGGGAGTTCTCCATAGACAACGCATTACGCAATGATGTAGTTACTCACTTTGACTGACAGGTCCAGTCAGTAGTCATCAGCGCATCAAAACATCGTCGGAAGAACATCAAATAAGTCTTTTCCAGACAGAAATTCCAAAAGTGCAAACTGTTGTTCTTTTTTAAGTTCTGAGATTCCGTTGATTTCAGATAAAACTTCACTTAATGCAGCTTTTATTTGCGATTTGTGAACTCGTGTCGGGCATGGGGACCGCCATGTTTGTTTACAAAATGTGAGAGCTGCAGCAGCCGCTCGACCAATCAGGAGCTCTGTGAGGCGGGTCCCTCCAAATGCAGCCATTTGATTGGAAATTAGAACATACATTCTCATAAGGAGACTCGATGGGAGGACCACCAGACCGAGAAAGGAAGCACATTGGTGATGACGTAGCTTGTGATGGCCTGCGAGGCTAGTTCAAACGGGGGTTTCCTCTGCAAACCGTCGCGTGTATTTTCTTGTCAGCTCCTCATCCGTTGATTCTCCTTTCCCCACAGAGCTCTGTGGCGGAACATTAAACGCCACAACGGCCGTTCAGAGCCTGACCTCCCCGTCGTTCCCCAACGCATACCCGCCCTTCATCAACTGCCGCTGGACGCTGGACGCCCCGGCGCAGGAGAGCGTCAAGGTCTCCGTGGAAACCTTTGTCCTCCAACCTGGCCAGGCCTGCACCACCAACTACCTGGAGATGAGAGACTTCCCACTGGTGAGCTGAGGCCATACTGGATTGGATCATACAGGGGTTCTCAACCTGTGGCCCCGGGGCCCACAATAGCAACTTATATTAAGTACTATAATATTAACAATTACATAGCAGATATACTAGCCTGACTGCAAGCGTCAGACTCTATCACACACTACCAACAGGGGGTGGTGTTGTGCAGTCTGGTTTATTAACCAGGCTACAGATATACAAGCTCATAGCTCGTCACTATGGCCTTGTAGATCTGCTATTTTTGAAAAATCTTTGCTGCTGAGGGTCCCTGGTCCCTGGAACAAAGTATTTTGAGATGGGGATCCGCGGCCAAACACTTATAATTTTGGGGGTCCGAAAACGTGAAGCACTGATATAGCAACATAAATTTGACATTCGCAGAATCTGCCTCAGGTCTTAATGCTTAGTCCCTTTAATCCAAGCTGAAACACAATAAAAATGCTCTGAAAATGCATGCGGCCCCAAAGAGCGTTGATTTTAAGTCTCTTGTCTGCACTTGCTCTTGTTTTCCAGGGAGACTACGGCCAGTCACACAAGTTTTGTGCGGCGGAAAGCGTTCCTGACTTCTACAGCTATGGCAGGACCATGCAGATCAACTTCAAATCTGACGCTTTCATGGCAGGAAACGGCCTGAGACTGAACTACCAGATAGCAGGTGGGTGGGTTTGTGACAGAGGTCAGCACTTCTCCATAGAGAATGGTATTGTGTTTGACATTAATATGATGCTAATGTTTCTAAAAGGACGTACAGTACACACCTGTTAATGTTCTAAATATCATTTATATACCGGTACCTGCTTTCACATAATGCTATGTATATATAGTATACTGTATATCTTTATTTGTTCTATTAAGCTGTTTTTCTCGTTCCCCTCTATCTCTCTTCTCACAGAAAACTGAAAAAGGATGGAGCGTGCAGGAGAAAACGAATGCTTCAAACCTGTAAACCTGTGCTGTGACAAATAAAACAGATTCTAATTGTTCCCGTTTGTGTGTTGGTGGTGTGGATGGTCAGGATGCAGCCGTACGTACGAGCAGGAGTATGGCTACCTGAAGAGCCCCGGCTGGCCAGACGTGTACCCCCACAACCTGGACTGTACCATCCTCCTGAAGGCTCCGCAGGGCAACACCATCTCTCTGTTCTTCAACACCTTCGACCTGGAGTCACACACCAACTGTGCTTACGACTACCTGGAGGTGAGCTGCACATGCACGTATACATGCATGCACACACACACACACACACACACACACACACACACACACACACACACACACACACACACACACACACACACACACACGTTTGTATTACAGAGCCGGACTACACCAAGGCTTTTCACACGCGCCTGTGCGTCGAATTTACTGCATGCGCACAGCGCGTTTGTAAAGATCCAATATATATCAATGATACCGGCTACACCAGGCTCACGGATAGCGCGATCCCTGGATACGCATTTAAAAAAAATAGGATTGGTTCTATTTTGTACACATGCTTATGCGTTTTTTGTACACAGATTCCTCAGGTCTCCCGCACAAATACTCCAGCTCCTTGGTGTAGACAGGGGCGTTTCGCACGCGCACGCGCACAGACAGCACACGCGTGCGCGCACATTTTATGGTGTTGTCCGGCCGTTACTGTAATTCTTTAGGACAGCAATTTTATGAATGGCATTTTTTACTTTTGTTTTTTGTCTTTTTAACCCTTTTTTTATTATCTTTTTTATATAATTTAGAGTAGCTAATTATTTTTACCCCCTTTTTGTCGCTATAAACAATTGATTCCTCCCCACAAACATTTCTGTGTTGTCACTGCTGTTGTATCTTACTGACCCACCTGCCAGTGAAGAGCCCCCACCAGGCGGACGTAGAGCCTTCGCCCTACACTCCCCACTGACAGGTGCCGCCCCAGCCCGTAGGAATACATGCAAGGACCTGTATCACTCTTCCCTGTCCGGCTACCCTGCCCCGAACACAGGCCAATTGTGTTCGCATAGACGCCTGACATAGCCGGTTGCACCACAGTGGATTCGAACCCACACCCTCCGTGGTGTGGGCAGGGACTTGTCACTTTACCACTGTGCCACCCGAGCACCCGTCATTTTAACCCCAACACCAACGCTTTTTTCCATTATTATAATGTTTTAATCAATTAACATGATCCTGCTTATATCTCCGCACCCGTTGACCCGATCCATGCCAGATTTTACACACACACTCCTTGCCTGCCAAACTACAACCTCCAAGGACCCCCGCAAAAATGACCAAATGACCACCTCAACGGGGCTGCTCACAGGGAATTCCCGGGGATCACCGACTCCTCGTGCTCCAGAACGGATGCAAAAGTGGTGGCGCCCCCAGTGGAGGACCCCCTGCCACTGCAGCGCACATAAAATGCCGTAACTCGGGCTAGGAGCGTCCGGGAGAGCCGGGGCCGGTACCTATTCGTCCGCCAAGGCAACGCGGAGACCCCACCCCTCATTTCTCACATGGCCCTATTCTAGCGCCACCTTCAGGCCGATTTTTAAAACACATTTTTGGACACTGCTCCTACAGTTTTTGCCCTAAAATCACGAATATCACTACACAGCATGTCTACACTCATGTCATCAACATGGATCAGGAAGATTTGGGAAAAACACATTTTTGCCCTATTTGTGGAGATAAGCCACCTACGGTCGCTTATCTCCCGATTAGGGAGTCTTACTGGTGTATATTTGTATGGATGCGGTGAGAGAGGACATGCAGGTAGCAGAGTGAGCGAAGAAGTACCCAAAACAAATATAGAAGAAGATAATGTCAGTGGTTCTTAAACTAGGGTCCAAGGACCCCAAGGGTCTTTGGAGTTATGGGTCTGTAACTCTGAGATTGTACAAATGGAACCAATTGGACCTGGCTGTAAGGGTCCATTTGGTTCCATGTATATGCTCTCAGAGTTTCTCAGAGATTTTACAATGTTCGTAGGTACTGTAGGGGTACCAGGCATAGAAAATGGTATCAAATGTGTGTCCGTGGGCTTATGCATACTGTATCTAACTGGGGTTTCTTGGATCTAAAAGGTTTGAGGAGCCACTGCTGTACAGTAATGATACGATCATGGTGTGTTTGTTGTTTGCTGTGATCACCAGGTGCGTAACGGCAGCACAGCCACCTCTCCTCTGATGGGGAAGTTCTGTGGCACCACCCTGCCATCCCCCGTCTTCCCCGCATCCAACCAGCTCTACCTGCGCTTCAAGAGCGACTACTCCATGGCACGAAACGGATTTGAAGCCACGTGGACCTCCTCCCCTCAGGGTGAGACCTGAAAACACACACAAACACACACACACACACACACACACACACACGCACACGCACACGCGCACACACACACACACACACACACACACACACACACAGAGATACTTCAAAACATCACAAATACAAATACAAAAATGATATACTATGAAATTGGTGTTCTTGCAGGTTGTGGTGGCACGCTGTACGGTGACCATGGCTCGGTGGCCAGTCCCAACTACCCTGGCACCTACCCCAACGGTACTCGCTGTGAGTGGGGCATCAGGGCGCCCAACGGCCGCGTGGTGACGGTCACCTTTGCTCAGATCAGCATCGATGACCCTGGCGACTGCCAGAACAACTTCCTGAAGCTGTACGATGGACACGACGCCTCCTCGCCTCCTGTGGGACCCTACTGTGGAGCGGTACGTACCCCCATCTAACTCTGCCTCTGTCTCCAATAGGCTCTGTGCATAACTGTACTTCCCCCTTTCAGAAGGTTCCTGCTCCGAGTCAGTTTCTCATTGCCTCATTGGAGTGGCAGATTTAAACTGGAAACACATGAAGGTGTTGTTTGTTTCCAGTTCAAATCTGCTGCTGTGCCAATCATCTATGAGAAATGTTTATGCCACATTTCTTTGTTAGACTGCTCATAAGCTCTTCAGATTGGGTGGGGTGGGGTTGTATTCTAGCAGTAAACGGGGAGGTATTCCCATCAGTAAACTGTGTAAAGTATTCAGGCCATTCGTCATAAACAAGATGTTTACATGTATTGAAATACGAGAGCATGCGCCTGTCCTTTATGTTTGGGTTATCTGTTATCGTTTTGGACTGTTGGCTCACTGGGAAAAAAAGAAAAAAAAAAAGAAAATGCCTGCCAAGATGGGTGAACACACGACGCATCAGTCACCGTCGGTTCATGGTTCACCCATGTTGAACCCAGTGTGTTGGACTTCACCTAATAATGGGAGTGAGCGGCACTTCCGGCCTTCCCGACGTGACTGTGTGACCGTAACTTTATAATGCAGTCTGTCTGTCGGGTGACTGTTTAGGCGGAGAGACTATAGCTAGCAGTGTTTTTGAGCCAGTGTATGTGTGTGTGTGTGTGTGGTGTTTGAGGAGAGACTATAAGCTAGCAGTGTGTTTGAGCCAGTGTATATGTGTGTGTGTGTGGTGTTTGAGGAGAGACTATAAGCTAGCAGTGTGTTTGAGCCAGTGTATGTGTGTGTGTGTGTGGTGTTTGAGGAGAGACTATAAGCTAGCAGTGTGTTTGAGCCAGTGTATATGTGTGTGTGTGTGGTGTTTGAGGAGAGACTATAAGCTAGCAGTGTGTTTGAGCCAGTGTATGTGTGTGTGTGTGTGTGTGGTGTTTGAGGAGAGACTATAAGCTAGCAGTGTGTTTGAGCCAGTGTATGTGTGTGTGTGTGTGGTGTTTGAGGAGAGACTATAAGCTAGCAGTGTGTTTGAGCCAGTGTATGTGTGTGTGTGTGTGTGTGTGGTGTTTGAGGAGAGACTATAAGCTAGCAGTGTGTTTGAGCCAGTGTATGTGTGTGTGTGTGTGGTGTTTGAGGAGAGACTATAAGCTAGCAGTGTGTTTGAGCCAGTGTATGTGTGTGTGTGTGTGGTGTTTGAGGAGAGACTATAAGCTAGCAGTGTGTTTGAGCCAGTGTATGTGTGTGTGTGTGTGGTGTTTGAGGAGAGACTATAAGCTAGCAGTGTGTTTGAGCCAGTGTATGTGTGTGTGTGTGTGGTGTTTGAGGAGAGACTATAAGCTAGCAGTGTGTTTGAGCCAGTGTATGTGTGTGTGTGTGTGGTGTTTGAGGAGAGACTATAAGCTAGCAGTGTGTTTGAGCCAGTGTATGTGTGTGTGTGTGTGGTGTTTGAGGAGAGACTATAAGCTAGCAGTGTGTTTGAGCCAGTGTATGTGTGTGTGTGTGTGGTGTTTGAGGAGAGACTATAAGCTAGCAGTGTGTTTGAGCCAGTGTATGTGTGTGTGTGTGTGGTGTTTGAGGAGAGACTATAAGCTAGCAGTGTGTTTGAGCCAGTGTATGTGTGTGTGTGTGTGGTGTTTGAGGAGAGACTATAAGCTAGCAGTGTGTTTGAGCCAGTGTATGTGTGTGTGTGTGTGTGGTGTTTGAGGAGAGACTATAAGCTAGCAGTGTGTTTGAGCCAGTGTGTTTGTGTGGTGTTTGACAGGAGACCAACATCGCTCCGTTCACCTCCTCCTCCCACCACGTGTTCATCGTGTTCCAGGCTCAGTATGCCGTCCTGCCCTCCGGCTTCAGACTCACCTGGAGCAGCTGAGAGGACACGCCAACGAACACACACACACACACACACACACACACACACACACACACACACACACACACACACACACACACACAGTCAACTGCATAAGTGCTGCTTTATAGGTTTGACTCAGGGAAATAAGGACCCTTATGCAACAGTGTCGTGATCGTAAAGAAATTAACCTAGCAAAAAGAGCAATAAAAAAACATTGTACATATTGGTGTGTAATTACACGCACACACACACACACGGATGTTTACACATTTTGATTATGTCGACTGTGCCTCTTTTGCAGATGAATCAATGTAAATAGGAAATCTTCATTATATAAAATAGAACATACGAAACCAATGTTCTTTGTTTGAGAATCATGTTTTCTTCTTTGTAGATGTTATACACAACATCAACTGAGTATATCAGTGGAATTTGTGATGATGGAATAAAGCAATCTGTTTTTACTCAAGTACTGTACTTAAGTTCACTTGTAAGCTACTTTTACTTTACTGGAGTATTTCCAGTGTTCAATACATGTACTTCTACTCCACTACACCTCAGAGATGAATGCTAAACAGTGCATAATAGCATCTTCATGCAAAGGCGCTTCACAATGTGTGTTACATTCACACACCACCAGCAGAAGAAACCATACAAGGCACTAACCTGCTCATCAAGTCTTTCTCAAGAACACTTACTGTACACAACCGGGAATCCAACCGGAAACCTTTCCATTCCCCGACAGCTGTTCTACCACCACATCATATCCAGCCTTTCCTTGCCCTGGGTGTGGACAGTGGGTTATGAGCTGGAAACAAAGCCCAGGTGAAAATCCCAGTAGATCAGAAACACCCAGACCAGCCAGTTTGGCACAAACAACCACGCCGTGTTCAAAGACACTTAGGGCGGATTCACACTGGGTCTGATTGATTCCAACAGTTACCGAATACAATTGCCTTATCCCTGCTGGCCCGGGAGTCGTGGTGGACAAAGCACAAAGACATTGTAGATACTCCTGGTCAAATATGCTGTATATAATTGAGTACCTGAGACGAATAATAGTCCATATTAGATTTTTTTTTAATATATATATATTTTGATTTACCAGACTGTGAACCACAAACTAGTCATTTTTAATCTGTTAAATTGTTAATGCAATCCCCCCTCATTTTGTTTAATTGTCGGTTTTAATGTTATCGGCTCCCTTTGTCTGCTGAATATTGCTTGTACGGACTTAGACTGTTGTTCCACAAACTGCTGGAGATATACTGTTTTTCCACCTTCCATAAGTATTATGTCTTATAATTCCTAATATATATATGAGTTAAGTAAAAAAATCTAACTCAACAAAATGAGGGGAGAGTACATTAAGACTTTAAGAAATGAAAAACTTTGAGTTTGTGGTTTACAGTCTGGTAAATCAAAAAAATGTCTTTATCCAAAACATTTAAATACGGACTTAGACTGTTATTCGTCTCAGGCACTCAATATTGCTCTATCGAATTTGTACTTGAATTAATATAATGGAGTACTAAAAATATATATACCATAGGGGTGTAACGATATGGTAACTGCATCGAAATATCGTTTTACTAAAACTAAACTAAAAAAATCGAAGTATCGATTGTATCGATACTACCTACTTGTGCAGTGTATTTAGCATTTTTAAGAAGAAAAAATTAAAAGGAAGGGTTTAATTACTTTTCCTTTCCATATAGCTACACTGGTCTATCGATAAATGTGTGTAATCTCTGGGTTCATGTCAAGGTGCAGGTTTGTCAATATACAATGTCCATGTATTTGGCAGATAATCACTGTGTTTACTTATTTATATCGTGACTACTAATTGAAGCCAAGGCCGAATTGGGCCGAATCGCATGGATGAGCCCTGACAGCACATGGTTGGTGCTACAGACTCCAAATTTCGCACGCAGATAGCTCAGACCTTTGCCTACGTTCTTAGCTAGGCCTCGACCCCACCCGATATGCGGTTTTCCGGAACCAACGCTAAAGGTTTGGAATCTCCATATGCGGAGTCCTGACTACTAATTGAAGCCAATGGACGCCGAATCCGAATGGCCCGAATCGCATGGATGAGCCCTGACAGCACATGGTTGGTGCTACAGACTCCAAATTTCGCACACAGACAGCTCAGACCTTTGCCTACGTTCTTAGCTAGGCCTCGACCCGACCCGATACACAGTTTTTCGGATCCGGCACGAAAGATTTGGAATCTCCGTATGCGGAGATGACTGACATCGAGCTGTTCCGGAGCAAGCGCTGACTCATTGTGACATCACTTCATAAAAGGCTCTGACATCACATACACTAGATGAGTCAACTAAAAATCTCTCTGAGTGTGGCATAAACGAAAGTCTTTCTTCCTCTCACTTCGAGGTGAGCAAAGTTCAGGGTGCTCTTCAGAGCGGTTGGGTTCAGGGGAATTAGCGGGCTGTGCCTTTAAGAGAACCAGGTGAATAATGTGGATAAGCCCGGGCAGTTCCCTCTCACGCTAAACTTAAATAATAAAGGGGAATAAGGAGCCCAGGGGCTAGGGAACTCCGGGGCGCTCTGTAAGTAAAGTAAGGGGTGCTGTGTCTGCAGAGATCTCCATATATGGGCATAAGTGGACAAAGGCAAACAGATGGTCAAAACGGGTCCTATGACAACAGGTATAATGGGGTTTGCATTAAAGGGTAGGGCCGGAACCGGTTTGGGCCGAATCGCATGGATGAGCCCTGACAGCACATGGTTGGTGCTACAGACTCCAAATTTCGCACGCAGATAGCTCAGACCTTTGCCTACGTTCTTAGCTAGGCCTCGACCCGACCCGATATGCTGTTTTCCGGAACCAGCGCTAAAGGTTCGGAATCTCCATATGCAGAGTCCTGACTACTAATTGAAGCCAATGGACGCCGAATCCGAATGGCCCGAATCGCATGGATGAGCCCTGACAGCAAATGGTTGGTGCTACAGACTCCAAATTTCGCACACAGACAGCTCAGACCTTTGCCTACGTTCTTAGCTAGGCCTCGACCCGACCCGATACACAGTTTTTCGGATCCGGCACGAAAGATTTGGAATCTCCGTATGCGGAGATGACTGACATCGGGCTGTTCCGGAGCAAGCGCTGACTCATTGTGACATCACTTCATAAAAGGCTCTGACATCACATACGCTATAGTCCGGGAAAAAAAGGGTGATTTTTGGCTGAACGTGGATTCGCCTGTAAAAGTTTTTTTCTCAACTGATTCTTGTAGCTTGGGGTCACCTCTTAAGGATTCAAGAAGATGACCAGTGATATCCATTGAGCATTTTTTATTATTAACCCCTTAATGCCTGAAACATGGGCTCCCATTGACTTTCTATACAGGAGGAAAATACCCAGAAAAAGATAATTTTTCTGGGTATTTAAGGAGGATCTGAGGGGTCTAACTAGGGGTTTGTCATGATGCTGAATCCATTGCAGGCATTTGTTTTGCACAAAAAACATTCCGTGGGCTAGAAATAGCCTCAGAAAACAATACACGTATGGGTGAGTATTCATGTTAGTCGGAGGCCTTAGGTTTTTTTTTCTCGTGCTAATCAGTCTAAAAGTGCAACATTTTGCACAGATGTAGCTCAGGGCTTGCTCTAATGATTTAGCTAGGTCGGCGACCTTCGGGGTCACCACAACACCCACAAAACTCTGAAAAGTGATGACTCATCACTTTTCATCACTAAAGTCGATGGGAGCCCAACTTGATTTGGCCGCTGTGGCGACCCCGAATGTCGCAGACTCGGGCGCCCTAGCTAAATCATTAGAGCAAGCCCTGAGCTACATCTGTGCAAAATTTTGCACTTTTAGACTGATTAGCACGAGAAAAAAAAACCTAAGGCCTCCGACTAACATGAATACTCACCCATACGTGTATTGTTTTCTGAGGCTATTTCTAGCCCACGGAATGTTTTTTGTGCAAAACAAATGCCTGCAATGGATTCAGCATCATGACAAACCCCTAGTTAGACCCCTCAGATCCTACTTAAATACCCAGAAAAATTATCTTTTTCTGGGTATTTTCCTCCTGTATAGAAAGTCAATGGGAGCCCATGTTTCAGGCATTAAGGGGTTAATAATAAAAAATGCTCAATGGATATCACTGGTCATCCTCTTGAATCCTTAAGAGGTGACCCCAAGCTACAAGAATCAGTTGAGAAAAAAACTTTTACAGGCGAATCCACGTTCACCCCCATTTTTCCCGGACTACTAGATGAGTCAACTAAAAATCTCTCTGAGTGTGGCATAAATTAAAGTCTTTCTTCCTCTCACTTCGAGGTGAGCAAAGTTCAGGGTGCTCTTCAGAGCGGTTGGGTTCAGGGGAATTAGCGGGCTGTGCCTTTAAGAGAACCAGGTGAATAATGTGGATAAGCCCGGGCAGTTCCCTCTTACGCTAAACTTAAATAATAAAGGGGAATAAGGAGCCCAGGGGCTAGGGAACTCCGGGGCGCTCTGTAAGTAGAGTAAGGGGTGCTGTGTCTGCAGAGATCTCCATATATGGGCATAAGTGGACAAAGGCAAACAGATGGTCAAAACGGGTCCTATGACAACAGGTATAATGGGGTTTGCATTAAAGGGTAGGGCCGGAACCGGTACTGTGTCTGCAGAGATCTCCATATATGGGTATAAGTGGACAAAGGCAAACAGATGGTCAAAACGGGTCCTACAGAGATCTCCATATAGTCCATAATAATACATGTTTCCCTTAAAAACCTGCACTATCCACACCTTTCACACAGATTTAATTTCTTTGCTAAATAGTTACTATATCGATTTTAAATCATTGAATCGAATCGAATCGTATCGTATCGCCATGAATGAACCAATATCGTCCATGTATCGTATCGTCAACCATGTATCGTGATATGTATCGAATCGCTGTTATGTATCGTTACACCCCTAATATACCAGTAGTAAGTACAAATTACATTTTCTTTTTAATATCAATGCATTGCTATTAAAATGTAACCTTCCCCCCAAAAAGCTAATATTTTCTAGATATTGCAAATCGATCAAATCAATAGTGAAAATAGCAGATCTAAGCTCACGTCATATCACGACGTGTTATGAGCTTATATATTTATAGATCTGCTATGTTACAGTTTAAGTGGTAAAGGGTGCTGTCAGAGTGTTTCCCACACACATCTAATCAGCACATGGTTGGTGCTACAGACTCCAAATTTCGCACGCAGATAGCTCAGACCTTTGCCTACGTTCTTAGCTAGGCCTCGACCCGACCCGATATGCGGTTTTCCGGAACCAACGCTAAAGGTTTGGAATCTCCATATGCGGAGTCCTGACTACTAATTGAAGCCAATGGACGCCGAATCCGAATGGCCCGAATCGCATGGATGAGCCCTGACAGCACATGGTTGGTGCTACAGACTCCAAATTTCGCACACAGACAGCTCAGACCTTTGCCTACGTTCTTAGCTAGGCCTCGACCCGACCCGATACACAGTTTTTCGGATCCGGCACGAAAGATTTGGAATCTCCGTATGCGGAGATGACTGACATCGAGCTGTTCCGGAGCAAGCGCTGACTCATTGTGACATCACTTCATAAAAGGCTCTGACATCACATACACTAGATGAGTCAACTAAAAATCTCTCTGAGTGTGGCATAAACGAAAGTCTTTCTTCCTCTCACTTCGAGGTGAGCAAAGTTCAGGGTGCTCTTCAGAGCGGTTGGGTTCAGGGGAATTAGCGGGCTGTGCCTTTAAGAGAACCAGGTGAATAATGTGGATAAGCCTGGGCAGTTCCCTCTCACGCTAAACTTAAATAATAAAGGGGAATAAGGAGCCCAGGGGCTAGGGAACTCCGGGGCGCTCTGTAAGTAAAGTAAGGGGTGCTGTGTCTGCAGAGATCTCCATATATGGGCATAAGTGGACAAAGGCAAACAGATGGTCAAAACGGGTCCTATGACAACAGGTATAATGGGGTTTGCATTAAAGGGTAGGGCCGGAACCGGTTTGGGCCGAATCGCATGGATGAGCCCTGACAGCACATGGTTGGTGCTACAGACTCCAAATTTCGCACGCAGATAGCTCAGACCTTTGCCTACGTTCTTAGCTAGGCCTCGACCCGACCCGATATGCTGTTTTCCGGAACCAGCGCTAAAGGTTCGGAATCTCCATATGCAGAGTCCTGACTACTAATTGAAGCCAATGGACGCCGAATCCGAATGGCCCGAATCGCATGGATGAGCCCTGACAGCAAATGGTTGGTGCTACAGACTCCAAATTTCGCACACAGACAGCTCAGACCTTTGCCTACGTTCTTAGCTAGGCCTCGACCCGACCCGATACACAGTTTTTCGGATCCGGCACGAAAGATTTGGAATCTCCGTATGCGGAGATGACTGACATCGGGCTGTTCCGGAGCAAGCGCTGACTCATTGTGACATCACTTCATAAAAGGCTCTGACATCACATACGCTAGATGAGTCAACTAAAAATCTCTCTGAGTGTGGCATAAATTAAAGTCTTTCTTCCTCTCACTTCGAGGTGAGCAAAGTTCAGGGTGCTCTTCAGAGCGGTTGGGTTCAGGGGAATTAGCGGGCTGTGCCTTTAAGAGAACCAGGTGAATAATGTGGATAAGCCCGGGCAGTTCCCTCTTACGCTAAACTTAAATAATAAAGGGGAATAAGGAGCCCAGGGGCTAGGGAACTCCGGGGCGCTCTGTAAGTAGAGTAAGGGGTGCTGTGTCTGCAGAGATCTCCATATATGGGCATAAGTGGACAAAGGCAAACAGATGGTCAAAACGGGTCCTATGACAACAGGTATAATGGGGTTTGCATTAAAGGGTAGGGCCGGAACCGGTACTGTGTCTACAGAGATCTCCATATATGGGTATAAGTGGACAAAGGCAAACAGATGGTCAAAACGGGTCCTACAGAGATCTCCATATATGGGCATAAAATGGACGCAGACAGACAGATAACTCCATATATGGGTATAAATGGACACAGGCAAACAGATGGTCAAAACGGGTCCTACAGAGATCTCCATATATGGGCATGAAATGGACGTAGACATTAAAGGGCGGGGCATTCATTCCCTATTTACATTGTTCCCGAGTTGGCCAGGTCGCCGACTAGACGGGCGGCCGAGCTTCTAGTCCATAATAATACATGTTTCCCTTAAAAACCTGCACTATCCACACCTTTCACACAGATTTAATTTCTTTGCTAAATAGTTACTATATCGATTTTAAATCATTGAATCGAATCGAATCGTATCGTATCGCCATGAATGAACCAATATCGTCCATGTATCGTATCGTCAACCATGTATCGTGATATGTATCGAATCGCTGTTATGTATCGTTACACCCCTAATATACCAGTAGTAAGTACAAATTACATTTTCTTTTTAATATCAATGCATTGCTATTAAAATGTAACCTTCCCCCCAAAAAGCTAATATTTTCTAGATATTGCAAATCGATCAAATCAATAGTGAAAATAGCAGATCTAAGCTCACGTCATATCACGACGTGTTATGAGCTTATATATTTATAGATCTGCTATGTTACAGTTTAAGTGGTAAAGGGTGCTGTCAGAGTGTTTCCCACACACATCTAATCACCATATGAGATTTACAGGGAAAATAATAAATATCCTTCATGCCTAACCCAATTTGAGCATATCTCAGGCTGTTCTCACTCTCTCCCTGTGACAGTGGCCTCAGGTGAGAGAGGTTTTTCATCCTTGACGCTCATTAAAACTTACCTTAGATCAACCTTGGACAGGACCTTGGACCACAGGACAGGTTGTCTGCCCTCGGTGTTCTCTCCAGTGAGTGTGACATCAGAAAGTCATTGGATATGGAGAGTGTGATAACAGTTTTCTGACCAAAGCACGCAACATACTCCTACATACTACCGGTACGGTGTATATGCAGGCACACAAATCACATAAGACCTTAGATGAAATAAGGCCAAAAACATAATACAAAACAAAAACAAGTTCACAGCCGTTCAAGAGAGAAAGAAACAGTCAAATATTCTTTACAATAGATTTCGTTTTTCATGCCATTGTGTTGAGAGTGTAAAATGAAACCATTTGGTCCATTTGGTTTAATTTTACACTCAAGAGTGAAATTATTGTTAAACATATGCATTACTTAATTTACAATTACAAGATGTCTACATAATTAGAGAATGTAGAAGAATTGTTATTTTGTTCAGTGTTTGCCTGTTATGTCTCCTATGGTACCACATCAACACAGCCTGGAATTGTGGACAAAATCGTATTCAACTACAAAAAAATATCCTAAGTTTTGGGTCAGAGGCTAAATCTCATCAAATGGTGGTCCTTGGCTCAAATGCAGAATAAATGGACCTTGATATGAAAATGGTTGAAAAGCACTGTAATACAATATACATTTTGTTCTCTCTCTCTCTCTCTCTCTCTCACACACACACACACACACACACACACACACACACACACACACACACACACACACACACACACACACACTCTCTCTCTCTCTCTCTCTCTCTCTCTCTCTCTCTCTCTCTTACACACACACTCTCTCTCTCTCTCTCTCTCTCTCTCTCTCTCTCTCTCTCTCTCACACACACACACACACACACACACACACACACACACACACACACACACACACACACACACACACACACACACCCTCTCTCTTTCTCCCCTCCCTCCCTCCCTCTCTCTTGTGCAGCATGCCATGTATGAGGTTTCAGTATAGGACTCAACAGAAGAAGGGTGAAGAGGAGTGTGTTTGAATTGAGTTCTGATTGTTTGACAACAACTACAACAGCAGCAGGAGCGTTGTTGGAGTAGGAGTTGATGAAATGAACCCTCAGTGCGCTCACTGTGGGAAAACTGCCTCTACCTGACGAGGAAAGTCAACTGTATGGATAAGGTGAGATCTTTTTTCCTACTGATTCAGATGATTCACCTTCATCTGAACAACCGGGTGTGTTATTAGTGAGGTTGCTATAGGCAACCAGACTACTGTTCTAAGTCTGAGAGCTTTTCTGTCACCTAAAGTAAACCAGTTTTCATTTAACTTTTCTGTAATCCTAAAGGTCCATTGAGGTCAATGGACGTATTTTGTAACCTTTTCTGTAACCCCCAAAACCCAAAAGTCCATTGAGTCCACTGATTGGACAATAATAACTGTATATAATGTCCAATCAGACAGAATTGGTCAATATATAATATTAATGGTAAGACGGAATTAATTTTTCAGTGGATTCCTCGCGGCTCGCGTCAGTGCAACCACACTTGCAATTTCCCAGAATTGCACCTTTCTAGTTAGTGTGGTTGCCATAGGCAACACACTATTGTATTCGGTTCTGAGATGTTTTTCCCAACTAAGTGAATCTGTGTTTTGTAAAATTCTGAGTAATGTTATCCGAGTTCAACAGAAAAGTTAAGCTTTTGGTCATGCGTCATTTAACATCACAATATATAATATAAATGGTAAGACAGATTTCATTTCCCAGCAGATCCTCGTGAAGCAACCATACATCTTCATTTGGGAGACGTCAGCAGCATCCTTCACAATATATTCTCCAGCATTAATGTAACTCCAAACGGACCCCTCCCTTTGTAGACTATCTCAGTTACAAGGGGTCTTTAGGCATCTATTTCGGTTCCATTTACTTGTGCCAAAAGAGTGCGCAAGTACCAAAAATACTGGTCCCCAATTGGCTACGGCTTGGACGGCCCCTCTCTGATTGGCTACGGCCCGTACGGGAGAGTCAGTGGGATTACACTGGGCAGACAGCAGTACTTGTGTGCTCTGCTGGCTCACAAGTAGGCCATACATGGCCACGAATGCACAGGAGGCAAGTTGGCACTCAACAGAGTGCAGTCTAGTTCAAATTCAATTAGATTGCTTCAAATGTAATCTCAGAAGTAGCCTGGCGATGATGATGATGAAACATTTTGGGTGTCGTGTGCGACTGGACAAAATATGTGTATGTCACATAGTGCTGACATCTAGAAGCCTAATGATGTTATCTATTACTGTCTGACTGGCTTCGAAGTACTGTGAATGGTTACCGATGATAAGCTTGTCTTCTAAAGTTCTAACGTTGAATTTGTCTGTCTGTCTGTGGTGGGTGTCTGTCTATGCAGATTATACCCAAATATGGACATGCCTAAAATAACAGTTTTAGTTTTAGTCAAAAATTGTGAAAATAGCTGATCTAGTTAAGATCAAAGTTCACAACACATCTCATTCATCTCATTGAAACAAGCCCAAAAGCTTTCTTGAGGTTTTTATCTTTTTAGTTGACCTTGTAGTGAACTGTGCTGTCATGAAACTATACCTTTTCCTATGCAAACGTCTAATAAAGTCTTCAATCAATCAATCAATTGTGACGCGTTGCGAGCTTGTAGATCAGCTGTTTTCCCTATAGTTTCCTGAGCTTTTGATTGTAACCCCCTACAATAAATAAAACAAAAATTAACACTAAAACAAAACTAAAACTACAATAAAAACTGGGTTCTGGTACAGACAGACACCAGGACAAGCTGATTGACTCATTGCAAAGCATCGATCAGCTTGTCTTACTGTATATATTGTCCTTATTTGACTGCTTGGTTAATCTTCTAGATTGCCACCCTCTATCTCGTGATGTATATCTGTTGAGTGATGGATGGTCGGTAACACAGCCACAGGGATCTATTGCATAACGATGATAAATTATTAATTTTCTTTATTCTCGAGCCGTGGCAAACGCTTGTCTGCTTTTGGGGCATCAGATGACAGCTGCTGTTAAGATATCTAAAACTGAATTGAACACCACACTGAAGTCCCCATGCAGTGAGGAGGGGGGGGGGGGAGAGAGAGAGAGAGAGAGAGAGAGAGGGAATGAGGGGGGAAGAGATTGACAGAGCGAGCAGTGGTCTAGAAAGTACTCAAACGTTTTACTTAAGTAAAAGTATCAATACTGCAATGTTGAAATGTAGAAAAGTAAAGTCCAAAAAATGTAAATGTACTTGAGTAAAAGTATATATCAATATGTACTTAGAATACCAAAAGTAGAAAGTAGCCTACTCATTATGCAGAATGTCCCATTTCACAAGATTTCAACATTTTAAAAATAGCAGATCTACAAGCTTACAATGTGTCGCATTGGCTATTTTCAAATGGCCGAAATGTATATAGGGTTGAAGTGGTTAATGTATGTTTTGTACTTTAATCCAAATCTACAGTAACTAGTAACTAAAAGTGTTCAAATAAATGTAGTGGAGTAAAAGTCAATATTTGCCTCTGAGATGTAGTGGAGTATAAGTAAAAGTATTGAAAACTGGAAATACACCAGTAAAGTAAAAATACCTCAAAATTGTACTTAGTACAGTACTTGAGTAAAGTTACTTTACACCACTTACAGCGATAGAGAGATGGAGATGGAGGGAGGGAAAGAGAGACTAATCATTGCATGAAATTAATCATTCATACAGAAGAGAATTGGAGCCTTAGGTGTCACTATTTAAACATTCACAAGCCTTGTTGGGACCACATGCTCCCAGTCTATGCATGCTCCACCATTAATGAATAAATCATTCTGGACAGTAGAAGAGAGTGGAGGGATTTTAGTGGCTGAAATAGTAATATAACCTAATTGCTGCCAGGCAGAAACCTCTTATCTCCATATGAAAACTTTTTATGTATAGGCTATATATAGTGCTGTGTGTGTGTGTGTGTGTGTGTGTGTGTGTGTGTGTGTGTGTGTGTGTGTGTGTGTGTGTGTGTGTGTGTGTGTGTGTGTGTGTGTGTGTGTGTGTGTGTGTGTGTGTGTGTGTGTGTGTGTGTGTGTGTGTGTGTGTGTGTGTGCGCGTGTGTGTGTGTGTGTGTGTGTGTGTGTGTGTGTGTGTGTGTGCTCGCTCAATGCATAAAGGATGCTTCCACTGAGGGGTATGTAAAATGATCCCCTGAACAAGAAGAATTCTAAAGGTTATGACATGAAGCAACCGTACTGCTCTGTTTCGCTCTCTCATCAATCAATCAATCCATTAAAACTTTATTTATGTGTGACCACAATATGGTCACATATAAATAAAGCATATAAATCAAACCCTCACACTGGGACCATTAAATGAACATGCATGTTGTTCATGCATAGTATACCATGATGCGCATGACTCCTTGATAGGTAGCCTAATGTACTTTAACCGGATAGATTCAATTCTCTAAAGCCCCACATTGGCTGTGCTGTCCCTGGTGTTGCGCACGTGACCTCTTACAAAATGGAAAGTATTTTTCTCGAGTAGTTTGGAGCATAGTTGATAGTGATGTCATGTAGTATGTGATGTCATGTGAAGCTTGACCAATCATCAAGCTTGCACCAGTCCTCCATTGAACTCAATGGACGTTGGGGGTTTTCAGACTTTAAAGTGTTATAAAGTTGGAAGAGAACAATAGTGTGTTGCCCGATAGGCAACCACACTAATAATTGTGCAATTTGTCCACTTGAGGACTGGTGCCTGTCATGTCTCTGCAGAGGTGTAATTTCAGAAAGAAATAGGGTGGCAAAATTAAGTTACCACAAGCCCCATTTCTAAAGTAGCAAAAATGGTGGATCTAGCTCTCAACACGTCGCTTGGCGGAGAGGCGTTGAGAGCCTGTAGATCCACTATGTTCACTATTTGTTTGGGGACGAAAAGAGAAAATGTTTGCCTTTGATGACATTTCCAAAAAATGGATGCCACGTTGAAAGTACGTAAGCCTTGCCGAGCCATGAGACCCATAGGGCAGGAGCCGATCTCCTGTTTCTGTAGCGTGGGGCAGCTTGATGTACAAGTACACCCCCTGGACATGACGCTAGTATGTCACAGGGACTTACCTCCAATCTAACCCTTGAAGCTGAGTACCAAGCAGGGAGGCACTGGGTCCCAACCACAAGGCCACTGAGCTGGTATGTTTAAAGTGGTTAATAGGCCTACATTAATGGTTGCATTAAACACTAAAAGGCTATCTAAATTATAACATGTCACATGTAGATGGACGGGCATCGATTGCATGAAATCAGATCAATCTGCCAAAACAATTCATAGTTGGGGAAAATATTGAACTGAATTTTGGGTTAAATGTGAACACTAGGGGTGGCAATTGTTGCCGTCCTATGATGACCCATAAGACGCCCCTGTGTCTCTGTCAGGTGGTCCTAATGCTGAGCTCTCCCTCCAGGACCTGACCCGACACAACAAATACCAGAGTTAACAGGATGCAAAACCCTGCAGGTGAGATTCTAGCCACTGACACGCATTCACGCACACATGCACAAAGCAGAGGTAGAAAAAGTACTGACATTTTTTTACTTTAAGTAAAAGTATCAATACTGCAGTATAGAAATATTCTGTAGTGAAAGTCTGGAATTCAAAATGTACTTTGAGCAAAAGTACAAAAGCATTGGTATCAAAATGTAGCCTACTTAAAGTATCAAAAGTAAAAGTGTGCATTATGCAGAATGTCCCATTTCAAGTTTTCAAATTTATATAAATCTTTTGAAAATAGCCAATCGACAATCTCACAAAGCATTGCATTGTGAACTTTTATATTGTCTATTTTCAAATGGACGAAATGTATAAATTGTTTTAACAATAATCAAAATCTACGTAATTAGTAACTAAGGTTTTCAAATAATTGCGATTCTGCGATTCAACGATTGTTGCGATTCAATATTATGTTTTATTGTGATTTTTCCCCCAAGTTACTTTTCTTTTTATATACTAGAACATTTCAAGACAATTAAAAACAATATAAATGACAATTTGAATTATACACTTCATCATACACGTCAGTCAGTCTTTATGACATGAAAAAGAAAATATATATATCATTTAAAGAAAAAGTATACAAATATAAAAAACCAAAAAATCGCGATGATACTCGAATCGTGATATTTGAGTGAACCGATGTTTTTGCCCTACTGCAATCGAACATACGGTTTGCCACATTTGAGGTCTGCCATTCTTATGTGTAATGAATGTCAGGTTGTGTGTTCTTCTGTAGTGATGAACCAGTTTGGTCAGATGGGGATGTGGTCCATGGGTCACCCCGCTCCTCTGGCCGCTCCAATGAACCAGGTCAGTTTTAATGCAATTTAAATGTGTATAAACGGTCTCCATGTTTAGGAAAATATTTAATGGATTAATGACTATGTTCATAAAACCTTTATGCATTCAAAATGCCAATTAAGGCACTAATCAAATAACCCAGTGGAGTCCAATCTCTCACATGTTGTTGTGCTGTGTGGTCTCCAGATGGCCATGGGAGCAGGGAGGATGGGTCAGCACAACGTTGTCCAGTTGCAGAACCAGTACCTCCCTCCAGGCCAGTTTCCTGGATACACTTCAGGTCTTGTTTCTGCTCCTGACGGAGGCATGTCACATGTAAGAACCAGAAAGAGCGGGTTAGATAGAATGCTCGTGTAATTGCAGCTGTTGTTATTATTATTATAATAAATGTTGAGTATCCTAATATCTTGAAGAAAGGCTGTGAGCTCTGTACTTAGCATATGTTGAGTGCAATGTTTTTGAAGAAAATAGATACAGTGCAGTTTAGTATGATGAGTGCTGGTCCAAATTATATTACACTAATGTAAGGAAAACCCTTGAGTAGCCTAATACAATTTTTGTGATTTTTCTTTATTTTTTTATTTTTTAATCAAGCATGAAACAAAGTTTACTTAGAATGCCAGTATTTGTTTGGCAATTCGAGATGAACTCTCTTTAATGGGAAGATTCAAGCTACATTTGTGGTCAATTGAGATGCTTAGGATTCTAATTAATGTGCTAGTTCACTAGTTCATTGAAATGTTGCCAATCTTTACCTCACTTTCAGAACCAAATGGAGGAATTCAGGTGGATGCAACTCCAGAAGCAGGGAATGATGCCCGTCCAGCCTGGCATGACTTCCTCTGGTTTACCACAGGGCCACTCCAGTATGGGGCATCTGCCCATGGCCCCCGGACAACCCCCAAGTGAACACACACACACACACACACACACACACACACACACACACACACACACACACACACACACACACACACACACACACACACACACACACACACTCTGCACATACATACAAAAACAAACCACAAACTTATTTTGTAGTATACTTCAAAGTATGAAGTAAGAGCACAATGCAGTCACAACACAGACTTCATTCCTGTTGTACTGTTGTAATGTGTAATGAATGTGTGTTGTTTTGTTTTACTTATGTGTAGTGGTGTTGAACCATTCTGTACATATGGGGATGCAGTCCATGGGTCACAGATCCACACATGCCCATTCTCATGGCGCTCCAATGAACCAGGTCAGCTTTACTGATTCGAAACGTTATTAAAGTCGTGTTTCTTTTTTTTAGGAAAATGTTAGATGGATTAATGACTACAGTATGTTCATACTGTATAATCACATGGTCTTAAAAGTCCAATCTCTCACATGTTGTGGTGCTGTGTGGTCTCCAGATGGCCATGGGAGCAGGGAGGATGGGCCAGCACAACGTTGTCCAGTTACAGAACCAGTACCTCCCTCCAGGCCAGTTTCCTGCTGGGTCCAGTTTAGGTCACGGAGGCATGCCACATGTAAGCAAACTATGTTAGATAGAAGGCTCATCTTTTCAACTTATTGTCTCTGCCAGTCCAAAAGGCCTATGTTTTGCACCATGTCCGTCTGTCCGTGGACAGCTAATCCACGATGGCAGCGAAAAACTGTGAAACACACTCCCTGGGTGCTGAGCAGAACCTCTGCCCCAACTTTTTCACATCGGCCTGTTATAGCGCCACCACAAGGCCGGAAAAAAAAACATGTTTTGACAGTACTCCTACAGATTTTGTCGAAAAATCACACAAATCGATACACCGTATCTCTATAGTCATTAAACGAAACGGGTCATATTCTATTCTGGTAAGCTACGATTGGCTTCCAAAGTTAGCAGGAGTGCTCCATTTTCAACAAAATGCTTCAAATCATGATCCCTGTGATTTCCGTGAAATTTTCCACGCACATTCCCTCTAGGCCGAGGAAGAAATGCTACTTTTACAAATCCTCCTCTATAACAGGAAGAAATCTCGATATTTCTACGTCCCATTTGTCCAACTAAGGGTTAGGATTAGGATTAGGTTTAGAGTTTGGTTTGGCCATAGTTTTACTGAGGTTAGGGTAGGGTTAAGTTTAGGCATAGTTTTACTGAGGTTAGGGTTAGGGTTCACCAGGTTAGCATTCACCAGCGTCGGACTAATGGGACGTCGTAATATCGCTACGTGCACTGCCCCCTATAACAGGCCAAATCGCCACCAGGATGCCAACTTATGTAAAACAAACATTTTGATATTACTCCTTCAGAGTTTATGCAAATTTCACGTAAATAGCTACACATGATCTCTAAAGTCATGTGATCAAGACGGATCTGTTAGATTTGTCATATTCCATCCTGATTGGTTGAGATTCACATATAAAGTTTTTCAGAGGTTGCACGTTTTGAACAAAATGCTGCGAATCATAAATGCAGCATCTGATTGTGGTGAAACTTTGCACACATATTTACACTAGGTTGAGGAACAAATGCCATATTTAACGTCCTATTGTAGTGCCACCAGGAGGCCGATTTTATATAATCCTACACATTTTGTCCAAACATCACGCAAATTGGTACACATTATCTCTAGTCAATTGATCACCAATTTTTCTTATTCTATCATGATTGGCGAATTCCGAACTTACAATATGCCAGGAATTTGCGTAATCTCCTTTGTCAACGTTTACCTATCTTTTCAGAATAAAGTGGAGGAGGTCAGGCGGATGCAACTCCAGAAGCAGGGCATGATGACCCCTGGACAAACCCCAAGTAAACATGCATACTTTTAAATGGCTTATTATTAACACACACTAATACAGTATATTACTATATGAGAGTTTCAAATGACAATAACAGACAAAGTCAACTCTTCAACTCATGGGATCTTCTGTTGTCTTTCGTTGATACAAAAAAACCCACACACATCTAGGAGCAGGGAGGATGGGTCAGGCCAACATTGTCCAGTTACAGAACCAGTACCTGCCTCAAGGCCAGTTTCCTGCTGGATCCAGTTCAGGCATGTCACATGTAAGCAGTGGTGTAACATATTTTTCTTTTATATATTTTTCTTTTCCTGTATTAACCTTATTCCTGGCCCTCTATAGGGAGGCTGCCGTTGCCTTTTACAGAGGGCACTAGAGAGTTTTTCTCTGTTTGCTGCTTCAAAAACCTCTTTTCACTTCCTCCCAAGTCAAGGTAAATAGGAGGTAGGGACATCACGTGACAACGGGGATGTGCCATGTCCAGCCATGAAGCTCACCATGGGTGCCAGTATCGCAAGACTATCCACCGTTTCCTGTCTGGGGAGACAGAAACGATTATAATTACTTTTATTATTATTATTTCATTATGCACTGTGCACATCGAAAAGCAAGTGATTGTAAAAATACCTTTGATATGTTTTCTTTTATATTCCTGAACAGATTATATGACAAAGGTCTCAGTCGTTCATAAATAGTGTTTCTTCCAGGTTTGTTCATGAGCTGATCTAGTCGGCTCCATCATTCTGGCACCCATGGGAGCGTCATGGCCGGTCCCGGCGGTCACATGGTTTCCCTTCCTTATATTTTAACTTCCTTGTCCCAAGTAAGGAAGTGACAGGGAATCTTTGCCAAAGAAACAAGCGGCCAGGTCTATGAAAAATAAGCCCAATAGAAGCAACTAGGCTCAGTTTTACTACTTTACATTTACATTTGAAAATAGCAGATCAGCATGCTCACAATGTGTCACATTGCGACACATTGTGAGCTTGTATATTTGCTATTTAAAAGATATTGAGTGTGGAGGACCCTGGCACCACATAATTTTCAGATGGGGGTCTGCGACTGTGGACAAATATGTTAATCTGGGGTCCTATGAAAAGATTTGGGAACCACTGGTTTAAAAAATATTAGAAAGTAGCCCAATTAGCCAGTAGCTATGCCCCTCCCAAAAAGCTGTTGTCCAATGCTAGCTTAGAATAACTTCCTGCTTGCCAAGGTTTGCCTTGGCAACAGCCTTGGCAAGCTGCCGGTTGCTAAACTAGCATTGGACAAAAGCTTTTTCGGGAGGGGCATAGCTACTGGCTAATTAGCAACTACACATTTCAGCAAGACACGCATTGCTTATTATAAGCAGACATGGCAACACAGGTTCATTCAGAGCCAGGAACGCCATCTACTGACATTTTAATGCAAGGACACAGGAAACCAAATTATGTTTTTCAGCCTCTTTCAGGATATGAACAGGAAGCCAGGGGTGGGGCCAGGAATAACGTGAATAGTGAAGTCAATGGGACAGTGAATATACAAATGGCCATAACCTTTTTTCACAATGTTTCCGGCAGAGCAGACCTCTCCGTCTGTGGACCTTAATGACCAAACTAATAGATAAAACAGAAATAAAAAGTACGGCATGACATCACAGGTCATCTCACATTTTGGGTGAAAGGGGCCCCGCCCCGGCTATAAGCCAATAATTTGATGACCAGCAGTGGTTCCCTATGGAGACACAATGAGCCTGCTTTGTTCCATATAGACACAAAGTCTCCTCACATTATATAAAAAAAGGTCTCCATGGAGTTATCGATAGGAAGAAAGTCCTTTTGGGGGTAAACTATCCCTTTAATGTGACTGAAACATTTTTACCTCACTTTCAGAATAAAATGGAGGAGGTCAGGCGGATGCAAATCCAGAAGCAGGGCATGATGCCCGTCCAGCCTGGCATGTCTCCCTCAGGGCTGCCACAGAGTCACTCCGCCATGGGCCATCTGCCCATGGCATCCAGACAGACCCCAAGTAAACCACACAAACATTTCACTTGATCTGTTTTTGTTGATCAAGACAAGAGACTGACTAACTGTCCCCTTCACTCTGTCAGGTGTTCCTAATGCTGACCCCTACGTTAGCCGAACCACCAGAGCCAATAAGATGATTAACGGGATGCAGAACCCTGCAGGTCAATGAGTAACACGCACGCACGCACGCACGCACGCACGCACGCACGCACACACACACACACACACACACACACACACACACACACACACACACACACACGCACACACGCACGCACGCACACACACATATATGTGACACCAGAGCAAGGAGCTCACTTTGAGGTTTTTGTAGTAGTTGATGCTGCTTGGCAGTGTTTGAAACCTTTTTAGAAAGAAATTGGGTCTAGTGTACTCTATGCATCTACACACACAAACACTAATGTTATGGAAAGACCTGTAATCAAATGTTTCCTTTTACAGGAGCCTATGGACGATAAGGACCGGTAGTAAAGACCATGGCCAAATAATTAGGAGTCTTATTTTGCCTCCTCCAGCTGACCCGGAACTTGACCTCATTCTTGAAGGACATTCCAATTCATAATTTGCTTCTCGATGCTCCTCAAGGTTTTTGGAGTATGGACACAAAAAGTGTACAGTATCCTTTGTGGAAGTTTCCTTTTAGCCGGGGACCCACAAGCCGCAAAAGCTCAAGGAATAGGGTAGGACCTGTGATTTTCTGCCGTACTTTTTATTTCTGTTTTGTTAGTTTATTAAGGTCCACAGAATGAGAGGCCTGCTCTGCCGGAAACATCGCGAAAAAAAGTTATGGCCATTTGTATATACACTGTCCCATTGACTCCACTAGAAATATATAAAAAAAATATGCTTTAACATGCATTAAGTAGCATGTGAGGGGTCAAACTAGGGGTTCTTCATGATTCTGAATCCATTGCAAGCATTTGTTTTGCATGAAAAACATTCCTTGGGTTAACTTTCGGCAGCCCAAAACTGTGAAAAGTGGAAAGAAGTGATGAATCATCACTTTTCACAGTGTTGGGGGGGGCGAAATCTAGCCCAAGGAATGTTTTTCATGCAAAACAAATGCTTGCAATGGATTCAGAATCATGAAGAAGCCCTAGTTTGACCCCTCACATGCTACTTAAAGCAGATCTTTTTGTTTTAATATATTTCTAGTGGAGTCAATGGGACAGTGAATATACAAATGGCCATAACTTTTTTCGCGATGTTTCCGGCAGAGCAGGCCTCTCATTCTGTGGACCTTAATGACCAAACTAATAGATAAAACAGAAATAACAAGTACGGCAGAAAATCACAGGTACCCTCCCATTTTGGTGACTGGGTCCCTGGCCATTTCTTTTTTTCCCTCATCGTCTCAGGCTGTGAGCCCGTGTAAACTCTATGATGACATCCAAGAGCAACTATGTTACCCAGCAACTATACTTGTGGACTACAAAGGGAAGATGATATAGAGCCGACAAAACGTTTTATCTGCTCCTATTCTAATAATGTAAATGTATTGTTTGTTTTAAAAGTCACTTGCTGAATGGTCATAACCAGGCATGGACTTACATCGGGAAGTTTGGGAATCTTCCTGGTGGGCTGGACACAGTGGACAGTAATGGGCCGAAGAGAAAAAAAAGTTATTCATTCATCCATTAATGTATCTATTTATTTATTGACAACCAACATTAAAGGAGCTATAGTCAACGTTTTCGGATGCTAAATTAAAGATAATGTTCGAAAATATTTTATAAAAAAATATGCTTCATATATGTGTTTCTGTTCAAAAATGTCCACATAAAGCGTAAAATAATGATAAAATAATAATTTTGGCCATTGTCAGGCTGACACTTTGTTTACATCCTATCAATCCATATAAAAGAATAGACTAGGATGTAAACAAAGTGTCAGCCTGACAATGGCCAAAATGATTATTTCATCATTATTTTACGCTTTTTGTGGACATTTTTGAACAGAAACACATGTATGAAGCTTATTTTTTTTTTATAAAATATTTTCGAAGATTATTTTTATTTTTGCATCCGTTTTTCAAGGAAAAGTTGACTATAGCTCCTTTAAATTAAAAACATGGCATGACCCTACTCAAACATATCACAATGATTTACAAGCATAATAAAAACAGATTCATTTCTCTAGTATTTGCTGTTCACTCCGCAATTCAGGAGTAGAGGCTGCATGAAATCAGGTATAGTTTAATGTATCTTGGGTGAACAGGCTGGTTTTCCTTTTAGGTGCAGTGGATAGATTGTCAAATATGTCAAATATTTGTCACACCAGAGCAAGGAGCTCACTTATCGATCGATAGATATATTTTATTCCCATTTAATGGTACACGTTTGTTCTGAATGGTTCTTTCAATGTAAACTTATGTTTTCTCATGCCAATAAACTAAAGCCCTTTGAATTGAAATGAAGTATATTTCAATACTAATACTTTTACTTTGGTATTTACTTGAACATCTGAGTACTTCTTCCACCATTGAAGGATAGTGACACATTTGGACAGACTCAATAAGTGTTGATTGTATGGGAGCTCAGGGGTAGAGAAACCGTTATTAGAGCACGAAGGGTTCCCGAAGGGTTCCCAGTTTGAATCCGGGCTCCCCCTCAGTTAATGTCGAAGAGTCCTTGAGCAAGACTCTGAACCCCCAATTGCTCCCGGTGAGTAGGTTGGTGCCTTGCATGGGTTCCTCCGCCACCGGTGTATGAATGTGTGCGTGAATGGGTGAATGTAATGCACGATCTATGTAAAGCGCTTTGGATAAAATCGCTATATAAATGCACCATTTAGATATAGATGAGTTTATTTGATATGGCCACTGGAATAACATTGGAACTGTAACATACGATGCACAAGCACCACATTGTATTAAATGTTTGTTGGGAAACACTGATTTACAACACAGGAAGCTTGTAAAGAAAAGAAAAGAAAAAAAAGTAGCAAGAGATGTGTTGGCTCTTGTTGATACGCGACTGTCTTCGCACACTGTCTTCACTTAATCGATAACTTTTATTGAGCAACATTTCGGTCTCTTCAGACCTTCATCATGAGGCATAAAAGAAGCAGCTTGCATAAAGCCAGCTATATAACATGTCTAGGGAGGGTGGGGGCCAATCAGATCCACACACCACTCCTGTTACCAAGGTGAGGGGCGGCCCTTACAGGTAAGTGCAGGCATAGGCGGCGCTAGGGGGGTGCTTGCAGGTGCTTTAGCACCTCCAAAGAAGCCCATAGCACCCCCAAGAAATGTTCAGCCAAAACATATTTTTTTCACTGTCATCAAATAAAATTATCTTTGTTCAAATTTGTGACATTGGTGAAAAAAGGTTCCTGCCCAGTGCCCACCACTGTAGAGTAGAGACTAGAAGTCCTTCATGATAAGTTAGGAGAAAAATAAAATGTGCCCGAAATTGTCAGTATCTGCATTGTTAGCAGCATATAAACTATACATCACTCCTTTTGTTGATGGTATTACCATTTATTTAATGTGACTTAACACTTATGATGCAATAGGCTACTTGAATGGTACTGAATGAACAGTGATTCGCTTTGTTAATAATAGTACACTAGGATCTTTTTCTTTTTTTTGTTGTTTAACAGAATAGAGGATTTTGCACTGCAGCACAAGATATTTGGCTGTACATATAGGCTTTTGGAGCCCAGCAAAAAAAAGATAAATACAATACCGGTTTGGGGTTATAAGATAAGATTGACAGTGTTTTACAATCAATGTAAACAATACTGTTGATTAAGAAGACAGAGGGAATAACCGAAGGCAAAGGGGGCATGGTTTGTGCTGGTGGAATACGAGAGCAAGAGTGTCTGTTGTTGTTCTGTTTTTTGTTTACATGTTTGTACATAACTGTGTTATTTTCTTTATTGTTTGTTATATGTTTTACGTGCGCTCATCTGTTGTATTTACCACATTATGTCATTGCCTTTCCTTATTTATATTTTATGGTTGTTAATCAATTCCAATAAAAAGAGTATAAAACAACAACAACAACAACAACAACAATAATAATTGAAAACATATGGACCGTAGGCTTATACAGAAAACAGCATATGCAGACATATTCCTCTGATGATTAGATGACAATTCCAGTTGAGGACAGCCCTACTATGTTCAAACATAATGTCAATATGTTATTTCCCTTTTTTGTAACATTTTTTACCATAGACTATAGTCAAATAGAATTATATACATTTCTGTTACATAGTTTGAATGATATTTTGTTTATGTCTTATAGTTTATGTTTATGTTTTGTTCATCTTATAATATGAGTATAGGCTACTATACTTATGTTGCTAAAAAAGATTGTTCAGTTCTTCTGTCTAATAAATGCTATGGACAAATAAATCTAAGATACATTAAACAATGTATTTATCTTTGCAACTGGTTTACAAAATTGAAGTATATAGTGGACATAGGACATAGTTGGATACTCTGACAAACCTGACAATAGAAATGATTGACGAGACAATAAAAACAAGAATCAACACAGTTATATTGCTGCCACCTTTATTGGGTCATATTTTATGACTTTTTATGGTGACTTGAATACTTGAATTGGAGAACTTATTCAGCGGCATCTTTTCCCTGTAGAAAAATAGGAATATGCTATTAGATATTCAACACTAATCCTTACTTCAATCTCAGTTAAAGATAATCATCTTAAAGGGATCCCTGGCTAATACAACAAATATGCCTTAATACATTATAATTGTCCTCTATAACTACAATATAAAATTAAACACCTTAAATATTTTATTTATTCTAGAAATAGCTAATCTTTCACTCAATAGGGGAAATGCCTGTCGCAAGTTGATGGTGTCATAAAACCATGTGTGATCTATCCCTATGGAATTTATGGCATGCATGCATGCAAATAAAAACAAACGTAATACTTCCTATGGTTAATATGAGAATCAAATCAATATTTCAAATGTGTGTGTCTTTTCTTTTTTTTCCTTTTTTTTTTGCACATGCATGGCATAAATTCCATAGGGATATTGTAGATCACACATGGTTTTATGACATCATCAACTTGTGACAGGCATTTCCCCTATCGAATGAAAGATTAGCTATTTCTAGAAGAAATACAATATTTAAGGTGTTTTTAATTTTACATTGAAGTTAAAGAGGACAATTATAATGTATTAAGGCATATTTGTCGTATTAGCCAGGGATCCTTTTAATAAACCTTCATATTGAACATGCGTTTACCTTGGCATCACGACTTTTGGTTCTCATCTTGTTGACCTGGGATTCAGCGATGTCTGCGCGCTCTTCCGCCTCTTCCAGCTCATGCTGAACCTTCCTGAGCTTGGTCAGGTGGGCGTTGGCTGCCTCCTCCTACAACATGATAGAGATAATGGTTCAAAGCCTCGGTATGTGAAAGGAGCATCTTGCATTTATAGACAATTTCAGGAAATTGTAAAGTGTGTTAGTGGCTAATGCAGTACATCCCACTGTTTCCCATTTGTGGGCCGGGACCCATTTGTGGGTCGCGTACACATTTGTATGGGTCCCTTAATTTTTGGTTTCTTACATTTTGGTTTTTAATTATTTCAAAACAAAGATATCATGAATTTAAAAACAAATTTACTGTTTGTTTTCTCCGCAGTAATTTCATGAAGAAAAAATAACAAACGTTTAAGACAGGGATGTCCAAAGTGCAGACCAGGGGCCAAATGCGGCTTGAGGATACATTTTATACGGCCCGTAAATTCCTAAATTGTAATATAAACGGCCCGCCAGCTCCGTCAAACAAGAATATTTTCCCAGAGTAATTTGTCAGGATTCCTTGTTTCCTGTTGTCTCATTCTGAAGGGGTCAAAGAAAGGCTATTTTATTGTATTTTTTTTTTTTTACCTTGCACGTCTGGTTACATTTGGTAATGTGAAATATGTTTATTGCGACCGTCAGGTCGCAGTTACTATCAAAACCTCGACCAGCTGTCTGTCAGTCTGTCTGTCAGTCTGTCTGTCACACGTCACATGTCACACTTTTGCCCTGCTCATATCTCCGCAACCGTTGCCCCGATCCATGCCAAATTTTGCACACACACTCCTTGCCTGCCAAACCACAACCTCAATTCTCACATGGCCCTCTTCTAGCGCCACCATGAGGCCGATTCTTGCAAAACACATTTTTGGACACTGCTCCTACAAATGTTGCCCTAAAATCACGCAAATCGGTACACACTTGCTCTACACTCATGTTATCAACATGGATCTGTCCCATATAGCGCCACCATCAGGCCGATTTTTACAAACACATTTTTGGACACTGCTCCTACAGATTTTGCCCTAAAATCACGCAAATCGGTACACAGTATGTCTACACTCATCTCATCAACATGGATCTGTCCCATATAGCGCCACCATCAGGCCGACTGCTCCTACACAATTTGCCCTGAAATCACGCTGCGACCTGACGGTCGCTTATCTCCCGATTAGGGACTCTTACTGGTTTATGTTTTGTTCAGAGCACACGCCTGACAAAATACCATTGATGATGCTAGTTAAATACAATTGCTTAAATGCAATGCATGATATCTGACTTTGTTATGGTCCGACCGAAAGTATATTTTGTCGGGAGATATAGTCGGCCCTTGGGTGTTTTAATATTTTCTAATGTGGCCCCCTTTGAAAAAGGTTTGGACACCCCTGGTTTAAGATCTACAAGCTCACAACACGGCGTGAAGCGACACGTTGTGAGCTTGTAGATCTGCTTTGTATCACGGGCAAATGTCTAATTTCTCATTTGGGTCTCAAGCTAAAAAGTTTGGGAACCACTAGCCCATGTGGCATGTTAATGGGTGCCTTGGGACCACATGATCGAGCATGGACAGGTTCTCATCGGAACGGCGCGATCATGTTTGTGTTCTTGTTCGGCACCCCGAGCAAGAATCGCAGCTTAGAGGAAATAAAATCTATTGCTGTCCACTTTTACCATTTTGCCTGAAAGCACACTGCCTGCGTCTGCAGCATAATGTGCATTGTTGTGGAATAGCTTGCGGTGCGGAGGCCAATCCATATAATACCATATCAGCACAGCAATCTGGAGATTCCACGTGCCGCTCGTGGAAACAGCGATGATGGACACTGAAACATGCTCTGCTGTTTGTCATCTTCACATAATTGCTTTTGACATAACTGATTCCTATGATGTCTCAGTTACACCGAGCCAACGGTACTATGTCCATGGCAGCCACAAGTGAAAATGCATCACCATGTACTGGTATGTTGGTCTTACCGCTTCCTCCGCCGACCTCTTGTAACCCTTCACCTTCAGCTGCAGCTTGTCCACCAGATCCTGCAGCCTGGCACCATTCTTTTTGTCCTCTTCAGTCTGAAGTCAAGAGTGAATTCATAACGTTAGTCGTATATGCTCATGTCAATCTATTCATGTTCTCAGAGGCAAGATGGTGGTCAGGGGTGTCGCACCAAATTCTGGGAAGGATTCACTCACATTTTGTGCTTTAACTATTGAAAAATAGCAGATAAACAAGCTCACAGCGCGGCACCGAGTGCCGCGCTGCAAGCTTGTAGATCTGCTATTTTTGAATTTTCAATTTCAAATCTTTCTAAGGTTTTTTGAAAAACCTATGTTTCTATGTCAGTGGTGCTCAAACCTTTTCATGTGAAGGACCCCCAAATTGATATGTATTTGGCCACGGACCCCCATCTCAAAACATTTAGTTCCAGGGACCCCTCCAAAAGCAAAATTTGAGTTACAAATGTTTAATGCTTAAAAAAGACATATATTCAAAGATTTGCTCTCATTTTCACGACTTTTCAGAAATAGCAGATCTACAAGCTTGCAGCTGTGAGCTTGTAGATCTGCTATTTTTCAATAGCTAAATTATAAAATAATTAAGGCCCCTCCACCTTGGGCCCTAGTAACTCAGTCCCACTCCCCCCCCCCCCCCCCCCCTTGTGACGCCCACGATGGTGGTCATCAGAGTGGACATGGTGTAGCAGTACCTGGTACGTCAGCTCCTTCACTCTCCTCTCGTACTTGCGGACACCCTTAATAGCATCTGCTCCTCCTCTCTGGGCTGCGTCGACCTCTGCTTCCAGCTCACGCACCTTCACCGTGGAATTATACACCGTGAGGTTACTTCTTCTCATTGCATCGTCCATGAGAATAAGTAGGGGTGTAACGATATAGTAACTGAATCGAAAAATCGATTTTAATTTGCAATGATCTACTATATCGTTTGCAAAAGCAAAATATCGTACCGTTTTGGCTTTGTATCGTATTGTATCGTTTTAAAATCGTTTTGCAATGCAGATAATGAAGTACCCGTAACTAAGTATTTGTGCCTTGTATTTAGCAATTTTAAGAGGGACAATGAAAAAGAGGGGTCTAATTACCTTTCCATTCCATATAGCTACTCTTGGTCTATCGATAAATGTGTGTAATCTCTGTTTTCATGTCAAGGTGGGTTTGTCCATATGTGTTGAAATATAATGTCCATGTATTTGCTAGATAATCACAGTGTTTACTTCCATAATAATAGATTTTGTACACGTTTTACACAGATTAAATTTCTTTGCTAAATAGTTACTATATCGATTTAAAATCATTGAATCGAATCGCAACGTATCGCCATTAATGAACCAATATCGTCCATGTATCGTATTGTTAACCATGTATCGTGATGCGTATCGTATCGCTGTTAAATGTATCGTTACACCCCTATCAATAAGCTGTGTTGAAGTGAACCACGCATCTTACCCTGCCCTCCAGTTTCTGGAGCTGCTTCTTGCCTCCCTTCATGGCCAGGTTCTCAGCCTCGTCCAGACGGTGCTGCAGGTCCTTGACCGTGACCTCCAGGTTCTTCTTCATCCTCTCCAGGTGAGCACTGGTGTCCTGTTCCTTCTTCAGCTCCTCCGCCATCATGGCAGCCTGGAAGGTCATTGTTGCATCGTGTTGTATGTTAATTTTATGAAGCATGGTGACATGAGGATATCTATATCTAATCAATAAGGGTAGGGCATCCTAACATATATCATTGTATCATATCTCTGCTGTCGGGCTGAAACCTCCTCCTAACTCCAAAATGTTCATTTTCGGGAAAATGAGCTCAAGTGGAGTTAGGAGGTTTTGACCGAAGGGCTTTTTACTACTTTTCATTGGTTCAATATTATTTTAACCAACTCACAGATGTAAAGGGTGTTCAATAGCACATATTTATGAAAAAAAGAGAGGGCCAATCGGGTGGAGGTAGATGGTTTTGCAGAAAGTGTGGGGTTAGGAGGTTTTGTCCCAAGCACTTTTTACTACTTTCCATTGGTTCAATATTATTGTAACCAACACTCAGCTGTAAAGGATGTTCAATAGCCCTGATTTATGCCAAAAAATCAAAAACCTCAAAAATGGAGTTAAGAGATTTTGGCCAGACGGTGACGATATGTTAATATGAAGCACGATGACAATTTACAATTTAGGCATTTAGCAGACGAAACTTAATCCAGAGCGATGACATGAGGCTATCTAATAGATAAGGGCATCCTAACGTACATCAGTAATGGCTTTCTTGGCCTTCTCCTCAGCATTCCTGGCTTCCTGAACACTGTCGTCCACCTCGCCTTGGACCTGGAGCAGGTCTGCCTCGATCTTCTTCTTGGTGTTCAAAAGGCTTGTGTTCTAAAACAAAGATTCAGTTGAACAGCGTGAGTAAGCACAGTGTAAATGTTGTTTTATTGTGAACGTCAAACTTGTCTTACGTGCCTGAGTGCGCAACAGTCCAGTAGTAAGCATGGTGTAAATGTTGTTTTATTTGCAGTGGTGTATAGTAACTCATTACTTTTACTTAAGTAATGTACTTAAGTACAATTTTGAGGTAGCCTATTTGTACTTTACTTGAGTGTTTCCAATTTCCAATACTTTTACTTCTACTCCACTACATCTCGGATCCAAATATTTGAAAACTTTAGTTACTAATTACTTTGTAGAATTGGATTATTATCACAAATCATACATTAACCACTTCAAGCCTATATACATTTTGGCCATTTGAAAATAGCCGATCTACAATGCGTCGCAATGCGACGCATTGTGAGCTTGTAGATCTGCTATTTTCAAATGGCCATTCCGCATAACGACTTTTGGTAAAAGTGTACCAAAAGTATTGGTACCTTTTGATACCAATACTTTTGTACTTTTACTCAAGTCAATTTTTAATTCCGGACTTTCACTTGTAACGGAGTATTTATAAATTGCAGTATTGATACTTTTATTTAAGTAAGAAATGTGAGTACATTTTTCCACCACTGTTTATTCGGAACACTGAGCGTTTTCTATTGACTTGCGTACCTGGGAGTGCAACAGTCCAGCGCGCTCGGTGGCGTCCACCAGTTCCTGCTCGGCCAGTTTGCGGCCTCTCTCTGTCTGTTCCAGAGCCACTCTCAGCTCCTCGATCTCGGCCACCATGAGGCCGTTCCTGCGCTCCACCATGGCGGCTTGCTCCTTCAGGTCTTCCTGGGCTCTGACGGCGTCGTCAAGGTGCAGTTGGGCATCCTGAATGAAATCACATTGGAGGCGGTCACGTTGAGAGAAACATAAAAATGGGAGTTGTTTGAGAGCGGTTCCACTGTTTGAATATAAAGCCCCTTTTCAACTATATTATAAGGTCCGAAACAGAACTAGAACCAGAACTTTCCAGAGCCAAGAATTTTCAAGAACCCGTGAAGTTCCGGGACCAAGTTCTGCTTACGTTTCCATATAACCAGACCTAACGAGAAGCTAACGGCTGCAGCCTGCGGGAAGTCTGCAGACGCGGGTCTGCAGACCCCATACTACTTGACTTTACTGCCCCCTAGTGATTCGGGGCTTTCTTCTTCATTCAATCAATCAATACACTGTGCAGACATTGTAGTCACTTGGACAGGGCGTTTATCGTGGGCTTGCCCAGGCCTTACGGCCTGGGCATAAATATAACGATTGCATTCACCACGCAGGCGCGGACGCCTGCGGCGCTCGGGCGCGAAGAGCAGGACCAAGGTCCGCTGGCCTTCGCGCCGCTTGCAATGTCATGGACAATCGAGCGGCTCCGCCTGGAGCTAAGGCTGCCACTGGGAGCAGTAGAGAGGTTGACCTGGGTCTGCAGACCTGTTTGCAGACCCAGGTCTCGCAGACGCCTTCCCGCAGGCTGCAGCCGTTACTACTTGGACCTAACCGGGAAGGTCCCAACAATGAGCAGCAGCGCTGCTGGCCCCGCCGATAGGTTCCCAGAACTCAAGTTTAGTACTACATCAAGAGCAGGACCTAAACAATGGTCCCCAGAACCTTGTCTGAAACCAGGCCGTGCGCTTTGGAAACAAAAAAATTCAAACCTCGGTTCGAAGTGAAGCGGTGAATCTGAGTATAAAATTGTCTGGAGAGACAGATTGTCATGTGAAGCTTGACCAATGTTCAATTTTTCATTTTGGACTGGACAGGCATGGGACAGGCACGGGACAGACAAACTCAAACTAATACCGACATAAGGCACAAAGTGCCAGACCTAGTCACATTTGGGTGCCGCAGTAGTCCTAATATATTCAATTTGTTCTAGAGCTATGAACTCTGTATATACATTCGGTTCGAAGTGAAGTGGTGAACTTTTATTCTATGTGTTCTAGAGCTTCAGAATTCTGAATTCTGAATGAATGAATGATTTTATCTGGAGGGCCGAATTGTCATGTGAAGCTTGACCAATCCCCAAAGTATGGTTGGACATTTTTAATCATCCAATCATCAGATTTGTGCAAGTCTAAGGTTTTTTTTTGAAAAACCTATGTTTCTATATCAGTAGTGCTCAAACTTTTTCATGTGACGCACCCCCAAAATGATATGTATTTGGCCACAGACCCCCCCATCTCAAAATATTTATTTCCAAGGAACCACCCAGAAGCAAAATTTGAGTTACAAATGGTCGCTTAAAAAAATACATATATCCAAAGATTTGCACGCATTTTCACGACTTTAAAAAAAATAGCAGATCTACAAGCTCGCAGCACGGCGCCGCGCTGTGAGCTTGTATATCTGCTATTTTTCAATAGCTAAAGTATAAAATACTTTTGGGCCCTAGTAACTCAGTCCCACTCCCCCCCCCCCCTTGTGACGGCCCCGTATGTGTCCGGCGACTACTGTGTCCCTGCACCTTGAGCTGTCCCTGGACGTTCCTCAGCTGCTTCTGGGCCTCGGCGGCCTGGCGGTTGGCGTGGCTCAGCTGCACCTCCAGCTCGTTCAGGTCTCCCTCCATCTTCTTCTTGACCCGCAGGGCGTCGTTCCTGCTCCTGACCTCCGAGTCCAGGGTGCTCTGCATGGACTCGATCACCCTCTGGCTGTTCCTCTTGACCTGCTCCATCTCCTCGTCCTTCTCCGCCAGCTTGCGGTCCACCTCGCCCTTGATCTGGTTGAGCTCCAGCTGCACGCGGAGGATCTTGCCCTCCTCGTGCTCCAGGGTGCCCTGGAATGTGACACGGTATCGAAAGGTTGTGATGTAACGTCAGATCGTATGCTGCTATGCTTCTTGGCGATAAAACGCATCGAACAAAATCTAAAATATAGACAATTTCTTTGTTCGTCTAGGACAGGGGTCTTCAACAGGGGGTCCGGGACCCCTAAGGGGTCCTCAGAGTTACTACAGGGGGTCCTCCAAATCTTTGTATGATAGAAGCATTTTTTCTCCTTTTTTATATTAACCACTTGAACCCTAGTGTCCATATTCTGAGAACTTTAGCCAAAAATAGCAGATCTACAAGCTCACAACGCCTCGCGCTGCGAGGCGCTGCGAGGCGCTGTGAGCTTGTAGATCGGCTATTTCCGGCAAAGATGTTTGGTGTAGAGGGGGAAAAAGGGGAGTACAGAGTGAAATGTCAAGTTATGTATTGACGATTCAAGTGGTTAAATACTAATAAATCTGAAAACACAAATTGACATGAATCCAAAATACACTGATGATCGTGCTGTCAAACAGTGAAAATATATGGAATCTATGAAAAGGTTGTGGGGGTCCCTGCTTCATCTCTCTCTCAACTAAAGGGAAAACGTTGAAGACCCCTGATATAGACAATTTCTTTGTTCATCCAGGACCTAAAGGTTTTACCTCGGCTTCCTCCAGGGCTGTCTGGATCTCTGCCTTCTCTGTCTCCACCTGTTTCTTGGACTTCTCCAGCTCATGGATGCTCTTTCCAGTCTCACCCATCTGTTCAGTCAGGTCTGAGATCTCCTCTGCAGTCGATTGAAAAGAACGAATTGGGAACTTTTTCAATTCAGCGAGTGTTTTGCATTTTGCATTTGAATAAAGTTGTGCACAGCCTTATCCACAACAATATCTTGAACATTTAAAGAATTACGCAGAGAAAGACTCACGTTGCAGGTTCTTGTTCTCACGCTTCATGGTCTCCAGTTGGTCCAGAGACTCCTCATAGGAGTTCTTCATCTTGAACAGCTCAGTGCCGAGAGAACGAGCCTCTTTTTGAGCCCCCTCCAACTCTGCTACACCCTCTTCATACTTCTGTTTCTGTTCTGCCAGGATCTGCACAGCATTTGTAATCAAACGTATCATTTACACCACTTTGAGGACCTGCACGGCATTTGTAATGACATGTCATTTACCCCGCTTTAAGGAGTCAAGAATTATTTGAGTTTTAAACTAATGAATGTCAAAGCACCTTATCGAAGTTCCTCTGTTTCTTGTCGAGGTTGGCGGCTAAACCGTTGGCCCTCTCCACGTCGATCATGAGGTCTTCCACTTCACCCTGGAGTCTCTGCTTGGTCTTCTCCAGAGAGGCGGACTTGGAATTCACAGCCTCGATCTGCTCCTCAGCTTCCTGCAGACGCTGGGCCAGCTTCTTCCTGTAGGTCAGTGTCGAATGGATCCAAATTATTACGGGCAATATTGTGCATATAGTGAGAGGAACCTGACAGTGTAAAACATTGTCAATAATTTGTAATATACATTCCACGTCCCGTGAAGCTTGGCCAATGTGACCCTGGGCGTACAACAAACTTTGAGCGCGTTGTGCCAAGATGTAGGCCAGATGTAGGAGCTCAAAATGGAGTTTAGTTTAGATCTGCATCATGTCAGCAGATATACCAGTAAGACTCCCTAATCGGGAGATAAGCGACCGTCAGGTCGCAGCATGATTTTTGGGCAAAATGTGTAGGAGTAGTGTCCAAAAATGTGTTTGAAAAATCGGCCCGATTGTGGCGCTATATGGGAGAGCTCCATGTTGATGACATGAGTGTAGACATACTGTGTAGTGATTTGCGTGATTTTAGGGCAAAATCTGTAGGAGCATTGTCCAAAAATGTGTTTGCAAAAATCGGCCCGATGGTGGCGCTATATGGGACAGATCCATGTTGGTGACATGAGTGTAGACATACTGTGTACCGATTTGTGTGATTTTAGGGCAAAATGTGTAGGAGCAGTGTCCAAAAATGTGTTTTACAAAATCGGCCTGAAGGTGGCGCTAAATGGGACAGATCCATGTTGATGACATGAGTGTAGACCTACTGTGTACCGATTTGCGTGATTTTAGGGCAGAAATTGTAGGAGCTGTGTCCATAAATGTGTTTTGCAAGAATCGGCCTCATGGTGGCACTAGAAGAGGGTCATGTGAGAATTGATGTGAGATTGGGTGTAGGTTGTGGTTTGGCAGGCAAGGATTGTGTATGCAAAATTTGGCATGGATCGGGGCAACGGTTGCGGAGATATGAGCAGGGCAAAAGTGTGACGTGTGACGTGTGACAGACAGACGGACGGACTGACTGACTGACGGACAGCTGGTGGAGGTTTTGATAGTAAGTGCGACCTGACGGTCGCAACAAGCTTACAGTGCGGCAGCGAGTGCCGCGCTGCGAGCTTGTAGATCTGCTATTTTTGAAAAATCGTGAAAATTCTTTGAATATATCTTTTTTCAAGCGAACATTTGTAACTCAAATATTTGCTTCTGGTGGGTCCCTGATACATAATATTTTGAGACGGGGGTCCGCAGTCAAATATCTATAATTCTAGGGGTCCTTGACATGAAAATGTTTGAGAACCACTGACATAGAAACATGCGTTTTTCAAAAAAACTCAGAAGGATTTAGAAGACACTTATAGAATCGGGTCAAAATCAAATTTTCACGATTTTTCAAAAATAGCAGATCTACAAGCTCGCAGCGCGGCACTCGGTGCCGCGCTGTGAGCTTGTATATCTGCTATTTTTTAAAGCATAAAATAGTTAAAGCATAAAATACTAATAATGTGTACCTGGTCTAAATGGGTTAAACCACTAGTGACTTACTTGGCTTCCTCCAGCTCCTCAGTGCGTTGGACAGCGTCAGTCTCATACTTGGCCCTCCACTGAGACACCTCAGCGTTGGCCTTGGACATTCCTCTCTGGAGCTCTCCCTTGGCCTCCTGCTCCTCCTCAAACTGCTCCCTCAGGAGGTCACAGTCATGGCGGGCCGACTGCACAGCGTGGGCAAGGGCGTTCTTTGCCTGTCAAAAGAAAAACAAAACAAAATAATGTTAGCTGAAGCCTGTTGCCACTTACAGTAGCTTCTCTCTGCACACGTCTGTTATTTTACTATGCACTTTAGATACGTCCTTGACGTATTATGCAGATTCGCTACATATCATGCACTTGTGTGTCTCCTTTCCCCCCTCTCCACTTTCATCTTATGCTCTTATTCTCTGTCTTCACTGCAATGGTGGGTCTGCACACACACATATCGTCACTGTCGGGCAGAAACCTTGTATCTCCAAGTTTCAAATGTGTACATTTTTTCGCAAAGTAAAGCCCTGCTTCATTAAATGGCCATCGCACAAAAGTAGTGTAAAACAGCTGATCTACAAGCACACAATGCCTCGCAACGCGGCTGTTTTCACTAGTTTAAATCATTTTAAAAATGATAAATACAAAACAAACGGTTTTGGACATACAAGGTTTCCACCCGACAACGACGATATATTACCTGTAATGTGATGTGACAATGATTGGTTGGTTGGTTGATTGATTGATTGATTGAATGAGTGAATATTAATCAATATAAAACCAAGACAAAAAAAACAAAACAACAACTGTTCCTTACCTTAACCTCCTCTTCAATGAGTCTCTTCAACTCCTCAATCTGCTGGGTGAAGGCCTGCTTGCCTCTGGTCAGCTGAGAGACCAGTGCTTCCTTCTCCTCAAGTTGACGAGCGAACTCACCTAATTGGAAATTGGAATTATTTGGTTAAAGAATGTCAAACAAATCATCAAATAATTGTTGATCAAAGTCAAGCATTATATCTAATTATGGTAAATTTTCTCAAGTACCATCGACAAACCACGTAGGCAACGTAGACCATAAGATGGACATTTACCATTCTCTGTCAACAGTCTCGCTCTCTGAGCTCCAACATCGTTGATCTGGCGAACGTTCTCGTCACTCTTGGCCTTGATTTCACTAAGTTGGTCCTCAAGGGTGCGGCACATCTTCTCAAGATTTCCCTGGAAATGAACATTGGACATATTCAATCATCGTGTATTTCCTGATTGGTTCATGGCTTTGATTTGAACAGTAAAGCCACTCGACGCGATTGTGTGAGCGAGGGTTCCAAATTAACGGCCACGAAGGTTTTCAGGGCGAAATGAAAATGTGAGTGTCATGTCAAGAATTATACGATACAAAGGCATTCCTTCGTACCTTTGTCTTAGCGACGGCCTCCATGTTGCTGGACAGGTCATCGATCTCCATCTTGTATTCGCTCTTCTCCTTCTCCAGCTTCTGCTTGACGCGCTGCAGGTTGTCGATCTGCTCGCCCAGCTCCGCCACGCTGTCCGCCTGCTTCTTGCGGAGGGCGGAGGCGGTGGCCTCGTGCTGCAGCGTGGACTCTTCGAGGTCGCGTCGCAGCTTCTGGAACTCGGCCTCGCGCTTCTTGTTCATCTCGATCTGCGCGGCGGTGGCTCCGCCGGCCTCCTCCAGCCTCTCGCTGATCTCCTCCAGTTCCCTGGAGAGGTCGGCTCTCTGCTTCTCTACCTTGGCGCGAGCGGCACGCTCTGCCTCGATCTCCTCCTCCAATTCTTCAATACGAGCCTTTTCAAATCAATCAATGGACATATTTAAATCAGAATTAATTTACATTATATTACATGGGCGATATGGTGATAAATATCCTTGAGACGATACAATGTCTCCACAATATACCTTTTCAGAGATATCTTATAGTATATCGTGATACAATGAGGGAGCCTTATAAAACAATCCTGTTGAATTGTTAACACATAAGATTCATTGCAGAATCCATTTAAACCTGCATTTTGTCTAAATCAGTCCTTAACTCTGACAGTATACAAATGAAACCAAAGTGACCCTTACGGGTCCATTTGGTTTCATTTGTATACTGTCGCCCACCCCTACATTATATTATCATTATGATTTTAAAGAAGAAGAAAAAAAATACCTGAAGTTCTTTGATCTTCTTCTGCAGCTGAGCGCCCAACGATTGCTCATCTTCAATCTTACTCAGAAGCTGGCTGACTTCAAAGTCCTTCCTGTGGAACACAGGAAGTCATTATTTGAGTTACTTCAAATCCCTTCTACAGAACAGCATGTTTTACTGGTAGTTTTTAGCTCCATGTTTAGCACTTTCCAGATGGGAGGCAATGACGTGCCCTAGTAGTTCATTTTCAATGAGAGGCGGGCGATTATTTGAGACGCACAGAGTAGTTGAGGGGCGGAGAGGCGAGCGGGCACGGTCCTGTGAAATTCTCCCTTGCGTGCTCAATCCAAGCGAGAACGCTGCGTTAATAGTACCCCGGTCTGAAAGGCGCTTTATTTCATAACGTTATTATAATATTATTATTATTGTTGGTCCACATTACTTCTTCATCTTCTCGTCAGTCTGTTGCTTGTCGTTCTCCAGATCCATGATGGCTTCCTGGGCCAGTTTCAGATCACCTTCCAGCTTCCTCTTGGTTCTCTCCAGGTCCATGCGGAGCTTCTTCTCTTGCTCCAGAGAACCCTCCAGCTGCACAACAACGTATTTGTCTTGTTATTACAGTTTACAGTTTACAGTTTAGGCATTTAGCAGACGCTTTTAAACCAAAGAGACTTACAATAAGCTGGTAATACATCAATACAATAATCAAGATAATATGTCAGTACATCAACAACAATACAACAAATGCATAGGAATATCAATCTAGAGAAAATAATAATAACATAGGTAGACAACGCACCTAATCAAACTTCTAAAACCTAAAAATACTATCTAGCTTCATGTGGGGTCCTTGAGGGAAGGGGAGTGTTAGTGCTATGGGTTTAGGTGAAGTCTGAAGAGTTAAGTCTTCAGTCCATGGCGGAAGCTAGGGAGTGAGTCTGTTGTTCAAAGTGCGACAGGGAGTTTATTCCACAGCTTAGGGGCTAGGAGGGCAAATTGTTTAGGACGAGTGTATTTTTGTCCTGAGGTTTTTAGCGAGGGTTCTGTCAGCATCCCTGTGTTGGCTGATCTGAGTGAACGGGTGGGGTTGTAGGGGTTGATCAGGTTTTGGAGGTATGGAGGAGCCGTACCTGCTTTGAAGCTCAGCATCAGTGTTATTCTGTTACGACAATAAACATATTACCGTCAAAACACCCAACTGACTCTCTGAACTCACGTCGTCAACTTGCTGCTCCAGCTTGGTCTTGGCCTTGGTCAGAGTGTTGACTTTGTCTTCCTCTGCCTGCAGGTCATCCAGGGTCTGCTGGTGGGCCTCTTGGAGGGCCTTCTTCTCCTTGGTCAGCTTAGCAAGACCTTCATCCTGAGAGGCCATCTCCTCGGTCAGGTTCTTCACCTAAATAATAATAATAATAACAATAATAATAAATGTATCTTCCTGAAAGGCTTATATCAGGTTCTTCACCTGATATAAGCAGAACAGTCATGGAATAGATCAAGGGTCTTCAACGGGTGGTACGGGACCCCTAGGGGGTCCTCAGAGTTACTACAGGGGGGCCACCAAATCCTTGTGTGATAGGGTAAAAAAATATATTAAAAACTTGAACGCGTTTGTTTGTTGTGAGCTGTCTTTGTATATAAAAAAAACTCAATAAACATATTAAAAAGAATTAAAAAAAATGTAACCCTCGCATCCCTAATCTGAGTAGAATCTGAGTAGAATCTACAAGCTTGTAAGCTTGTAGATCGGCTATTTTCAGCAAATAGGTTTGGTGTAGAGGTAAAAGAGAGCAGACCAAGTACAGAGTGAAAGGTCAAGTTTACTAGTATCGACAATTGAAGTGGCTAAATGTCTGAAACACGAATCCAACTTAGACTAATGACAATGCTGTCAAACAAGTTGATGGAAATCTGCATAACGCATTTATACAATATGTAGAGGGGGTCCCTGTTTCATCTCTCTCTCAGTTAAGGGGTCCTTGGCCTGAAAACGTTGAAGACCCCCCCTGAATAGATCTTGTTGCACTTGGTCTCTGAAACCTTATGTGTCCAAAACAATTACAGGATTCACGTCCAAACATAGCAAAAGTCGCAGATCAACAAGCTTCTAGATCTGTGATGCTTTTGTGTGACACTGTAGTACAGGGTTCCCCAAATAGTTTTCCCAAAGGTCCGAATTATGTCTAGGGTACCAAGCAGAGGGCCACAACATTGCAGGGGGCGACAGTGGCGTTTCCGCTACTCCAGCAACAGTTCAGATATCGTCACTGTTGGGCAGAAACCTCGTATCTCCAAGTTTCAAATGTGGTAAAGCAAAGCCCTGCTTCATCATACAAGATCGTCGCACAAAACTAGTGAAAACAGCAGATCTATGCTTGTAGATTGGCTGTTTTCACTAGTTTAGTAAATTTTTTAGATGATAAATACAAAACGAACGGACGATATACTAGTGTTGTTGCTGCTCTTATACCACCATTATTACTGGGGTTGGTGGGGGCCAGACAGTAGCCGCCTATGGGAACCCTGCTGTAGTACAATCAAGTAGGGCGCTAATTTACGAAAAGGAGGTTTCTGCCTGAGAAACAACGACTACTAATTTGACGAAACCCCAGAGAGCGTGTGTGATCGCGAACCTTGTTTTCAGTGGCGTGCTTCTCCTTTTCCACTTTGGCCAAGGTGAGCTCCAGGTCATCGATGTCCTTCTTGAGCTCAGAGCATTCATCCTCCAGCTTCCGCTTCTTGGCGGTCAGCTCGGCGTTGATCTCCTCCTCGTCCTCCAGCCTCTCCGTCGTCTCTTTGAGCTTGGCCTCCAGCTGGATCTTACTTTTAATAAGACCCTCGCACCTCTCCTCGGCGTCGTTCAGAGCCTCGTCTCCCTTGTGGTCAACGGAAAAGGTAGAGGAAAAAAAACACGAGGGAGGAAACATGTCAGCGTTTGTTCTGGTAGAGATACATGCTTTTGCAGTTGCCCGTTGGAGAGCTACAGACAGGGGCGAAATTAGACCTTATGTCACATGGGTTTTCAGATCAAAAGGGCCCTGTACTGCTGTGAGGGGGGGCCAAAGATAGGAGATTAGAGACCTCTAATATATTGGAAATGACAAAATACATATATTAGCCTATGAATGTATATGTAGAGCGGATATTATTATTTATTGAAAACTAAATGTATTAAAGAAAATCCCTTGCCACTGTCCCCAGTAGGGGGGGCCCTTGGGTTTATAAAACCCATCAACCCTATACAGATTATGCTTGGTTGGAGGGCTACAGACCCTTAGGGAGCATGGTGTGAAAAAGCACAGCTTTGTGATCTGTGGGAGCGAATGGTAGAATGTCCAGTGTCAGGAACAAGCAGAGAATGTTAGGAAGGCAGGGCTGACATTTCTAAAAGGGCCTTTTGGTGAAAATATAGAAAATAGCAGACCCTCCAAGCTCACAACGCGACACGCTGCAACGCGTTGTGAGCTTGGAGGTCTGCTATTTTCGGTACTTGATACCACACACAAAAAAAGCAATACTGGAGATGTGGCTTACGGCATGGATTTCTACACAGTGAGGGCAATTCTTTCAGCATAAGATGCTGCATTCAAGTTCAGGAGAGTTTGGACAAGGCAATTCTCTTGAATGCTGCCTTCAGGTATGGCATTTTACCGTAGTAAAAAACTGCATTCATGGTCTGGAGTAGGGTTGGGGTAGGGTTGCAATACCTCCCATATAGGCAGCCAATGCATCAAAACAGTTTTTTTGCTATGTGATTGTATTAAACAACATCGAACTCACCAATATGGGTGCTCGGATTTCTTGACAGAAAGTAGCTCATAACATGCCTACGGTGGATTTTTATGAAAAACACTTTGCAGATAGAAAGAGGATACTTCAAGCTTTCCATACAGCCAGAATATTGGTGAGTTTGACGTTGTTTAACACAATCAGATAGCAAAAAAAAACTGTTTTGATGCATCGGCTGCCTATGGGAGGTATTGCAACCCTAGATTCAACAGATTAAAAAAAATCTAGAGTTGCAATTTGCGGCTAGGTCTGGAGAGGGCACTTTTTACAGACGGATAAAAGGGCAGGGGCTCAAGCAGGCCCACTTTGATGTATGTGTGCACGTGCCTGTCCAGTGTACTCACTGATGAAGCAGCCAGGTGGAGCGAGTTCCTCTCCTGGGTTATTGCCACCAACTTCTCCTCTAGTTCCTTCTTCTTGGCCACGACGATGGCATGGTCAGCGACCAACTTCTCATGGTTCTCCTTCAGGTTTGCCATCTCCTTCTCCATCTCAGCGCTCTGCAGGAGAGGCTTGATCTTGTAGTAGATCTTCATCCATGGCCATGTTTTGACATTCATGAACGACCGTATGTTGTATTGGATGGTGAAGACGGCCTCTCTGTGGAAAAAAACAAAAACGTGAGTGTGGACAGTGATGGAAGAAGTATACGCTGTTATTATAGTGTTTTGACGTTATAACAAAATCGTACTGAACAGTAACTTACAAATGACACTAAATATTGAATAAAGGATGTTTTCAAAATACCTCCGCTCCATCATCTTAACAAACTCCTTCCTCATGAGGAAACCTCGTGAGAGAGCCTGAGTCATGGTGACCAGAGCGAACAGCTTCTCATCTCGCATCTCCTCAAGGACACCCAGCAGACCAGCTTTGAAGAACACCTGAACACAAAGTCACAAACACTGTCAGGGGTGGGCAACTTTGATGATGGCGAGGACCACTATATTTCCACCTTCACTCCAGAGGGCCACATTGCATATTGCTACGTCCTACTTTGTCATTCTAGTAACTCATACAAAAGAAGCAAAAATAGCAGATCTACAAGCTCAAAACGCATCGCGCTGCGATGCGTTTTGAGCTTGTACATCGGCTATTTTTGCTTCTTTTGAATTGGAATCCTGAATTATTTGTTGTTATTTTTTAATCGGAATCCTGAAATGTAACAATTTGATTTAATTTCAATCGCATTTGGTTATATACTCATGTTAACTTTATGAATCTAAATACAAATACATTGGACATAAAAAAATACATTTTAATACTACTATGCTAGTCATTAAGTTACTAATATGGACTGACGGAATTAAAGCTGGTCATGTTTAGAATTGTAACAGCTGAAATCAATAATATATCATTATTCCAGTATTAACCTGCGGGCCGCATTAAGTGAAGGTGGGGGCCGCATGTGGCCCCCGGGCCGCCAGTTGCCCATGTATAGTATAGCTACAGTAAACAACCGTAACATCTACTGAATACAATGTTACAAACACTGTAGCTAAACAACCGTAACATCTACTGAATACAATGTTACAAACACTGGAACTAAACAACAGAAGAACACCTGAACACAATATGTTACAAACACTGGAACTAAACAACCTGAACACAATCTTACAAACAATCTAACTAAACAACTACCTAAACTACTTTTAGTCCTCTCTGGATAATGTTAAACCAGGTTCACAGTGTGTTTACCTTGGTGTGTCCAAACTTGTACTCTTCAACAGGGACGGGAAGCGACGCAAGCAGCTTCTCGGAGGCTTTCTTGTTGTCCATGAATGCGCCTTCAGGACATGCGCTGGCATTCAGTACTTTGTACCTGTTTTGTAGAAGTTCATGGTCATTTTGCGTGCCTCCCTGTTATTCGGAGTGGAACTAAAAGCGTGCTGGGAAAAGGAATTGATACCTCTGCTTGAAGTCAGCATATGGGATTCTGCTGGGGAAGCCCTTTCTGCAGATCCTGATGCCCTCCAGCACACCGTTACACCTCAGCTGGTGGATGACCAGGAAGTTCTCCATTAGGCCTGTAAAGATTAAAATATTATATGTTAGAAATATAGTTACACAATGGCTCATTATTATTAAGAGAAAATAGTTACACACTGGCCAAAGTAGCATTAAATGATCACCTCACAGTCATCGTTTAAATGTTTATTTTCTGTGTTTACTTGCTGTCTGTAACTCGTTGGGAATATATATATATGTGTGTGTGTGCGTGTGCGTGTGCGTGTGTGTGTGTGTGTGTGTGTGTGTGCGTGTGCGTGTGCGTGTGTTTACCTGGAGTCTTGGTCTCATTGGGAATCAGGCAACGCACAAAGTGAGGATGCGTGCGATGCAAGTTGGTCATCAGCAACGTCAAGTTTGCCTATTGAGACATAAAATAGACAATTTGATTAGGCACACAGTAAATGATTAGTACAAAGTGATACAATATTAATATCCTCCACTACAATTATTTGAAATCTTTCTAAAACATACTATATTAACCATGAAGGAATACAATAATATAATGATGTTGATAATAATGAATACATATTCTTACCCTGAAAGCACTAGACACAGTCTGCATAGAGCCTCCCTTCTTCTTTTTGCCTCCGCCGCCTGCAACTGTTTATATTTGTCAGAATCATGAGTTATCATTAGTTATATATCTGTCAGAATCATGAGTTATCATTAGTTATATATCTGTCAGAATCATGAGTTATCATTAGTTATGTTAGAATCATAAGTTATCATTAGTTATACACAACGTATTATCTGTTTGTATTTGTTAGAATCATGAGTCTTCTTATTCTTGTCGTGCCAATCTTCTCTACACCATTTCGTATAGATCCCCCGCCTCCCCGTTCCGTTCCTCTGTCGCGGCCTATATGAATTTTTGTAGTTACATGTACTTAGCCAACTTTATTAGCTGAAGCTCTATATTTGGAAAAGGTATCTCTCTTCAAAAAATGGGAGCTAGCGGCTGGCTTGTTTCTACTGCGGCCCAGCGTTACAGAGGAACGCATTAATTATTATTAATAAACATACCTTCAGGCTCAGGAGGAGGGTAGAACACATATTATATTTTAGGCCTAGAATTATTGACTGCTTTAACTAGTGAAAAATAGCAGATATGCAAGCTCACAGTGCCGCGCTGCGAGCTTGTAGATCTGCTATTTTTGAAAAAGTCGTGAAAATGTGTGCAAATCTTTGAATATATGTATTTTCAAAGCGAACGTTTGTAACTCAAATTTTGCTTCTGGGTGGTCCCTGGAACTAAATATTTTGAGATGGGGGTCTGTGGCCAAATAAATATCATTTTGGGGGTCCTTCACATGAAAAGGTTTGAGAACCACTGACATAGTAGTCTCTCAAGAACAGACTAACTGAGCTCCAGTTAAGTGAAAGGACCTTTTCTTTGACGATGGCTGGCCAGATTGCTGACATAGAAACATAGGTTTTTTCCAAAAATCTTAGAAGAAGAAGACACTTCTAATTTTCACGATTTTTCAAAAATAGCAGATCTACAAGCTTGCAGCGCGGCACTCGGTGCCGTACTGTGAGCTTGTAGATCTGCTATTTTTCAATAGTTAAAGCATAAAATAATGATACACAATAATGTGTACCCGTTCTAAATGGGTTTAATAAACATACCTTCAGGCTCAGGAGGAGGGTAGAACACGGACAGCAGCTTCACTGAAGACTTCTGGTACAGCTGCACCACAGAGTCGTTGAGCGGGTCCTTGTTCTTCTCCAGCCAGCCTGTGATGCTGTAGTCCACGGTTCCAGCGTAGTGGACCAGGGAGAAGTGGGCCTCGCCCTTGCCCTTGGCCGGTTTTGGCTTCTCAAAGGCCTTGTTCTTCCCAAGATGCTGGTCAAGCAACTTCTCGGCGAAGGTTTTGTCCGTAGCCTTTGGGAACATGCATTGCTCCTCAAGGATGGAGAAGATGCCCAGGGGCTTTGTAAAGGAGACAAAAGGGACAAATCATCAAAAAACATAATATTAACATCATGTCCATTAAAGAGCAACTTAACTGTATACCTTCTCAATAAGCAAAAATGCAGACAGCCAAGTCCATGATAATATATACAAATATAACAATAGGCCTAATTGTATACCTTCTCAATGAGCTCAATGCAGACAGCCAAGTCCATGCCGAAGTCAACAAGATCCCAGGGAATTCCCTCTTTCATGTACTCCTCTTGCTCCAGAACAAACATGGTGTGGTTGAAGAACTGTTGCAGTTTCTCATTGGTGAAGTTGATGCACAGCTGCTCCAGGGTGTTGAACTGTGAGTGGGGGGAAAACAATCATTAGCTTGCAGTCTTGTAACTGTGACAAAAACGAATGAGTCTCCCATTTAAAACAAGTCCATGCTTACATCAAAGATTTCAAAACCGGCGATGTCCAGCACTCCAATGTAATAGTTTCTCTGCTGCTTGGTGTCCAGCTGCTCGTTGATCCTGATGACCATCCACAAGAACTCCTTCTCATAGATGGACTTGGCCAAGGCAGCGACTGAATTATTGACCTATAGGAAATAGGAATGTTATTGGTAGGGGTGTGATTTACACAGTTTACAATTTTAGGACACTCTTAACCCAGAACAATTAAAGACCTAGTGAAATGAAAAATAAAAATGTCACACTTTTAGAGCTTATCTGTGGTGATCATATGGGCATTCCTTAACACTAGATACCAAAAAAACAATTTTTGTGTATTTTTATCCCAGGGCCCTATGAAATCAGAACATGGCAGGGACGTGCTGGCCATAGGGAAAAGCGGGACAACTCCCGTTCATTCCCGGCCGGTCCAGGCCGGCCATTAGGAAAAAATGAAAAATAAAATGTCGGCCTTCATTCCATGTTGGGGGCTGGGCGGCCAACAAAGTAAATCGTCACTGTCGGGCAGAAACCTCGCATCTCCAAGTTTCCAATTTTTACATTTTTTAACAAAGCAAAGCCCTGCTTCATCCTACAAGGCCGTTGCACAAAAGTAGTGAAAACAGCAGATCTACAAGCACACAACACCTCGCGGTGCGAGGCGTTGTGTGCTTGTAGATCGGCTTTCACTAGTTTAAATCATTTTTAAATGATAAATACAAAACAAACAGTTTTGGACATATAAGGTTTCCACCCGACAACGACGAATATAACTCATGTACAGTAATTGGCCCACTGGCTTGTCACTTGTCATGATCTGAAATGGCAAATCCTTGAGTAGCAGCAGCGCTATAGAGAGAGATCTCTCTCTATAGCACGCAATGAGGGCCTCTCCAACTCTTTTTCCCGGGCTGAATCAGGGGCCCAGCACGTCCCTGGAACATGGAAATCATGTAAATGACTCACCTGGGCCACGGTCTGTCCCTTAGTGACATACTCGTTTCCCACTTTCACTCTGGGGTAGCAGTATGCCTTAAGCATCTCTGCTGAGTTCAGACCCATCAGGTAGGCAATCTTGTCAGCCTCTGAAATGTTCATACAATTTGCAATTTACAATTTAGGCATTTAGCTGACACTCTTAATCAAGGTAAGCGGTGCCGACGTTGCGTTGGTCCGGTTCGAACCCCATTACTAACCCTATCCCTAACCTAAGCCGCGTAGTTTGAGTGATGTCAGACTTATGGGCAGTCCCAAAGTAAACACAGGGGTAAGTCAAATGCGTGGCAATAGTCTAAACGTCCAATGCGTAGAGATAGTTTAAACAGTTTAAACAGTATAATATCAACAATTAAGTATTGGAAATATATTGAAATGTATATTTAGTATATAGTATAAGGCTGGGACTTTAACTGATTAATTGCAATTAATTAATAACAGAAAATTAATGTGATTAAAAAAATAATGCATTTTAATCACACTTAGTTTTTGCACCACAGAACCTTCAGTTTCGGGCATACCGATCATAGCGATGCACCAACCAAGAAGAGACAACAAATGTAAAGGGAGAAGTAGCTTGGCCCAGTGGATGCGAAATTTAGATTTAAAAAACTCACTCGTTGATTCACTCGTACAACAAAATGTGTTTTACTTGAAAAAAAAAATGCTTTTCAGGTCAAATATCGATTTGCGATTAAAATGCGATTAATTAATCACAGAGACTGTAAAATAGATTTAAAATGTGTATCGCATCCCAGCCCTAATATTTAGCTTAGTTAATTTATAATATAAGTAAATACAATACATGTGGGAAAGTATGCGCCAGTAATAAAGGTGCAGCTCACCCTCATTGCCGTCAGGTTCTGCCTGTTCCTCGCGCTGCTTCTGCTTGAACTTCATGACTCCATGATGCATGACTGCACCGGTGAACTTGTAGATCGCCTGCCTCTCATCGGGGGTGAAGCCCAGGATTTCAATAGCTTCCTGATGTCAATGAGCAGAGATGCAGTTCAAAAGATTGAGATTAAGCATTAGATCAGGGGTCTTTAAATATTTGATAGCATGTTTTTTTTTACATTAACCACTTGAACCCCAGCATCCCTATTCTGAGAGGAACATTACCCAAAAATAGCAGATTTACAAGCTTACGGCGCCTCGCAGCACGAGGCGTTGTGAGCTTTAGATTGTATATTTTTGTCACGAGTGGTGTCTGAAATAATCCAAGGTCCACGCTGTCTAAGAAATCTATGACATTTTTTTAATCTCAACACAATTTTATACAATATGTAGTGGGGGTCCCTGCTTCATCTCTCTCTCAGCTAAGGGGTCCTTGGCCTGAAAACATTGAAGACCCCTGCATTAAATTAACAACACTGACTGCAGTAGCACAACGAGTTAGCATTTGAAAGATGAAACGATAATGTTGTTTTCACTGACGTCAGTAGCGTCCAACTCTGCCTTGTCGTCAATGCTGGCCACAGCGATCACACCCATGCTGATGAGGGGGAAGTCGTAGGGGTTGGAGGTGATCAGACACATCTCTGAAAAGGGATGAAAACAGGGTGACATTGAGTTATTATTCACTCTATTTATTAATCACTTCATTTATGTTCTTGCTTTATCGTCAGTAATTCATTTAAAAGGGATTACAACAGGGTGACATTGGGCCCGATTCATCAATCTGGCCATATATATATATATATATATATATATATATATATTGTCACTGTCGAACAGAAACCTTGTATCTCCAAGTTTCAAATTTGTACTTTTTTTCACAAAGAAAAGCCCTGCTTCATCATACAAGGCCGTCGCACAAAAGTAGTGAGAACAGCAGATCTACAAGCACACAACGCCTTGCGGTGCGAGGCGTTGTGTGCTTGTAGATCGGCTGTTTTCACTAGTTTAAATCATTTCAAGAATGATAAATACAAAACGAACGGTTTTGGACATACAAGGTTTCCACCCGTCAACGGCGATATAGTGTAAATGAAGTGACTAAATCTGGCTAATATTTCTGTAAGCAAAAACTGATGTGAGATTCACCAATCAGTGCGTATGTCCCATTGTGTGCGGATCACAAGGTGTATTATCATGATGAACTAGAAGCAGTGCTCTTCCGAGCACAGGTCTCCACCAGGTCAGGAAGGTTATTCTGGCCTCCTGGTGGCGTTATACCAAGGCCAATGTGAAAAGGGTGCCAGGTGTTCTTCATGGACGCTTCACAGACGCTGTATGCATGATTTTGTTCCAAAAAATTGTTTTGCAAAAGTCGACCTGATGGTGGCGCTATAACAGGCCAATGTAAAAGGGTGGCATTTGTTCCTTGACCTAGTGGGAATGTGCGTACAACGTTTCACGGTAAGTGCAAGCTGTGTTAATGATTTGAGCCGTTTTGAAAATATGTAGATTTGCTATTTTCACAATAGAACTGTGTTATACAAAATGTAATGACTCAACTCTTAGTGCTCGTCAGGGTTAAAATATGATTATTTTGCCTGAAAAGGTTGAGAACCACTGACCTACCTGACCTGGCGGAAAGCTGTTCTGCAATTAAGGAGCACCTTTTCTGGTTCATTTAGGTTCTCGCAGCATCGTCAGTTCCACTTGACTTACCAATGATGTCAGGTTTGTGGTTGGTCATCATCTGGAAGAAGATGTGGTAGCCTCTCTCTGCAGAAAGCTGGTAGGTCACTCTGGACTTCTCCAGCAGATCTATATGGGTTGTACATAACTCATAATAATAATAATAATAATTTACATACTAATAATAATAATAATAATAATTTACATAACTAAAATTGCCAACGTGACTATATTCTGCAGCAAGCTAAATGTCACGTGAAGCTCAACCAATACTCGAGCTAACGCCACTCCCATCTGTTTTTCCACCAATTTCCAATTGCATCTGATTCAAGGTAAAAACCTGTTCACAAATAAAGTTTATCTAGAATAAGGTTTGTCTAGAATAAAATGTATCAAGAATAAAGTTATCTAGAATAAATAAGGTTTCCCCAGGACTACAGTGTGTTGCCCTGTTGGGCAACTACACTAATAATAATTTACATAACTCAAAATGTAATATCGGAGGCATATATAATGTTTAATCTGTGAACTTCATACTTACATGTCTCAATATCAGCACTGGCCAGTTTACCGGTTCCGCCAAAATGGATTCTGATGAATTTACCCTGTTTGATATAATAGCACAAGTTGTTGCATCCCTCTCTACATTGTGGAATTAAGAGCAGTGTTTCTCAGTTTACACTTACAAAGCGAGAGGAGTTGTCATTCCTAATGGTCTTGGCATTACCATAGGCCTCCAGCAAGGGATTGGCTGCAATAATCTGATCCTCCAGGGATCCCTAGAATGTTTTAGACATCACAAAAATGTGGTCAGACTTATTTTAAATTTAATTACTATTGAATATAAATGCTTATATATGTTCAAAAAAACTTATTTGTTCAAGTTAACCCATTCAGAACGGGTACACATTATTGTGTATTATTATTTTATGCTTTATCTATTACAAAATAGCAGATAGAGTGCCGCGCTGCGAGCTTGTAGATCTATCGTGAAAATTTGAATTTTGTCTTTTGAATCCTTCTAAGATTTTTTGAAAAACCTATGTTTCTATGTCAGCAATCTGGCTAGCCATCGTCAAACAAAAGGACCTTTTCACTTAACTGGAGCTCAGTTAGTGAGAGACTACTATGTCAGTGGTTCTCAAACTTTTACATGTCAAGGACCCCCAAAATTGGCCACGGACCCCCATCTCAAAATATTTAGTTAATTAGTTCCAGGGACCACCCAGAAGCAAAATTTGAGTTACAAACGTTTGCTTTAAAAAATACATATATTCAAAGATTTGTTCAAATTTTCACGACTTTTTCAAAAATAGCAGATATACAAGCTCGCAGCTGTGAGCTTGTATATCTGCTATTTTTCAATAGTTAAAGCATTCAATAATCCCAGGCCTAAAACCTCTACATATGTACCTTGATTTTACCGCTGGTTCCTTCGCCACCTCCACCACTTCCAGCTGCTGTTGCAAAGTACTGGATGACACGCTTGGTGTTCACAGTCTTTCCAGCACCGGATTCTCCACTGGTTAGAAAAGCATACATTCAGAGATATTCAGTTTGTCAATTTGTGTAGAAGTACTTTTGTATGTCTAGTAGTAGATGGGAAACTTACGTGATCAGGACAGACTGGTTCTCTCTGTCTGTAAAAAAAAGGAAGGTAAAGCAAACTATTAGCCACAATTTTATATATATATATATATATATATATATATATATTAGGGCATTAACAAAAAGTCGACAAGTCGACTGAGTTGACTTCATTACACAAGTCGACTACCACCAAGGAAAAGTTGAAAGTCGAAGTTGAAAAAAAAAATCCTTTGTATTTTTTTCTATCATTATTTTTTGCTCCATGTGTGCGTCTGTACAGCATTCAAACAGTAGGATAGCTTATTGCCAAGGACGGAATGATCCAATATTACAGTGCTACATTACATTTGGTATAACATGGTTCTATTGTGAAAATAGCAGATCTACATGCTCACAACGCCTCGCGATTCGAGGCGTTGTGAGCATGTAGATAGGCTATTTTCACAATTTCTGCCTCTAGTATTTGACAATTTGGACAATGTTTAATTTGTCATTTTAGAGGTATTAAAAAGTCCTTAAATTGACACTTTAGAAATGTGAAGATACCCTCTATCTATATACTTAAACTTTATGTTGGTTTGTTTACAGTTGAGTGTGAAAACAATGTTGCACATTAAGTTAATCATCTGGGGACCCCCCAAAATAATTGGGGGGTCTTGTGTGATGTGATGACGTCATCAAACGATAAAGTCGACTTCAACTTTTTACTGAGTCGAGTCGACTTGCAAAAATTACTAGTCGTTAATGCCCTAATATATATATATATATATATATATATATATATTGCATAGTTTGCATATTTGTCATTTTATGTCCCATGAATTGAGTACAAAACGACCCCAATGTAAACACGCCATCAGGCTTTCTTGGGTGTTTTAGTTGACCGTGTATCTGAATCAATCAATCATGGATATGGCCCAAAACCATTATAGTTATGTTTTACGTTGTCCGGAGGGAGTACGTACCCATCAGCATGAACTGATAGGCGTTGTCAGAGACAGAGAAGATGTGGGGTGGAGCTTCAATACGCTTCTTGCCCCTGTAGGCATTGACAACCTCCTGGTCGTACACTGGGAGCCACTTGTAGGGGTTCACAGTGGCACAGAACAGGCCAGAGTAGGTCTGAAGGGGAGAAGAGAGCAGTGTTGGGGAAGTTAAAGTTACATGTAACTGAGTTACGTAACTAAGTTACATTTTGCTGTAACTTGCTGGTAACTGAGTTACATTCATATTTCTGTAACTCGTCAAGTAACTGAGATACTTTTTGGGTAATTTTTGGCTCAAGTTACAAGTTACAAGAAGTTACAAGCGAAGTTATATTTTGACATTTAAGTTTTGTTAAGATTGACGATCAAATGTCCTCAACAGATCATAATTTTCTTATTTTTTAACTTTATTTTAGGAACACAGATGTTTACTTAAGAAAATTGCAACCTTTTTGAAATAAAACAAAACTCAGTTGAGAGGCATATTTCTGCTGGCATGTGACTTTTTTTGTAGGATATTATATTTTGTTTCTCAATTTAATGCTGAAAAAAAGTTACTCAAGTTACTTTTTCTATGTAACTTGAAACTTTAAAACTTTATTTATTAACTTTATAACTTGAACAAGTTACTACCATGGTGAGTTACTTGTAACTGTACAAGTTACGCTTTCAAAGTAACTTCCCCAACACTGGAAGAGAGACATAGCATATTCACCAAATATTCGAATATTCGAATATCAAAGTCACTATTCGACATTGTTCACCGAAGTCGAATATTCGCTTATTTTTATTTTTTCATTGTTTTCTCTTTAAAAAATGTATAGTTTATAAAGCTTGGCTAGATAGGAAGTCATAAGAATGAGTTGTCAATGCCCCTGGTGGATGAATTTGTTAATGCTCTATACCAGGGGTTCTCAAACCTTTTTAGGCCATGACCCCCAAAATAAACATATTTGAACTGGGGATCCCCACCCTGACAAGCACTTGGAATTGTAGGTATTACATTTAATGTGACTCGGTTCCACAGATAAATATTGTGAAAATGGCAGATCTACATGCTCACAACGCCATTTGCTTACTTAATATTTGACAGTTTGGCCAGTCCTGTCGAATATTCGACTATTCGAATACTTTGAGGTCGAATAATTCGAATACTAAAAATCACTATTCGTGAATGCCCTACACTGAGCATGCCACATATCTGGGACAACGGATCACGAGCTGGGATTCAGGAGTCATCAACATGTCTGTACACGGACACGTGGCAAATTTGAGATTTTCTTTTTTTCTTTTCACACCATTTAAAATGTGTTATTTTGATCATAAAGCCCAATGTCAAGTCTCCAGGTCTTCTTCAGAATAATATTATGCATGACACTGTACTGTTACTAGTGTCATATACCACTACTACAAGAGGTTCTCAAATGTTTTATTTGCAAGGACCCCCCACTACTCTGAGATTGCACAAATGGCAGTTGGAACCAAATGGACCTGTACACTCTCAGAGTTACGGACCTGTCATGGCCATTCAGGGCTACCTCTTTGTGTTTCTCGTGTTATTATAGAGCAGGGTTCCCCAATTAGTTTTCCCCAAGGGCCAAATTATGTCTAGGGTACCAAGCCAAGGGCCACAACATTGCAGGGGGCGACGGTGGCGTTCCCGCTACTCCAGTGACAGTTCAGATATCGTCGTTGTCGGGTGAAAATCTTGTATGTCCAAAACCGTTCGTTTTGCATTTATCATTTTAAGAATGATTTAAACTAGTGAAAACACTACTTTTGTGCAACTGCCTTGTATGATGAAGCAGTGCTTTACTTTGCGAAAGAACGTACACATTTTGAGATACGGGTTTTCCACCGACAATGACGATATACTAGTGTTGTTGCTGCTCTTATACCACCATTATTACTGGGGTTGGTGGGGGCCAGACAGTAGCCCCCCGCGGGCCACAAATACATACAACCTTCCTCCTATCATGTGAAAACATATTTTAATATTACATTATTTGATATACTACATTTAATAAATACCCTTTGTTTAGCGATTTTCAAAACGTTCTTTTCATAGAAACAAAGGTCTCATGTTCCCCCAGTAAACCACTTCCGCTGCGATGCTCTATTGCCCGCTCATTTTGTATGTCCGTGCATGCAAAGAATGTCCACCACAAGCCAGCATGGTGACGACCCCTGCTGGGATTACAGTCACAAGTCAACTAATGAGCAAAGTTGACTTCAGAACCATGAGTTTGTTTGCATTTGGTTTTCACTTGATGATATCACTTGAACTCTGTATTTCTCTTTCTTTGCTATATGGACAGGAGCAATACTGCAGGGGTTCCCTCGCATCCCGAGGCGTTGTGTGCTTGTAGATCGGCTGTTTTCACTAGTTTTGTGTGACAGTCTTGTATGATGAAGCAGGGCTTTGCTTTACCAAAAGACGTACACATTTGAAACTTGGAAATACAAGGTTTCTGCCCGACAGTGACGATATTTTAGTGATTATGTTGCGAGGAAAACATTGAGATAATAGCCATTTTGGTTAGAACTGACTGAAAATAACTCTGTACTTCAAGTTTAAAATGATACTACATATTTTATATAAGTGTCCAAATAAATTCCAAATATTATCAAATTATCTCGCGGCACCCCTGGACTGCCGTCACGGCACCCCAGGGTGCCCCGTCACCCACTTTGAAAACCCCTGCTGTAGGCTACTGTTCTCAGCATGAAGGAAACCTTACGTAGATCATCCATGCTGCATAACGCTCTTTGAGGTTATACAGGACGGTGGCTTCTGTGAGGTGGGTCATCATGGCCATGTCCTCAATCTTGTCATACTTGGGAGGGTTCATAGGGGTGACATCTTTCTCAGCCACAGTTCTTTCCTGAAAGAAAATGAAAAAAAAAAAAAACAACAACAACAACTTTATAACGTCTTGCAAGTGCAATTGTAGTGTCACTATTTTACTCGACTCAGTAAAAAGTTGAAGTTGAAGTCGACTTTATCGTTTGATGACGTCATCACATCACACACGACCCCCCAATTATTTTGGGGCTCCCCAGATGATTAACGTACAGTAATGTGAAACATTGTTTTCTCACTCAACTATAAACAAACCAACATAAAGTTTAAGTGTATAGAGGGTATCTTCACATTTCTAAAGTGCCAATTTAAGGACTTTTTAATACCTCTAAAATGACAAATTAAACATTGTCCAAATTGTCAAATATATAGAGGCCGAAATTGTGAAAATAGCAGATCTACATGCTCACAACGCCTCGCAACGCGAGGCGTTGTGAGCATGTAGATCTGCTATTTTCACAATAGAGAGTTTTTTTTTTTTTACTTCGACTTTCGACTTTCCCTGGTGGGAGTCGACTTGTGTAATGAAGTCAACTGAGTCGACTTGTCGACTTTTTCGTTAATGCCCTAGTTTAGGTCCATCTCCACCTACCTCCCCGGTGGGATTTCCATCGTTGTCCAGGAGTTCCACGGTGACTTTGCCACCGTCCTTGTTTAGGATCTTAGCCTTGAGATACAGCTCCTTCTTGTCGGCCACATAGGCTGCAGACTTGGCATCGAAGGGCTTGCTCTGAGACTCCAACCTCTCCTTCTCCGGCTTACGGAGGTAGATGGCGGCCTTGCCGTACTGCTCCATCTCGGCGTCCGTACTCATGGCGGCGGCCTTTTTCTGTAGACGGACAAACAGATCGGTGGTGGTGGTGGAGATGGTATTTCCATGTTTTACTCAGTGGTGGGAAAAGTACTCAAATGTTTTACTTAAGTAAAAGTATCAATACTGCATTGTAGAAAGACTCTGTTACAAGTAAAATTCTGGAATTCAAAATGTACTTGAATAAAAGTACGAAGGTATTGGCATCAAAATATACTTAAAGTACCAAAAGCAAAAGTACAACATGTTTGAAAATGCAGATCTACAAGCTCACAGTAGATCGGCTATTTTCAAATAGCCTAGGTATAAAATACCGGTAGGTCTAAAGGTCTAAAATATGTAAATCTTTCTCCCTATGATACACCATGTCACAGGGAATACTTGAGAGAATATTTGTTTCCATTAGGACAGCGCAAACATAACTTTTAAACTTGGCATTTATTTAACCACTTAAACCCCAGCATCCCAATTCTGTGGGGAACATTAGCCAAAAATAGACGATCTACAAGTTCACAGGCGACGTGAGCTTGTAGATCGCCTACTCTGTATTTTTGGTGAAGAGACTTGGTGTACTGTAAGCTGAGAGAAGATCACAACTAGTTAAAGTGCAATTCAGGGCCGTTTTACAAAGTATAAGTGGTTAAACTGAAGTGATGATTGATCAATTCAAAATATTTTCAAAGTATTCTGAGGCACCATTTGCATCACGGCACCTACTTACTTTGAGAAACCCTTAAATAAATGGTGTTGATGCCTTTGCTGATTTAGGACTATAATGGTTGTAGCTTAGTGTATGTTTAATAGAAGAAATGATGAACACTCACTTTTCCCCTCTACCAGAAGAAGTGGAACCTTGTGTGCAACCCTTAAGCGTGGGGGAAAAACACATCATTATGAGGACATTAACATGAGTTCAATGATTTAATACAATGTATTTATTTATTAAATTAGATTATGTGCATCCCAATATTCATTCTTGCCACACACCATCATCATCATCATCATCATCATCAACTTTATTTGAGTAGACTTCAAGGTCCAATAAAAACATAGAAACACATAAAAAACACTAAAATACATACAAATACCGGTACATAAAACAACAACAGCTACAACAAGAGACACTCATACCAGTGTTTCCAGAACGGAGACTGATACCGTGTAGCACTTAGGCAGGGGTTAGTCAGCAGTTTGATAATAGAGTTTTGAGACTCATCCAAACGACTCATAAATCTGTACATCAAGTTTCTCATAAGTGCGTGAAAAGTATTAATGCCCATGTTACAGAATAACTCACTTGCACTACTCCACCTTGGTTTTCTCATTAAAATCCTCATACAGTCATTATATGCAACCTGAAGTTTATGAATGCTTGCCTTCCTGAACTTGACCCACAGGGGGGCAGTATACAGAGGTGTGCAGTATGCTCTAAATAGGTTTGCCTTCACTTCATTAGAACATGAGTGAAATTTCCTACATAGCATATTTGCTTGCGCATATAATATGCGACGCTGCCTATATAGATCATCATCATCAGTCATTTGGTCTGTTATAACATGTCCAAGATACTTTGCTTTGCTACACACTGATAGCACTTGTCCTGACAGAAAGAAAGAAGGAAAGGAAAGGTCCTTGTCCCCTTTCGCCCTGCAGGTCATTACAACACTCTTTTTGGCATTATACTTAACATCGAACGCTATGCCATATTCAGTACAGATATTCAACAGTAGTTGAAACCCAGCACTGCTGGGAGAAAGTATAGCTAGATCATCTGCATACATAAGATGGTTCACTCGGGTGTTCCCAACCATACAGCCAGTCTTACAGTTATTTAACTGCACAGAAAGATCATTCATATATAAATTAAATAAGGCTGGCGAAAGTAGCCCCCCCTGGCGAACCCCATTGCCCACAGAGAAGGGAGCAGACACCCCATTTCCCCATCTGACCTGCATACTCTGGTTAGCATACCAAAATGCCAATATGCGAATGATGCTGCTAGGCACACCCCTTTCTCTCAGTTTTATAAACAGTTTCTGGTGATTTACCCGGTCGAAGGCCCGGGAGGCATCAATAAAACCAACTAAAACAGAGGAGTTCTGGCTTCTATATTTTTCAACAACCTCTTTCAGAGCATAAATACATAAATCAGTCCCATGTTTGGCCTTAAACCCAAACTGATTATCAGTGGACCCAAAATAGGAACTCAGTCGATCTAGTAAGACTCTTTCAAGGACCTTGGACATAACACTGGCTAGAGCTATAGGTCTATAGTTATCCAAGCTCCCCACCTTGCCTGCTTTGTCCTTAATTATCGGCACCAGAGTGACAGACAACATAGATTGAGGCAACAGGCCATGCGTCATGAGACCAGTAAAACATATGGCAAGCAGAACAGCAACCTTAGGACTGGCATGTTTAAGGTGCTCAGCAGTGATCTTATCAGAGCCACTAGCTTTGTTAACAGCTAGCTGTTCTATTGCTTTGTGGACCTCATTAACTGTGACCCCAACCGCATCACAACTAAGAATGTTGCCCATATTATATGGGTCACTCTTAACACAATTAAATGTAGTAGAGTAATGCTCCCTCCACAGCTCTGCTATTTTGTCCTCTCCAGAGACACCATCAATGGTACAGGGTAGAGAAGTATTACTCCTGTTCATAGCTTTAACCTCCTTCCAGAACCCAGTAACATTATGGCTAAGGAGCTTATCAGCCATAGAGTCTGCTCTCATCGTTGCTTCATGTTTACTAACATAGCGTACAGCATACTTATACCTACTGTTAGTGAACTTTAGGTATAAAGTTCACTAACAGTAGCACTTCATAAGAGCGACATTTTTACATTTCTTTTCACATGTGAAAAGAGTGATCCGTTTCAATATTAGTGCATACGGTACAATGAAATGCCCATTCGGTTATTTTTGTTTGTTTGTTTGTTATTTGCTTATTACTTTTTTTTTTTTTTTTTTATTATCCCACGATTTTTGTAACCCATTTTTTCACCCGGTGCCAATTGCCTAAGCTGTGATCCTGGGCTCTACTCTCCCTCTGCCAACCTGGGGAGGGCCCCGAACTGAGCTCATGCTTCCTTCAATGCATGAGGAGTGAGCAGGCCGCTTCTTATCACCTGACAGGGGGAGCTTCCCCGGTTGGACATAGCGCGTGGAAGGAACACGTTATTCCAACCAGTTCCATTCCCCTCCATCAGGCGCCCCGGCTGGCCAGGGGGAGGCTTTATAGAGACCAGGATTACTGCATGTTTTTGTGAGGGTATCTACCCTAGGAGACACGGGGAGAACATGCAAACTCCACACAGAAAGGCCCTTTTGCCAACCCCACCTAGGGTGTGGGCACTGATGACGCGGAGGAGGGAACACGCCCCCAGCACCCACAGTGTCCCCCGGAGGGAATCGAACCCAGGACCTTCTAGCTGTGAGGCGACAGCACTACTGACTGCGCCACCGTGCCCCTTATTTGCTTATAACTAATATATATTTTTTTCTTTCTAATACACTTTAATTCCATTGTATGAATTAAAGTTACATTCAGAGGTGGGTAGACTAGCCAAACTGTACTCAGGTTAAACAAAAACAATATTGCTACTTTAAAACAACAACAACAATAATAATGTAAAAGTGCATGCAATGCAAATCCAATCTTGCCCAAACCCATATCATTATAAATAAAATAATACACAGTCAGTCATTTCAATCCGTACAATATAACATCAATTAAGCTGTCAGTGTCCACGCATTCTTATTTGTGTGCAGATGGGTCACGTCAGTAACTTTGTGGCACATTAAACGGAGGCATGTTAACAACGAAAAGCTAACATGTCTTATAGATTCATATGACTATATAGCTCTAAAACATTTATATGACTATGAATAACTAACGCCTCTGAAACATTTATGATTATCTATGAATAGCTTACATCTATAACACATTTAAAGGACCGATGAAGTCTCACTCACCACCGAATGGAACTCTGAACTCCTCTGCAATGGGTTCTGAGCCAACCGCCTTAGCATGCTTTTATATTAGTTTTTATTGCTTGCTATGCAGAAAGTTAAAGTTGGAATGGCCTTTTAAGGTCCTTTCTCAGCCAAATCATGCCAATGAAACTTGATAGTGCTTCTTTGATATGCAAGTATCATGTCCCATACATGTCCCATACATGTCCATACCATAGCTAGGTATAAAAATAGCATAAATGGCAGTGTGCTTGGGTATGGTCATCACAGCATGTCTTCAAATAAAAATGTAAAACTAAACGCACGCATGCATGCACACACACACACACACACACACACACACACACACACACACACACACACACACACACACACACACACACACACACACACACACACACACACACACTGTGTAAAGAATAATCTAAATATACAGTAACTAAAGTAACTAAATCTGTCAAATTCAGTAAAAGTACAATGGTTGCCTCTCTGAGATGTAATGGAGTAGTAGTATAAAGTGGTAAATGGTAAATGGTGCATTTACAGATGCATCTACAAATTCGGAATATTGTGTAAAAAAAAAAACATGCAGATGCATAGCACCCCAAATCGGCTGCGGAAACTTCACACTGAAATTCAAGCAACTCTGACTTCAGAGGGTTGACATTTCTGCATTATAAATCCTTGCTTTGAGTGGTCTTGTGTAATATGGTAATATTTTGAGATATGGAGTTTGATATTCATGAGCTGTATGCCATAAAAATTCAAAAGTATGCCATGCCATAAAACAAAAAAAGGTTTTGAATATTTCACTGCATGCGCAATGTATCTGGAATATTATGAAAGTTATAATTGTTGAATTATATTACAGAAGAAATTAAATTTTTAGACTATATATATATATATATATATATATATATATATATATATATATATATATATATTTTTTAGATGGATCTGTAGCCTATAGCGTCTTTATCCAAGGCACGCGCACGCGCGCACACAGTCACAGTCACAGTCACACCCACACCCACACACACACACTTGCAATGGTATCCATTTAGCCATAAAACTATTTAAAAGCCACTTTCAACATTCACCCCATACTTGGTATTTACTGAAAGAGGTGAACATGTTGCTCTGTGGTATGAACTTCTTTGCCGGTGGCTATTAAATGTAATATCTGCTGACTACAAATAATCTGAATAACTGGAGGCAGTGGCGTCAGTTCAGCAAAAGCTAAGGTATGGCAACATGACTGGTGTGACACCCAGTGGGACAAATTACACTGGGTACCACAAAGTGTTTTGTTTCTACCAAAAGAGGAGGGAGGACAAGGACTTATTCACATAGAAAGTAGGATAGCAGCTTTTAGAATACAGTTTGCACAACGTTTTCTTACAGGCCCAACAGACGTTGTGTGGCGAGAAGCTGCAGCTGGTCAAAGGACAGCTGGTCTAGGGTTAGACTCCTCTCTTTTTTAATGGACTGTACTGTTTTAAACCTGCATAGGTTACCTCCTTTTTATCAAGCAGTTATTAAATCATGGAACTGTTTTAAATGGAGGTCACTGGAACCCACATGTTCCTTACACTGGTTACTCGAAGAGCCCCTCATTAATGGAGCCAAGTTAGATATACAGGACAATTCTACACCAGGTTTAAACAAGATGCTTTGTGCAGCCGGAGCTGTCAGATTGAGGAACATTGTAGAAATAGCTGGTCCTGACTTGAGCAACACACAGGCTTTTGCTTCTTTTTTTGGGCTTGAGGTCGTTACGACAGTCTAGAAACATGTTGAATTTATGGTTGAAAAGATTGACTAAAGAAGAAGTGGAAATGCTGCAAGAGTACAGTGTGGGGGTAGAGGTTCCTGATGAGAGTGACCCTTTTCCAGAACTGGGTTTTGAGCCAGAGTCTGCCAGACCTGGAGGGGGGCTTCGGGGTCTCTTTTCAATCTTGAACAATGTAAAGTGGTAGATTTATTCACAGCTAAAGGAAAACTGTTGTATAAATGTTGTGTCAAAGCATTGAATAAAACCAAACTGAATGGAAGGGTTGACACTGTTTGGAGACAAAAACTGGAAGTAGACAGTGAGGTGAAACCAGTTTGGAGGGTTTTATATAAACCACCTATCAGAAAAAGAACTGGGGATTTACAATGGAGGATTCTACATAGTGACATTGCTGTGAATGAGTTTATCTCTATGATCAATCCTACTGTTTCAAGTGAATGTCCTTTTTGTAAAGATAAAGAGACAGTTTTTCATTGTTTCTACGATTGTAAAAGACTTTGTGACCTTTTTAATATGTTGGAAAACATGTTTGTATGGTTTGGTGAAAAGTGGTCTAAGACTGCCTTTATAATGGGGGCAGGCTACAGAAAAACTGACAGTGTGAAATGGCAACTACTGAATCTGGTTATAGGAGAGGCTAAAATGGCCATTTACAGTAGCAGGAAAAATAGAGCAGAGGACAGGGCAGGGCAAGATGTGCTGCCTATTTTTGTGTCTTTGGTGAAGGCCTGAATTCGTATTGATTTTCATTTTTTTTAAAGGAATGAACAACATTGATGAATTCATTGAAAAATGGTGTTATAAGGATGCATTATGTTCTGTGTTAGAAGACAATTTAATATTTAACATATTTTTTAAATAAGTGTATGGATATTTTGATCTAGACATGTAATTGTGAATATAAATGACTGGATTTTAAAATTATTTTGTAATAAAAGATTTGTTAAAAGTAAAAGAAAAAAAAAAAAAAAAAAGTCTCTCTCTGATGATCTCTGCTTTGCCCTGCAGGAGTTAACAAACATATAGTTTCCACTGAAGGTCGATCAAATTACAATAACAAGAATTGACACAGTCAATATATAAGCTGGTCAGATGGAAAAAAAAAGTTTTTTGAAAAAAAAAATATATATATTTTTTGAAAAAAAAAAGTTTTGGAAAAAAAAGTTTTTGGGAAAAAAAAAGTTTTGAAAAAACTCGGGCGTGCTCAAACAACAGTAATAACTGCGTATTACCTTACTGTACTTTACTGTACTGTATACTGTACCTCACTGTACTGTACTGTACATATTCTGTGTTCTATATCTATGAAGTCTGTGTTCTAGATCTATGAATTTTGTCACTCCCCCCCCCCCCCCGTGTATGTGTGTGTGTGTGTGTGTGTGTGTGTGTGTGTGTGTGTGTGTGTGTGTGTGTGACTTTTACTTATAACTGAGTACATCTACAGTGCAGTATTGATACTTTTAAGATACTTTAAAAAAAACAAGTGTAAAACATTTGAGTACTTTTTCCAACAGCTACTTTCCCCCATAGCCTGGAGGACTCCTGCTAAGTTTGCAGTTGCCTTAGAGCCTATTACTCTATAAATCTATCTGTGATGTCTGATTGTACTAAAACTAGCATGCTTATTAGGCAGTAGTGGGAAAAGTACTCGCATTCTTTACTTAAGTATCATGCAATACTGCAATGTCAGTGGAAGTCTTGTATTCAAAATGTAGGATACTTGAGTACAAGTATAAAAAGTATTTGTATTAAAATGTACCAAAAGCAGAAAGTACGCATTATGCAGAACTTAATGTAACCAAGGTGTTCAAATAAGTGTATTGATTGTAGGCATTTTCCAAAATCTTGTGGTATTTCACTGCTACATATCGTTCTAAATATATGCTTTCTTGTCATTTAGTACAATGAATGTGTTACCGTGTCTCTAGAAATGTGCTCATTATTGGTGAAGATACTAACTGTAATTCTCAAAGACTCGCATTGGTTCATTCAGCACATCGTTTTTGCTCTGTTTCATTTGATATTAAAATGCAACTCGAATTAATCTACTGTGTGGACACTGATCAGATGACAGGAAGAAGCAGCTCATCAATGAATGTACTTTGTGTTGCTTTTGTAAATTGTGTAGGGTACGATATTTTCATGACTTCACACCAAAGCCCATATCATGGTCATAGAGTTAAATCATTGACAACTTGCATACTCGTTCAGTTCATATGTTAATGCAGATGGTATGCAGATGGTGTGACACATCACCTACTACAGCCTACAACGATGCCCAGGGCAACACTGCATATTGTCTATAAATGGCTCACAGTTTAAATAACGTACGGTTTATTTGGACAATCATCTGTAACAGATGAAGTATAATTAAATACGACGTGATTAACGTTTGTTTGACATCCTCATCACAATTACATTGGATGCATCGCGTTGATTAAAGTGAATGGCTGCTATAGTTTTGCTAGTTTTCATCACCTAATCACCTTCCTTTCATAACCTAATCTCTACGTTTAGAATTGAAAGAAAAATAATGTTAATGTTAGTATGATGATGTCAACAATGACTTGTGAAAATCAAAGAATGATAACCGATCTACAAGCAATCATACAAACATTTTGTACTTTGATGCCAATACTTTTGTACTTTTACTCAAGTATAGACCTCTCTTTTCTTCTGTTTCATTTATCACAAGCAGGCTGGCCACAGGCACTGGCTCAGTGTGAAGGAATGGTGCTCCCTGCTGGACAAAATATTTCATTACAGCAGTACAGGTCTGGCTCCCAATCATGAGCTCGGTGACCATGTGACATGGACAGCCAATCGGCAAATAGGTCCCCTGAATGTCTCAGGACAATGTAATCTGTTTAAAGAGCTGGTCCTGCTGACCAGCTAATAAGGATTTTCATCACACTGACATTTGTGAAGGACATAACATGTACAGTAAGCAAGCTTTGACACTTACATGGAATGTTACCTTATTAGCTACATTGTTTGTTTTTCTTACTTTGCAACTGTCTGCTATTTGTATTAGCTTAAGTAGGCTACTTTGCAGATAGATTAATAGCGTTGATATGTGAGCTCAGCCCACCTGCTATCTACGGATATAACACATTATCTGTAGCCTATGCTGGACTTAATCCCTTTAATAAGCACTCTCTGGTATAAATGATTGTCTGACTGGTATTAGTTCCATAGTGCGTGCGTGTGTATGTGTGTGTTTGCGTGTGTGTGACTGTGAAATCCCCCCCTCTTGATGGAGGCTAAAATCTCCTTCAGTATGTATGTACTATGTAGGCATGTCTGACAGATGGGACTGGGACAAAATGTTGGCCCTTGCCCCCTGTTATCCAATTAAAACATTTTATTTGCATCCCTTGTGCTCATCACGTTTCATTTCAGCATTACAGGTCCTCGATGCACGTCCCACTGGGAGGAGACCCCATGGCAGACCTAAGACCAGATGGAAGGATTATATCCAAGCTGGCCTGGGAACGCCTCGGTATACTCCCAGAGGGAGTGGAGGAGGTTGCTCAGGATGGGGAAATCTGGAAGTCTCAGTTGGAACTGTTACCCCCGCGACCCGATTCCAGAAAAGTGGTTGAAGATGGATGGATGGATGGATGGATGTCAGCATCGAATGGTTCATTAACAGACTGTGTACACTGTACAGTAATGTGTTGCACACACAGCATCTCTCACACAGCTGATACAGTCCAAGATTGTCACTGCTTGCCAATCAACTCAAGCAGCATGAAACCAGCATGTGTGGTCTATCCCTATAGAATTTATGGCATGCATGTGCAAAAAAAAGAGGAAAAAAAGAAAGAAAACACAAACACATTTGAAATATTGATTTGCTCATATTAACCATAGGAAGTATTACATTTGTTTTTATTTGCACATGCATGCCATAAATTCCATAGGGATAGATCACACATGGTTTTATCACATCATCAACTTGCGACGGGCATCTATCTATAAATACGAGAAGTCTCTGCGTTCGTGCGTGCGTGCGTGTCTGTAATCCGCGTATCTCGAGAACCATTCGTCCCACCGGCTTCAAATTCGGCACGCGTGTTCCCCGCCGCGGCACGGGGTGCAGTGCCGGGCCTCGACCCGACCCGGTTTTCCGAAACTGGCGCGAAATATTCTGAATCTCCGTATGCGGAGCTGATTGTTGACATCAGGCTGTTCCGGAGGAAATCGGCGCAAGCGCTATCTCATTGTGACATCACATCATAAAAGGCTCTGACATCACGTACGCCACATGAGTCAACAAAAAATGCCATGGTTACGTATTGAATGTCATGGGCTTAAATGGACACAGGCAAACATATAGTCCATGGGCCAGACGAGTTGTCGGTATCAAAAAGGTGGCAAAGGTTACCATGCATTTTTGAAAAGCTCTATATCTGTAGATTATATTTTGGTATGATAACCCTTTCTTAGACCCAGCTAAATTGGTGTTATCAGCCGCTAGAGTTGGTCCCATTAACTTTACATTACAGGGAAAAAAAGCAAAAAAATAATCTGCTTTAAGTAGCATAAGAGGGGTCAAACTAGGGGGTTTTCATGATGCTGAATCCATTGCAAGCATCTGTTTAGCACGAAAAACATTCCTGGGGCTAAAACAGCCCCCACAAAAGTGATGACTCATCACTTTTCATCACTAAACCATAGTCTTTTTAGCCCAAGGAATGTTGTTTGTGCAAAACAGATGCTTGCAATGGATTCAGCATCATGACAAACCCCTAGTTTGACCCCTGACACCCCTCTAATGCTACTAAAAGCAGATAATTTTTTTGCTTATTTTCCCTGTAATGTAAAGTTAATGGGACACCAACTCCAGCGGCTGATAACACCAATTTAGCTGGGTCTAAGAAAGGGTTATCATACCAAAATATAATCTACAGATATAGAGCTTTTCAAAAATGCATGGTAACCTTTGCCACCTTTTTGATACCGACAACCCGTCTGGCCCATGGACTAATATGGCCTGTGTCCATATATGACAACAGGTATAATGGGGTTTGCATTAAAGGGAGAACCGGCACTGTGTCTGCAACACAGTCAGAGGCACAGACAGATACAGAGATCTCCATAATGGGAATAAAGGGACACAGACAAACAGATACGGAGATCTCCATATATCGGCATAAAATGGATGCAGACAGACCGATACAGATATCTCCATATATGAGCATAGATGGACACAGGCAAACAGATGGTCAATACGGGTCCTACAGAGATCTCCATATATGGGCATAAAATGGACGTAGACAGACAAATATCTCCATATATGGGCATAAATGGACACACGCAAACAGATGGTCAAAACGGATCTTATGACAACAGGTATAATGGGGTTTGCATTAAAGGGAGGGGTATCATTCCCTATTTACATCGTTCCCGAGTTCGGGCGGCCGAGCTTCTAGTTTACAATAATGAGCTGTTATAAATCATTTATGCATTATTTATATGCTATTTGTAGATAAGTAACTAATAATTTACAAGCTTTCTATATACCTTGTAAAACATTCCTAATATATCTATAAATAATTAGTAGATGTTATCAAGAGCCCTATAATGTAAAGTGAAGACTAGGTCGCAAGTTACTATGAAAACCTCCACCGGCTGTCTGTCAGTCCCTCTGTCAGTCTGTCCGTCACGTCACCCTTTTGGTCCTACTCTAATCTCCTACACCGTTGCCCCTATCCATGCCAAACTTTGCACACACATTCCTTGGCTGTCTGTTAATGTGGCCTCCTTGTTTGTTCATGGTTAACATAATTATGCTTTGTAAAACATTCCTTAAATATCTATAAATCATCAGTAGATGTTATCAAGAGCCCTAAATGTAAAGTGAAGACTATTCATTATTTACCAGTAAGACTCCCTAATCGGGAGATAACTAAGCGACCGTCATCTGGGGACCCCGGGTAGTCCCGACCCACAGGTTGAGAACCACTGTTATAGATCAGTGGTTTTCAACCTTGTTCAAATCAAGGTCCGTTATTTATTTGGCATTTGAGCAACAATCCACCATTTAATGAGATGCAGGCCTACAGCCTCTCACACTCAACACTTAAAATATTTAGTTTTGTTGGATAGGATTTAGTCCACAATCCAATACTGTATTGATGTGGTGCCATAGGAGAGATAACAGGCAAACCATCACAATAAAAATTATTCTACATTCTGTAATCGTCTTGTAAATTAAGAATATGCACATAATGCACATGTTTAACAATAATTTAATTCTTTCATAAAATGAAACCAAATAGACCGGTAGGGGTCCATTTGGTTTCATTTACACATAAAAATCTATGAGGGTCCATTTGGTTACCAACTCTCCATCATTTAGCTGGGGACCACCTGGAACCCCCTCCAGGACCACTGGTGGTCCCCGGACCACTGGTTGAGAACCACTGTTCTAGATGTATCAATACAGTGTTAAACATAATCAGTCAAACATACAATAGACACAGTGCTTTTGAATATGTTTTTATTTATTGACAGATGAATATGAGCATTATGGAAGCTCTTTAAAGTATGGTACCAGTAGTGCTGGTAGAAATACTCACATTGATTACTTGAATAAAAGTAGTAACAGCACAATGTAGACATTTCTCAAAGTGTTTTAATAAACTGCAGGTCTACTGTACAGGCTAAACGTTTGATTTGGGATATCGAAAGTATAAAACAAGCAGCAACAAAGTATCTAAAGCTTTCAACTAATTGATATAGAGTAAAGATTATGGAAAATTATAGGAATATTGTCCTTCTGAGACAGGGCGGTGCAGAGGGCAGTGAGGGGGCAGGTGCTCAAACAGGGCCGTGCGGAGGGCAGTGAGGGGGCAGGTGCTCAAACAGGGCCGTGCAGAGAGCAGTGAGGGGGCAGGTGCTCAAACAGGGCCGTGCAGAGGGCAGTGAGGGGGCAGGTGCTCAAACAGGGCTGTACAGAGAGCAGTGAGGGGGCAGGTGCTCAAACAGGGCCGTGCAGAGAGCAGTGAGGGGTTTATTAAAAGATAATTATGATGGTGAAATTATAATTATTTGTCAAAAGTTCTTCTTGATAATGGCGGATGTTGGGCAGGCCACTACAATATAATAAATACAAATAAAAAGTACAAGTATCCCATTCTTTTATAGAAAAAGTAAAGTAAAAGTATTGTAAATAGTAATCTAATACTACTTGAGTAAAAGTACTTTCCATTTCCCCCACTGCCAGTAGCAGGGTTACACACTGTAAAACCAAACATGCTGGATAATTCTGCTTAGGCAAAAATATGGAATACACTTAACTTAGTTTTCATCAGCATGTTATTCCTAATCACTTAAACTAAGTTAATAGTACTTTTGGTCCAAAAAACTGACTAATTTGATTGTTTTGAGTTGTGTTTATTAGAAAAAATACGTTCCTGATGTTAAAACTCATTTAAACTAAGTTACTAGTACTTTGGAGTCGAAAGACTTGAGTTAACTTAGAAAAACTACGTTCAGTGCTTTTTTTCATCATTCACACATGTGCAGATCAGTCCAGGGGCGGGACTTGTTGTCAGTTGAAATTTGAAAGCAGCCCCTTTTGAATGAGGAAGAAAAGCACTCAAACAGAAGACCTACTCTGTTTTCTGTCAGCTTTTGGACTATTTTTATGCTCTGTTCACTGATTTGGTGAGTACACATTTTATCCTTGATCAAATTGTTTTGATGTGTTGTAATTCAGCTAGTTTTGTGTGGTTGCTTTCTTTGATACAGTTTGCTATATTCCTTAAAAATAGTGGCTGCTAAATTCAGCCTGGTTTACATGGCTTTCTCCACATTTGAAGATGGGCAAATTTCAGCAAAGTACCACTGCTCAAAGAAATGAAGGGAACAAAATGTTCCCTTCATTCTTTGAGCTTTCTTTGAGCAGTACTACAGTTAACTATACTCAAATAAATGTAAATACATTAAGGGAACATTTTGTTCCCTTCATGTCTTTGAGCAGTATTTCTAGTGTAGAGGGAAATTTAATAGCAGAGGAGCTATTCAGAGTAAATACTTAAAGTGCTTAATGTCTAGATATTGTTTGAGATAAAAGCTATGTGATATCTGTTTTTCATGGTTGGCTCAACTTGTGTCTCTCTTTCTTAGGTCTCCCAGGCCAGCTCAGACTCAGTTGACCCTTCTGCTCTGTCCATCTCCCAGAGCAGTTACAGGTATTCTCACCCACACCTTTTGAGATGTTCCTTTTAGGCAGGGTGTTTCTACTTGTACTGTACTACATTTCAAGTGTATTGACTATACTTGTACTGTTCTCCATTTTGTCTAATAAAATAATCAGTCAATCAATCAATACACAATGTTTACACATTGAACAATTCATTTAGAGTAAAAGCTGCATTTAAAACCGCCCCCGAAGTCAAAACCCACCAATTGAATTCCCACTTAATTCAAATTCCTCCTTTGCTTCCTTTGCTGTCATTGTTTCACATGGGTCTATGTAAAACCCAAACATGGACATAATTTCACAAAATTCTCCTTTCTCTTAGGACATCAAAATGGACCGACGGTTATTGCTGAGAGTTGCAGCCACAACAGGGACCACCGCATCCGCACATTGAAGGGACACCACAAATGCCAAGAAGAGGACAATGGCCAGAGTCCTTTGACGTGTATACACCCAAGTTCTCAGTGGATGTTAATCAGAAACTTCTGGGAGATCGTGCCTTTATGAGAGCTGGAACACAGAACTGAGGACCTACTAACTGTTTACAGTTGGTGTGCTGACTATTGACAATGCTCTTCAAAAGGGTCCAAACTGCACCTAGAGCCCTGCACTGCCATCGAACTGGAGGGGATATAGTCATCGTGGATATTAGAGACTTGCCTCAGGATTTTCTCTTTTATTTGGCCTTGGCTTGTACACATGTACTGCAATTGGATTACCCAAAATGCATGGGAAATGGACATGCATTGATAAGGTAATGCTGGGATTGGGGAATAAAGCCCTCACACTGAAACTTATGAGCTAAAAAAAAAAAAAAAAAGATCTATACAAACATGTAAAGTACCTCAACTGTTTTGAGACGGGATGTGATTTTATTTATTAAAACAATTGCGGCTGAACAATTAGGTTAGCTTTATATTACTACATTTTAAGTTGGGTATTTATAAAAAAAAGTTGAAAGCTAAATGGTAATCTCTTGCTAATGTGTTGTTCAACACAGCTCTGTCTATATAATATGTTGGTTTAACCTTGTAATGCTGCTGTTTATGCCCTTTGAGCTTGTACATCTACTTTTGTGTGACTGTAGTATGAAGAAGTGGGTCATTACCTTAAGAAAGATCACACAAATGCTAAAATATGGAAGAGGTTCTGCCTGGTGAACATGACATTTGAAAATAAACTTTAGTTGAAGTGTCCTCAATGCATTGTTTTGTTTTTGGATTATTGTTTTGCACATGCATGTTATAAAGTGTTGTAATTGTATAGTAGAATTCTAAATTCAAGGACATTCAAGAATTGCATTTGTTATAGAATTTTCAAGAAAATACATTTAATTAAGGGATTTAGGCTACATATAAGTACTGCTTACTCAGAATAACCATGTTTATAGCACTGCAACACATACAGCTTACTCAGAATAAGCACGTTTTGTAGTGCTGCACATTCAAAATAACCTAGTACTGCTTACTCAGAATAACCACATTTGTAGTGCTGCACACTCAAAGAATCTAGTACTGCTTACTCAGAATAACCACGTTTTGTAGTGCTGGACACTCAAAAGAACCTAGTACTGCTTACGCAGAATTAACGAGTTGTGTAGTGCACACTCAGAATAACCTAGTACTGCTTACTCAGAATAAACAGGTTGTGTAATGCACACTCAAAATAAACAAGTACTGCTTACTCAGAATGAACAAGTTAATCGTACTGCTTACTCAGAATGAACAAGTTTCTCTAACTCATCATTACTGATTGTACGTTAACTCAGTTTTTTTGAGGCAATGAGTTTCTGTACTTTTTTTGAGTTAAGTCAACGCGTCAGGGATTACAGTGCACAGCAGTGGTCCTCAAGCCTTTTCACCTCAAGGACCCCCAAATGAGGCTGTTTGGCCGTGGACCCCCGTGGACCCCCAAATGAGGCTGTGGACCCCCGTGGACCCCCAAATGAGGCTGTTTGGACCCCCGTGTACCCACAAATGAGGCTGTTTGGCTGTGGACCCCCTTCCAAGATTTGTGCTGTTAAAATGTTTACAGAATATCCCCGATCTGTTTTATTTTTAAAGCAGATCTATGAGCTCACAACGAGTAGCATCGCGACATGTTGTGAGCTTGTAGATCAGCTATTTTCAGATAGCCAATGTGTTTACGGTTGAAGTGATTAAACATAATTGTTTATGCATTATTAACTAATTTTGCCCTTGGAACCCCCTCGAGGACCCCTGGGGGTCCCTGGACCCCACTTTGAGAACCACTGTTACATAGCATAGAGCAGAAAATCACTGAGTCTTCATTTTGTAGTATTTTATAATTATCATTTTATTACCATTATTTTAGCAAGCAGCGAGCACATAACTTTCTCTCCTCTACATTTCTAATAGAAATATTGCACTTTTGATATTTCTAGGAAGAGACTCTAGGGACCCATAGCTCAGGGGTAGAGAAACTGGTATTAGAGCACGAAGGGTATAAATCCCGAAGGGTTCCCAGTTCGAATCCGGGCTCCCCCTGAGTTAATGTCGAAGGGTCCTTGGGCAAGACTCTGAACCCCTAATTGCCTCCGGTGAGTAGGTTGGTGCCTTGCATGGCTTCCTCCGCCACCGGTGTATGAATGTGTGTGTGAATGGGTGAATGTAATGCACAATCTATGTAAAGTGCTTTGGATTAAAAAAGCGCTATATAAATGCACCATTTACCATTTACCATACATAAATTAATTAATTCAAATATAGTTAAAATAGGCTATCTACGGTCAGGGGGTGTTGTAGATCTACTATTTTCACATCCACACATTCATTTTTTGAACATTTCAGATATTATTATAATTTTATTTCGTTTTATTCTTGGGAAATGTTCTGAATTTCAATAGAGCAATGCAATGATATCAAAAAGAAAATGCACTTTGTAATTTGTACTTTTTGAATACTTGAGTATTTGCTTGAGTTTATCCTTACAGTGTGTAGAGCAGAAACCCGGAGAATGTGTTCTGATTGTTGTAGTCGTCATAGAGCCTGCGTCTGTACTGAGTATCACTAGCAGGTAAACGCATGTAAACGGTGTCCCATCGCTCCAGCTCCAACACCATGCCATTAGATACATATTCATACTGATTGACAGTAGTATGAGTACTGTATCCACAGTTATACATGAGTCTCTGTCCATTCTTATACAGCATGATGCACGTATAGTGTTCTGGTTTACCCTGACCTGCAGTAAACCTGAAGAAATAGACTCCTTTGAATGGTACTGAAAAAAGGCCTATATGAGAGAATATGTACACACACACACACACACACACACACACACACACACACACACACACACACACACACACACACACACACACACACACAATTAGTACAGGTATGTGAATAATTGTCCTACCATTATTGTGGACAAGAAGATGATGGTTTCAACCACAACATGATGTATTCTCAGTGTGTTGGAACTTGCATTACTGTCCTATTCTGCTCTATTTGTAGCAGATGAGTTTCACTGGACACACAGCTGGACAGTATAGTCCACATTTCAATGTGTCTGATAGCCTGATGATACTGTATTGTGTTATTAGTTAATGAGAGATAATTGATTGTGTAAGTGAATCAACCTGGTAATCCCCATTTACCTGTAGATGGATTGTATGCGTTGCCGATGTTGTAGTGTGAACTCTAGAGTAGACCAGAGTGGTGTCAGAAGTAAATGGTCCAAATGTTCCTTGACCCAGACCAGCAGAGAAGGCCACCTTTGGTTTGTCTGTCAACACAGGAGCATTAACCAAACATTTGTTATAAAAGCTTATATTATACTGTTAAACCAATCAAATGCATTAACACGTATGCATGCGCGCACGCACACAAACATTCAATAATATCCGAATGAATGAGCTTTATTTATATAGCACACGTCACAGCACGAATGCACAGGGTGCTTTACAGAGATACACAGTAAAAAAGTAAGTAAGCTCTGTACAGGATAGGGGAAACATTAACAAGGGGGTGGGGCTAAGGTAAGGGGGGGTTGATCACTCCTGGCCTATCTATGGGAGAAGTGATAACTACCTCCTTCTCTGGCCTCCTGAAAGGTGAGTTTTCAGTAGCCTGATTTCAGACTCAGCAGTCCGCTCAGAGAGTGGGCTGGTCTATGGGCTGGAGCCAGGCAAAGTTTTCAGGGCAGTTTTGAAGGATTTGAAGGCAGTTTATAAGGATGTCAGCGAGCTACATGTTCTCTGTTGTCATCAAGTTGATGACCAAAGCCAGAAGGAGGATGTATATGTGCTGGGTGAGTTAACAAAAGCCAAGACTCTCCTTCCCTTCCCTAAAACAATGCTCCACACATGCATTGTACAGATTATAGACTATACAGTATATCATGTAAATTGTACATGAGGTGGGGTTATTAACACCAGATCAGCTGATTTCTGGGTTGTAAAATGATGGCACAAGGCAGCCCAGAGAACAGAGAAGAGACTCATAGTTTAGGGAACAGTACCATCTAGTGGCCAAAGACGGCAGGACACATACGTGGTTACATGTAACACCTCTTTGTCAGGGAATATTTCAAATTATAAATTAAAACTAAATTAATTCATGTTTCCATCACTCCCCTCTCCTGTCTGCACCCAATGAACATCACTGTGTTCTAATTACCTTGACTGTCTTTCAGTCTGTTTTCAAGGAGTAGGACCTGGTGGTCGCTGTTGCTCAGTCTGTCTTTGAGGATTTCCACCTGGTTCTCACTGGCACTGAGCTTGGCAGACATTTCTGAAAAATATAACAGAGAGAATTAGAGTTTTGCTTCAGTCTTTTGTCATTTCTCACACCCTTTACATCTGTGTTGGTTAAAACATATTGAACCAATTAAAAGTATTAAAAAGCCAAGAAAAAGGCAATTTTGGTTAGTGTAGCTAGGTTTTGTAAAGTTTTCAAATAATTTAAGTGGAGTAAAAAGTACAATAGCTGCCTCTGAGATGTAATGGAGTAGAAGTGAAAGTACTGTTTTTTGACTACCGGTAATTGAAATCACACGTCTCTGCCTCTGGAGATGGATTTTGTCCTTCTAATGCATGACATGGCCGTGTTTATACAACTACTTTTTATTTTTCACAGGCTGGCTCGCTGGAGGCAGTTTGTGATGTGTCATGAATTCTCTGTTTTCATCAAGTTGAAGATCAAAGCCAGAAGAAGGGTGTATGTGCTGGTGAGTTATGATTCCTGCATTCATTCATACCAACATTCATTCATGTGTTTGAATAAACATGAAGTTATAATAGGCCTACCTGTATTCTGTCGCTTCATTTGCTCCACACTAGCAGTTAGCTTTGTTTCTACGCTGGACAGCTGAGCTGAAATCACCACAACATTAGCATTAATACATACATTAATACAATCACATGCAGTTTCATTTGAGTGGATACACTTGGCAACATCAGCGTTAAGTCTATGATAAATACAAATGCAGTTTCATTTGAATGGATACACTTTAGATTACATGGATCAAACATAGGTAAATTACATGATCAAAACAGTAACTTTCCTTTGACTGATTGGGGATTACCTCCTTAATTTTTCAGGTGGCAGCCATATTGGATTTACAATAATAACAATAACAATAATTACCTTGACTGTCTTTCAGTCTGTTTTCTAGGAGTTGGACCTGGTGGTCGCTGTTGCTCAGTCTGTCTTTGAGGATTTCCACCTGGTTCTCACTGGCACTGAGCTTGGCAGACATTTCTGAAAAATATAACAGAGAAAATTAGAGTTCTGCTTCAGTGGTAAAAACATTTAGCTTTCAGTCTTTTGTCATGTCTCTTATTGAACACCCTTTACATCTGTGTGTTGGTTAAAACATATTGAACCAATTAAAAGTATTAAAAAGCTCTTCTGACAAAACTCCATGGGATCCTCAAACTGTCTGAGGAGAGCACAAAAGCATTGTCATCAAAAAGTACCAAAAGTAGAAATAACTCATTATGCAGAATGTCCTGTTTCACAAGTTTACAAGGTTTTCAGATCTACAAGCTCATAATGTGACACATTGTGAGATTGCAGTTCGGCTATTTTCTAATGGCCAAAGTGTATACAGAGCTAAAGTGGTTAATGTAGGTCTTGTAATAATAATCTAAATCTACAAAGTAACTAGTAACTATTAATTTATTTTTATTTAAAACAAATGAAAACGTTATTGAAAAACACAGCGCATCTGATCAATTGAACATCAAATATCTAAATATTGAATCAAGCAACAAAGTGTCATAAAAGAAAGCTAGAGCAGATGTTAAAATGAGCCCATTCATGTTTAAAAGGTAGGACAACTTTGATTTTTTTTACAACAAGGGTTCATATTTTAGATTGTAATCAGAGAAAAGAAAAGATGAGTGTTAAAATGTTTTCATTTACTGCTTTCTATTGTTTTAGCGGTTTTGGTTTCAGTGGGTCGGGGCATGCGTACAAGTGGCTAAATATATATTTTTAGACACAATAAGTCTGCTTTTTCTTTATTACTATATACAGTAACACTACCAGCCCCCATAAGTCACATCTGCCCATGTGGTGCATCTTGGGAATGGGCTCATTGAGCTATATTTTCATCCATCACCCCTTATACAAAAACATCAAATAGCCGATCTACATCAACACATTGTGAGCTTGTAGATCAGCTATTTGAAATGTGTTTTTCAAAATAGTAAAAGATTTTAAAAGAGTTTATAGTGATAAGGGCCAAGGCATGGACAAAAATAGGGCCCATTGTGCCTAAAAAGACATATTTAGCCACGTGTATGCTGCAGCCTGCACGCATGCCCCCACCCACTGAAATCAAATTGTTAAAATCACTAATACGGCAGTAAATAAAATCATTTCAACACGCATCTTTTCTTTTCTCTAACAGTAGGGCAGGAGAGAGGCTCCACCAGCACCCGAACGTCATCTTTTTAAACCTGTTTTTTTTAGGATATAAAAATAAAACAAAGTAAATAAAAACAAAGTTGTCCTCTAAGTGTCCTAACCTGCATCTCGTCCTTCCAGGTTGCTCAGCCTCTCCTCCATGCTGTTCTTCAGCTTTCTGAAGAGCGCATTGACCTCCCAGCGGAGGTCATCCGCCCCAACCACACAGAACAGGAGCAGCAACAGAACAGCCTTCATGGTGAAGTCCAGATTGTGAGCAGAACACTCTCAACACCCTGTATTTATTTACTGGATGTTCAGACCCTTGGAGAACGGAACGCTGCTTTCAGGGGAGGTGGAGTTTAGCTGTGTTCCTAAGAACACAGCTAGCTCCATCCGTGAGGAGGTTCCCACAGCAAAACAATTTAAACACATTCTGTTTTGATTCATTGGAAAACAGCCCATCTACAAGCTGAGCTGAACATTTAGAAAAATGTTGCATAATTGTGAAGAAATTTGAATAACACCAATGACAACAATCTTCCGATTTGAGACAATGAATCGTGTGACGTTAATCCCCTTTCCCTATTGGCTCATACTAGGCTAACAGCAGATCTACAAGCACACAACGCCTTGCACCGTGAGGCGTTGTGCGCTTGTAGATCTACTGTTTTCACTAGTTTGAAATAATTTTTTAAATGATAAATACAAAACAAACGGTTTTGGACATACAAGGTTTCCACCCGACAACGATGAAATATAACTCATGTAATTGGCCCACTGGCTTGTCACTTGTCATGATCTGAAATGGCAAATCTTTGAGTAGCAGCAGCGCTATGGAGAGATCTCTCTCTATAGCGCGCAATGAGGGCCTCTACAACTCTTTTTCCCGGGCTGAATCAGGGGCCCAGCATGTCCCTGCTACTGACATGTATTTAATTTAAATAAAAGTAGGTCTGAATGATGTAGCCTACTCAAATCATAGAACCTTTTCAGCTATCTTCTGTCTTTTCATTCTGATGGCTTTTGTACATTTTACAACAATGTTTGATAGGGTAAGTGTAGGCTAAAATAACCTGGCGTAAGTTTGTATTCACAGAACAATTTGCTGGGGATTTGAGACCTGGCCTGTAGAGCAATGGCCCTGCATGGTAGCCTATTCACAGTCAAACACGCTTGTGTGAATGCAAATCATTCTCACAATGTGACTTTGATTCATTCAAATGTGAATGCAAGTCATAAATAATGAAATGTAAGGGGGGGGGGGTATTCTACACTATGCTCATTCTCAGTTCACACAGAGGGTGCATTCCTCAGGGAACTCCATATATGGAGATTCATCTGTGATCTCCATACTGTATATGGAGATCGACACACGCACAGTCCACACGCACAGTTGCACACTCACAATACCCGCTGTTATGCCTGCTGAGAAGGGGCGTGGCTATGGCTTTGTTGGTGTAGGTATCGCCATGGAAACGCATAACTCCAGTCCATAAAAAGGCATGACTGCACTGGCGACACAACACAAATGACCTGTATATAGCACCCCCCAGTCCTCCATACTTGTAATTGTTGAAGAAAAAAAATGGTGAAGTTTGGTTCTTTTGGCTTTGTGCAAAACGAAAACCTCTTTGCAGGAAGCAAGGATTTGGATGGAAGCAAGGACTTAGAGTTAACTTGTCCGATCTGTCTGGAGATCTTCGATAGACCAGTAACAACACAATGTGGACATACGTACTGTCAGAGTTGTCTCCAGGAGTGTCTGTGCCGCCCCGACCCTGTGTGTGCCATGTGCAGGACAGACCTGCAGGGCAACTGGGCCAAAGCTACTGAGCTAGAGGACCTCATCCACTCGTCTGTGGCGCCTTGCAAGGGCTGTACAGCTAAGGTGCGCCTGACTCACATGAAAAGCCATACAGCTACCTGCGCTAAATATCAAGAGTGTATTGAGGAGGAAATCAAGGCCACTGCACAGAGCCGGCAAGCCGTCATCAAGCCTGTGCCAAATCGTCACACCTTCACTTGCCCCTACTGCGACTTCCGGAACCTGGATCAGGATGGCCTAGCTGAGCACTGCACCAGCCAGCATGCCCGGGACCCACACCCAGTTGTGTGTCCTATCTGTGCCTCTATGCCTTGGGGAGACCCCGAGTACAGGAGCGGAAACTTCCTCCGGCATCTGAAGACGAGGCACACCTTTGCCTATGACACCTATGTCGATTACTCAGCGGATGAGGAAGTAATGATGCGAGAGGCTCTGGAGCGGTCCCTCACACAACAATGACTTGTGAAGAACGATCCACTAAGGAAAATGAGTCTTAGAGAGAACGGTTGTATGTCCATCAAACAGACACCACACTAATGGCCATCCATCTCACAGGGAATGGACATCAACCATGATATAGAAATTTACATAGACATTTTCCAAAGCTGGCTAACCTGCAAAATGCTAATGTTACCCATTAATGTGCTATTAATGTACAGTATAGTCTACTTGATTGGATCACTCTGTATGTTACTGTCCAAACTCAACATCAAACTATTGATATTTTTATTTATTTTTGCTTTCGTTTGGTTGGCTGTTTCCTTCCAGAAATCGAAATGAAAAGAACAGAAACATGATGGTCAAACTGTGTGTTTTATTCTAACTAGAGCAGTACCCGTTAGTACCCATAATCTGCAATGCACTTGAGAGAGTTCGGGTGTCTCCATACATGGGCCTTTATCGCTGCTGTTCCTGTCTTCCAAAAGCTCCTTTAGATCTTACCAATCAGTTGTGATGGAGAGAAGGGACAAAGTGAAGGGAGGACATCGTCTTCGAAACGGAGACCTGGAGGCTCCTCCACCCATACGTGTGTGTTGGGGGCACACAGCTGAGGAGCCCACAGAGAAGAGCCCCACCCCCTATCACTAGGACTTTCTACCACTGCTGCCTTCTATGAACATACGCGTGTATACATTCTGCATCTGGGTTATGAAAGGACCTGCCCCCACCTGAACATACACTGTATATTCAGCTGATGAGTCCAACTGGGCTACGTTAGCCATTTCTAACTGTGGTACCTCTTAAGAGTTCCAAGGCCAGCGGTTCTTGGTCTGCCCCGTGGCCCCCCCAGCTGGACGTGCCCCAAAGACCTTCCTATAGGCCCTATAGGGAGTAGGGGGAAACCTATTTTCATCAGAACGGTGCGGTACAAAGTGAGCGCAGCACCACATTCATAAATATAAAATGATTTTTATTGTATTTGTATTGGGTCATTTGAGAGTAATGGTCAAAGTGATTCAGTCTGGATCCCAGGCCAAGTACAAATACTCACCCACCTCATTTTATCATTATTATTATTCAGTCTGTGTACAATTAACAAAAGACTGTGAAAACCATAGTATGGGGAAGGAGGAAATCAGTCCACAATCTTTTTTATTTTTTGGGGGAGAGGGGGTTCTAAGTGTTTTACTTCTTTTTGAGCAGTGCTCCTGGAAGTAGCTAAGCTCCAACATCTGGCTTTGTCCGTGCCCTGAAAAAAAAAACATATAAAACATAATTGGACATATTTTCACAAAACGCATATCATGGTGATTGAAACGAGGCTTTAAACTTGCGACAGGAACCATAAAGTACTTATGACAATGTTTATTAAGGTAAGAAAAGTTCGGGGGAATAGAATGAAATCCTATAGAGAACATGTTGCTTCTGGTGCCAGAACAGCGCAACTAGCGGCCAATCATACTGTAGGAACTTTCAGTTCCGTGTTTGCTTCATTTTAAATCGGGAGAACTACACCCTAGTACAGTACAAATAGACGGACCGTACGTACAAACAGACAAAGCCAGATATAGGAGCGGTTAGCACCGCTAACAAATAAGCAAAGAACTAGACCAGGTCAACCTGGTTGTGCCAGACCCCCTGTCTGTCATCATCATTTATGACATCATGCCTTTTGTAGGCATGTCATCATCATGTCATCATCATATATACCCTTTATATAGAAAACCCGGACAGACAGACCGACATTTGCTTATGTAGGCCTACCCATTTCATGGGTCTGGCAAAAACTTTAATGATTAAACAGCTGAAAGGGGAATTTGAATTAGGCAGGGAAAGCAAACATGAAAACGCAGGTTTTGTGGGAGTCGGCAGGTGCATTTCTTGAATTCGGTCTGACCAGAAGCTGGGATAAAACTGGGACAATAAAAAGTAGAAAGATGCAATTCTGGGAAATTGCAAGTGTGGTTGCCCTGACGTGAGTCCGCTGGGCAATGTATTCCGTCTTAGCATTTGTCCCTTTCATGCCCATATATGGAGATCCCTGATGTCATCAATATCAAGCCCATATATATCTTGGAATGCCCATATATGGACGTGTCAGTCTCATGTTGTCTATGACGTCAGACATGATGTCAGTCATCTCCATATTTGGGAAAAGTTTAATTTTAGAATTTTCTCATGCAAGTCAATGGAGAAAATTCATTCACTAATAAATTAATATATAACATTAAGAAATATATATTTAAATATATAAATATCGTCGTTGTCGGGTGTAAACCTTGTATGTCCAAAGGCGTTCGTTTTGTATTTATCATTTAAAAAACGAACCAAACTAGTGAAAACAGCCGATCTAAAAGCACACAACACCTCGCACCGCGAGGCGTTGTGTGCTTGTAGATCTGCTGTTTTCACTACTTTTGTGCGACAGCTTTGTATGATGAAGCTGGGCTTTGCTTTGCGAAAAAACTTAAAAATGTGAAAATTGGAGATACAAGGTTTCTGCCCGACAGCGACGATATATAATGTATCTCTTAGCGAAATGCACCCAGACAAGTCCCGATGAAGCTGGTCGATTTGAGATACTGCATGGCCCAAGTGCATGCCACCAAAACTGTGGGAGGACTAGCGTGGCAAAAATCTGGAAAGATAGAAAGAATAAGGTTGGACAAGTACTATAGTCTGGTTGCCCTGCTAGGGCAACCACACTATTTGCGTTTGTGCACTGCACTCGTAGCCAAATATAGCCTACTTGTGAGCCAGCAGAGCGTGCAAGTGCTGTCTGTATGTGGCTGACAGTGGGGTGTGTGAGCATGTGGGTATGTGTGATGACATTTTCGTTTGGTTGTGACGTCACAGGCTGCACTCACACTGAGACGCACTTTAAAAAAAAAAGTTCTGTCCAAGTTGTGTTCAGTCAAAGTCTGTTCCAAAAAAGAATACATTTCCCACAAAGCTTCACGGAAGTGGGCGGTTCCGCTTGAGGAGGAAGCAGATATGGTATTTGGCCATGTAGTTCTTTTGAAGGCACTCCTGCTGCTTTTTGGTGACACGTAAAATTGATTTACAAGCTCACAGCGTGCCACCATGCAACACGTTGTGAGCTTGTAGATCTGCTATTTTAAAAAGTTACTTTAGGCACTTGAAGTACATTCTAATGCCAACACTAATACTTTTACTCAATACATTTTGAATTCCAGGCTTTTATTTGTAACAAAGTATTTGTATGTTTTCAGTATTGATACTTTTATTTAAGCAATGAATTTGAGTATTTTCTCCACCACTGTATAAAGCTTACATTCTATTTATAATATTCTTTTTCGTTCTGAAATGGAGGTTTCATGTCACTGCAGTGCAGACAGGCTCTGCTGCTGTGGAGTACAAACTACAAGTGAACACACCTGTGTGGGATTGCATCATGGCCTCTCTGTCCTATTGGTTGGCAGTTGAACCCTGCCCTTCTGTCTCATCAAGTGCAGCTTGTCTGCCCTCTGATGCTTGCCTACAGCAGTCCCTGTGCGTGTTGTGTGTGTGCTTGTGTGCTTGTGCTTGAAGCAACACCACAGGACTCTCACAAGCACAAAAATCATGTGACTTCCATCCGGAATGCATTGTGCTGTCTCTGCCCCCCGCTCCCCCCACACAACTCTCACAAGCATTTTGTGCTTGTCTGTGCTTGTAGGTGTGTAGCCGGCCACAGAGAACGCTGTTCCCTCATTGGCTAACAGCAGACAGCACCCTTTGTACTGTCAGCCAGCCGGATACAGACAGCACCGATCACTCTACTTGCGCACTCTGCTGGTGCAACAATGAATGACCAGACAGACACCAGAGAGGGGATAACAAAATGGATGGATTCTTCTCCAGCAAATCGAACCTTGCTGTAGTGTATGACAGGCTTTGTTCTGAGATTGTAGGAAACCTTCTGCCTTCCCTCAAGCCTTTCCATGCCAAGGACCCACACATATAATCAGAGCCTCTGGTTATGTGGCCCCTATATAGTGAAAGGGCTTAAGAAAAATCACACCCAGTGCGAAGTGAGCAGTGCCTTTTATGAGTTAATATCATTAGATAATCTGGCATTTATTTATCAGTAGCCCAGATGCACGTGTGCGCACACACACACACACACACACACACACACACACACACACACACACACACACACACACACACAAATGATTGCTAATTTGGATAAAATAACCACTGTTTGTTATGCCTGCCTCTAGAAGGGGAATGGCTATGGTGGCAATGCGCTATGCAAACACATGGGTATGGCTGATGATGTCACAACACGTCACACAGTATCTGTATATAGTGCCCCCCCGATCTATATTGTACCTTGGTGTAGTTAACTAAACAATTCTCCACATAGATTTCTACAGCCATGTTAACATGCCTTAACGGTATATTTCCAAACACGGACGCTTGACTGACAAAAAGATCCAGCTTGTGGTGTGCATGCCCTCCAAACAGGAACGACAGTAATCATGGCCTCATATTATATGTCGGAGGAGGAGCATATTACCATGAAGGCCAACCAAGTGTCCGACAAGTCGCTGGAGAGCACCCGACGAATGCTGCAGATGGCGGAGGAGAGCAAACAGACAGCCGCCAACACCATGCTGATGTTGGACCAGCAAGGAGAGCAGCTGAGGCGCGTGGAGGACGTCACGGATAAGATCGCCAAGGACATGACCCAAGCCGAAAAGAACCTGAAGGAACTCACCAAGTGGAAGCTGAAGTTGAGGTTCAAGCAGTGGTTGAAACGTCTCAGGGGGAGCGGCGGGGGCGAGGGTGGCAACGCTGTGACCACGGTCAAAGGAGGAGGGGGCACCGTGACCCCCAAGCAGCCCTCAGGCGTTCCTAATAACCAATCTACCCGTCTCAACTTCTCTTCGCGTTCAGGCACCTACATTGAGAGGATAACCAATGACGCGCGGGAGGACGAAATGGAGGAGAACCTGGAGGCGGTGGGCAGCATCATCGGCAACCTGAGGGCCATGGCCATTGACATGGGTAGTGAGATCGACAAGCAGAATGAACAGATTGGCCACATCACAGGCGTGGTGGACACGAACAAGGTCCGCATTGATGCGGTAAACCAGAGAGCCAACAAGCTCATCAGATAGACAAAGGAAACCTTCTTCCAGCTGCAACCATATTTTGAGCCTTTATTGCCAGCCACTCAGAAGAATCAAGACAATCACAAACTGTAGTTTATAGCCAAATATTAGACTTGTCTGTCACTGCTGTATCATTTCCACAGGGCCGGCCAGTGTCATATCTTAGAAATAACAGGAAGAGTTAGTTGGACAACTTGGACCTTGGGTTTGAGCCGAGTCATGTAAGAACACACTACGTCATATATAACAGTATGTCAAAGCCACCTGAGATCCGATATCAAACTTCAGCCAGAATCAGATTTTTTTTAAATTATATACTTATACTGTTCTCATGTATGTGCATGTTACGTATGTGACTAAAACACATGACTCCAGTGTCACAAATGTGATGTTAACAATTGATTGATTGATTGAATACTTCATTAACAGTTTTGCAAATAGTACAGTGGTACAATTATGCAATGGTGCTAAAAGGCACAGGCGTAAATATCTCCGGTGCCGCTGCACCGGGCCCTGACATTAGACATGCAGGTGGCCCATTAACACTTGGCATATGATAACGGGGCCGTGGCGCCACACCGCCATAATTCTTATCACGTTCCTGGACGTAATTGACATCGGAAGTGTTAATGAAGGAAGAAGGAGGAAAAGAAACAGCGGGTCGCAGATCTGCAAAGGCAGTTGAGAAAATATTGAAGTAGCCTGGTGGCTGCTGCTTCTATTTCCAGTAGTAGTAGACTACCATTTCAAAATAAAACGTGTAGATTGAATGATCGCATTATATCCAATAAAAAAATCACATCCGTGTGAACTGAGCGGTGGTTTACCCACCAACCCCCCCCCCCCAGGCTAGTCTCAACAGCACCCTCTTACCCACCAACTCCTCCCCCCTTCCCCCTGTGTGTGTGTGTGTGTGTGTGTGTGCGCGCGTGTGTGTGTGCCTGGCCTGGCCTTTATTCTTTATTAGGATCCCCATTAGCTTCCACAAGTGGTCGCTAGTCTTCCTGGGGTCCACACAATAATTCATACAGTAAAAACAGACAATAGTAAAAATGTTGCTATCTAAAATAGACACAAATCGAGTTAATAGCAAAAACAGTGACATCTCTCTGCATAAAAAACAGAGAACAATAACCAATAATCACAAATACAGTGTTTACACGAAATACATAAATAACTAGACCAGGTCAACCTGGTTGTGCCAGACCCCCTGTCTGTCATCATCATTTATGACATCATGCCTTTTGTAGGCATGTCATCATCATGTCATCATCATATATACCCTTTATATAGAAAACCCGGACAGACCGACATTTGCTTATGTAGGCCTACCCATTTCATGGGTCTGGCAAAAATAAGGTACAAAAGTAGAGAACACAAACATCTATGAAGGACTCGTCAATTTATGTTTGAGTTTCAGGCCTGGCCTGAAAACAGCGCCCCTCCCTTAACATGTGTGGTCATAAAAGGTACTACACCACAGGCTTGAGGCTACATACAGACCCACCCACCCACCCACCCACACGGCCACACTATGGAGACGGTGTGACCACCGCTCAAAAAAAAGACCCTTGTTTTGAAATGCCCACCGTTTGAGAGGAAAGAGAGTTCTATTGGCCGGGCCCCTTGACGACTTGGCTTCGTCCACTCAAAACAACAAGACTTTGGAGCAAAAGTTAATATTTACCATGCTCTCTGAAACCAAGACAATGTTGTAGGCATAATGAACAAAACCTTCTCTTTCGTTGTCCTCCTTACTTTAGCAGGTGAGTTAAGTAAAGAATCTAATATACTGGCTACTAGTACTGGCACTGCAGCTGCATGCAGTGATGCATCGCATGCCGTCATTAATGTAGTTGTCTACCCTTAAGTTCGGTTCGGATTCACTTCACCTTATTTCGGTTTGTGGGTTATTTTGACCCGGTGGATATTTGGTTTAAAAAACAATACTAATATCAATTTTAACTTAACAAATCATCATCATACATTGACTTTGTTTAATTCCAAACTGAACATGTTTCAGGTGGAAAACCGTTAACTTCTAACTTAGACTAAAAGAATGATCACATATACTGCCAGATTCTGTTTGCTCATGGTCAAATATCGTTGAGCCATTTCTTAAGGTGCATAATTAGGTGTTAAAATAAGGGAGCAGATAAGAATACAGATAGTCCATCTGTAACTTCACTGACTTTTGCCATTCACAACCTGGTGTAATCAAAGCATACTAAGAGCAAACTAAACCAAATCCATGTTATTGCAACTGTAGGGACTAGGGAGCATTTACTATTAAAACCGGCGAGTGAGTAGGTAGTAGGTAGGTAGGTAACAATATCTATAGCTGACCTGTTGTGACATCACATTGTTGACTCGATGACCAAGGCAGCTTAACGCCTCAATGTCTATAGCTGACCTGTTGTGACATCTAATTGTTGACCCATATTTGGCAATGCCCAAATATGGACACTCCATATATGGCAATGACAGTATTAATTTATGCCTCTGACCTGCCCATATATGGAGATCCCTGATGTCATCTATAATAAGCCCATAGCTTGGAATGCCCATACATGGACGTATTGTGTGAGTCTCATGTGGTCTATGATGTCAGACGCCAGTCATATCCGTATTTGAGAAAATATGTTGTCCACATTTTGTCCAACTTAAACAGCCAACTGCAACTCACACTTGCAAATGAATTCTGTCCTGCGCGACCTCGCCTTAGGCCTTACTGGTATGGATATATATTAGAACATTTTCACACTTAGGAATGACCACTGTGCAGACCTTCTCTGTTGTCATCTGCTGTCTGACACTGTCTGGTTGTCCAGGCAGTCCGGGTTGATGACGTAACCGTCTATTTATTGACCAGCTTTGCAGTTTGCAAGCTGGTTGAAATGCCTAGGCATAAGGGGTAAGGGGTCACGCAAGATAGGAGTTTGAGCCGCTATGCCTCCCTCACACCTCAGATTAGACCGATCTGCCCATATATGGAGATCTCTGTATTTGTCAGTACTTGTCCCTTTTATGCCCATATACAGAGATCCCTGATGTCATCAGTATATGCCCAAATATGGGCATGCCCCTTATTTGGGCAGTTTTTTGACAAGCAGGTGCGTAAGGAGCCAATGATAACAGTTAAAGCATTGTATTTGTGATTGAAAACGATCTGAATGTGAATGGGATATACAATAGCAATATAATACAGCTTCACCTTGCATTAGGGATATAATTATTTAGGCTATAGAGTCCTTGCATTAGGGATATAAAAATTATTTAGGCTATAGAAGAGTAGAGTCGCATTGTGACCATGGCTGGCTGCCTGCAAAAGTGCAATGATTTCTTAACGGCAGCTCTTTTTGGAACATCTTCCTCCGCTATCTGCGGAGGGACTGGAGAGGTTCCGAAAGAAAGAAGCTGTTCTCAACAAAAGGTGCATCATTAGTTTATCGTCGTTGTCGTGTGATGAGTAGCCTAAACGTCTTTTGAGCAGCGAGCGAGTCCACAGACCACAGCTAATCTAAAGCCCACAGGTGCAACACGTTGCATTAGATGAGATCCTTTCTGAACGGACCTTATGTGTTGTTGTTGCTGAGCATGAATAATATTTTGTTTTAGTAAATCCATTTGTAGCGTTCAGAGTGAGAGAGAGAAGAGACAGGACAGGCACTGATGCCACCGCAGTGAACGCACCAAACTGGGGAGAGTGTTTTTTTTTTCTTTTTCTTTTTGTTTTGTTTTCAGGTCTTTCAGTCCAAGTGTTGCCATGTCTGCTAATTATAAGCGACTCTGGGCTTCATTTCTGTAAAGTTGCTTGTATATGATAGTTGCTGGTTTCGTTTTATTTGTTGTGAGCTTGTAGATAATTAATATTTTTTCAATAAGCTGATGTGGCGATGCGTGTAGTTTTAAAGTGCTCGTGTGGCCTAGATCAGGGGTCTTCAACGTTTTCAGGCCGGGGACCCCCAAACTGATGGGGAGATGGAGCAGGGACCCCCTACCACCTCATAGGGTGGGGGGGTCGGGGCTACGACGTATTTTTTTATTTTAAACATGTACAAGTTACAGCGAGCAGGGTGGGCCGTACCACTACCATTTCTAAACATACTACTTATTAACTGAGAACCAATGTCAATAATATCAACAATCTGTCAATTGCATAGTAATCATGTATTCAAGCTATTCAAAATGGATAGAATCATGATTTATTTTTTAACATAAATGTGAAAAATGAAAAAAATAAACTTTTTTGAAATCTTTTTTTTTTTTTTTATCAATAATTTCGCAGACCCCCTGCAGTACCTCCGCGGACCCCCTAGGGGTCGCGGACCCCCTGTTGAAGACCCCTGGCCTAGATAATATCACTTTTTGGGGATTATTTTCGTACACCTGGTTGCTTAGTTCTCTCGCAAAGTCTGGCAACACGCACTTTCATACCGCGACAACGGTTTAGTGAAAACTAGGTATTTTATGGCTATGCCAGCATTTGTGCTTATGTGAAAACACCCAAAAAACTAAACTCCCGGCAAGTTGAAAATCATTATGCTAATTATTTTGCAGGAAAAATTCCGGAACTGTAGTGAAAACATGCCTATAGTGACATGAGCACAATGAGGTTGTCCACCCACCTGTTGGCTGGTCCTCCAGGAATGGATGACATCATTCTTTTTTTAGATCGACATAAATAGGCACTCTCCAAATATGGTGATTGAGCCTACTAATTAAAGTTAAATAGAAGCCAGGAACTAACAGCAGAACAATCTACTTGTTAACTTTATCCGAATACTGTAGTCTTTTAAATAAAAAGTCAACATTTATGCAGCAGTGTTGGCTGTCCCATGCAAAAAAAAAGAGGAAACAATAATGACCTCTAAGGACAAAAGACGAAAAGTTGGAACGAAGAAATCAAAGAATAACGAAACAACCGAGGATGATCCCTTTGAGCAGGAGAGTCAGTTCATCCTCAGGCTGCCCATGGAATATGCATCAACAGTAAGAAGCATTGCTCAGTCTACCAGTGCGAAAGACAGACTCACCATCAAGATTCATCCGGACAGTCGTCATGGAGTAGTGAGAGTAGACCACGTCCCCTTGGCCTGCAAACTGATGGATCTGCCCTGCCTTGTGGAGTCGCTGAAAACGGTAGACAACAACACCTTTTACAAGACTGCTAATGTCAGTCAGATGCTGGTGTGCACACGAGACGGAGACCTCACATCGCCGACCGAAAGCGCCAAGAAGAGCAAAACGAAGGACAAGGACGCAGACAATAGTTTTATCTGGAACCAAGGCATCACTCGCCCCCTGAAGAATGTGCGGAAGAGAAGATTCCGTAAGATGGCAAAGAAGAAATACGTCGAGTCTCCCGACGTGGAAAAACAGGTGAAGAGACTGCTGAGCGCTGACGCCGAGGCCATCAGCGTCAGGTGGGAGGTAATAGCGACGGATGAGTCCAAGGAGAAGATGGACCAACGTGGCTCCCTGGACAACCTGGACCCCTCGCCGGGCACCTCTGGGCTCAAGCCGGACCACAGCTCCATGACCCGCCGTGAGAAACTGAGGGAGCTCTTTGATGACAGCAGCAGCAGCAGCACCAGTGAGGAGGAGGACGGTGAAGGGCAGTGGCAGCGGACGAGCACCTGAACATCTAGAACAGTGGTTTTCAAACCCTTTTCATAGCAAGGTCTATATTACTTGTGCCAAGTCTGTCTCAGCGCACCATAAAACTGACAATTATTAGATAGTGATGGAGTGATGGAGCATCCGCAAGAAACAGCAGGAGGAACTCACCATGAAAGTTGAGAACCAGGCCCTGAAGAATCGCCTCAGACATTTTTGGTTGAACAAGGTTTCAGTGTAAAGATGTGTGGAAACACTTCCTTGGTCTGTTGACGGCGTTGCCCAAGAAAAATCGCACCTGTGTAAAGTGAGCGGTGCAAACATGACACATGTGTAGAGTTGGGCGATATATCGCCTACAAAAGCTCCACGGTCCTATAAACTTGAGTTATACTTCGCCGTACAGCGCAACGGTTTGTGCTTCTACAAGCTCACAACACGTCACGGACCTTGTAGATCTGTGCAGTGTCGGGTTAATATAGTAACGTGACTGCATGGCTTCTCTCAGACGCTGCACACTGTGAACAACCCAGAGGTGGCACGATGCATTTCTGCTGTCGCAACAATCCCACTCAAGTGTCAAGTTTCACTCACTTCCATTCCATAGGATATTATGTTAGGACTATTAAAGCTAAGATCACAAGTTGAATTCAGTAAGTAGCCTACCCCGGTTTGAAGGGGGTGCTACTACCAAGGTGTTTAAAACAGTGTTCCCTGACCGGGAATCGAACCCGGGCCGCGGCGGTGAGAGCGCCGAATCCTAACCACTAGACCACCAGGGAGTGGTGAAAAGGAGGAGTTTTTAATAGATACAGAACTTGACAGGAAGCCAGTGCAGCTGTTCACGGGTGGGGGTGGTGTGCTGCCACGGCTTGGAAGGTGGAGTTCTCTGGATCCCTATTGACTCCCTCAACAATGGAACCACACTGACGCCAAACACAAAGGTCCTACGGCAACAACATCACAATTAACCGATAGTAAGCAGTACATGCATTAAGTCAAATGGAGTTTCCCCCCAAATATGGGCTTCCAGTGAAGCTGTCTTGTTATATGTCATGTCAGTTGGCTTCTATGTGGCTTCTATATGTGTCTGGAGGGTTATTTCATGTATTGTATTTACCGTAGTTGTAATACAGTATAATTATAACACTTTATACTGTATGTAGAAATGAAGTGTGGTAGTGGTGATGAAAATGGTCTGTCAGAAGTGGGATTCGAACCCACGCCTCCAGGGGAGACTGCGACCTGAACGCAGCGCCTTAGACCGCTCGGCCATCCTGACATTGATGCTTGATGGAAATAATGAGTGAATGCAACAGTTTACTGACGGTGGCGTGATAACAAATGAGAGAAAGAGAGAGAGAGGGAGAGGGCGAGCGACGGAGCCACGGCACGGAGTGAGAGGCGAGAGAGAGAGAACTTGGTGGAGAGAAAGAGACTCCAGTCCACGTACTGTATCAATGTGGGTGCGTTGTCCTCACTCAGCAGGGGGAATTGCGTTCTCTATTCACATCTTGACTTGCTAAAGAAGGCACGTTGACGTTTGTATCTTATCCATTGAGATCCAAAACCAAGAGGACTAGTGTGCGCGAGAGAGGAGCATCTGTGAGGTTGTTAACAGAGGTAAAGAGTTTATATTGCGATGGGACATAGGCGACATAGTTGTTATTTAGGCTAAATAGTGAGTGACAATGCCACCGCAAATATCTGCCCACCGGTTTGCCGTTAACAGACAAGAGAGGGAGGGAGGGGGAGTTAGAGCGAGAGAGAGAGAAAAAGAAAGTCCATGTGCTGTAGGTGCATGCGTTGTCCTCAGGCGCTCAGCAGGGGAAATTACATTCGCCACATATTCACATCTTGCTAAAGTATAGATATAAGCTTATTGCGGGAGAGTGCGGGATTTTGCGGCGCCCGCCGATGTTATTTTGACCGCATGTCCCCGCCCGCGGTGATTAAAATATCGCCTGCAGGTCCCGCGGGAGTGCGCTCCCGCTGCAGGCCTCTATGTGGCACCCTTGGGTGATGTTACTCAAGTCCAGGGGTGCCTCAGGATACTTTGATAATATTTGGAATTGATCAATAACAATTCAAATGAATCAATTATAATTAGCAAAACAGCCTTTTCCAGCCTATATACACCAAGTGTTTTGGTGAATGTTCCCCCCAAGATAGGGATACTGGGGTTTAAATGGCTGAACGCCAAAAAGTTATTTCCAATCTGTCCTACAATGGAAACAGATATTATCTCAAGGTTTTCTTGTGACTGCACTGTATTTTATGGGGAAAAGATTTACATATTTGACAAATCTAAGGTGCTGTAAACTCAAGTACCAATGTAATTTAGGGGTGTTGTGGGTGAAAAGGTTATACAAGGGTGCCCTGAGCCTAAAAGGTTTTAATACAACTGGCGTAGGCATCTATATAGCTGCTCACACAGCTTTCATTTACAGCCCATGAATTATTCACTGAACTTAATTTAGTAGTAAAACAACAAAGCAGACTACTAGAGGTGAGGAACCATGTCAAAGACCCACACATCCGTATAGTAGCCCTCGTCCAGTTAGTGTTGTGAGATAATTACAAAGTTATATTGCATATTATATAAAAGAAATCCTTAATACAGTCCAACAAATGTTTACTTACAAGTTGAGAGCAAATTTGCACATAACCGTGCTAATATTTGTTAGCAAATGTAGTTGTGTTCTCCCGCTAGCCCTTGATTTAGAAAAGAAAAAGAAAAAAATGCAGTACTGTGTAGAACTGCCACATGTCTGATTGATGCGATCCAGAGAGAAAGCGCACCTAATGTAAAAAGTGACGAAAAAGGGGGAAAAAAACATCAACTACAATTTAACACAGGAGTTATCATAGTCATAGTAACCTAAATTCTACCAATAGCAATTTAAGGGATTTAGCAGACACTCTTGATCCAGAGCGATTTACAATAGCAAGGTAATTTATCAACAGCAATACATCAAATGCATAGACATTGTAATCTAGGAAAAACTTAGGTAGACCAAGCACCTACTCAGTAAAAACGTTATAAAATATATGCTATCTAAATTAAGTGTGTGGTCATTGAGGGTAGGCAAGTGCTACAGTAAGCGCTATATAAAGGTAGAGTCTGAAGAGGTGAGTCTTCAGACCACGGCAGAAGCTAGGGAGTGAGTCTGCCGTTCTAAGTGCAACAGGGAGTTTATTCCACATAACAGTTTGGGGGCCAGGAGGGCAAAGTGTCTAGGACGGGTGGATTGTTGTCATGAGTTTTTTTAATCGAGGGTTCTGTCAGCATCTTTGTGTTGGCTGATCTAAGTGAACAGGTGGGGTTGTAGGTAGGGCTGTTCTGGCCTAAAGATTAAATAAAATCCTGATTTCCAATGTTTCAAATAGCCAATGTAGCATTGGTGCCCACAAGGTTTAGGTGACCACTTTCCTGTACCCTTTTGCAGTGTGAAATGCCATCGAATCTGAATTTTCCACGTTGCCTCTGTCTGGGAAAGCAAGCTGATAAGCTTTTATCGTGAAGCCAAACGTTTCTGAAGGTCTTAGCGTGGTGAAAAGAGCTGATCTACAAGCTCACAACGTGTCGTGAATCTGACGTGTTGTGAGCTTGTAGATAAGCTATTTTCAGAATGCAACACGTCGTACGACGAAGTGGAAGTCCGGCTTCACTTTGGAGTTGTAGGGGAGTCCCTTTTTTGCAGATCTTTCAGTCTGTGTGTATGTATCAAAAACGCACCACGGTTAACACATTAAACACCCACGAGGTGTAAACGCGTCAATCTCTTTGATGTCTCTGGAGGCCCACGACGCGTTTGACGCGTTGTACAGTATCTATACTGTACTGTAGTTACTGTACTTTGCTACCACAGTGATACAATGACCAAAAGTTTTTTTTTTAAAGTTGAATATTCCTTCAAGTATATAAATGGTGCATTTCGATAGCGCCTTTATCCAAGGCGCTTTACAGAGATTGTGCATTACATTCACACACAGATGGCAGATGAAACCATGCAAGGCACCAACCTGCTCAAAGGGAGCAACTAGGGGTTCAGAGACTTGCTCAAGGACTCTTCGATATTAACTCTGGGGGAGCCCGGATTCGAAAATGGAACCCTTCAGGAACCCTCTGTGTTTTAATGACGGTTTCTCTACCCCTGAGCCACTGCCGCCTATATCATTCTTATACATTTGTTTTTTCTATGGAAATAACGATACGATGCACGTACGATGCATAACGATACGATGGGAGCGATGCACTAAAACAAATTTCACCCACTTCTTTACCACTGTAAACCTGTGATAAATCTGTGACACTCAGGGCCAAGAGGCTTTCGTCTGGGAGGCCAGGCATTAATCTAATAAAAATAATTACTACAAAATAGCCAATTTAACATCAGGATACACTCTTTGGTTCCCAGCTTAGTGCCCAAGTGCAATGTAAAAGACATATTTCATTTGACATAGAGAGGGGGGTGCACCGTTCCTGGAGGTACTGCAATACCAGGTCGATGCGTGGAGTGGACGGAGCAAGCCCCTATTCCATCTCCCAGTTCCAAAAATCAATTTAATATATGGTCCCCGGGTAGGGGACGTATCAGATATTAAACTGATAAGAACAGATTTTTTTGTTTCGAAAAGGTTTATTAACACTTGTCCTTTACATACATTCATTTCATCAATAAAAACAAATATTTAACATTTCATTGTATTTTTTCTCTTCTACACAGCACATTTTCTCTTCTACACCATTTTTTTCTCTTCTACACCGTTTTTTTGTTCTCTTCTACTCAAAAAATAATAAATAACCTGCATTTTAAATAAATAAAAGATGTGTCACATGCTATTAAAAACCTGTTTCATAGTTAAAAACATAGTTTGTAAAAAACAACAGAGCATCATGACTAAAAAAGCAGGTTAAAAAAACAGTGTTGAAAGTGCTGTTTGAAGACCATTATGTATGTCAGTGTAAGTGTGTTGAGTTCATAAAAAGTGTCAGTTAAAAAGCAATCTGGCTAGCCATCATCAGGGAAACGTTCTGTTGCTCTTTTACCAAGAGACTAAAAAAGTGGAAGATGTTAAAAACTCTTAATTTATTCACAATTCAAACTGTTTCTGTGTGCAGGAGCGGGGTGAGTCACTAACGGGTTAGATCCCCATCCTGCCTCCTCCAAACGGACAGGTCTCTCGGGACCTGTCAATGAACATCACCAGTCAGTCTGCCTGCGGCCCTGACCTTTGTTGTGGGCTTCGGTCTCCCTCGTCCGAATGAGCGCAGAGGCCATGCTTCTTTGCGGCTGCGTTCCTAGGGCCTGCCGCCTGCAGCTTCGGCCGCTTGGACCGTTGCTGCGGCCATACGGATCGCAGCCACGGGGGGGATGTGCATGCGCTTGCTCACCAGCAGGTTGCGGGTAGTCCATATGGCGTCTTTGATGGCGGCAAGGGTGAGCCAGAGATTTGTGTACTGAGCTTTTGTCAAGCGATCCTGGCCCACCCCATACAGCACTAGCTGTGCTGTGAGGACGCCCCCTACCGGTTGAGTACGGGAATTGATCAGGGAGCCGGCTGTCGCCCACTGGTCTACGGCACCGCGGCACTCCCAGAGCAAGTGCCTCACCGTCTCAGGTGCGCCACAACCAGGACGGGGGCATGTTGAGTGCGCTGCCATGCCCCGGGAGTGCATAACAGCCCTGACTGGGAGGATGTCGTGAGCTACCATCCAGGACAGGTCCCGGAGTCTGTTGGGGAGGGCAGGATGGTTCACATTGCACCACACCGCCTGGGGCTCGCCTACTGCAAGCAGGCGCACTGGACTCACTGTTTCCCGCTCCTGCACAAGAGAGAGAAGAGAGCGGTGGTCACTTAAAACATCCACATCCTGCTCAAGGTTAAAGTGCAGAACAAACTTCTTGATAAAAGCATAGGCAGGTGGCAGGTTAAAAGACACTGGAACTCTAAGATCAACTGGTAAAAGGTGCAAGTGTCTGAGATAAGACCCCATGCAGTATCTGGCCATAGCAGCTGTCTTGTGTTCTCTGGATGGGGCTGTAGCGTGTGTGATGTGTAGTGCGGTGTAAAGGCTGCCAAAAAATAAATACAGGTCGGGGACTCCTTTCCCCCCCTTCTCCTTTGGCTTCTTCATTACGTCACGTCTCAGTCTCTCCCACTTGGATCCCCATATGAAATAAAAGATGGCTCGTTCCAGGTCTAAAATCACTCGTTTAGGAGGCATAAAAACTGAGGAGACAGATAAAAGCAAGGGTAAAATCACAGCTTTGATGATTAAAACCTTACCTTCTATTGTCAGTCTTCTAAGTCCCCAGTACCCCAGTCGCTGCCTAACTCTCCCTACCAGGTCTGGCCAATTGGTTTTGCCCTCCCCCTGTCTGTCAAATTTGACCCCCAGTATCTTTAAGTCAGTCTGGGTCACAGTCAGGGGAAGTCCAGTCATGTCAGTTGCTCTCCAAGGTCCATAAAACTGGGCTTGGGTTTTGTGTCTATTAAGTTTAGCACCAGAGGCCCGTCCATAAAAATCAGTCAAGTCAAGTGTCCTGTTAACGGATGAAAGGTCAGTGCATAAAATGTTCACATCATCCATGTATAAAAAACAATTGGCTGTTTCCCCTCCACTCCCTGGAATACTTACCCCTTTGATCCATTGGTCCCTTCTCAAGATTTGTGCCAATGGTTCAACGGCGGCGATGTAAAGGAGGGCGGATAACGGACATCCCTGACGGACACCGCAGTGTAAGTCAACTGCATTTGTAAGATGCCCATTTACAACAAATCTGCTGCGGATATCTCTATACAGCAAACCCACCCACGCTATGAACCTCCCTGGAAACCCCAGTTTTTGCAGTACCTTAAAAAGGTACTGGTGCGAGACCCGATCAAAAGCTTTCTCAAAATCTAGATTTAGGACTATAAGCCGCATGTTTCTGTCTCTCGCATAACAGATGGTGTCTCGGATCAGCACTAGGTTGTCTGTGATCCTCCTCCCCGGTAAGGCACAGGCTTGATCCGGGTGGATCACCTCCCCCAAAGCCATGGACATCCGTGACGCTAAAAGTTTACTAAAAAGTTTACAGTCAAAATTTAACAGTGTAATCGGTCGCCAGTTCTTCAGGTCAGTCTTGTCATCTTTCTTGTGGAGTAGAGTTACTATACCTAACCTAAAACTGTCAGGTAGTCGATCTAGTCGCTCTAGGTCTTTAAAAACAGTCAATAAGTCAGATGCTAAAATGTCCCAGAAAGTCAGATAAAAGTTTAAAGGAAGTCCGTCATTTCCTGGGGACTTCCCTTTCTTAAAACCTCTCAAACATTTATCCAACTCTAAAAGTGTAAAATCCTGGGATAAAAGCTCACTGTCTGAGACTGTTTTGTCTAAAAAACCTAGAACCTCTGTCATGGTATTTAAGTCAATTTCTTTTTCAGAGTACAAGTCCCCATAAAAGCCCTCTACTACTTCTTTCATCTCTTCTATGTCTTCCACCACCTCCCCATCCTCCTTCTTTAACTTTACCATTCCCTCCCCTCTGTTAACAATCTTTTTAAAAAAGTACCTTGTACACTTTTCTCCTTCTTCTATTTCTCTTTCTCTACTTCTTAAAATGATTCCACGACTCTTGATTTCTGCCAAATCTGACATTTCTTGTTTTACTTCTTTAATCAAGTCATTAAAATCAAAACCCTGCTGGTTGTAGTCAAAATAACGCTGGAGTCTTTTTTGCAGCCCCAACATGCGTCTATCTTCCCTAGCTTTCTTTCTCTTACCTGCCTCTCTGAAGAAAGTCTGTGTCCTTCCCTTCACCATCTCCCACCAAAGTGCACGTGAGTCATAACAGTCCTGAAGGGTCTGCCATTGACTGTACTGCTCCCGGTACTGGTTTACTAACTCCTCATCCTCTAACAGGGAGCAGTTTAGTTTCCACAGACCCCTCCCTACTGTCACACCTGAGGGAAGTGAAAGGGTGACAGAAAGCATAGCGTGATCAGAAAAGAAAACAGGGGTTAATCTAGCATCGGTGGGCGGACAGTCCCGTGTAAAAACATAGTCAATGCGAGAGGCTCTGGTGCCGTCACCATTAGACCAGGTGAAGCCCTCCTCTCTGGGATGCAGGGTTTTAAAACAGTCAATTAGTCTAAAATCCCTACAGATGCTCTGTAATAAAACAGACGTCTTGTCAACTTTGAATTCAACCCCTGCTCCTCGTCTATCTTTCCTGCTTAACACACAATTAAAATCCCCTCCCACCACTAAAGGATCCCTCCCTAGCATGTGGGGCTGCAGGTCTTCTAAAAGGTCATATCTACTGTTCTTGTCAGTAAAACCATACACATTAAGAAGGTTAAAATCCCTCCCCAAATAAGTCAGATGTACTAAAAGAGCCCGCCCGTCTCTCACCACCGTGCTTCCCTTCACCAGAATGTGGGGGTTCTTAATTAAAATGGCCACACCGTCCGCTTTATTCTGATTGGAACCACTCCATATGGAGGGTCCCACTGGCCACTTGTCTTCCCATTCTCTGTATGATTTTAAAAAGGGCAACGAGCATTCTTGTAATAAAAGCACATCAGTCTTAAAAGTATTAAGAAAGGATAGAACACTTTGGGCTCTCACTCCCGACCTCACGCTTCGCACATTTAGTGTGGAAACTGTGAAAGCCATGAGTATGGTTAAAAACAGTAGAGCTGACATCTTAAAAGACTAAAACCAGAGGGTTAAACTCCTTTCTTAAAATTAACAAAAACATCTTGTGGACACAGCCCTTCCCTAACATCCACATCATTAGATGCCAGGTTGTTGGCTGCATCCTCGCCACTAGGGCGTTCAACCATTCTCATGTCATGGACTTTATCATTTGGTGTTGATTGTGTTATAGGGTTCATCAGGTTTATAGTAGTCATACTGACAAAAGAGTCAGAGTTTTGGGAACTGTTTTCAGGGAAAACTCTGGGCTCTCCCTCTATAGAGCCAGGTCTTCCCTTCTTCTCCTCAGCTCCAGGAGCTTGAGGAGACAGTTCAGACGCTGTCCTCTTGGCACCTGGCTGGGCATTAGGGAGGGAGGTGTTACTGGCTGGGCTCTCACTCACTCTACTCACTTCTTCCTTACTTGACTCTGTGGACATCTGACTGCCGGTCTCACTAGAGACGTCAGACACATGACCACCCATCACCACTGGCTCCGCCCTCTCTGCTCCAGCTCCACCTCTTGTCTGTACCTCCCCCTCGACCACACCCTCTGGGGGGATCACAGACTCCTCCCTTTCTCCCGCCTCACCTACATCCTCTCCACCACTGAAAGGGCTCTGTGGGGGATCCTGGTGAATGATGTCATCAGTTACCATATTAGCCACATTAGCCGAAATGTTTGGTCGGCCATTTTGTGACACATTTCTGGGCCCATTTTTGGCAATATTAGCAAAAGACTTAGGACAATTTCTGAAGAGGTGTGTTTTCTCTCCACAGAGATTGCAGCTTCTACCATTGGGACAGTTGTCAAAAACATGACCAATTTTCCTGCATTTCCCACAAACAACATTTTTGCAAGCCTCTACCAGGTGTCCATGCTCTCCACACTTGCGGCAGAGCTTGGGTTGACCTACATAGTTAATGTAGCCTCTGTTTTCCCCAAGCATTATTACAGGTGGAATCTGCTTCAGGCCTTGGTAGCCCTGGGGGTCAGGTAGCTGTTTTACCTTGACCCTCCAGCTACAATCCCAAATTCCATCAGCATCATAATGCTTGGTAGGGTCAGCTTTTACAGAGCAATATCTGGCCAGCCATATTTTTATGTCACAGCCTTTCACAGTTTCATTAAACATCCTGACAGTCACTGTTTTCTCTGAGCTGTCAGTTAGCTCTTCCACTTGAAAGGATACAAACTGGTCTTTCACATTCTCATAGCGATTCCAAAAATCTCTTAAATTCCAAGCACTGCAAAAACTGACATCAAAGCCTTTTTTCATGGGTAGTTGCAAAATGCAGTTGATGTCATCTGGGGTGAATTTTAATTCTCCCAGGATAAATCTACGGGAGAAATCCATCCTGGTCAAACCCCGCAGCTCATCATCAGGAAGATTAAAACGAACAGTGTGATGCCTCCCCAAGCCGGCACGGGAAGCCGACATGGTGGAGGCACCTCCACCTAACAGTTAAAAACAAACAACAGTCTAAACCAGACAAGAGGCACTAAGTAAAAGCAAATAATGTCCCAAAGGGGACAAGAAAACTTTAACCACTCACCTCAAACCGGTCAGCAGATATTGTAATTCAGACAATAACTTTAAAACAAATTATTCTAAACGCAGTGCAAAAGTAATATAAAGATCTCACTCACTTGACTGAATGAAATTACTTTATTATACAGGAGATAACAAATTGACAATGAACCACTATATAAAGGAAAGAATGAGCCACAGAGGAGACTCAACCTATACCCACGTCTAGTGGCGACCGCTGTCTTAGCCAAAAGGCCGAGAAGCGATGATGGTCCCCGGGTAGGGGACGTATCAGATATTAAACTGATAAGAACAGATACTACACTTGATCTTAGCCAAAAGGCCGAGAAGCGATACCTACAATGGGTTTGGAGTAGAGTAGTGATTCCCAGCAATAACAATGACCGTTGTGGATTGTTATGTACATTTTAAACACTAGAAACTACTATAGGTTAGCAACGCTCTGAATTCAGGCTTTCATGTGTCAATTAAGCTTATTTTTTACAAGAATACGTTTATTTTAGTATTAGAATCCTGTACCCATCATGCATTGTGGTATTGGCATGCCTAAGCAAGAGGCATGAAAAAGCCATTGTGAGAGTCAGGATTTGCTCTCGCTAGCGGCTCAGTCAACGTCCTCCCCCTCTGTCTCAAGACACTGCCTGTCCTGCCATGTGGCAGGGGGAGGGTTGTAACCAGTGGTGGAAAGTAACCAAGTAAGGTTTCTACATATTGCACTTTATACAACTTTTATATGTTTTTTTTGTTGGGACTCTCAGCACTGGTCACTTCTTGGCACTGACGTTTTGGACACTTTTTGGCTCTGCACTTTTTAGGTTTGTAGGCTAAGTATTATTATTATTGTCTTGGTGCAGACACTTATGTATATATGTGTAGGTATATATGTGTAGAGAGACCAACGGACAAAACAGATTAAATCTCTCTCCCCCTCCGTTTCTAGTGTAGACTTGTAGTCCTTATGTATTACTATGCATGGTACTTTACCGTAGTCAAGTTTTGATATGACTGATGACGGATGTTATTGAGTGTGAGCCTACAGGACCGTGACTGATGCAATGTGTGCCTTGAATGAGAGCTGGCAGTCCAGGGCCACAACAAGGTTCTTAGCATTTGGAACCGAAGGCACTGTCTATGGAAATAGCATTTTCTTTTTCACAGTTCAATCAGGGGAGAGCGCGAACGCAGTCCCCCACTACCAGAAATTATGCAATCGAGATTCCCACATTTGGGGAATTCGCAGGGGTCAGCACGACCGGAGTGCAATGGCCGAGCCTCGCCCTGGGTGAACCACCTTCTTGATCATGGTATCTCCCTTGCCAGGTAAGTATGAGTTGTACATGCTAGATATGGACGACGTCACTCACACACATACCAGTCACACTGATGTTTAGTTATTACAACGTGTTATACACACTCACACAACAAACTACCAAATATAATCTCACATGTATTAGTGTAGCATAGTTGGTGCTAGTATGGAAGAAATGTGCTACATTTTGACAAGAATATGTTTCTTTTAGTATTAGAATCGTGTGCCCATCATGCATTGTGGTACTGGTGTAGGCAGAGGCATGGAAAAGCCATTGTGCGAGTCAGGATTGGTGCTCTCGCTAGCGGCTCAGTCAACGCCCTCCCCCTCTGTCACAAGACACCGCCTCGGCTCTCAGGCGGCAGGGGGAGGGTTGAGTAACCAGTGTTGTAAAAACGTCATTCTAGACTGGAGGCAGCGGGCAGGAAGGGGGAGGGGATGTAAACTGATCCTTTTGATAGTGAGCAACAATCCTGACTCACACAGCGGGGTTCCCCCTAGTTACCCAGCATGCAACGGTGTTCTCACACAGATGTTTTACAAACATTTCTATTCTTAACTACTGTTTTGGCCCCTGCGTAAGGATGACAAGAAGCGTTAACCAATGTTTAACCTTTTTTCAACTTTTAAAATGTGCCTGCTTGTTATGCATGCATGCAGCCTCATGGACCGTCCCTAGTTAAGAAAGGTTTAGTAAAGTTTTAAAACATCTTTGATTTTCCATTTGTACAGAGCTTTCCAGAAGTTGATATGCAAAGAACTTTGTTGTGGAATTCTGAAATCTGAACTAACTGGGCTATTACACTCAATGAACACTAGAGGGAGCCAGAGGTCAATACATAAATAACTGGCAGCACAGTCTTAGGCCCTTGTTGTAGTTGGGGCATTTCAACATTTAACCTTCTAAATGCTTTAGTGTGCTGGTTTCAGAATATCTGAATTAAACCGAAAATATTTATTGTACTGATAATGAATTTAATGGCAGAGCAAATTGCACTTCTCAATATTATTGAATAATGGCTGCATACTAAAAAGAATATGAGTATATATTCATACAGGTATAAATTCATACTTATATATACTTATATACATACAGTATGCTCATAGTTTGCATGTACAAAAACACTATTATCATGTATGCACTTCTAGTGAAGATCCAAATAAAGACCATCAAGTGTGTGTGTGTGTGTGTGTGTGTGTGTGTGTGTGTGTGTGTGTGTGTGTGTGTGTGTGTGTATTACCTGCTGCAGTGTGTAATCTGGCATTGAGAATTCTGTGTCTCCTCTACTTCTAGCTGCAGTCCTCATCCCTGGACCGTCTCGTGACCTTCATAGATGTCTGAAGGTCAAACACCATCTGCTGCATCTCTTCATAGCAAACTGGAAACACACACACACACACACACACACACACACACACACACACACACACACACACACACACACACACACACACACACACACACACACACACACACACACACACACACACACACACACACACACACACACACACACACACACACACACACACACAGAAAACACCTAATGCGCTGGGTGAGCAACTCAATGCAAGTGGACGGGCGGGGTTATCCGGTGTCCTCTCTATTCTTCTTATAACTCTATGGATTGGACAGAGGGGGAAAACCGGAGAATTTATCTGCTCCAGCATAAACCCAAGATCTGTGCAGCATGCTGGAATCCTCTACTGGCATGAAACCACTCCATTCCCATTGAATACATAATGGTGGAATGGGGAATCCACTCTCATAGGTACTTTGGTGTGACTGCAGCCTGAAGACAGGCTTTAAAAACAGAGAGTGAGGGTGCCAGTTTGACATTCCAGAGCTTAAAGCCTCTCCAGAATTAGCAAGGCTAAACAGTGAAAAGAACATTGAGAAAACAAGTATTTCCAGTTTAATTGCAGGAAAAGTACAGGAAAGCCTGAAGTTCTAAAATGGCACATTTGAGGTAAATTACATAAAAAAAATGCAATGAGACAATGTCAAGTTAACTAGCACATTTTCCAGTTTCTTCCCAACTTTCAACCTCATTATCTTCAGACAGATCTCACCTGAGCCATGCGGCCCGTCTCTGTGGTCTCTGTCCCCTCCGAACCAGCCGGAGGACGACTTCCGGTCTGGGGCTTAGCGCTTCCCTGCGGATCTGACTCGTAATGAGGTCCAGGGGAGAGCGTCTCTGGACCGCCGCATCCCGACATCGCTGGCCATCTGACCAATACATTTTAAAAAAGAAAAGAAAAAAGAAACACTTACAAAATAATAATAATCTCAAAATAATCATATTTTTGATTACAAATTAATTTACCACCATTGATTCCCCATATGGAATCATTGGGGGTAAATTTACTATACATTTTTTTGTCTTAGAAATGCGATAAAAAAAATATATATATATATTATTGTAGGCCTACTCAAGTCTCCATGGCGTGAGTAATAGAATAGTAATAGAAAAAAAGTCATTTTGGAACTACTCCTTTAACTACGTTTAAAGGGATATATATTCCACTTTTGATGATCTATCACAGTTAAAATGGAGTTTGAAGTTACAACAGGTGTGTATGGGAAGGAAACCATGGAGAACAAAGTCATCCCAAATCCTATACTTCCAGCGGCGGAACTCCGCAGGAACATCGCAGCAGATGGTGGTGCTGGTCCTCCTCCCGGAGGACATCATGACGACAGGTCCCCAAACCCGCAAGGGAGGGTCCTGTCTGATCACAGCACCCCATCCAATGCACTCATGCGCTGTCGGAGACCATTTGTAATGGGAACCTTCAACGCATGTACAGTGAGAGAAGAAGCTAGATTGGTGGAACTAGCACACTGTGCTGAGGAACGTGGGGTGGAGATCCTGGGAATCCAGGAACACAGAAGAGTGCACACTGATGACCAGATCGTTTACCGCAGAGTGGAGAGATGCACGTTCATCACTGCATCTGCGTGGCGAAAAAAGGCCCAGGCTGCAACAGGGGGCGTAGGGCTAATGCTGGGTTCTCGAGCGCGTAAGGCTCTCCGACGGGTTTACCATCACACCGATAGGATCGCAGAGTTCTCGGGCAACCCAGTAACAACAGTCATGGTTGTGTACTCGCCCACTAACGTGGCACCACCTGAGGAGGTGGAAAGGTTCTATGAGGACCTCTCAACAGCGGTCCGAGGCGTCCCAGCGCACAACTTCCTGGCTGCAAGGATTGGACCAGAGGAAGCCCCCTTCCCATACCACGACTCTACCAACCGCAACGGCACATACCTCACTGCCCTTCTGATGGAACAACAGCTCCTGGCAGCGAACACCATGTTCAGGAAAAGAACAGGGAAGAGATGGACCTTCTAGGACCGAGCCTCGGGTATGCAACGCCAGTTGGACAATATCCTAGTGAGGCAAAATTGGAGGAATTCCATCCTGAACGCTGAGCCATACAGCACGTTCAGCTCTGTGGGCTCTGATCACCGAGTGGTTTCCATGAGGGTGCGACTGAGCCTCAGGGTCCCCAAACCAAGCCCCAAGATCCGGCATGACTGGAAGGCATTCGCAGCCGATCCTGGCCTTCAAACCAGGTATGCGGAGGAGGTCAGGAAACGCTTTCGGCAGCTGGATAAGGAAGAGGAGCCAAGCAGCGAATATGGGAGATTCGTTGCTGCGAATGAGGAGGCAACCAGATTGTGCGTGCCCGTGCTGAACAGAGCCAGAACCTCTCTTCGGTCTAGAAGTGAACCAACCGTGGGGAGACGTAGGTCACTGAATGAAGCCAAACAGTTTCTCTTCAGCACCTATGACACCATCAAAGGGTAGGAACTGATGGAGAGTGTGCGAAGAGTGCAGGCAGCACAGGGTGAAAAACAATATGGGGAGGCATGGAGGGTAATCAATGAGATGACTGGACGGAAGAGGGCTAAGGAGGGCCAGGTCGAGGGACACAGCCCTGAGGAGAGGGTGGCGACCTGGTTCAGTCACTTCCAGAGCCTGTTGGGCACATCAGCAGAAGATGAAGAGGAGGAAAATATACCAGCATTCCTCCAGGGCCTGAATATCGATGATCGTCCCTTCACAGCCAGTGAGCTCGCCAGGGCAAAATCCACCGTGAGAGAGGGAAAAAGTGCTGGGCCGGATGGCATACCCCCAGAGGTCTTGAAGAACTGCGATCTCGATGACCTCATCCTAGAGTTTTGCAACCTTGCTCTATTGCACAACAAGCAGCCTGAAAAATGGTCTCTATCTAACATCATCCCGGTGCCAAAATCTGGAGACCTCTCAATGCCAGACAACTACAGAGGCATCAGCCTAACGTGTATCACTGCCAAGGTCTTCAACCGAATGATCCTGAACAGGATACGGCATGCCATCGACCCTCATCTGAGGGAGAACCAAAATGGTTTTCGAGAGGAGAGAACTACCATAGCCCAGATCTTGGCATTAAGGAGATTAATCGAGGAGGTGAAAAAGGATAACCTGACAGCTGTACTGTGCTTTATCAGCTTCAAAAAGGCATTTGATTCGATTCACAGAGGCAAGATGGTGAAGATCCTTGAGGCCTACGATGTCCCTCCCAACATACTCCAGGCTATTGAGACCATGTATGCAGGAACAAGGGCCAAGGTGGTGACTCCAGACGGCAACAGTGAGGAGTTTGACATCCGAGCTGGTGTAATGCAGGGAGACACCCTAGCCCCCTTCCTCTTCATCATTGTCCTAGATTACGCGCTCAGGAAAGCCATCGGTGAACGAGAGCAGGATCTTGGCTTCACATTAACACCAAGGAGGTCGAGACGACATCCCACAGTAGTCCTGACGGACCTGGACTATGCGGACTACATCAGCCTGATCTCCGATAACATGACACAAGCACAGGAACTCCTGAACAGAGTGGAGTTAGAGTGTACCAAGGTTGGCCTTAGGCTAAATGCCAAGAAAACTGAGGTTATCACCTATAACTTGCCGGAACACCCATCTCTGACAACAACAGGAGGCGCTGTGTTGAAGGAAGTCAAGAACTTCAAGTACCTGGGCGCATGGGTCAACTCAACCGAGAAAGATCTTCAAGTGAGGAAGGCACTTGCATGGAAGGCCCTGAACGGCATGAACAGTGTATGGAACTACAACCTCCCCCGCCAAATCAAACTCAGCTTCTTCTTTGCAACGGTAGAGTCTGTTCGCCTCTATGGCAGTGAATGCTCGACCCTGAAGCCAACCCTGCAGAAGTCTCTAGACGGGTGCTACACTAGAATGTTGCGTGCAGTACTTAACATCAGCAAGAGTGCACATGTTACCAACAAGAGCCTGTATGAGGGAATACCAAGGGTTAGCGAGAAAATTGCTGCCAGAAGAATGAGACTAGCAGGACACTGCCAAAGACATCAGGAGCTTCCTGCCAGCAAACTGGTGCTGTGGGAACCAACACATGGGCACCGGTCACGAGGACGTCCCACAATAACATACGTGGATGTACTCAAGAAAGACGTAGGCTCACAAAGCAACGACGAGCTGGCCAGATGTATGGAGAACCGGGATGACTGGAAGCGACGATGGAAGGCTCGTCTGAGGACGACCTAGAGAGAGAGAGATGGGAAGGGGCCCAGGACATTCCTATTCTGATAAAATGAATCTTAAATATCTAAATACTGAATGAAGCAAATTAAAATCTGTCCAGGGTCTTCCCAAAAGCCTGATTAGACGATAAAATGACCAAAAAAAAATTGAAAGTGGAATATCCCTTTAAGTATATAAAATGGTGAATGTTGCATTTAAATAGCGCCTTTATCCAAGGCGCTTTACAGAGATTGTGCATTACATTCACACACCGATGGCAGAGGAAACCATGCAAGGCACCAACCTGCTCACAGGGAGCAACTAGGGGTTCAGTGTTGCTCAAGGACTCTATGACATTAACTCAGGGGAAGCCGGATTCGAACTGGGAACCCTTCCTGTTCTAATTAGTGATGTGTCGTTCATGAGTGATTTGTTCATAAGAATCGAATCATTACCAAGACTGGTGAACGATTCGTTCATATCCCTGAAATGGGTCGTTCACACTTTCGTTCACAACCCCGCCCCCTCCCCCTAATAGCCCCCGGCACACAGGACACAATGGCGGGCTGTACTCGCAACGTAATAAAAACGCTCCCGTGATAGTGTTTTTCACGGGACGATCGCGCTATGAACGGTGAACGTGTCTTTTTAACGGATCATTACCGTGAACGTGAACAAAATGATTTGTTCACTGAAATGAACGGGATTCTCTACCCCTGAGCCACTGCCGCCTATATCATAGAAATAACGATACGATACATGTACGATGCATGACGATGCACAAAAAACGAATTTCACCCACTTCTTTACTTCTGTAAATCTGTGATAAACCTGTGACACTCAGGGCCAAGAGGCTGTCGTCTGGGAGGCCAGGCATTAATCTAATACAAATAATTAACATCAGGATGCACACTTCCGGTTCCCAGCTTAGTGCCCATGTACACAGTAAAAAACATATTTCATTTGACATAGAGAGGGGGGTGCACCGTTCCTGGAGGTACTGCAATACCAGGTCGATGCGTGGAGTGGACGGAGCAAGCCCCTATTCCATCTCCCAGTTCCAAAAATCAATTTAATATATGGTCCCCGGGTAGGGGACGTATCAGATATTAAACTGATAAGAACAGATACTACACTTGATCTTAGCCAAAAGGCCGAGAAGCGATACCTACAATGGGTTTGGAGTAGAGTAGTGATTCCTAGCAATAACAATGACCGTTGTGGATTGTTATGTACATTTTAAACACTAGAAACTACTATAGGTTAGCAACGCTCTGAATTGAGGCTTTCATGTGTCAATTAAGCTTATTTTTGACAAGAATACGTTTCTTTTAGTATTAGAATCCTGTACCCATCATGCATTGTGGTATTGGCATGCCTACGCAAGAGGCATGAAAAAGCCATTGTGCGAGTCAGGATTTGCTCTCGCTAGCGGCTCAGTCAACGTCCTCCCCCTCTGTCACAAGACACTGCCTGTCCTGCCATGTGGCAGGGGGAGGGTTGTAACCAGTGGTGGAAAGTAACCAAGTAAGGTTTCTACATATTGCACTTTATAAAATGTTTTAATAGTGCTATTATGTTTTGTACATTACTTGTTTGCCTACCATATTGAAACACATTGTAACAGTTGTTCTGTGCCAAATGAGCATGGTGTGCTCACTGAAAGTACATAATACTCATGTTGTAACATTATAGAGAAGTTGAGTGCAGCACATGGTGATGAGTTACCAATTTTATAGTTTATAATAAATGTTTCTCCATGGTTTAGCAGGTTATTTGTCCCGTATGTCAAGGCTGACTGACCTAGCAGTGAGTTAAGTTATTAACACAGTTATTAACACAGTTTAATACTCGTGTAGTGAATGCGCGCTCCTAGAGGGAAGTCGCAATTGAGCTACGCTCTTGCTTTTTTTTTCTGTCTTCTTTTTTCTTGTTGTAACTCATTACATTGGCCAAGCTGGGCATGTTTTGAGCAACTTTGTTTTATTCGTGTATAGAGTAGTTTAGTCATTTTTTTTCCGTTGTTTAGATGTTGTTGTTTTTTTCTGATCGGCTGGCGGAAAAGTGGGGGTAGGGCCTTCTGTGCCTTGCTTGGAACAAAGCATAGGAAACAGCAGCCTACTTCTACCTGTCTAGCCTGTCTTAAGCGTGTGGCCCTGGGGCAACGGGGGGGCTCGTTGCCTTTGTGATTTTTTTTGGACCCACTAGTCTGTCGGTGCCGTAGGCATGGGAGACATCACGTTTACGTGGACCTTGTCTTTGGATGGAACTTGGCTGCGGTCCGATCTGGAGCGACGCTGCATCCGCGCGTTGTCGCGCGAACTCGACGCAGGAGGCCCAGACGTGCTGTCGGCGTGAAAGCCTGTATCGTGGCCAGAGGCGCCCTCGCCGTAACATCGCTAACGTTCACTGGATTAGCCCTCGCCGTGGAGCCCGTGGCGTGGACCGGAGGCGCTGTCGCTGTGGAGGTCCGTAGTGATGGTAAAGACGGCGGAGTAACGTGGGCCGGAGGCGCCCTGGCTGTGGAAACAATGGATCGGAGGCGCTGTCGCTGTGGAGGTCCGTAGTAGCCTATACGTGGGTCAAGACGGCGGAGGAGACGCTGTACCGAGGCTCGGATCAGACGATTGCAACGCGCATACAATACTACAATATTGTTCCATCCCGTGCCATCCAAATTACTTCTTTTTTTTCCACCCCCTTCTTGGGATTGCGGAGAGGGGCATTCATGTGCGCTTTATTTTGTTGGGACTCTCAGCACTGGTCACTTCTTGGCACTGACTTTTTGGACACTTTTTGGCTCTGCACTTTTTAGGTTTGTAGGCTAAGTATTATTATTATTGTCTTGGTGCAGACACTTATGTATATATGTGTAGAGACCAACGGACAAAACGGATTAAATCTCTCTCCCCCTCCGTTTCTAGTGTAGACTTGCGGTCCTTATGTATTACTATGCAAGTATGCATGGTACTTTACAGTAGTCAAGTTTTGATATGACTGATGACGGATGTTATTGAGTGTGAGCCTACAGGACTGTGACTGATGCAATGTGTGCCTTGAATGAGAGCTGGCAGTCCAGGGCCACAACAAGGTTCTTAGCATTTGGAACCAAAGTCACCAAGGCACTGTCTATGGAAATAGCATTTTCTTTTTCACAGTTCAATCAGGGGAGAGCGCGAACGCAGTCCCCCACTACCAGAAATTATGCAATCGAGATTCCCACATTTGGGGAATTCGCAGGGGTCAGCACGACCGGAGTGCAATGGCCGAGCCTCGCCCTGGGTGAACCACCTTCTTGATCATGGTATCTCCCTTGCCAGGTAAGTATGAGTTGTACATGCTAGATATGGACGACGTCACTCACACACATACCAGTCACACTGATGTTTAGTTATTACAACGTGTTATACACACTCACACAACAAACTACCAAATATAATCTCACATATATTAGTGTAGCATAGTTGGTGTTAGTATGGAAGAAATGTGCTACATTTTGACAAGAATATGTTTCTTTTAGTATTAGAATCCTGTGCCCATCATGCATTGTGGTACTGGCGTAGGCAGAGGCATGGAAAAGCCATTGTGCGAGTCAGGATTGGTGCTCTCGCTAGGCTCAGTCAACGCCCTCCCCCTCTGTCACAAGACACCGCCTCGGCTCTCGGGCGGCAGGGGGAGGGTTGAGTAACCAGTGGTGTAAAAACGTCATAATAGACAGGAGGCAGCGGGCAGGAAGGGGGAGGGGATGTAAACTGATCCTTTTGATAGTGAGCAACAATCCTGACTCACACAGCGGGGTTCCCCCTAGTTACCCAGCATGCAACTGTGTTCTCACACAGATATTTTACAAACATTTCTATTCTTAACTACTGTTTTGGCCCCTGCGTAAGAACAGAAGAACTGACAAGAAGCGTTAACCAATTTTTAACCTTTTTTCAACTTGCTTGTTATCTGCATGCATGCACCTGCCTGTTCCTGCATGCTCCTTCCTGGGCCTGCATGCAGCCTCAAGGACCGTCCCTGACTAAAGGTGCCTCCACACCGAAAATACTACAGGAGACTTGTTCAAACTGTTCACAGACTGCAAAGAACTGCAAAAAACTAAGCACATTGAATTTTCCAGCCGACTGTATGCCGACTGTAATTACTGTACAGTTTTGCGCATGCGCAATGTGTTGCCATATCGGCTCGTTACAAGCGACTTTGATCGTGTTTTCCTATAATGTTGCTAGTTGTGGGTTACTTTTGTTTGGGCATGTTTCTGAATTGTAGTTGCTTATTTGGCCTTACTTTCAACATTCTTTTAGAAAATAGCTAATGTAATAGAGCTCAATAGGTGAAACTGGACGCTCCTTTAGGCTTTGTTTTCATAGACCTGGTCGCTTGTTTAACTCACAGAATCTGGCAACCGAGGAGCAGAAGCGGAGATGCTTCCTGTCCGGTGATTTCTTCTCCTCACACCAAAACAACACACATCACTATTACTAGCGTTGCCTTGGAGTTGATTAGTATAGGAAATTGAGAGTTGAGATTGTGAATATGCTATTTAGTTAAAATATGCAACGGGAAAATGTCTCTGGCTTATTTAGGCTTGGTTTTGCTGCAGCAGTAGCAAACTAATGGTCCATTACAACTCGCTACAATTCACCGACGCCCAGGGGCGACTCTACAAAACTGAGCAAGTCCAGTCTTCCAGTTTTCCGTTGATAACGTTCCCGACCCGGTGCCGAAAACCTACCGATGAGCTCTCGTTCGGCAACGAATCTGTTTGGTTAAAAGTGGCCTTAAAATAAAACTAGTTAAGAAAAGTTTAGTTAAGTTTTAAAACATCTTTGATTTTCCATTTGTACAGAGCTTTCCAGAAGTTGATGTGCAAAGAACTTTATTGTGGAATTCTGAAATCTGAACTAACTGGGCTATTACACTCAATGAACACTAGAGGGAGCCAGAGGTCAATACATAAATAACTGACAGCACAGTCTTATGCCCTTGTTGTAGTTGGGGGGTTTCAACATTTAACCTTCTAAATGCTTTAGTGTGCTGGTTTCAGAATATCTGAATTAAACCAAAATTATTTATTGTACTGATAATTAATTTAATGGCAATTCTCAAAATTATTGAATAATGGCTGCATACTAAAAAGAATATGATTATTATATTCATACAGGTATAAATTCATACTTATATATACTTATATACATACAGTGTGCTCATAGTTTGCATGTACAAAAACACTATTATCATGTATGCACTTCTATTGAAGATCCAAATAAAGACCATCAAGTGTGTGTGTGCGTGTGTGTGTGTGTGTGTGTGTGTGTGTGTGTGTGTGTGTGTGTGTGTGTGTGTGTGTGTGTGTGTGAGTTTGTCTAGCTATACTTATGGGGACTAAACGCATGTTCACACAGTCACCTGCAGGGGACCTCTGACAGTGAGGGGACAAAATAGTAGGTCCCCACAACGGTTAGGGTTAGGGTTAAGGTTAGGGTTAGGGTTAGGGACCGTTGAGGGGTTAGGGTTAGGGACAGGACTTGCATAAAAATGAATGGAAGTCTATGTAATGTCCTTACAAGTGATGTAAATATAAAAATGAATGGAAGTCTATGTAATGTCCTTACAAGTGATGTAAATATATAGTGTGTGTGTGTGTGTGTGTGTGTGTGTGTGTGTGTGTGTGTGTGTGTGTGTGTGTGTGTGTGTGTGTGTGTGTGTGTGTGTGTATTACCTACTGCAGTGTGTAATCTGGCATTGAGAATTGTGTGTCTCCTCTACTTCTAGCTGCAGTCCTCATCCCTGGACCGTCTCGTGACCTTCATAGATGTCTGAAGGTCAAACACCATCTGCTGCATCTCTTCATAGCAAACTGGAAGCACACACACACACACACACACACACACACACACACACACACACACACACACACTAATGGTAAAGTAATGGTTTGAGCTTTATTTACACAATCATGCCTTTTGTAGTGCATGGGTTTGTGAGAATGCATGTCATACAGCTCAATCCGTATGCATATAAGAGAGAAATACAGCATCCAATATGCAATCCAACTTTATTTAGAGAGCATGTTTAAACAAAACAACAGAGTTGACCAAAGTGCTTTACAGAAAATGTCGAAGAGACAACGATAAGATACACAAGAAAGAATCACAATAAACCAGAGATCATAAGCATAAAGAGTGCATTCTGTCCCAAAGCCATGCAGTGACACACCAGTGCCACTCACTTCCAGGACCCTCCCTGTATCTGCCTTTGACTCACCCGATTGGACCAAGCCCCCAGAACCTTGGGGGAGGCCTGAAGCGCCATGGACATGGTGACCGTTTTGAAGGGGCTCTCTATTCTTCTTATAACTATGGATTGGACAGAGGGGGAAAAACGGAGAATGTATCTGCTCCAGCATAAACCCAAGGTCTGTGCAGCATGCAGGAATCCTCTACTGGCATGAAACCACTCCATTCCCATTGAAATACATTGGTGGAATGGGGAATCCACTCTCATAGGTACTTTGGTGTGACTGCAGCCTGAAGACAGGCTTTAAAAACAGAGAGGGTGCCAGTTTGACATTCCAGAGCTTAAAGCCTCTCCAGACGAGAAGAGTACAATCCGATTTCATAATTATTTCATCGGATTGTATGAGCATTTATACTACACAAGCCTCTTTCTTGCAGATTATTGGGTTGTGTGTCCCGCTCAGGGGCATAGTTCTGCCGATTTCAAATGACTCCAATACGGAAGTAAAACTTCCTATGATTGACCGCTAGTTGCGCTGTCCCCCCACCCCCCCCCCCCCCCCCCCCCCCCGGCCGATCGCAAAGATAATTGTCCTCCATTGGATCCCATTCATTTTCCCCTTTCGTTTTCTAACCTTAATTAACATTTTCATGAATTGCCTTTCAATCACCATCATATTCGTTTTGTCGAAATGTGGTCCAATTTATTTTAAAATAAATGATAAAGTTGCGGGGGGTCGTGGCCAACTAAACTGATACCAGCCGGCTGTGTTCTTCTTCGTGTGCTGTATTTCTGGAGGCTCCGAACACATTCTCCCATGTATCCCTGCGGTGCACGTGACCGTTGGCAGCCAATAGCATCTCTGATGACTTTACAATTCTATGATGGCGACACCCATTCCAAGGGTTAGAAAGGGCCATTTGCGCTGCATAGAAACCAATAGCTTCGCATCGTCCATATTTTTCTACAGTCTATGGTCCCGCTGTGCGCTGTGGTGAAATTTGACGAGAGGAGAGAGAGAGAGGGAGGGGAGGGAGGGAGAGGCTGCGTCTCTGTGATGATGATTCAGCCAGGGACGGTGGACTGAACTTTCTGTTAGTAAAATCCATTTTTATAATGTTATCGCATTATGTTATTTTTATAATGTTATCGCATTATGTTATTTTTATAATGTTATCGCAAGGATGGTTGACTAGCGTGCAAAGGACGATGATACACGAAAGAAGAACGTACCACCAACTTTTACCACTTATCTATTGCTGTGACAGACAGCCACTGCGCTTCCTTGTATAATATCCACACCACCCATGTGTTCGGTTTTGTTTTATTATCGTCAACTGGGACTGGTTATTGGAAAAAGAAAATGTGCTAAAAATGATGAGCTATGTTAAAAAGTTGTCAAAATGTCCCATCTACGGAATTCTGAAATGTGGCATGGAGTATCCTGACACATAGGTGTAAGTAGCAGAATAGGATGTTGGAACTTCTTACAGTGTATTCTTATATTTGAACAACTTAATCTCCAGAAGCACAAAGAAATATACTGTCCACTTGACAAATAACAACAAGGATGTTTTTGAACTTTATGGTGAATATCACTACCTCATTTGTCTATAGAAAACTTCCCTATGTCCCTAACCATGACCTTTCTATCTTGAAGATTACTCTTTCTTTAGCCAAAATTCTGCACTAAACCTCAAATCGGAGAAAATAGGAAATTCAGTCAGTAGCTTTCCAGAAGCCCTTGCACCCCACGGATAGAGATTTCTAATATCAATGTTTCCTTATTGGAAAACAATGTGCTGAAAATGATGAGCTATGTTATAGTTGTTATTTAAACGCTATTCAGATTCCGCTGAAAATAAGTGTCAAAAAGTGACACTTATTTTCAGTAACAAAGAGAAGAATTAGGAAGGCTAAACAGTGAAAAGAACATTGAGAAAACAAGTATTTCCAGTTTAATTGCAGGAAAGGTACAGGGAAGCCTGAAGTTCTAAAATGGCACATTTGAGGTAAATTACATGAAAAAAATGCAATGAGAATGTCAAGTTAACTAGCACATTTTCCAGTTCCTTCCCAACTTTCAACCTCATTATCTTCAGACAGATCTCACCTGAGCCAATGCGGCCCGTCTCTGTGGTCTCTGTCCCCTCCTCCTGGAGGTGTGAGACAGGAACCAGCCGGACGACGACTTCCGGTCTGGGGCTTAGCGCTTCCTGCGGATCTGACTCGTAATGAGGTCTCTGGACCGCCGCATCCCGACACCGCTGGCCATCTGACCAATACATTTTTTAAAAAAAAGAAAAAAGAAACACTTACAAAATAATAATAATCCCAAAATAATCATATTTTTGATTACAAATCAATTTACCACCATTGATTCCCCATACGGAATCATTGGGGGTAAATTTACTATACATTTTTTTGTCTTAGAAATGCGATAAATAAAAAAAACAAATATTATTGTACTCAAGTCTCCATGGCATGAGTAATAGAATAGTAATAGAAAAAAAGTCATTTTGGAACTACTCCTTTAACTACGTTTAAAGGGATATATATTCCACTTTTGATGATATATCACAGTTAAAATGGAGTTTGAAGTTACAACGGGTGTGTATGGGAAGGGGCCCAGGACATTCCTATTCTGATTAAATGAATCTTAAATATCTAAATACTGAATGAAGCAAATTAAAATCTGTCCAGGGTCTTCCCAAAAGCCTGATTAGACGATAAAATGACAAATGTTTTTTTTGAAAGTGGAATATCCCTTTAAGTATATAAAATGGTAAATGTTGCATTTATATAGCGCCTTTATCCAAGGCGCTTTACAGAGATTGTGCATTACATTCACACACCGATGGCAGAAGAAACCATGCAAGGCACCAACCTGCTCACAGGGAGCAACTAGGGGTTCAGTGTTGCTCAAAGACTCTTTGACATTAACTCAGGGGAAGCCGGATTCGAACTGGGAACCCTTCGTGTTCTAATTAGTGATGTGTCGTTCATGAGTGATTCGTTCATAAGAATCGAATCATTACCAAGACTGGTGAACGATTCGTTCATATCCCTGAAATGGGTCTTTCACACCCCCGCCCCCTCCCCCTAATAGCCCCCGGGACACAGGACACGATGGCGGGCTGTACTCACAACGTAATAAAAACGCTCCAGTGATAGTGTTTTTCACAGGACGATCGCACTATGAACGGTGAACGAGAACAAATCTTTTGAACGGATCATTACCGTGAACTAAATGATTTGTTCACTGAAATGAACGGGATTCTCTACCCCTGAGCCACTGCCGCCTATATCATAGAAATAACGATACGATACATGTACGATGCATGACGATGCACAAAAAACTGCCCACTTCTTTACTTCTGTAAATCTTTGATAAACCTGTGACACTCAGGGCCAAGAGGCTGTCGTCTGGGAGGCCAGGCATTAATCTAATAAAATTAATTAACATCAGGATGCACACTTCCGGTTCCCAGCTTAGTGCCCAAGTACACTGTAAAAATCAAACCTCGGTTCGAAGTGGAGCGGTGAATCTGTGTGTGTGTGTGTGTGTGTGTGTGTGTGTGTTTGTGCCTGCACAACAGCGCCCCTCCTTTAACCTGTGTGGCCACTCAAGGTATTGCCATGCTACGGACATACCCAGCCAGCCAGCCAGCCAGCCAGCCAGCCAGCCACATAGCCAGCCAGCCACAGACATACCTGTCGATTGGGAGCGCTTTCACCGCTCCAAAAACATATTTCATTTGACATAGAGAGGGGGGTGCACCGTTCCTGGAGGTACTGCAATACCAGGTCGATGCGTGGAGTGGACGGAGCAAGCCCCTATTCCATCTCCCAGTTCCAAAAATCAATTTAATATATGGTCCCCGGGTAGGGGACGTATCAGATATTAAACTGATAAGAACAGATACTACACTTGATCTTAGCCAAAAGGCCGAGAAGCGATACCTACAATGGGTTTGGAGTAGAATAGTGATTCCCAGCAATAACAATGACCGTTGTGGATTGTTATGTACATTTTAAACACTAGAAACTACTATAGGTTAGCAATGCTCTGAATTGAGGCTTTCATGTGTCAATTAAGCTTATTTTTGACAAGAATACGTTTCTTTTAGTATTAGAATCCTGTACCCATCATGCATTGTGGTATTGGCATGCCTACGCAAGAGGCATGAAAAAGCCATTGTGCGAGTCAGGATTGGTGCTCTCGCTAGCGCCCTCAGTCAACGCCCTCCCCCTCTGTCACAAGACACTGCCTCGAGGGCTGTGTAACCAGTGTTGTAAAGACGTCATTCTAGACTAGAGGCAGCGGGCAGGAAGGGTGAGGGGCTGTAAACTGATCCTTTTGATAGTGAGCACCAATCCTGACTCACACAGTGGCGTTCCCCCTGTTACCCAGCATGCAACTGTGCTCCCACAAAGATATTTTACCAACATTTCTATTCTTAACTACTGTTTTAACTTATAATAAACATTGTATTGTAGATGCCCGATGTAGATGTAACTCAGTCAAAATCTCTTCCAAATATATAAAATGTACTTAATAGAAACCATGACCTTCAAGATCATCAACTTTGAGACCTATAAGTATCTGGTCACGCGGGGGTACTTTTGTGTTAGCTTCGGCTGCACATATACTAAAATTGGAACGATACAGAGAAGATTAGCATGGCCCCTGCGCAAGGATGACACGCAAATTCGTGAAGCGTTCCTCATTTTGCCCTCCCCCTCTGTCTCAAGACACTGCCTGTCCTGCCATGTGGCAGGGGGAGGGTTGTAACCAGTGGTGGAAAGTAACCAAGTAAGGTTTCTACATATTGCACTTTATAAAACGTTGTAATAGTGCTATTATGTTTTGTTCATTACTTGTTTGCCTACCATATTGAAACACATTGTAACAGTTGTTCTGTGCCAAATGAGCATGGTCTGCTCACTGAAAGTACATAATACTCATGTTGTAACATTATAGAGAAGTTGAGTACAGCACATGGTGGCAATGATGACTTACCAATTCTATAGTTTGTAAATACTTCCCCCTGGTTCACTACCATGTTATTTCTCCTTTGTGTCAAAGCTGACCTAGTAGTGATTTTACTTAATTTATTCAAAAAGACAGCTGGGGTAATTAAAAAGCTATTACACATTAATTACACAAATAAGTTAGCATAGCCACAAAAGCAGCATTGCAAGCACCTGCTATTAAGATACCCCTTAGAAAACAAAAACCTCTACCAAGCTACAGAAAACAGCTTCAGCTGCAGAGAAGATAAGCATGATATGCACAGAACTTTGTTGTGGAATTCTGAAATCTGAACTAACTTGGCTATGACACTCAAAGAACACTAGAGGGAGCCAGAGTGAACAGAAAGCACGGGTGTGTCGCAGTATTGCCAAGTGTAACAAAGTCACAAAGTATGTTGTCCAGACTGCTCAGGTCCACATTGATGGGACGGATGAGGATTCTGAGTGGCCTGAGGAGAAGGAAGCTGCAGCCATACTGGCAGTTCTGAGGATCGTGGTGGCAGAGCAAGAGCAGCAACAACAGAAGTTGGAGCAGATGGATTGCAAGGAAGCAGGCTATGGAGCAGATCAGGCAAGAACTTGGGCGCTTGGAGGCTTGCTCCACAAGCTCTACTGCCAGAAGTGAGCGTAGCTGCTAAGGCCTCGATGGCTCTGGCGCTTTCAAGATGAACAAACCTGCTGAAGAGGAGACGGTAAAGAAGTATGTTGCTAAAAAAGCCGTTAAAGCAAAGAAGCCTGCTGCACACAAGCAACCTGCAGCAACTAAGAAGCCCAAGTAGGGCTGCACGGTTAATCGTTTTCAAACCGAAATCACGATTTGAAAAAGGCCGCGGTTTTGGCGATTTTCATTAATTTATTTAGAAAGTAGACTTCCCAAGCAATATGGAGACGTTTTAATTTTAGAAATCGCTTCATAATTAACTACCAAACTGTGGTGTCTTTATTTGCTTATAGCCGTGCATCCCCGTGCCGCACCGCGGACTAGCCGACAGAATTGTTGCTCCATTCTCAAGAGAGGAGCTAAGGCATCACACTGTCTGTCTAACAGCACGTAAAAGTTTATTTCCGTTCCAAAGAGGTACTCCAAAGCTACAGGTAGTGAATGTTCTTGTAATCATTATAAATATAACATCCTTCAATCCTTGTGCATAGATTAAAAGCTCCCGTTTGTTGTAAGCCGAAAGCGAAAGTGAATACAGACGTGAATACAGAGTGTTGGCAAGCCTGCCCCAGCCACATGTGGTCTCTTGGGTGCGTGTCTTATGGTGCATTTTTTTACTTGATGAAAGAAAGGCAGCGACATATGGTAACTGAACTGAATCAAACCATTTGCATGATTGCCAATTAGCCTAGTTAGAAACAATCAATTTATTTTTAAATGTATTACACAATAAATATTCAACAGAAGCTAGACTTAAGGTAGTGAAGTGATTTTCTTTGGTTAAAATAATTTATTACCGGTATATCAACCTTTTTTTGTTTTTTTACCTACCTTAAAATAGATATATAATATCGTGAATATAATCGCAATCGCAATATTAGTCTGAAAAATCTTAATTAGATATTTTCCCAAAATCGTGCAGCCCTAAGCCCAAGAAGTTTGCAGCAAAGAAGCCTGCAGCCACAAAGACCTCGCAGAAGAGAGCCAAGAAAGTAACAGCTAAATGCTGCAAGTCTGCCAGAAGCTCCAAGAAGGATCAAGAGGGAAGAAGGAAAGGACCAACTTTAAGGAGAACAGGAAAAAAGGGCTCTTAAAAGATGCTAATGTGGGAGGCAAAACCAGTCAACCACCTAACTACTACTACTAAAGCCATTGCTGTGAACTGTTGCTCATCTGTGTTTTGAAGTCAATGGTCTCAAACTAAGTAAAGTTTAAAAGGTTGTGAAGCCACAATATTGGCATTTTGAATTGTTTATTTGTTTGAATTGTACATTGAAAGAGTTACTGCTTGAAGCTTGTGGGGTTCAATGACATGTTGAAATGTAAATTATTAAGATGAAGGTTCTCACTTCTCAACAATAGTGTCAAGAGTTAAAGGTCCTTTGAAATCCTAGAAGTGATTTGGCCAAATAGCTGCCGCCATTGGCATCTATTTAGTAATGTATTTGTTATTTTCTAATTTGTTAATATTTCTTAATTAACTCTCCTACTGCCAGATTATTTATTTATTTATTGGGTCTGGTGCCATCAAAAAGCGGCTTACCTTTGCGACGTTATAGTAGATAGACAGACATTTTTTTTTTTTATTGTGCAATAGTGCACTTTGGTCTGCCAGGCAGCAGAGGGCGGCGTCATGCGAGAATGAATGTGAATTTGCCTGTTATGTGTTGAAGAAGAAGAAGACCAGTCACTGGCCACAGAGCCTTACAGCCAGAGGGAATCAACAAGGAAGTGAATTGTTCTCCGTTGATCTAACGCATAATGGATTTTTTACACCATCACTGCGGAAAATGTGTTTACAGTACACGGGCGCGCGACCCCTCATCAGCTTACAGTCATCAGACGAACGAACCGAACGAGCGCCGTATTGGCATCGAGGTTCTGTAAAAAATGGGGCGAACGTTAACGTTCAAAGCGTGGGGAGAGTTAATGTACAGAGGTTTTCTTCCTACGTCTATTCCGGCTGTCTTGCCATTATATGGTGTGCCGGTGAATGGCTCTCTAGCAGAAGCTCAGTGTGTTGCACACGTCCGTGCGGACGGACGGACGTACGTGTGTTCAGCAGCGTGGTGCTGGCAAAGTTTGTTAATGTACTCTTTGGGCATCTCTTCATTCCCTGCATTGTCATGGATGCAGCCAGCCAGTGAGGCAAATTGTTTGTATTTGTCCTTTGTATTATCATTTCCTTATGTTTGAGTTACCCATGTTATGCTTTATGTTCGATTATTTATTCTTGTCTTGTATTTATGCTTTATTTTCAGTTTTACGTTGGTTTTGGAGGCATGCAAGTGTGCTCTAATAAACAACCAGTCAAAGAACAACCTGACTCGTTTTTGTACCAATGAAGGCAGTGAAACATACAGTATGCCCATAGTTTGCTTGTACAGTACATACAGTATATTCATACATGCATATATTTAAATTAAGCTGGTAAACACTAGGTAAAAGATGCAGCACTGAGTGGAGCTCATATCTACAACAGGAGGCATGTCTGGGGCTATAACTATCATAACTGTTTAGTTAACAATTAATTATTGTCATAGTCAGGGAGCCACAGGCCCAAAAGCTCAAAGAATCAAAGAAAAGGATTGAACCTGTGATGTCATGATGTACTTTTTATTTTTGGTATACGGGGGCGGTAATTACCACAATACCGTCGGTAATGGGAGGTCAAATATCTCTGTAGCTAAAGTAGCTAGTTTTGGGCTTTTATGGGGGAGAGATGGGGAGTGATGCGCGACAAAGGTCATCCGGATCGGGAATCAAACCGGCGACGCCGCCAGGCATCCATGACTATGTGGCAATGCCTAAGTGGTATGCGCCTGGAGGCCAGCGGGCACCCCTCTGTAGCTAAATTTCGATGGGTTAGGGTTAGGGTTAGGCTGCCCTATAGCAGAAAGCTCACAACATGTCGCAGCGCAGCGTGTAGAGGTTGGCTATTTTCAGTGTGTGATAAGTTAATACTGGAGATGTAGCAGATTTCTACAAAGAGAGGGCAATTCTTCCAACATAAAATGCTGCATTCAAGTTCAGGGGTATGGCATGGAAAGAGGGCATTTGCATTTCTTTCACCATAGAAAAAAACTGTATTCATGGTCTGGTGAGGGCACTTTTTACAGAAGGTTAAAAAAGCAGGGGCTCAAGCCCCCTTTGATGTCTATATAGGGTGCACGTGCCTTGTGTGTGTGTGTGTGTGTGTGTGTGTGTGTGTGTGTGCTCTCTTGACACCGACATAGACTCCCGAATCAATAAAGCTTCATCAGCCTTTGGACGCCTGCGCAGCAGGGTGTTTGAAAATCGCAACCTAAAGATCAGCACCAAGGTTGCCGTATACAACTCAGTGTGTGTGTCCACTTTGCTCTACGGGGCAGAAACATGGACGCCATACAAGCGGCATATCATGAACCTGGAGGCTTTCCACATACGCTGTCTTCAGAAGATCCTCGGTCTGTCCTGGGAAGACAGGGTGCCCCACACTGAGATCCTGAAGAGCACCAACTCCAGCTGTATGGAAGCAGCCGTGGCCAAGAAACACCTACGATGGATAGGACACACCAACCGCAGGCCTGACCATCGTCTGCCCCGCCAAGTCCTCTACGGCCAACTACAAAACTCAAAGCGTGCCGCCGGCGGACAAAAGAGGCGCTACAAGGACTACACCAAGGACCTTCTGAAGCGCACTGCCATCAACCCCACACAGCTTGAAACCCTGGCACTTGATCGATCAGCATGGCAGGTCACCTGTACCAGAGCAATCACACAAATAAACAACAGCAACCAACAACGAAGGTCCGAGAGACGCGCCCAGCGACACCAGAGGGAAGCCGGCATTCTCCCAACGACGGGGCTCCCCTGCCCTACCTGTGGACGGATGTGCGGCTCGCGCATCGGCCTCGACAGCCACACCAAGTGGCATCAGCGGCAACAACGCTGAACCCCCCTTCCCCATCGTGAAGCAAGCGTCATCATCGTCTACGATGGACAGCTAAGATGGTGTGTGTGTGTGTGTGTGACCTGCTGCAGACTTTGTCTTCTCTACTTCTAGTTGCAGTCCTCATACCTTCAGAGATGTCTGAAGGTCAAACACCATCTGCTGCATCTCTTCATAGCACCCTGGACACACACACACACACACACACACACACACACACACACACACACACACACACACACACACACACACACACACACACACACACACACACACACACACACACACACACACACACACACACACACACACACACACACACACACACACACACACAACGGTGGATAGCCTTCCACCGCGGACCCGACTATGATCCGGGCAGCTGGGCTTTACTGGATTTAGACGAGACTGGTTGTGACATTGACGCCGGCTTGCACTCGAGACACATTGCAGCAAAAATAACTCAGCATATTGGAACAGAAATGTAGAAAGAAATCTGCACATCCAAACCACAAAATAGCCAATTTAACATGGATGCATAATTTGGTGCCCTTTAGTGCAGCTTGCCTTTAGTTGCCTATAATGATTCTGATCAGCAAAACATGTTTCATTAAACATAGAGAGGGGGGTGCACCGTTCCTGGAGGTACTGCAATACCAGGTCGATGCGTGGAGTGGACGGAGCAAGCCCCTATTCCATCTCCCAGTTCCAAAAATCAATTTAATATATGGTCCCCGGGTAGGGGACGTATCAGATATTAAACTGATAAGAACAGATACTACACTTGATCTTAGCCAAAAGGCCGAGAAGCGATACCTACAATGGGTTTGGAGTAGAGTAGTGATTCCCAGCAATAACAATGACCGTTGTGGATTGTTAGGTACATTTTAAACACTAGAAACTACTATAGATTAGCAACGCTCTGAATTCAGGCTTTCATGTGTCAATTAAGCTTATTTTTTACAAGAATACGTTTCTTTTAGTATTAGAATCCTGTACCCATCATGCATTGTGGTATTGGCATGCCTACGCAAGAGGCATGAAAAAGCCATTGTGCGAGTCAGGATTGGTGCTCTCGCTAGCGGCTCAGTCAACGCCCTCCCCCTCTGTCACAAGACACTGCCTGTCCTGCCATGTGGCAGGGGGAGGGTTGTAACCAGTGGTGGAAAGTAACCAAGTAAGGTTTCTACATATTGCACTTTATAAAACGTTTATATGTTTTGTTCATTACTTGTTTGCCTACCATATTGAAACACATTGTAACAGTTGTTCTGTGCCAAATGAGCATGGTCTGCTCACTGAAAGTACATATACTCATAATACTCACCCTGTCCAAAGATTTCAACATTTTACATGTTACCTAAAATACATAAAAATCTAACCAACCCACCAGGCCGACCTATTATCAGTGGAATTGACTCTATTTCAGAACCAGCCTCTCAGTACATTGATCACTTCATAAAACCCTATGTATTCTCTCTCCCTTCATATATACAGGACACAACACACGTTCTAAACAAAATAGAGGAGATCAAAAACATTGGAGATGCATTTATGGTCACTATGGATGTCACATCATTGTACAGCAACATTAAACATGAAGATGGTCTGAAAGCTGTGGAACATTACCTCCAGCTGAGGTCCGATGAAGATCCACCTAACCAATTTATTATGACTTTAACTGAATGGGCCTTAAACAACAATGTCTTTATCTTCCAGGACAAACTATTCAGACAAAGACGGGGCACTGCGATGGGCGCCAGCTTTGCCCCAAACTATGCTTGTCTTTACCTTGGACACTGGGAGGATGAACACATCTATGGCCCCTCCAACCCCCACAGGGACAACATCATATGGTACGGACGGTACATTGATGACTTAATTTTCTTTTATAAGGGTGATCTACAAGACCTAATTCAATTCCATGACTATCTTAACAAAACCAGTGACAGCATTGAACTTTCTTTGGAATACAGCCTGAGCGAGATACACTTCCTGGATCTGGAAATCACCAAGACACCCATGGGTGAGCTACACACTACCATCTTCCGGAAGGACACGGACCGCAACACCATATTGCATGCGGACAGCTTTCACCCCCCCCCCCCACCTCATCAAAAACATCCCTTTCGGACAATTTCAGCGCCTCAGATGCATCTGTGACAAAGAAAGTGACTTTACAGCAAAGGCTGTCGAAATGAAGAATCGTTTCACTGAGCGAGGCTACAAACACAGAGAGTTGGACATGTCTCTTGTTAAGGTAAAAGCTATGGACAGAAAGGATCTCTTGAGCAGTAAACAGAAACGTTCTCAGAAAAGCAATGTTTATTTTGTATCCACATTCAGTAAACAGTCTGCACAAGTCCATAACATTATTAAGCGCAACTGGAGTTTACTTCATAGTGACCCTGCCATGAAAGAAATGTTTCCTGCTTTACCCACTTTTGTTTCCAGGAGGGCCCCCACAAACTAATGCGCAGTCATCTGTCAACCAAAACCTCTTGGCTTCAGAAACCAATCGGTAACTTTCCCTGTGGTCACTGTACTCACTGTGCCAATATTCCCAAAACAAATACATTCTCTGATGTGTTTTCCAATCACATATACAGAATTAACCATTTTGCAAACTGCAACACCTCTTTCATTGTCTACCGCCTCGAATGTCCTTGTGGGTGCTTCTACGTGGGGAGAACAAAACGTAAATTTAAAGACAGACTGGGAGAACACAAAACGGCTATTCGTACGAATAATCCCAATTACCCAATGGCTGTCCATTATCATGAAAAAGGACATGGTGGTCCCTCCTTCTTAAAAGCCATAGCTATAGAAGCAATCCCCAATGACGGCAGAGGAGGCGATAGACTCAAAAAGTTGCTCCAAAGAGAAACCTTTTGGATAGTTACTTTAAAAGCCACAGTATTCCCAGGGTTAAATGATGAGATTGATTTCCTGCCGTTTCTCTGATCTGTTTAATGTTTATTTATATTTTTTATTTTATGTTTTTCCGTTTTTTGTTTTGCTTATTTATTTACTTTACAATCATTGGGCCCAATGAACTATTTACTGCACTGTGCAAACAATGTTTTCTTGTTTTGTTCCCAATATGTTATTTTTTATTTTCATTCAATTGTAAACTTCTTAACTGGTATTGGTCACTCCTTTGGTGTAGCCCTGTACTCTGTACGGTCTATTTGATCTATTTGAGCATTCAATAATGAGTGCTCACCTGACCTAATGATGATGTCACAATGTGAGATTGGCTATTTAGGTGTGGCTGATCAGCTTGTTTGTTAGACCCTGATGAAGACCTAGTAGGTCGAAACGCGTCGGTCCATTCTGTTGCCTTGCTCAAATAAATTATATATTTTTTCACTAACGACGGAGTGCCTTGGAAATTCCTTCTCTGTAAGTCTGCTGTCTATACCTTGGAACTTAGCAGTACTTCATTGAAACCTTTTTTGTTCATATATTCCTACCTGTATCACCAAAGAGCACCTGTCTCTGAGAGCCTATACTGATCCCTGCAGCGCTTCTTCTTTTTCTTTTTGTACATAATACTCATGTTGTAACATTATAGAGAAGTTGAGTACAGCACATGGTGATGACTTACCAATTTGATAGTTTATAATAAATGTTTCTCCATGGTTTACTAGCATGTTATTTGTCCCGTATGTCAAGGCTGACTGACCTAGCAGTGAGTTAAGTTATTAACACAGTTATTAACACAGTTTAATACTTGTGTAGTGAATGCGAGCTCCTAGAGGGCAGTCGCAATTCAGCTACGCTCTGCAGTTATTTTCCTACTTTCTCTTTTTCTTGCTTTTTTTTCATGTCTTCTTTTTTCTTGTTGTAACTCATTACATTGGCAAAGCTGGGCCAATTGTCTTTGGATGGAACTTGACTGCGGTCCGATCCGGAGCGATGCTGCATCCGCGCGTTGCCGGCGAACTCGACGCAGGAGGCCCAGACGTGCTGTCAGCGTTAAAGCCCGTATTGTGGGCCAGAGGCGCCCTCGCCGTAACAACGCTAACGTTCACTGGATTAGCCATCGCCGTGGAGCCCGTGGCGTGGGCCAGAGGCGCTGTCGCTGTGGAGGTCCGTAGTGATGGTAAAGACGGCGGAGTAACGTGGGCCGGAGGCGCCCTGGCCGTGGAAACAATGGATAGGAGGTGCTGTCGCTGTGGAGGTCCGTAGTAGCCTATACGTGGGTCAAGACGGCGGAGGAGACGCTGTACCGAGGCTCGGATCGGACGATTGCAACGCGCATACACTACTACAATATTGTTCCATCCCGTGCCATCCAAATTACTTTTTTTCACCCCATTCTTGGGATTGCGGAGAGGGGCATTCATGTGCGCTTTTTTTTTGTTGTGACTCTCAGCACTGGTCACTTCTTGGCACTGACTTTTTGGACACTTTTTTTTTGGCTCTGCACTTTTTAGGTTTTTAGGCTGAGCATTATTATTATTGTCTTGTTGCAGACACTTATGTATATATGTGTAGAGAGACCAACGGACAAAACTGATAAAATCTCTCTCCCCCTCCGTTTCTAGTGTAGACTTGTAATATGCCTTATGTATTACTATGCATGGTACTTTACAGTAGTCAAGTTTTGATATGACTGATGACGGATGTTATAGAGTGTGAGCCTACAGGACTGTGACTGATGCAATGTGTGCCTTGAATGAGAGCTGGCAGTCCAGGGCCACAACAAGGTTCTTAGCATTTGGAACCGAAGTCACCAAGGCACTGTCTATGGAAATAGCATTTTCTTTTTCACAGTTCAATCAGGGGAGAGCGCGAACGCAGTCCCCCACTACCAGAAATTATGCAATCGAGATTCCCACATTTGGGGAATTCGCAGGGGTCAGCACGACCGGAGTGCAATGGCCGAGCCTCGCCCTGGGTGAACCACCTTCTTGATCATGGTATCTCCCTTGCCAGGTAAGTATGAGTTGTACATGCTAGATATGGACGACGTCACTCACACACATACCAGTCACACTGATGTTTAGTTATTACAACGTGTTATACTCACTCACACATCAAACTACCACATATAATCTCACATATATTAGTGTAGCATAGTTGGTGCTAGTATGGAAGAAATGTGCTACATTTTGACAAGAATGTGTTTCTTTTAGTATTAGAATCCTGTGCCCATCATGCATTGTGGTACTGGCGTAGGCAGAGGCATGGAAAAGCCATTGTGCGAGTCAGGATTGGTGCTCTCGCTAGCGGCTCAGTCAACGCCCTCCCCCTCTGTCACAAGAACCGCCTCGGCTCTCAGGCGGCAGGGGGAGGGTTGAGTAACCAGTGTTGTAAAAACGTCATTCTAGACTGGAGGCAGCGGGCAGGAAGGGGGAGGGGATGTAAACTGATCCTTTTGATAGTGAGCAACAATCCTGACTCACACAGCGGGGTTCCCCCTAGTTACCCAGCATGCAACTGTGTTCTCACACAGATATTTTACAAACATTTCTATTCTTAACTACTGTTTTGGCCCCTGCGTAAGGATGACAAGAAGCGTTAACCAATTTTTTACCTTTTTTCAACTTTTAAAATGTGCCTGCTTGTTATCTGCATGCATGCACCTGCCTGTTCCTGCATGCTCCTTCCTGGGCCTGGATGCAGCCTCAAGGACCGTCCCTGACTAAAATAAAACTAGTTAAGAAAAGTTTAGTAAAGTTTTAAAACATCTTTGATTTTCCATTTTCCATGTACAGAGCTTTCCAGAAGTTGATGTGCAAAGAACTTTATTGTGGAATTCTGAAATCTGAACTAACTGGGCTATTACACTCAATGAACACTAGAGGGAGCCAGAGGTCAATACATAAATAACTGACAGCACAGTCTTATGCCCTTGTTGTAGTTGGGGGATTTCAACATTTAACCATCTAAATGCTTTAGTGTGCTGGTTTCAGAATATCTGAATTAAACCAAAATTATTTATTGTACTGATAATTAATTTAATGCCAATTCTCAAAATTATTGAATAATGCCTGCATACTAAAAAGAATATGATTATTATATTCATACAGGTATAAATTCATACTTATATATACTTATTGCGACCGTCAGGTCGCAGTTACTACCAAAACCTCCACCGGCTGTCTGTCAGTCAGTCTGTCAGTCTGTCCGTCATGTCACACTTTTCCACAACTCATATCTCCACCAACAAACACATTTTTGGACACTGCTCCTACAGATTGTGCCCTAAAATCACGCAAATCGGTACACAGTATGTCTACACTCATGTCATCAACATGGATCTGTCCCATATAGCGCCACCATCTGGCCGATTTTTTCAAACACATTTTTGGACACTGCTCCTACACATTTTGCCCTAAAATCACGCTGCGACCTGACGGTCGCTTATCTCCCGATTAGGGAGTCTTACTGGTATACATACAGTATGCTCATAGTTTGCATGTACAAAAACACTATTATCATGTATGCACTTCTAGTGAAGATCCAAATAAAGACCATCAAGTGTGTGTGTGTGTGTGTGTGTGTGTGTGTGTGTGTGTGTGTGTGTGTGTGTGTGTGTGTGTGTGTGTGTGTGAGTTTGTCTAGCTATACTTTTGGGGACTAAACGCATGTTCACACAGTCACCTGCAGGGGACCTCTGACAGTGAGGGGACAAAATAGAAGGTCCCCACAACGGTTAGGGTTAGGGACAGGACTTGCATAAAAATGAATGGAAGTCTATGTAATGTCCTTACAAGTGATGTAAATATAAAAATGAATGTAATGTCCTTACAAGTGATGTAAATATAGTGTGTGTGTGTGTGTGTGTGTGTGTGTGTGTGTGTGTGTGTGTGTGTGTATTACCTCTGCAGTGTGTAATCTGGCATTGAGAATTCTGTGTCTCCTCTACTTCTAGCTGCAGTCCTCATCCCTGGACCGTCTCGTGACCTTCATAGATGTCTGAAGGTCAAACACCATCTGCTGCATCTTTTCATAGCAAACTGGAGACACACACACACACACACACACCCACACCCACACCCACACACACACACAGTAATGGTAAAGTAATGGTTTTTATTTACACAATCATGCCTTTTGTAGTGCATGGTTTTGTGAGAATGCATGTCATACAGCTCAATCCATATGCATACTAGTAAGACACCTGAGGGTGGAATGCGACCTCAGGGTGACATGCGACCTTGCCCTAAAGGGCGAGGTCGCGCCAATTCTTGACTATCTGGCCAACCACAGCGTTTCTCTGACGATTCTAGTTGTTGTCATTCTGGGGGGAGTTTGTTCATGTTTTTGTGAGGGTATCAACCCTAGGAGACACGGGGAGAACATGCAAACTCCACACAGAAAGGCCCTATCGCCAACCCCACCTAGGGTGTGAGCGATAGGGCCTAAACATGGAGATGTGGAGAACACTATATATGGAGATAGTCCAGTCCATCATGTCATATGGGACTACCGTCATAGACAGTAGCCATTGTTAGGCCGGAGTCAATGGCTGTCTGTCTGACTGTCTGTACAGGAAGTGATGTCACATGACATACTTTTTATGCCCATATATGAGTCATTCTGTACCACATCTCCATGCTTAGGCCAAACAGGTTCGCTCCATTTCTCCATGTATAGGTCCAAATGCCCAACGTCGAGCTTGACAAGGAGGATACCGCACATTGTACCTCATCCACCCTTTCTTCTCTCTCCTTTTGGTATCTTTTTTTCTTTTTTATTCTTCTCTTTTTTTCACAGCCGCCCCCATATTTACTTTAGAAAATGATATATTAAATTCTAAGAACGTTTCGAGTACCAGTTTGATACAAGAGCGAATAAGCGCTACACTTCTGGAATCCTGTGCGTCGACTTAAAGTCGGATCCAGGCCTAATAACTTTATCTAGCCGCCCTGTTGCCACCTCCTTGTTACATTTTCTTTTCTGAGACACATTGTACCTCATCCACCCTTTCTTCTCTCTCCTTTTGGTATCTTTATCCTCCTCCTCCTTTTTTTTCTTTTTAGTAGATAGTGTTATCCACATTTCGTGTAGCCGCCCCGTACAGGAAGTGATGTCACAACTCGCTGACATCACACTGACATCACTCCCGTACAGAAGGAAGGTTACGGAAGGAAGGAAGGAAGGAAGGAAGGAAGGAAGGTCACTCAAGCGACACGGTTTTTCAGAGTATATGCGACCTTCGGTCGCAATAAGAGAGAAATACAGCATCCAATATGCAATACAACTTTATTTAGAGAGCATGTTTAAACAAAACAACAGAGTTGACCAAAGTGCTTTACAGAAAATGTCGAAGAGACAACGATAAGATACACAAGAAAGAATCACAATAAACCAGAGATCATAAGCATAAAGAGGGCATTCTGTCCCAAAGCCATGCAGTGACACACCAGTGCCACTCACTTCCAGGACCCTCCCTGTATCTGCCTTTGACTCACCCGATTGGACCAAGCCCCCAGAACCTTGGGGGAGGCCTGAAGCGCCATGGACATGGTGACCGTTTTGAGGGGGCCAGAAACATGAACGCGCATCTAGGCTTCTTTGTATTGACTGCGCATTCATACCGGAAGTGCTCGTTCATGAATTGGATCCCCAGCATGTCCATGAACACAAACTATGACGCAAAAAGCGTCACATAGTCCCCACTACGTCACATTTTACTACGTGGAAGAAGGGGTGAAAACACCTCATGCGCTGGGTGAGCAACTCAATGCAAGTGGACGGGCGGGGATATCCGGTGTCCTCTCTATTCTTCTTATAACTATGGATTGGACAGAGGGGGAAAACCGGAGAATTTATCTGCTCCAGCATAAACGCAAGGTCTGTGCAGCATGCAGGAATCCTCTACTGGCATGAAACCACTCCATTCCCATTGAAATACATTGGTGGAATGGGGAATCCACTCTCATAGGTACTTTGGTGTGACTGCAGCCTGAAGACAGGCTTTAAAAACAGAGAGTGAGGGTGCCAGTTTGACATCCCAGAGCTTAAAGCCTCTCCAGACGAGAAGAGTACAATCCGATTTCATAATTATTTCATCGGATTGTATGAGCATTTATACTACACAAGCCTCTTTCTTGCAGATTATTGGGTTGTGTGTCCCGCTCAGGGGCATAGTTCTGCCGATTTAAAATGACTCCAATACGGAAGTAAAACTTCCTATGATTGACCGCTAGTTGCGCTGTTCCCCCCCCCGGCCGATCGCAAAAATAATTGTCCTCCATTGGATCCCATTAATTTTCCCCTTTCGTTTTCTAACCTTAATTAACATTTTCATGAATACTGTATGGTTCCTATCGCTAGTTAAAAATTGCCTTTCAATCACCATCATATTCGTTTTGTCGAAATGTGGTGCAATTTATTTTAAAATAAATGATAAAGTTGCGGGGGGTCGTGGCCAACTAAACTGATACCAGCCGGCTGTGTTCTTCTTCGTGTGCTGTATTTCTGGAGGCTCCGACCACATTCTCCCATGTATCCCTGCGGTGCACATGACCGTTGGCAGCCAATAGCATCTCTGATGACTTTACAATTCTATGATGGCGACACCCATTCCAAGGGTTAGAAAGGGCCATTTGCGCTGCATAGAAACCAATAGCTTTGCATCGTCCATATTTTTCTACAGTCTATGGTCCCGCTGTGCGCTGTGGTGAAATTTGACGAGAGGAGAGAGAGAGAGGGAGGGGAGGGAGGGAGAGGCTGCGTCTCTGTGATGATGATTCAGCCAGGGACGGTGGACTGAACTTTCTGTTAGTAAAATCCATTTTTATAATGTTATCGCATTATGTTATTTTTATAATGTTATCGCAAGGATGGTTGACTAGCGTGCAAAGGACGATGATACACGAAAGAAGAACGTACCACCAACTTTTACCACTTATCTATTGCTGTGACAGACAGCCACTGTGCTTCCTTGTATAATATCCACACCACCCATGTGTTCGGTTTTGTTTTATTATCGTCAACTGGGACTGGTTATTGGAAAAAGTAAATGTGCTAAAAATGATGAGCTATGTTAAAAAGTTGTCAAAATGTCCCATCTACGGAATTCTGAAATGTGGCATGGAGTATCCTGACACATAGGTGTAAGTAGCAGAATAGGATGTTGGGACTTCTTACAGTGTATTCTTATATTTGAACAACTTAATCTCCAGAAGCACAAAGAAATATACTGTCCACTTGACAAATAACAACAAGGATATTTTTGAACTTTATGGTGAATATCACTACCTCATTTGTCTATAGAAAACTTCCCATGTCCCTAACCATGACCTTTCTATCTTGAAGATCACTCTTTCTGTAGCCAAAATTCTGCACTAAACCTCAAATCGGAGAAAATGGGAAATTCAGTCAGTAGCTTTCCAGAAGCCCTTGCACCCCACGGATAGAGATTTCTAATATCAATGTTTCCTTATTGGAAAACAATGTGCTGAAAATGATGAGCTATGTTATAGTTGTTATTTAAACGCTATTCAGATTCCGCTGAAAATAAGTGTCAAAAAGTGACACTTATTTTCAGTAACAAAGAGAAGAACTAGAAAAATATTGTTCCTTCGAAACAATTGTGGGCTCGCTTCAAGCCGGAAAACAATGGCTATAAAAGTACAAAATGTCAAGATCGCAGGCAGTGCTCTCTTTGACGTTACTGACGTCAAAGATTGGTCCATTTTGTTCCAAAAATGTGTTGACCCGCTGGTGGCGCTATAACAGGCCAATGTAAGAAGGGTGGTATCTGTTCCTTGACCTATTGGGAATGTGCTTGCAAGATTTCACGCACATTGCAGGCTGTGTTCATGATTTGAGGTGTTTTTGGCTTTGGCCACTTTATCGCTGCTTGCAGCTATATTTATTATTATTATTTTATAATTTTTTTGTGTGCACTTCATGGGCATGTTAGATAAAGGTCCTTAGATTGCGTGTAGAATGTTTCATGCAAATTGCAAAAAAAAATCCTAGAATAAAAACGGGTTTAAGCGTTTTACAAACTGCTCAAAATTATATAGCGCCCCCCTTTGGCCATTTGGGGTAAGATTGGTTTCAGTGATATTTGAACTAACCCTCTACACTATTTTGTCATGAAAATGTGACTTTGCATGTATGTTTTAGAGGCAGAAGAATAATTTGCATAAAAATGCAATATTGTTTGAATTATTTAAAAAAGCATGTTTCAATGTTAAAGAAATCCGATCTGACAGATCTTTAGATATCGGTCCAAAGTTCACGTAAAAAAAGTTTTGTGCACGTGGAGCGAAAATTCCAGAATAAAAGCGGGTTTACGCGTTTTACAAACTGCTCAAAATGGCGGAAAATCGAAGGGCGGAGCTTACTTAACAACGACACAGATGTCTTCCGCTTGAGTCAAAGCACGCGTGTAACAAGTTGCATGTCTTCAAACGAAACGAGTCATGACTAGGCCTGGGGCGGTATGGACATTTTGTTACCGCGATTACCGTCTTCCCATTTACCGCCGGTACTGCGGTAATTACCGCACCCCCGTATCTATTAATTAAGGTTCGGCGATAAGCCAAAATATTGCAATCATCTTCCCAAAAGGAGGGGCGACACAGCCTGACTGCCCGAGTTATACTTCTCCGTACAGCACAGCGTGTCTGGCTTTCAAAGGAGCAGATCTACAAGCTCACAACACGTCGCATCCGCGATGCGTTCTGAGCTTTTAGATCTGCACTGTCGGGTTACCATAGTAACGTAGGCAAGCTACGTAGGCTAGCTACTTGGGCTATTCAGACACAAACAGCTGAAGGAAGGGTTGTCAGATCGTGTACAGTGATTCTGTAAACTCACGTCACGTCTAAAATCGCAGTGATTGAGTGCTGATATATACAGGTTTTAGTTACAAGACTTGACAGAAAAGGTTATAAAATCGCCGACGCGCCGCTGGACGGAGCACAACGTGCGACGGAGAAAGTAAAATAGTTTCTCCACAGTGGAGAGGCGACACAGCCTGACTGCCCGAGTTATACTTCTCCGTACAGCACAGCGTGTCTGGCTTTCAAAGGAGCAGATCTACAAGCTCACAACACGTCGCATCCGCGATGCGTTCTGAGCTTTTAGATCTGCACTGTCGGGTTACCATAGTAACGTAGGCAAGCTACGTAGGCTAGCTACTTGGGCTATTCAGACACAAACAGCTGAAGGAAGGGTTGTCAGATCGTGTACAGTGATTCTGTAAACTCACGTCACGTCACGTCTCAACTCTCAAATCGCAGTGATTGAGTGCTGCTATATACAGGTTTTAGAATAGTTACAAGACTTGACAGAAAAGGTTATAAAATCGCCGACGCGCCGCTGGACGGAGCACAATGTGCGACGCGGTGGAGAAAGTAAAATAGTTTCATTTTCGGCTTTAGTCCACGCGGCCCGCGCTCCGCCAGTAATCCGTATGAATAAAAAAAGATATGCCACAACACAAGGTAGCCTATGTATTAACATCCTTGTGTCGAGTGGATTACAGAGAAAGAGTTGTGCTCCGTACTCTATCTATGCCCTGCGTGCAGCCGTGCACTGTGTACACTGCAGGTCTCTGTGTGTGAGTGACGTATGTGGCTTCCAACGTGTGGTACACGGCCCAGAGCAGAGCGGCATGGAGCGCATGCGGTCCTCGCTTCTCCCCCGTTTTAAAACTCGCTTGTTTTCCAATAAAAATAGACCTTTTTTTTGTCTTTTTACCGCGGTAAGCACAATGACACCGCGGTAGACCTCGGTATACCGCGGTACGGCGGTACGGCGGTTACCGCCTCCAACCCTAGTCATGACTTATGCCCGTTTGAAGTTTGAATTTTCAAACGCTTCGTATAGCGCCCCCCTTTGGCCGATTGGAATAAAATTGGTTTCAGTGATACTTTGACTAACCCTCCACATCTTTGCCAAATGCCATGAACGTGTAACTTTGCATGTATGATTTAGAGGCCGAAGAATAATTTGCATAAAACCGCAATATTGATAGAATTATTACAAAATTATATTTCACTTTAAAAGAAATCCGCCGAGACTAGTTTGACCGTATTGGTCCAAAAGTTCATGTGAAAAAAGTTGTGTACGCTTAACGCAAAAATTCCAGGAGGAGATAGATTTTTACTGTTTATCATATAATTCCAAATTGTGGGAGATCTAAAGGTCAGAGGTCAAAAGTCAGAGGCTAAAAGTTGTTCGGCATGAGGAGACGCATACGTGTATACAGGTTTCATGCCTGTACCTCAAACACAGCATGAGCTATACCTGTTCAAAGTTCGCACTTTCGAAGGCTTCGTGCAGCGCCACCATTTGGCCGATTGCTATAAAAAATAATAGCGCACTTCGCCACTGTAAACTGAACACATTGATGTTTTTATTTTCATTTTCTCACTAAGTATGTAGGAGTAGAAAGGAACCGAAGTTCCCGTCTACTGTCTGACTGACTGACTGACTGACTGATAGATAAACTAGACAAATATTGTTCCTTCGAAACAATTGTGGGCTCGCTTCAAGCCAGAAAACAATGGCTATAAAATCACAAAATGTCAAGATCGCAGGCAGTGCTCACTTTGACGTTACTGACGTCAAAGATTGGTCCATTTTGTTCCAAAAAATTGTTATGCAAAAGTTGACCCGCTGGTGGCGCTATAACAGGCCAATGTGAGAAGGGTGGTATCTGTTCCTTGACCTATTGGGAATGTGCTTGCAAGATTTCACGCACATTGCAGGCTGTGTTCATGATTTGAGGTGTTTTTGGCTTTGGCCACTTTATCGCTGCTTGCAGCTATATTTATTATTATAATATTTTTGTGTGTGTGTGTGTGTGTGTGCACTTCATAGGCATATTAGATAAAGGTCCTTAGATAGTGTGTAGAATGTTTCATGCAAATTGCTAAAGAAATCCTAACAGGTTTAAGCGTTTCACAAACTGCTCAAAATGATATAGCGCCCCCGTTTGGCCAATTGGGGTAAGATTGGTTTTAGTGATATTTGGACTAACACTCTACATCTTTGCCAAATGCCATGAACATGTTACTTTGCATGTATGATTTAGAGGCAGAAGAATAATTTGCATAAAACTGCAATATTCATTGAATTTATTAAAAAAGCATGTTTCAATTTTAAAGAAATCCGATCTGACAGATCTTTAGAGATTGGTCCAAAGTTCACGTAAAAAAAGTTTTGTGCACGTGGAGCGAAAATTCCATTTTGAGCAGTTTTACAAACTGCTCAAAATGGCGGACAATTTAAGGGCGGAGCTTACTTAACAACGACACAGATGTCTTCCGCTTGAGTCAAAGCACGCGTGTAACAAGTTGCATGTCTTCAAACAAAACGAGTCATGACTTATGCCCGTTTGAAGTTTGAATTTTCAAACGCTTCGTATAGCGCCCCCCTTTGGCCGATTGGAATAAAATTGGTTTCGGTGATACTTTGACTAACCCTCCACATCTTTGCCAAATGCCATGAACGTGTAACTTTGCATGTATGATTTAGAGGCCGAAGAATAATTTCCATAAAACCGCAATATTGATTGAATTATTAAAAAATTATATTTCACTTTAAAAGAAATCCGCCGAGATAAATCTGACCGTATTGGTCCAAAGTTCATGTGAAAAAAGTTTTGTGCGCGTAACGAAAAAAACCCAGGAGGAGATAGATTTTTACTGTTTTTCATATTATTCCGAATTGTGGGAGACCTAAAGGTCAGAGGTCAAAAGTTAGAGGGTAAAAGTTGTTCGGCATGAGGAGACGCATACATGTATACAGGTTTCATGGCTGTTCCTAAAACACAGCATGAGCTATCCCTGTTCAAAGTTCGCACTTTCGAAGGCTTCCTACAGCGCCACCATTTGGCCGATTGCTGTATAAAATAATAGCACACTTCGCCACTGTAAGCTGAACACATTGATGTTTTTATTTTCATTTTCTCACTAAGTATGTAGGAGTAGAAAGGAACCGAAGTTCCCGTCTACAGTATGCATGATATGACTGATAGATAAATAATGACAACATCTAAAGTGTGCTCGCCTTTATAGGCGAGCCCACAACTAGAAAAATATTGTTCCTTCGAAACAATTGTGGGCTCGCTTCAAGCCAGAAAACAATGGCTATAAAAGCACAAAATGTCAAGATCGCAGGCAGTGCTCTCTTTGACGTTACTGACGTCAAAGATTGGTCCATTTTGTTCCAAAAATGTGTTGTGCAAAAGTTGACCCGCTGGTGGCGCTATAACAGGCCAATGTGAGAAGGTTGGTATCTGTTCCTTGACCTATTGGGAATGTGCTTGCAAGATTTCACGCACATCCCAGGCTGTGTTCATGATTTGAGGTGTTTTTGGCTTTGGCCACTTTATCGCTGCTTGCAGCTATATTTATTATTATTATTTTATATTTTTTTTGTGTGCACTTCATAGGCATGTTAGATAAAGGTCCTTAGATTGCGTGTAGAATGTTTCATGCAAATTGCAAAAAAAATCCTAGAATAAAAACGGGTTTAAGCGTTTTACAAACTGCTCAAAATTATATAGCGCCCCCCTTTGGCCATTTGGGGTAAGATTGGTTTCAGTGATATTTGAACTAACCCTCTACACTATTTTGTCATGAAAATGTGACTTTGCATGTATGTTTTAGAGGCAGAAGAATAATTTGCATAAAAATGCAATATTGTTTGAATTATTTAAAAAAGCATGTTTCAATGTTAAAGAAATCCGATCTGACAGATCTTTAGATATCGGTCCAAAGTTCACGTAAAAAAAGTTTTGTGCACGTGACGCGAAAATTCCAGAATAAAAGCGGGTTTACGCGTTTTACAAACTGCTCAAAATCGCGGAAAATTGAAGGGCGGAGCTTACTTAACAACGACACAGATGTCTTCCGCTTGAGTCAAAGCACGCGTGTAACAAGTTGCATGTCTTCAAACGAAACGAGTCATGACTTATGCCCGTTTGAAGTTTGAATTTTCAGACGCTTCGTATAGCGCCCCCCTTTGGCCGATTGGAATAAAATTGGTTTCAGTGATACTTTGACTAACCCTCCACATCTTTGCCAAATGCCATGAACGTGTAACTTTGCATGTATGATTTAGAGGCTGAAGAATAATTTGCATAAAACCGCAATATTGATTGAAGTATTAAAAAATTATATTTCACTTTAAAAGAAATCCGCCGAGACTAGTTTGACCGTATTGGTCCAAAGTTCATGTGAAAAAAGTTTTGTGCGCGTAACGCAAAAATCCCAGGAGGAGATAGATTTTTACTGTTTTCTATATAATTCAAAATTCTGGGGGATCTAAAGGTCAGAGGTCAAAAGTCAGAGCGTAAAAGTTGTTCGGCATGAGGAGACGCATACGTGTATACAGGTTTCATGACTGTACGTATAACAGAGCATGAGCTCTATCTGTTCAAAGTTCGCACTTTCGAAGGCTTCCTACAGCGCCACCATTTGGCCGATTGCTGTAAAAAATAATAGCACACTTCGCCACTGTAAGCTGAACACATTGATGTTTTTATTTTCATTTTCTGTCTAAGTATGTAGGAGTAGAAAGGAACCGAAGTTTTGAGGAGAACTTGATATGACGGTTAGATATTGTCACTAGAAAAATATTGTTCCTTCGAAACAATTGTGGGCTCGCTTCAAGCCAGATAACAATGGCTATAAAAGTACAAAATGTCAAGATCGCAGGCAGTGCTCTCTTTGACGTTACTGACGTCAAAGATTGGTCCATTTTGTTCCAAAAATGTGTTGTGCAAAAGTTGACCCGCTGGTGGCGCTATAACAGGCCAATGTAAGAAGGGTGGTATCTGCTCCTTGACCTATTGGGAATGTGCTTGCAAGATTTCACGCACATTGCAGGCTGTGTTCATGATTTGAGGTGTTTTTGGCTTTGGCCACTTTATCGCTGCTTGCAGCTATATTCATTATTATTATTTTTTTTGTGTGTGTGCACTTCATAGGCATATTAGATAAAGGTCCTTAGATTGTGTGTAGAATGTTTCATGCAAATTGCAAAAATAAATCCTAACGGGTTTAAGCGTTTCACAAACTGCTCAAAATGATATAGCGCCCCCCTTTGGCCAATTGGGGTAAGATTGGTTTTAGTGATATTTGGACTAACACTCTACATCTTTGCCAAATGCCATGAACATGTTACTTTGCATGTATGATTTAGAGGCAGAAGAATAATTTGCATAAAACTGCAATATTCATTGAATTTATTTTAAAAAGCATGTTTCAATTTTAAAGAAATCCGATCTGACAGATCTTTAGATATCGGTCCAAAGTTCACGTAAAAAAAGTTTTGTGCACGTGGAGTGAAAATTCCAGAATAAAAGCGGGTTTACGCGTTTTACAAACTGCTCAATATGGCGGAAAATCGGGGGGCGGAGCTTACTTAACAACGACACAGATGTCTTCCGCTCGAGTCAAAGCACGTGTGTAACAAGTTGCATGTCTTCAAACGAAACGAGTCATGACTTATGCCCGTTTGAAGTTTGAATTTTCAAACGCTTCGTATAGCGCCCCCCTTTGGCCGATTGGAATAAAATTGGTTTCAGTGATACTTTGACTAACCCTCCACATCTTTGCCAAATGCCATGAACGTGTAACTTTGCATGTATGATTTAGAGGCCGAAGAATAATTTGCATAAAACCGCAACATTGATTGAATTATTAATAAAATATATTTCACTTTAAAAGAAATCCGCCGAGACTAGTTTGACCGTATTGGTCCAAAGTTCATGTGAAAAAAGTTTCATGCGCGTATCGCAAAGATCCCAGGAGGAGATAGATTTTTACTGTTTTTCATATAATTCCGAATTGTGGGAGACCTAAAGGTCAGAGGTCAAAAGTTAGAGGGTAAAAGTTGTTCGGCATGAGGAGACGCATAAGTGTATACAGGTTTCATGGCTGTATGTATAACACAGCATGAGCTATACCTGTTCAAAGATCGCACTTTCGAAGGCTTCCTGCAGCGCCACCATTTGGCCGATTGCTGTAAAAAGTAATAGCACGCGTCGCCACAGTAAGCTGAACACATTGATGTTTTTATTTTCATTTTCTCACTAAGTATGTAGGAGTAGAAAGGAACCGAAAATCCCGTCTACTTACTAGATAAATAAATAAATAAATAATGACAATATCTAAAGTGTGCTCGCCAGGTACTGGCGAGCCCACAATAATGACAATATCTAAAGTGTGCTCGCCTTATAGGCGAGCCCACAATTAGGAAGGCTAAACAGTGAAAAGAACATTGAGAACAAGTATTTCCAGTTTAATTGCAGGAAAAGTACAGGGAAGCCTGAAGTTCCAAAATGGCACATTTGAGGTAAATTACATGAAAAAATGCAATGAGAATGTCAAGTTAACTAGCACATTTTACAGTTTCTTCCCAACTTTCAACCTCATTATCTTCAGACAGATCTCACCTGAGCCATGCGGCCCGTCTCTGTGGTCTCTGTCCCCTCCTCCTGGAGGTGTGAGACAGGAACCAGCCGGACGACGACTTCTGGTCTGGGGCTTAGCGCTTCCTGCGGATCTGACTCGTAATGAGGTCCAGGGGACAGCGTCTCTGGACGGCCGCATCCCGACACCGCTGGCCATCTGACCAATACATTTTTTAAAAAAAAGAAAAAAGAAACACTTACAAAATAATAATAATCCCAAAATAATCATATTTTTGATTACAAATCAATTTACCACCATTGATTCCCCATACGGAATCATTGGGGGTAAATTTACTATAAATTCTTTTGTCTTAGAAATGCGATAAATAAAAAAAACAAATATTATTGTACTCAAGTCTCTATGGCGTGAGTAATAGAATAGTAATAGAAAAAAAGTCATTTTGGAACTACTCCTTTAACTACGTTTAAAGGGATATATATTCCACTTTTGATGATCTATCACAGTTAAAATGGAGTTTGAAGTTACAACGGGTGTGTATGGGAAGGGGCCCAGGACATTCCTATTCTGAAAAAATGAATCTTAAATATCTAAATACTGAATGAAGCAAATTAAAATCTTTCCAGGGTCTTCCCAAAAGCCTGATTAGACGATAAAATGACAAATGTTTTTTTGAAAATATCCCTTCAAGTATATAAAATGGTAAATGTTGCATTTATATAGCGCCTTTATCCAAGGCGCTTTACAGAGATTGTGCATTACATTCACACACCGATGGCAGAAGAAACCATGCAAGGCACCAACCTGCTCACAGGGAGCAACTAGGGGTTCAGTGTTGCTCAAAGACTCTTTGAAATTAACTCAGGGGAAGCCGGATTCGAACTGGGAACCCTTCGTGTTCTAATTAGTGATGTGTCGTTCATGAGTGATTCGTTCATAAGTGATTCGTTCATAAGAATCAGATCATTACCAAGACTGGTGAACGATTCGTTCATATCCCTGAAATGGGTCGTTCACACCCCCGCCCCCTCCCCCTAATAGCCCCCGGGACACAGGACACGATGGCGGGCTGTACTCACAACGTAATAAAAACGCTCCAGTGATAGTGTTTTTCACAGGACGATCGCACTATGAACGGTGAACGAGAACAAATCTTTTGAACGGATCATTACCATGAACGAAATGATTTGTTCACTGAAATGAACGGGATTCTCTACCCCTGAGCCACTGCCGCCTATATCATAGAAATAACGATACGATACATGTACGATGCATGACGATGCACAAAAAACTGCCCACTTCTTTACTTCTGTAAATCTGTGATAAACCTGTGACACTCAGGGCCAAGAGGCTGTCGTCTGGGAGGCCAGGCATTAATCTAATAAAATTAATTAACATCAGGATGCACACTTCCGGTTCCCAGCTTAGTGCCCAAGTACACTGTAAAAAACATATTTCATTTGACATAGAGAGGGGGGTGCACCGTTCCTGGAGGTACTGCAATACCAGGTCGATGCGTGGAGTGGACGGAGCAAGCCCCTATTCCATCTCCCAGTTCCAAAAATCAATTTAATATATGGTCCCCGGGTAGGGGACGTATCAGATATTAAACTGATAAGAACAGATACTACACTTGATCTTAGCCAAAAGGCCGAGAAGCGATACCTACAATGGGTTTGGAGTAGAATAGTGATTCCCAGCAATAACAATGACCGTTGTGGATTGTTATGTACATTTTAAACACTAGAAACTACTATAGGTTAGCAATGCTCTGAATTGAGGCTTTCATGTGTCAATTAAGCTTATTTTTGACAAGAATACGTTTCTTTTAGTATTAGAATCCTGTACCCATCATGCATTGTGGTATTGGCATGCCTACGCAAGAGGCATGAAAAAGCCATTGTGCGAGTCAGGATTGGTGCTCTCGCTAGCGGCTCAGTCAACGCCCTCCCCCTCTGTCACAAGACACTGCCTCGAGGGCTGTGTAACCAGTGTTGTAAAGACGTCATTCTAGACTAGAGGCAGCGGGCAGGAAGGGTGAGGGGCTGTAAACTGATCCTTTTGATAGTGAGCACCAATCCTGACTCACACAGTGGCGTTCCCCCTGTTACCCAGCATGCAACTGTGCTCCCACAAAGATATTTTACCAACATTTCTATTCTTAACTACTGTTTTAACTTATAATAAACATTGTATTGTAGATGCCCGATGTAGATGTAACTCAGTCAAAATCTCTTCCAAATATATAAAATGTACTTAATAGAAACCATGACCTTCAAGATCATCAACTTTGAGACCTATAAGTATCTGGTCACGCGGGGGTACTTTTGTGTTAGCTTCGGCTGCACATATACTAAAATTGGAACGATACAGAGAAGATTAGCATGGCCCCTGCGCAAGGATGACACGCAAATTCGTGAAGCGTTCCTCATTTTGCCCTCCCCCTCTGTCTCAAGACACTGCCTGTCCTGCCATGTGGCAGGGGGAGGGTTGTAACCAGTGGTGGAAAGTAACCAAGTAAGGTTTCTACATATTGCACTTTATAAAACGTTGTAATAGTGCTATTATGTTTTGTTCATTACTTGTTTGCCTACCATATTGAAACACATTGTAACAGTTGTTCTGTGCCAAATGAGCATGGTCTGCTCACTGAAAGTACATAATACTCATGTTGTAACATTATAGAGAAGTTGAGTACAGCACATGGTGGCAATGATGACTTACCAATTCTATAGTTTGTAAATACTTCCCCCTGGTTCACTACCATGTTATTTCTCCTTTGTGTCAAAGCTGACCTAGTAGTGATTTTACTTAATTTATTCAAAAAGACAGCTGGGGTAATTAAAAAGCTATTACACATTAATTACACAAATAAGTTAGCATAGCCACAAAAGCAGCATTGCAAGCACCTGCTATTAAGATACCCCTTAGGGCCCGTTCACAATGAGCCGAACCCGGGGCCGAGGATCCCCGACAAGATTTCGGGAGGACCCCCCGGGAAAATCGTTTGGTCGGCCCCGGAATCAGTCTTGGGCTTGAACAGTACCCCGACACGATCGGATTATGTTAATTAGCTTTTTTATGACCTCGGGACTCGTCGGGAGCACTCACGATAATATCAAAAAAGCTTGATATTGTCGGGTCATCGGGTAGGAATCCTTTACAGTTATTGTCGTCTGAATGAGCTCACGGGATTGCTTCAGATTATATGAAGCCAGCTCCTCCCTTTTTAGGCTGCGCAGAGTGTAGGCTATTCGGTCACCGCACAATAGAACAGCCTACACTTTTATTATTATTATTAGCCTACTTACTTTTTACTTTAGCCTACTCTCTCCCTAAAATGTTGTAATCACTTGTTCAAAAACGTTATAGCCTATAGCGTTCTTTTTTCTTCTTCTGCGCAGTCATTTGGCGACAAGGCAGTGCATTCTATCGCCTCACGAAAGCCTTTCCCCATATAGGCTATATATAATATATTTTTTATATTTATAAAAGATAATATTAATCACCATTTGAAACGCCTGTTTCAAATAAGCGCACGGTTCAAGCGCCTGGGCCGTTATTTCTTATTTGCAATTAATATTATCCTTATTATGTTTTATATAAGAGCCCGGGCTATTATTTGTTTGGTTGTTTGGTATTATTTGCTATTTATTCAACTTAACTGGTCATTTATGTTGCATGGCAGTGGTGCGCTGAAAACAGCAAATCTACAAGCTCACAGCAGTGCTGTGACAGCACGTTGCAAGTGCAACGCACCGCACTCACTGTGCGTCGCTAGGGTCATATGTTGCATGCGCTGAAAACAGCAAATCTACAAGCTCACAGCCCTGTGGACAGACACTTCTAAAAATGTATATGCTGCCCAGCCCAGCCCAGTCAGACGTGCGTCGGGGAACAGATTGCCAAAGGACTCCAAAAAAAAGAGAGAGGAGTCTGCTGCTCTCTGCCACTGCTGGATCAGAATAACTCATTACCTGTTGCTGCCTCTTTTTATCCAGTCCGCATTTTGAAGAAGTAATCCATTATTTTGAGGTGCAAGGGGAATGTAGAAGGCTCAATACTATAATGGTTTAATGTCAGGAATGGATAGTGGAGTGGTCATGTCAGCGAGTCAGAACACCGCAGCTGCAGGACTTCTGCGCTAATTGGGTCGTTGGCTCGTTGACTACAGACCTAGATGTGTGTGTGTGTGTGTGTGTGTGTGTGTGTGTGTGTGTGTGTGTGTGTGTGTGTGTGTCTGTGTGTCTGTGTGTGTGTGTGTGTGTGGAAAGGGAGAGGACGCGTCGTTCATGTTCAAGTTCAAACTCTCACGCAACATGTCGCTTTGATGTCATGCAGGATGTAATGCGCAATTTCCTATTGATCAGATACACACCTGAAAGTATTCACGCTGATTAACAGTTAATTTGAGCAGTGATGGTAAAAGTAGGCCTAATCAGTGAGAATGCTTTCAGGTGAGCCTTTCTCCGTGCTCAAAGGCCAAGTAAAAAAAAAAAAGAGAGAGAGATTAATAAACTTGAACTCTGTCGGTCCACCGCCTCATCCAAGCCTTCAACCAACTGTCCAAAAAGGAAAATGGACATGTATGGTTCATTTAGTTCCATTACACTGTCAGGGTATTGCATAGCCTATCACCTAAAACCGGATTAATTCTTCAAAATGTGGACTACATCACATCACAGATGCAGCACTCAAGGTAATTAAATGTCAGACCAAACCTCACCGTTGTGACTCCGACCAAGCCAAATATATTAGCCTATCTTATATAAATATAATAACGATATTATATATCCCCACGTGTGGGGAAAGGCTTTTTTGAGAGGTGATAGAATAGGGTGGTAGAATAGGGTGGTTGGGCCCATTAAATATAAAAAAAAAACTCTTTAAGAGGCTGCGCAAACAAAGAAAAGGAAAAAAAAGCAAAGGGGCAAATACACGTTATAGCCTACACAGTAGGTCTATATGTAGGCTGGTAACGTGTCCGTTGGCTTCACGCTGGTCGCAACGACTTCACTTTTAGCGTTTCTTGGTTATAGACCTATTCATTCTTTATTTTTTATTCTATTGGTCGGCAATGTGCGAGCCCATGGCACCATCCGCGACCCCACGTTGGGTCGGGACACATAGTTTGAGAACCGCTGCCACTTTCTCAATCCGTGGAGGCTGGAGCCTTGTTTCTTTATTCAATCAACTGCCAGAAAAAATAAAAGTGAGTGAAGAAAGAGAGAGAGAGAAAAACACTCTTGATTTTATCCCTCTTGAGGGGGCGGAATTTTCATCTAGTCGCGTCTCTCATGGCACCACCCCCCCCGAGATCGTGGGTGGCTAGAATCGCGAGACGTCGGTCTCATTTGTAATGGTCTGAGATATTTCACTTGGCACAGCGGGATATACCGGGCCCGATCGCAAGACAGAGGATCGCTGTCGTTTGAAATGAACACCGATAAACCCCCGGGCACGACATCTGATCCTACCCAACATCGCGTTTAGTGTGTGAGGCTCTTTAGAAAACAAAAACCTCTACCAAGAAGAAAACAGCTTCAGCTGCAGAGAAGATAAGCATGATATGCACAGAACTTTGTTGTGGAATTCTGAAATCTGAACTAACTGGGCTATGACACTCAAAGAACACTAGAGGGAGCCAGAGTGAACAGAAAGCACGGGTGTGTCGCAGTATTGCCAAGTGTAACAAAGTCACAAAGTATGTTGTCCAGACTGCTCAGGTCCACATTGATGGGACGGATGAGGATTCTGAGTGGCCTGAGGAGAAGGAAGCTGCAGCCATACTGGCAGTTCTGAGGATCGTGGTGGCAGAGCAAGAGCAGCAACAACAGAAGTTGGAGCAGATGGATTGCAAGGAAGCAGGCTATGGAGCAGATCAGGCAAGAACTTGGGCGATTGGAGGCTTGCTCCACAAGCTCTACTGCCAGAAGTGAGCGTAGCTGCTAAGGCATCGATGGCTCTGGCGCTTTCAAGATGAACAAACCTGCTGAAGAGGAGACGGTAAAGAAGTATGTTGCTAAAAAAGCCGTTAAAGCAAAGAAGCCTGCTGCACACAAGCAACCTGCAGCAACTAAGAAGCCCAAGTAGGGCTGCACGGTTAATCGTTTTCAAACCGAAATCACGATTTGAAAAAGGCCGCGGTTTTGGCGATTTTCATTAATTTATTTAGAAAGTAGACTTCCCAAGCAATATGGAGACGTTTTAATTTTAGAAATCGCTTCATAATTAACTACCAAACTGTGGTGTCTTTATTTGCTTATAGCCGTGCATCCCCGTGCCGCACCGCGGACTAGCCGACAGAATTGTTGCACCATTCTCAAGAGAGGAGCTAAGGCATCACACTGTCTGTCTAACAGCACGTAAAAGTTTATTTCCGTTCCAAAGAGGTACTCCAAAGCTACAGGTAGTGAATGTTCTTGTAATCATTATAAATATAACATCCTTCAATCCTTGTGCATAGATTAAAAGCTCCCGTTTGTTGTAAGCCGAAAGCGAAAGTGAATACAGACGTGGCTCCCCTCCTCTATCCCCAGCACCAGGGTTGTCAACATTGGACAGTCAGAATTCAGGAGATTCTTTGGGGTAGTTGAGGGGGGCGTGTAACTCCACAAACGGGGGTCTGGAGGTCCTCCCCCCGAAACTTAGATGTATTCAGGAGCAAGGCAGGAGATGGGGTCAAAATTCAGGAGACTCCTGACGAATTCAGGAGTGTTGGCAAGCCTGCCCCAGCCACATGTGAAACTCTTGGGTGCGTGTCTTATGGTGCATTTTTTGCCTTGATGAAAGAAAGGCAGCGACATATGGTACTCCTTGACAATGAGAGGCATTATTACTGAGATTTTTCTGAATATAAAACGTTTTATATTGCTAAAGCAAAATAAAAGGGATCTTTTGGAAATGTAACTGAACTGAATCAAACCATTTGCATGATTGCCAATTAGCCTAGTTAGAAACAATCAATTTATTTTTAAATGTATTACACAATAAATATTCAACAGAAGCTAGACTTAAGGTAGTGAAGTGATTTTCTTTGGTTAAAATAATTTATTACCGGTATATCAACCTTTTTTTGTTTTTTTACCTACCTTAACACATCTGCCGCCGTTGACAGTCCTCACCGTCATTGAAAGGGTTAATACCATGGCGCCGTTGACGGTGAGGACTGTGAATCTTACTGTATATACAGTAAAGATATTATTACTTACTTAATGTCGCTCCGGTCCCGCTCGCATCGGTAATGTCGGCGATTTGTTTACAACGCACGTTGGGCGTGCACGCGAAGTGAAGCTCCTCAATGTTAAGTCAATGGAGAGGCCCATAAAGAAACTTCATTTAAACAAAATAGCCATTTTGAGACATTTTGCAGCAGATCTAAATGTAAACAAGGCACAAGGCAGGGCGCAGCCATCTTCCCTCTTCTTGTCCCACACTGTCATGTGACTAGATGACGTAATCGTTGCCGTCAAGTGATAATCCAAAAAAACAAAAACAACCCCCTTCCAGCCCTTCAAAATAATAGCGGCGGCCTATGGAGGAAACCACGTGGCACCGAGGCACCAAGCAACCTTCAGATTAAGAGGCACTAATTGTGTTAAAATAGATATATAATATCACGAATAAAATCGCAATCGCAATATTAGTCTGAAAAATCTTAATTAGATATTTTCCCAAAATCGTGCAGCCCTAAGCCCAAGAAGTTTGCAGCAAAGAAGCCTGCAGCCACAAAGACCTCGCAGAAGAGAGCCAAGAAAGTAACAGCTAAATGCTGCAAGTCTGCCAGAAGCTCCAAGAAGGATCAAGAGGGAAGAAGGAAAGGACCAACTTTAAGGAGAACAGGAAAAAAGGGCTCTTAAAAGATGCTAATGTGGGAGGCAAAACCAGTCAACCACCTAACTACTACTACTACTACTAAAGCCATTGCTGTGAACTGTTGCTCATCTGTGTTTTGAAGTCAATGGTCTCAAACTAAGTAAAGTTTAAAAGGTTGTGAAGCCACAATATTGGCATTTTGAATTGTTTATTTGTTTGAATTGTACATTGAAAGAGTTACTGCTTGAAGCTTGTGGGGTTCAATGACATGTTGAAATGTAAATTATTAAGATGAAGGTTCTCACTTCTCAACAATAGTGTCAAGAGTTAAAGGTCATTTGAAATCCCAGAAGTGATTTGGCCAAATAGCTGCCGCCATTGGCATCTATTTAGTAATGTATTTGTTATTTTCTAATTTGTTAATATTTCTTAATTAATGTACAGAAGTTTTCTTCCTACGTCTATTCCGGCTGTCTTGCCATTATATGGTGTGCCGGTGAATGGCTCTCTAGCAGAAGCTCAGTGTGTTGCACACGTCCGTGCGGACGGACGGACGGACGGACGGACGGACGGACGGACGGACGGACGTACGTACGTACGTACGTACGTACGTGTGTTCAGCAGCGTGGTGCTGGCAAAGTTTGTTAATGTACTCTTTGGGCATCTCTTCATTCCCTTCATTGTCATGGATGCAGCCAGCCAGTGAGGCAAATTGTTTGTATTTGTCCTTTGTATTATCACTAGAATATCGCCCGCCTTTGGCGGGCGAATCCTAGTGTTCGCACGCTTCGCGTGCTCACATGCACAACTGCTCCAAGCCATGTTGCCCACAAAAAGCACTGTTTCTTCATGTATTTTGAGTGTGTGTGTGTGTGTGAGTGAGTGAGTGAGTGAGTGAGTGAGTGAGTGAGTGAGTGAGTGAGTGAGTGAGTGAGTGAGTGAGTGAGTGAGTGAGTGAGTGAGTGAGTGAGTGAGTGAGTGTGTGTGTGTGTGTGTGTGTGTGTGTGTGTGTGTGTGTGTCATTAATTAACATTATTTATTATTATTATTAGTAATACTAATATTATTATTTCACTTAGCTAAAAGTAAGCCTACTGAAATTGATGTGATGACTGAAGCAAAAGAGTTATGTTTAATAATAAGCACTAAATACTTAAATGTGACTATCTCTTCAATACATGGAGTGTATGTGTACTGTAGACTGTATGTGCATGGGACTGGAGTTTATCCAGACAAAATAGTAACATTCCCACTGTATCAGTTGGGGGGGTGTGAGAGAGAGAGAGAGAGAGAGAGAGAGAGAGAGAGAGAGAGAGAGAGAACACTATGACTTACACCTTTCAACAAAGAAAACACTCAAATACATGATACTGCAATAGCGATTTGCATATAAAAAAGGACATTAATGATAATTGGCGCGGTTGAGGTGAAACAGTTAGGCTAAGTAGAAAGTGTGATCCAAGTGTGAGCTAAACCCTGTCTCTCTCTCTCTCTTTCTGTCTCTCTGCTGTCTCTCTCACTCTTTCTCTCTCTCTGCTGTCTCTCTGTCTCTCTATGTGCATTGCCCCCCCCCCCCCCCCAAGTGTGCGCGCTTCTCCCTCTCCCTCTCTCTCTCTCTCTGGGGGAGTGTTGGAATGTTGCTGCAGGCTTCACACATGTCCGTTGACTGTGGACTGCCCTGTGTCCTGTGCCCTGTGCCAAAGTGGGCTGCGGCTTTAAGCCAATTGTAAATATAAGATTTCCTTATGTTTGAGTTACCCATGTTATGCTTTATGTTCGATTATTTATTCTTGTCTTGTATTTATGCTTTATTTTCAGTTTTACGTTGGTTTTGGAGGCATGCAAGTGTGCTCTAATAAACAACCAGTCAAAGAACAACCTGACTCGTTTTTGTACCAATGAAGGCAGTGAAACATACAGTATGCCCATAGTTTGCTTGTACAGTACATACAGTATATTCATACATGCATATATTTAAATTAAGCTGGTAAACACTAGGTAAAAGATGCAGCACTGAGTGGAGCTCATATCTACAACAGGAGGCATGTCTGGGGCTATAACTATCATAACTGTTTAGTTAACAATTAATTCTTGTCATAGTCAGGGAGCCACAGGCCCAAAAGCTCAAAGAATCAAAGAAAAGGATTGAACCTGTGATGTCATGATGTACTTTTTATTTTTGGTATACGGGGGCGGTAATTACCACAATACCGTCGGTAATGGGAGGTCAAATATCTCTGTAGCTAAAGTAGCTAGTTTTGGGCTTTTATGGGGGAGAGATGGGGAGTGATGCGCGACAAAGGTCATCCGGATCGGGAATCAAACCGGCGACGCCGCCAGGCATCCATGACTATATGTGGCAATGCCTAAGTGGTATGTGCCTGGAGGCCAGCGGGCACCCCTCTGTAGCTAAATTTCGATGGGTTAGGGTTAGGGTTAGGCTGCCCTATAGCAGAAAGCTCACAACATGTCGCAGCGCAGCGCGTAGAGGTTGGCTATTTTCAGTGTGTGATAAGTTAATACTGGAGATGTAGCAGATTTCTACAAAGAGAGGGCAATTCTTCCAACATAAAATGCTGCATTCAAGTTCAGGAGAGTTTGGACAAGGCAATTCTCTTGAATTCTGCCTTCAGGTATGGCATGGAAAGAGGGCATTTGCATTTCTTTCACCATAGAAAAAACTGTATTCATGGTCTGGTGAGGGCACTTTTTACAGAAGGTTAAAAAAGCAGGGGCTCAAGCCCCCTTTGATCTCTATATAGGGTGCACGTGCCTTGTGTGTGTGTGTGTGTGTGTGTGTGTGTGTGACCTGCTGCAGACTTTGTCTTCTCTACTTCTAGTTGCAGTCCTCATACCTTCAGAGATGTCTGAAGGTCAAACACCATCTGCTGCATCTCTTCATAGCACCCTGGACACACACACACACACACACACACACACACACACACACACACACACACACACACACACACACACACACACACACACACACACACACACACACACACACACACACACACACACACACACACACACACACACACACACACACACACACACACACACACACACACACACACGTTGCAGTAGAAAGAATTGATGATGTCCATGGTGTATGTAAAATAAATAACTTTTAACTATCCGTAGTAGTATTAGTAACGTACTAGTTGTACTGCCATCACTGTGTATCAATGGTCTGAGCGTGAAAATGTCCAACTTGATTAAACCGGAAGAACGGATCTAGGGACCACCAGCAGCAGAAATAACGCTACGTGTTCCTCTACCTCCGCCCCGGCTTGGCAAAACCGGAAAGCCCTGTTGTCTGGTCCGGAAATAACAAAAACTGTTTTGCACCAAACCCCTCACATGCTACTTAAAGCAGATGTTTTCTTTTTTAAATATTTTTCTTTTCCTGTATAGTGAAGTCCATGGGACAGTGAATATAAAAATGGCCATAACTTTTTTTTTTGCCTCGGTTCCTCTCCCCTCCCCTGCTCTAGAAATAGTTCGCGAATGTAAATTTATATGTAATTAATGTTTATTAGCAACTGTGCATGTTAAAGTGTTGAAGATTGTGAAACTTGAACAATGGCATAGCCTATAGATATAACTGCGCTGTGATGAAAACAGGTAAGTAAGTAAGTAAGTTTAATAGCGTCTTGCCATTGTCATGTGGGTAGAGAGATTTTTCTACACGGGACCATGTGGAGGCATAGAGGTTTCAAAACGAATGTAGAAATCCACACCACAGGGATTTTCCTCATGTGGATCGTGGACGCACTAACCACGGCGTCCGACCCAGAATTTTCGTGCATGCTTTTGTATTGTTCTTATTAAACTTTTAATCTGTTATTTAATTATCTTTTCCATAAAGGAAAGGATTCCAAACAAGCCTGCCAGCTTCCTTTACTTGCACATTATGTTGTTTCTTTGATATTTATTGTTCTATTTTATTTAACAATGTGCTAATAAACTAAACTAAACTCTTTCCATCATCCAGAAATAATTGTGTTTTAATACAAAATGTGATTGATTGACCTTTTTATTGACAGAAATGCATACATATTGGTCTGTTATATTTCACAATCTATTTTGTCTTCTTAATATGCAACTTAAATCTGCTGTAGTTTTTACCTGAACAAAAAACAACAAAACCATGCAGGGAGAACATGCTGCTACTACTACCATTAGGCCAAACAAGCAGTGCCAAAACTGCCACTGCCACCAGCTTGCAGGCAGAGGCCTTAGGTCTCCCTTTGGTCCGACCACCTAAACCTAACCTTAACCTCAGTAAAACTATGCCTAAACCTAACCCTAACCTCAGTCGACCCAGCGGGAGTTCGACCTATGGGCATTAGGCCTGTATTAGTCTTATCAGACTGACAAAGTCCAATGTAAAATTATCCACAAAATCACATTGGAATGATTACTACAACAGTTATGAAATTAGTGTACTTAATTGTTTGCAATCCACTGTGTAGAGTAGCCTAGTGTGTGTATGCATGATGTTGGAAAGGGGGTTGTATGCATGTATAATGTCTGAATTTGAAATCAAAATAGACATGCAGTGTGTGAATGTCTATTTATCCTAATGTTTTCTTAGTTGTTTCAACAGGGAGATGAGCGAACTGTTTCCTACAGACAGTGTTGACTTAAGCCCGGATCAGAGTCTACGGTGGATAGCCTTCCACCGCGGACCCGACTATGATCCGGGCAGCCGGGCTTTACTGGATTTAGACGAGACTGGTTGTGACATTGACGCCGGCTTGCACTCGAGACACATTGCAGCAAAAATAACTCAGCATATTGGAACAGAAATGTAGAAAGAAATCTGCACATCCAAACCACAAAATAGCCAATTTAACATCAGGATCAGGGTATCTGCACATTTCCCAAGTACAAATTCAATACTTTTTAAGGCTTTTTAATACCTCTAAAAAGACAAATTCAATACCATTACCGCGGCAAAATAATCGTCAAATGTAAGGCCACATTCATAAATCAGAGACAAAGCAGTGTTTGTCAGTGGCAAAGCAGTGTGTCAGTAAAACGCTACCATATACAGTAGTAATACTCAAATGCACATGCAAACCTGGACAACCAATATTCTTATTCCGGACCGGTCTCTTAAAAAATTATGTGGGCAAATATCGACCTTCACTGTAACTTTGACCTTTCAAATTCAAAAGAAAATCATCTCTCCCAATTCATTTTAGTACAATCCCAGTACTCACAGCAATACTGCACAGGACCTGTCCAATTTGACCCAAACTGGCCTGTAGTCCAAAATGGGTTTGACACCCCAATGTCACTCAGTATCACTTAAAACAATCTTAACAATTAACAATCTATACACTGTACATCATTTCTGCCAGAGAGAGGGGGGAAGAGAAGAGAGCAAGGGGTTGGAGCAGCGAGGATAGAGAGAGGGGGAGAGGCCTGTCACAATTATTACATGGACATGATTTCCTTCATGACATGTGTTGTAGCTCAACTGCCTTATCAATTTCACCATCTATGGCTAAGATCTCCTCTCTCTTGTCCTTTGCCCGTCTCCTCGTTGAGTTAGACTTTTTTATCAGTGTTGCCATTTTGGTCCCTGCACTGTTCTCTGCCTGTTCTCAGGGGTTAAAGCAAAACAAAAACAAAAAAGTTTTGACACCAGGACCTGAATGGCATCCTGTGTCAACCTTTTCATCCAGCCAAGCCCACCTCCATTTGTTTTTGACCGCGCTGAGCACGTCCGAGCCTTCCTTCACAACTATAAACTTTATTGTTGCTGACTGAACCGATCCCACACGTGGGTAATGTTATGAGAGAAACACAGTAGTGGAGAAACCTCCGCCTACTAGTACTGCCATGAACACCAATCATGATATGTTGCGTCGGTCCCAAACAAACATTGCCCTGAAGTATTGCATTAGCATCTATATGGATAACTTTTGTGAGTGACAAATAAATCCCATTGAATCTCTGATTTGCGAACATAAGTGTTCCGTTGCTTATTTTGATACAAGACAACGTAAGCAAACGTTTATTGACAATTACTGCATAGTTGCCTACCTGCTGTTTGCATGATGTAAAACTCCAGTGACTTCCATTATTCCTGTGATTTCATCTTTTGGACACTGCCATCCATACGGAGCGAATTCCATAACTTCACCGTTAAAATCCGTAGTACTTTGAGTCATGAAGTGACACGTTATGAGCTTGCAGACCTGCACAACGACAGACACCCGGGCTATAGTATAGATAAGCTAGGCTAACGCTTGGTGTGAATGGTGTCAGGTTACAGCTGCTGCTCGTGCAGCGGCAGCTAGCGTCCAGCCTGTTGCACACACTCTACGTCGGACGGCTCAGAACCAGGAAAAATAATAATACGGAGTGAAACGCATCAAGTCTGTTTGCGACACGTTTATTCATTCTGCCCCAGATAAAATTCAATACCCCCACTCACAGTATTCCATACTTTTTAAGACATTTTAAGGCCTTGAATTTGCAAAACTAAATTCAATACTTTTCAATGCTTTTCAAGATCCGCGGGTACCCTGATCAGGATGCATAATTTGGTGCCCTTTAGTGCAGCTTGCCTTTAGTTGCCTATAATGATTCTGATCAGCAAAACATGTTTCATTAAACACTAGCCCTTACCCGTTCAAAGATATGAGCTCCGAAATGATGTGCAGTGTGTGGATTATGGGATGTGCACTGTGCACACAGTATATGAGGGATGGAAAGTAACTAACTGGTGCTTGCATGCTAATATGTAGGAGCATCAATGTAAGAAATACCCGTTCCATTTAACGGCTACAGAGATACTGTGTACCGATCTGCATGATTTTGGACAACATCTGTAACAGGGCCAGAACAAACCCCCCCCCCCCCCCCCCCCCCGCCCGCCCGCCCGCCTGCCCGCCTGCACACACACACACACTCCCCCCCCCCCCCCCCCGTGTGTGTGTGTGTGTGTGTGTGTGTATGTGTGTGTGTGTGGGTTTGTGTGTGATTGTGCATGGCCTGAACAACAGCGCCCCTCCCTTAACATGTGTGGTCACAAAAGGTACTGTAGGCTAAATAGATATAGATACACCATAAAAATGCAATTATACAGCATACGATTTGTGAAAGTGACAAACGGGCTTCACAGTTATGTCAGGTGTGTTCATATGCTGATGGTGATGCGATTTCAGATCAATTGCTCCAGCCACTGAGGAGAAACGCGGTTTCAGACAGACACTCAGACAGACAGACAGACATTCGGAAAATGATATGTTAGATAGAGAGGGGGGTGCACCGTTCCTGGAGGTACTGCAATACCAGGTCGATGCGTGGAGTGGACGGAGCAAGCCCCTATTCCATCTCCCAGTTCCAAAAATCTATTTAATATATGGTCCCCGGGTAGGGGACGTATCAGATATTAAACTGATAAGAACAGATACTACACTTGATCTTAGCCAAAAGGCCGAGAAGCGATACCTACAGTGGGTTTGGACTAGGGTAGTGATTCCCATCAATAACAATGACTGTTGTGGAAAGTTGTGTATATTTCAAACGGTATTCAAAGGTTAGCAACGCTCTGAAATGAGGCTTTCATGTGTCAATTAAGTTTCGTGGAGTCGAATATTTTTATTATTTAAAAGAAAAGAAAAACTAGTTTTGCCTGAGTTGTACTTTGTCGTACGACAGCACACCGAAAACAGACCTACAAGCTCTCTAAGCGTAGCGTCCACGAGCCGTTGTGAGCTTGTAGCTCTGCTATGTTTGGCGACAACGGCCGCATGAACACTAGGCACCTGCTAGGCACTTCCTGGTCACGTGGTTCACCACACCAGGCAGAAACCAATAACAACTTGAGTTTAGATCCGGACGATGATCAAAGTGCTTTTTAAAGCAATGGCAGAAAGTTGCATTTTGCACCAAACAGAATACCAGGAACATTAATAGCTCTTAGATGGATATCATACGGAGAGAGAAACTCTTTAGCTTGTTTGTTGAGGACATTTCAATAACAGTCTCTCGCCGCTAGGCGGTAGCATATGGTAACACAACAAACTCAAAAGGATTCATTCAGCATGTGTTATCAGAGCAGTGTTTCTCAAACTTTCACATTTCAAGGTCTCCCCTTAACTCTGACAGTGTACACATGGAACCAAATGGACCCATGACGAGGGCGATTAGGGTTCATTTGGTTGCAGTATTTGTTGAGTGCAGAATTTGCAAAGCCTAAAGGGCAAACTGAAATGTAATTTCTATGTTCCAACTTGTTTGTTTCATGGACACACACACACACACACACACACACACACACACACACACACACACACACACACACACACACACACACCAGGGCAGTTCAAGCTACATAACATCACAGGAGAGCATGTTCAAACAGACGATGCATATCGTCACTGAAACTTCGTATCAAATGTGTACGTTTTTCCGCAAAGTAAAGCCCTGCTTTGTGCACTACTGCACAAAAGTAGTGAAAACAGCCGACCTATGCGAGCGTTTGTGTGCTTGTAGATCGGCTGTTTTCACAAGTTTAAATCACAAAACGAACGGATTTGGACATAGGCCTACACTAGCCGCAAATTGCAACACTAGATTTTTTTTATAATCGGTTGAATCTAGGGCAGCCAATGCATCAAAACGGTTTTTTGCTATCTGATTGTGTTAAACGACGTCAAACTCACCAATATTGTGGCTCTATGGAAAGCTTGGAATTTACTCTTGCTATCTGCAAAGTGTTTGTTTCTGAAAAATCCACCGTATAATTGTTATGATTTATTTTCTGTCAAGAAACCCGAGCAGACATGGTTTATTTTCTAAGTGTTGAACTTCGGAAGCGCTCGTCTTCGATAACGCCATGTCCCGCTGCCTCTTGCATAATGTGACATTTAGAACCAGGTGGTCACAGGACAGTTGAGGGATTTTCCACGAGCGCTTCCAAACTCCAGGACTTCGAAAAAATTATCACCTGAACCAAATTTATTGGATAGAAAGTAGCTCTTAAGTCTAACATGTCTACTTTGGATTTTTCTGAAACAAACACTTTGCAGATAGAAAGAGTAAATTCCAAGCTTTCCATAGAGCCGCAATATTGGTGAGTTTGACGTCGTTTAACACAATCAGATAGCAAAAAAAAACGTTTTGATGCATTGGCTGCCTATGGGAGGTATTGCAACCCTAGATTCAACCGATTATTAAAAAAAATCTAGTGTTGCAATTTGCGGCTAGGCCTACACGGTTTCCATCCAACAACAACGATATAATTCCATTAACTTGTTGTTCGTCCATGATTCATAACCGCTCAACAATTAATTAGGCCTGGCTTTTTTTCATCATGGCCCCTGGCTGGGCCCAATTTACCCAGACTACATGCAGCTGCGTTTGAGCTCCAGAAAGTAACCTCTTAAGTTTCTCACTACATCAACCAAACAAGGCAAAGGTGAAGTGAACACACCTTTACTGCTTTTCATCGGCTTTCGACGTGATTACTTACTACTAAACATTCACTGACACTCAAACTAGCCTTACGCCATAATTAGCTCATTACACGAAGTCTGCTGAATCAGAAGTCCCAACCAAAAAAAGTTTTCTTCTTTTGGTTTTTGTCCCCACGACGGGGAACGTCGGTCAAACCCAGTCAATGCCAACTCGTACCACCAGTCTGTTACGAAGCCTAGGTTCAATAGTGTATACAGTTTGAAGGATGATAAAGATAAACCTTTTTACCAGTAAAGACGACAAACTGCAGCACCGTCAGTCAGTCACTCCTCCAGCAGCATCTCCATCATAGACTGACTCCATCCGTGCACATCGCTGTGTGGGCGTGTGTGTGCGTGTGTTTGTTTTGGAGGTACAGCTGTGAGCACGCCCCCCACGAAAAGAGACACATGTAATCCGAGATGCCCCTAGGCTACTTGTAGAATCCTCCTATCGAAATGGTGGAAAGCAGTGGTGGAAAGCAGTGTTTCTCAAACTTTAAAATGTCATGGTCTCCCCTTAACTCTGACATTGTACAAATGGAACCAAATTAACCCTTACGGGTCTATTTGGTTCCATTTGTAGGCTACAGAGTTACAGACTTGTTGTATATGGGTCAATTTAGACCCCCTTAAAGGAACCCACAGAATGTTTCATAGGCCCGCCTAATCATTTATATCTGCAAGTGTAAAGTTTTCAAAAAAATGTAGTAAAAGTATTGGAAAGTAGATTCAAGATGTTTATTGTCACAACCCTATATATACTATCTCCTTTTAGTAGACCTTGTACCAGTGAACTGTACCGTCATGAATCTGTACATTTTCCTATGCAAACTTCTAATAAAGCCTTCAATCAATCAATCAATACTCTATGGTCACAACATGCACTGTGAAAAACCAATTAGGTTGGAAACTTGAAATGGAACATTCTACTTTTACTTTTGGTACTTTTTAATAGGCCTACCAATACTTGTGTACTTTTACTCAATCTACTTGTAAGTTGTAACAGAGTATTTCTACGTTGCGGTATTCTATTGATACTTTTACTTAGGCCTTTAAAGTAAAACCTGCGTACTTTTTCCCTGATGAGCGAGCGTGGTGTAGGAATCGATCGACGTGTTTGATGTTTGATTGCTCTGGCCAGACTGCCGACAGACAAATCTTCAAACGATTGATTTGGTCTTTCATTCAGAAAGCAAGCTGAACCAACATGGCGTCGACAGCACCTCCACCAACAAACCCCTCACAGTTACTCCCTCTGGGTTCGTATAATACACACATTTATTTAATATTATTTACAGTATGTTTTAGGTAACGCGTGAATATAATCGACATTGAACTGTGGTTGTGTTTGGAGGATATCAGGACGTTAAATTGTAGAGATGTAGTAGCAGCCTTCCCTCTCTGTCAAGCTACCATGATGCACAACATTAACGTTACATTTACTTTAACATACAGTGGTGGGAAAAGTTCAAATATGTTTTACATATATTATTTTATAAATATGTTATAATATGAAATAATAAAACATTTAAAAAAATTAAAAGTATCAATACTACAACATAGGAATACAAGTAAAGTAAAATAAAAAGTCCGGAATTCAGTAGTACAAAAGTACTGGTATCAAAATGTACTTAAATACAGTACCTTAAGTAGAAAGTACTCATTATGCAGAGGTTTTCCAATCATGTATAATAAATCTTTTGAAAATTTGCCCCTGAGATGTAGTGGAGTAGAAGTAAAAGTATTGGAAATTGGAAATACTCTGTTTTATATACCGTACTTACTTTACAGCCCCAGGGGTCCTTGAGGGAGTTCCGAGGGGTCCCCAGATAAATAATGGATAATTAGGAACCAAAATGGACCCTTGTGTGGCTGTAGATGCAAATAGCAACGCTAGATTTTCTTTAATATTTTGAATGTTTGGTTGCAATACCTCCCATTGAGATTCAATGCATCAAAAAAAAAATGCTATCTGATTGTAGCCTATTAAACAACGTCAATCTCACCAACTTTGTGGCTATATGAAAAGCTTGACTTATCCTCTTTCTATCTGCAAAGTGTTCGTTTCATAAAAATCCACCGTAGACATGTTATTAATGAGTTACTTTCTGTCAAGAAATCCAAGTAAACATGTTTTTTTTTCTAAGTATTGAGCTTTGGAAGCGCTCGTTTTCAATAACACAACGCCCTGCTGCCTCCTGCATTATGTGACATTTTAGAACCAGTTGGTACACACTACACAGGACCATTGAGTTATTTCCCACGAGCGCTTCTAAACTAAAAAGAATGTCTTGACAGAAAGTAACTCATGTCTACAGTAGATTTTAATGAAACAAACACTTCCCATACAGCCACAATGTTGGTGAGTTTGATGTTGTTTAATACGATCACATAGCAAAAAACTGTTTTGATGCATTGAATCCCAAAGAGAGGTATTGCAACCCTAGATTCAGGGTGAGAGTGTACAAATAGAACCAAATTAACCCTTACTGGTCCATTTGGTTCCTTTAGCACACTATCAGAGTTATGGTGGTCCGTGATCTAATGCGGGGGTTCTCAAAGTGGGGTCTGGGTACCCCCAGGGCCGTACACACCAGCTTTATTAAAACTAATCATGTTGTTTGAATATCTTTTACATTTTTACCACCACAGATCTTGTATGGGGTCCTCCTTGGCACAAAACATTTTCAGATGGGGGTCCGCGGCCAAATACAAATCAATTTTGGGGTCCTTGACATGAAAATGTTTCCTGGCTGGGGAGTGGGACCCCCTCAATGACCCCCGGGGGTACCCAGACCCCACTTTGAGAATCTCTGAAATACGTTAACATCGATTGGCCACACTTCTAGTAATCCCAAATAAATTGGGTTATGATGGTGAAAAGAGTAGTAGAAGTAATCTCAATTGTGTCAAACTATTGGTAATGGTAGTAATTATCTACAAAAGAGTATGTACTGTACTCATTGGAATAGATCGGGTCATCATAACATACAGCATCATATTAAACCACCTTTCAAGAGTACATGTGTAAAATAAAATTAGTACATGCAGATGAAAAAGCTGCTCAATTACACTAATGGGGTACTAATTCATTTCCATTCCAAGCACTAATGACTAATCCAAACACATTGCTTTGCTCTTCAAGTTGTCGTCATGTCTCCTGGTAGAGGTCTTCACGGGTCCAATTTGAACTACCCGAACCCAAAAGGACCCGGGGGAAATGGACCCGGACCCATATGGCCCCGTCTATCATTTGGAATTTGAGAACCGTTACCCGATCAGCCCCGAGACGTGATGGATCCGATCCGAACGGCCCCGCCTGTTATTAGAAAAATTGGATCCGAAACCCGAGCAGAACGGGAGATCCGAGACCCGAACCTGTTGCCCCGAAATGAAAGAATGCCAACGTTATTATATTAAGAGTTGTATCAGACATATTTCTTACCTAACGTCGCCACGGTGCTGCTGTTGCTGTCAGCGGCGCTGTGCCTCTCGCCAAAAGATGATATTTTCCCAGACCAGTAAGTCAATGCGGACAGTTTGTAAATACAAATAAATCCATGTTTTTATTCCTTCTTCTTTGGCTAGTCAATGCTAATGCTATCGTTTTCTGTCGCATGTGTTGTTCATTATATCTTTCTGCTTTGAGTGTCCATTTTGCTCTGCAGAGCATGACAACACGCAATGACAACTCCATTGTAAACCGTTAACCAAAACGTTACGTTAATATCTTTGATAATAATAACAATCCAACTGATACAGTCAGTGTTGTTGTGACTGAGTGAGTTATACTTCTCAGTTCTCACAACCAATGCAACAGATTACATGCTGCATCTTTAGTGCCATCGTGTGGCGTTATCTATTTGGTGCAGTTGTTGCGTTCGCTTTCACTTCAATCTCGGCCTGTCTCGGCTCCACTCGGGTAACAGGAGATACCCGGGGAACCGGGGCAGACGGCCCCGGCCCCGGCCCGCCCCGCGGTAAAAGCTCGAAAACGGCCCCGTTACCCGGCTCGGGGCGGTTTGGATCGCGGGTAATTTCGGATCTCGGGCAGGTCCGAAGACCTCTATCTCCTGGTCAATACAACAATTAACCCTTCATCATCTCAATGTACTTTTCAGAGCTTGTGGACAAATGCATCGGCTCCCGTATTCACATCGTCATGAAGACAGACAAAGAAATCGTCGGCACCCTGTTGGGTTTCGATGACTTTGTCAGTATCCTTTTCAGATTCTGGTGGTCTTTTGATTTTACACGATGCAGCGTCATTATTATCATTTATGAAAATTGAGCCCAGTCCCAAACCAATGATTCACAATACGAGTTGCAAGTTGTAATATTAATGTGTTAAAATGTTTGAATTGAATACACAGGACCCACAATGGAAACAAGTCCTTTTTCCTGTTATCCTTTTAGCATCATTGTATAATCGATTTTGCAAACTGTTAATAAAGTATTCAATCGTTCAATCAAATGCAACGACTAGCAACATAGTCCCAAAACTGCACAGACCACCTGCTATGGAGAAATCCAGCGCGCTGCCATTTTTCTCTGCATTGTATTGCAACGGGTTTGTTTCATTGCGAATCATTGATGTTGTGGACTGAGCTTTTGTTCTGCTGTTTGGACTAGTTTGTTAGATACACATTTCTTCTTTGAGTTCCATAATGTATTATTTCAGACATGGTCCTTGAGGATGTGACAGAATTGTAAGTATGCATTTAGACCTGGAAAGCATCTGTGTCACTTTAGATTTGAACCACTTTAACCATTATTTTATACTTTCTATATACTATTCAAAAATAAGCGTGGAACAGAGTGCCGCACTATGAGCTTGTAGATCTACTATTGTTGAAAAATAATACATTTGTACAAATCTTTGAACATGTATGTTTTAAAGCAAACCTCTGTAGTCTGGGATCACTTCACTTTTCGGGGTTGTAACCGGTCTGGAGCGGAAACCACAAAACGTCATGTTGTAGTACTCAAAGGACTACAATTTGCCGGAAAGATCAAATCGGATTCAGTTTTAACCCAAAATATTCCCCTGCGCTCAAGGACATACTTTTAGGCCTACCTAATAAACTCCTTGATGCGGAGTAGTTGTGCTTTTGAAAAATCTGTTTGGTATATGCATCTTTTAATCCAACTGTTGGCGACTGGCAAAACTACACTAGGCAACTCGAGCATTTTAATAGGGATTGGGGAAACAAACGGAGGGAACCAAATCAAAGCGACGCCGCTTCTTATAGTGGTTTCCGCGCTTTAGGCGGAAACCAAACAGCCTGTAGGCCTGGTAGGCGAGGTTAAAACCTCTGTAACTCAACTCTTTGCTTCTGGGGGTCCCTGGAACAACATTTTGGGGGGTAGGGCCAAATAAATGACGCCAAATACAATTCTGAGGGTCCTTGATTTAAAAAAGTTTGAGAACCACTAATATAGAAACATAGTTTTTTCATAGTTTTTTCAGAAAACTGTTAGCATTTAGAAGACATAGAATCAGGTCCTCGTGTCTAAATGGGTTAAGTCACATTTTTGTAAATGCAACTATATTGTCTTCCTAATCAACTTTTCTTGAACTTGTGTTTTAGTGAACTCACGCCAGAAGGAAGGAGGATAACTAAATTAGATCAGATTCTACTGAACGGCAATAACATCACCATGGTATAATATTTCATATTGTTATGTTATATTCATCTTGTTTTTACTTGTTTGTCACCATTTTGTAATTGTATAACATTTAGAATAAAATTGGGTTTTGATTAAATCCAAGAAAATACATTTTAGACATCTAAAATCCCAGAAGATATGATACAGATATATAAATATATTTCCCAGCCCTACATTACATTATCATCTAGGTTTAAGTAATCTAGGTTTAGATTTTGTTCAATTTATAGGCCACTCTTCAACAGTAAAAAAATTAAACATGAATTATTTTTATTGTTTTAAGAACAGATAGCACACTCCCATGCCATTTTATCTTTGACACTTGACAGTAGATACCCTGTAATAATTGTGAGACAACGTATACATTAAGGATGAGATGCAATGTTTGTCCTCTTCTTTTGTTTAGCTCATACCAGGAGGAGAAGGTCCTGAAGTATAGGAGGAGCAGCAGCGCTGTGTTCATGTTTCTTTTCTGTTGTGGATATGTCTCATTCCTTGCTTAACCTTTTTTATTTGTGGTGTTTGAAAAAGAAATTACTTTTGTATCAGGTTTGCTAATTGAGCATTTGTGTTAAATGGTATGCGTAAACCACATTATGAGAGACTACTTTTTGTTAAGAATAAATCACAAAGATTGACACCTTTTTGTTAAGAATAAATCACAAAGATTGACACAGCCTTACAGACCCTGCTTCTTTCTAAACAGATGTTTCCATTGTGTTACATGTAAACACTATTATACAATTCAGCTTTCTATTAGTGTGGTTGCCCAACAGGGATATAGTTCTATAGTACTTCATCTAGAGCAGCGCCATTCAACCTGCGGCCCCTGTGGCATGTCTGTGGCCCGTCATGGTCATACCAATACAATATATTTTGTCTACTTTCAGTGTGGACAAATCATTTTTGATTTTGATTTTTCAGTTTCTCTCCAAAACCAATAGGAAACTCTTTTTTGTCTTGTTTTATACAATACTTTTTTGCTATTTTGTTTGTTCCAAAAGAAGAAACCTCATAATCAAGCATTTCATGACAATCTTTTTGTTCAATGAGGTTTGGCCTTGGAAATGTAGCTGTTTTGTGTTTCCCTAATTTCACTACTCGTATAGTTTGTTACAAAACCATTGTCTAATCATCCAAAATAGGAACAAGCTTTTCGGCCCTTGGATATAGAAATATTTTATAGGCCAGCAGAAATGTAGCATAGCACAAGCTGCACGTGTTTGCAACGACAATATATATGACTCCATGTGTACTGATTGGATGTGTTTATTGTCTTAAACCGATGCAATTTGAGACGAGAAAAGTGTGTTCACACTGGTCAGAGAAAAACGGTTGACTAATAGGTGTATACAGCATTTACCTAGCTGTGACGTGTTAAGTAATGAAGGTTAAACTGTCATAGTAGTTCTGTAACAGAATATGATGGGAACACCCTGTCTCCTAGTTCAGTACATGGAGGGCTTCTCTTCTCCTTTCGGATTGGTCACTTTGTCAAGATTCTTACTGATGATGTCAAAAAGCTCCGCCTAATAGCAAATGAATGAGAAGAACACAAGGTTTAAGTGATGTCAAGTGAGTTTTTGGGTAACATGGCATTTTCAGTGACTCAAATGATTCCACAAGCCTATGTTCAGAGTGTCATTGCTATGTTGTGTTTGTTCTGTACTAGTGGTCTCCGTGTCTCTAATAAACAGAAAAATACAACTTCAGGTGGGTTTCATAATAAACGAGTGAAATTGGTCAAAGTGAGAAGACAAAATTGGAACTGGCACACTATACTGTAAAAACTGAAAAGTTGACTAATGGATTATTCTCGCTTGACTGGATAAAACTATTACCACAATAAAACGTGCAGGAGAGAGGGGGAGACCCCAATAACGGAATAAATGACAGCAATGATTCCTATAACAAGCTTTAACTAAAAAGAAAAAAAAATCACTGATCAAATGTAAAAAATCACACCCGTGTGAACTGAGCGGTGGTCGTGGAGGCTGCGCAACAGCAAAACAAATATATATATATATATTGTGTGTGTGTGTGTGTGTGTCTGGCCTGGCCTGAACAACAGCGCCCCTCCCTTAACATGTGTGGTCACAAAAGGTACTACATACAGGCTACATACAGACAGACACGCATACAGACAGACAGACAGACCCACACACACGGCCACGTATAGGAGCGTTGTGACCACCGCTCAAAAATAAACATTGCAAAAACTGTAACTTACATAGAAGCCACGGATGTCTAAGATGATCACTCTCATCTCACAGTAGATGGCTTCATCCTTGTCGTGGACCAGTGAACGATAGTCCATCTGGAAGAATCACAAGCGTTGCATTAAGGTAAAGCTATGTTGAATGTGTGTATTTTGGTGGCTACAGGAGTCTCTCCATGTCTTACCACATGAGTTTCTTTGGATGCTTTGGCAACAGCGTCTCCTCTCTCTAAGAAGTACCTGAGAAAGAAATGTAATAATGCTTTTAATAAGGGATAAGACAATTATAATATTTCTTCCAAAATAAATGGCAACAATAGGCCATCTACAAGATGAAAGTGCATCACATTGGAATGCATTATGAGCTTGTAGATTGGCCTTTGTCCCTAAATTTCAGTGGTGGAAGGTAACTAAGTACATTTACTTAGATACTGTACTTAAGTAAAAAAAAAAAAAAAAAATGGTATTTGTACTTTACTGGAGTATTTCTAATTTCTACCATGTTCAGTACTTTTACTTTTACTCCACTACATCTCGGATCCATATATTGTACTTTTACTTCACTACATTTATTTGAAAACTTTAGTCACTAGTTACTTAGTCTCGCGTAGCCAGACAACTATTCCACAATCTCTGAATGCTATATAGAGTCTGGAACAGCAGCTCCCGAACGGCGAGTATCGAAAACGGGCATTAACGTTCAAAAAAATATATTTTAAAATGTCATTCCTGCTAAAGCAGCAAGCTAAACATGCTTATATGATTTGTATTTATATAATGATAAATACCGGTATGTGTGATGTGAGACTGAAACGGAAGTGACGTGGGGGGCTTCACTTCCGCTTTCATCTCGCACTCATTTTTGATCGGTGGTCACAACGCTCCTATACGTGGCCGTGTGTGTGGGTATGTCTGTCTGTCTGCGTGTCTGTCTGTCTGTAGCCTACAGTACCTTTTTTGACCACACATGTTAAGGGAGGGGCGCTGTTGTTCAGGCCAGACCAGACCAGAGACACACACACGCACACGCACACACACACACACACACACACACACACACAATGGATGGATACCAGTGGCGGCCTGAGTGACATGCATTTTATTATTAATATTTTGTTTAATATTGTTTTAATATTTTTTATTATATATATATATATATATACAGGTATATATTTGTTTTGCTGTTGCGCAGCCTCCACGACCACCGCTCAGTTCACACGGGTGTGATTTTTATCTTTCTGCTTTGCCAGACTGTATGCTGGGAGCATTTGACCAAATCGCGGAGGCAACCGTCTGGCCACGCGAGACTACTAGTTACTTAACTGATTATTACAAAGCCACTTTCCATTTCCACCACTGCTACTTTTGAAAAAATAAACAATGGTTACAGCACATAGCATTGCTGAAATTAAACCATTCTGGTTCTGAAGCTTACTTGTTTATGTTGACCTGAAAGCCATCCACCTTTGTCTTCACGGCAGCGATCCTCTCCAAGATCTTCTCCTGTGGTCAAATCACATGTTAACATACTGTTGACCGGAATTATTTTCACTCACATAAGTGAAAGAATAGAGACAATAGGTTCATGTCCATGAAAAAAAAAAAGAAATCTCCACTGTATGGAATCAATAAGTCTAGAAATAGCTTATGTCTCTTGAACGTTACCTGGATAGCAACACCAAAGTCATTTCCATCTTCTATCTTTGGGATCAAGTGCTGAATCCAGCATGACACCTAAAATAACATATTTATTAGGAACATTATTGATCCACAAGGGGGTACAACTGATTAAAATACCATAATTAATGTTCTACTAAAACTTTTCAGTCATGTCTATACACATGTCCAGCAACCATTTAGCACCAGATACATGCAACATACATGAGTTAAGAAATACAGTAGGCTAAAAGTCTAGTGTCTAAAGCCTAATTCAATGACAGTGTTTCTCACAAACTTAATACATTTTCAAGTGACAAACTTGAAAAATGTTGGAATCACTTGTGTTATTTTCACCAAGAAACACTAGTATAAATGATCTGACATGACAGATTCAGTAGTAGTCATTCTTAGCATGCAGTACTAAAATATAACAACATGGTGTCTCTACAGTATCTGTAAGTTATACTCGCTCATGCAGGGCTTAAAAATCACTCCAACCTTGATTACTTTTAAAGAATAAGATTGTATTGTTTTTCCATATATATATATATAAAAAAAGGCCTTACTGCTTAAATTAATTAACGAATCACTGTTCATTTTAGTCTCTGTTGAGCACAGACTTCTGTGCCACTGGGGCTCACAACTTCTTACTTACAGTGATGATGGTCTCTCTTAGTGCAGCGATCTCTGGTTTCACTCTGTCCAGCAACTGAACAATGTTTTCGTTCCCCTTGATGAAGCCACATTTCGGAGCTGAGAAACAGAGAGGAGAAATTAGTTGTTTTCAACTATTATCATATGTTGTATTACAGATACAATGTGTACAGATTAGGCCTGACCTCAACTAGCCGAATAGTCGACTACTAATCTCTTAGTCCAATAATAATATATATTTTTTTAAATGCATGATTTGACAGAAATTGGCCTAATTTGTTATATTAATTAACAAATAGATGTATTGGGAGAAACCAAGCTAATATGTTAATTCAGATATTAAGCACCCCCATAGCCCAAAAGGAATGATCCTCATATTGCATTACATTTTTATGCTACTCAATCAGACTGATTCCACAGCCAATCTCAGTGAAAACATGCAAACCTTTTCTGTAGTTGCCAGTTGCCTATAGTTGACTGCCAGTCGTCGTTTGGCATTAGTCGGCCAATCAGATTCTACCATAGAAACCCTTAGTCGGGGACAGGCCTAGTATAGATACACATGGTCTTTGCCATTTGGACTATCAGCTAGTAGTCAAGTGATTTTTTGACCATTTGATTCGATTCCAGTTCCGAACCAAATTTTACGGTTCTGAACCCGATTCATTTTCAGTGGAAACACTCTGAACTGGTTCAATATTAGGCAGGAAAAAACAACCCTGATGGAAAATGGGCCTAAAAGTGAACAATCCCATTTGTAATATCACCAGTGTTTGGAGTTTTCTTTCAAAACCATAACTGTCTTGTTGTTGATGTGTAATCAAACTACACCTGACCTCACACAACACAAACAGTGACTGAAAATTCATTTTACCTTTCTTCTTTTTCTTCCCATCTTCATCTTTGTCTGTCTCCATTTCCTGTCAAGATGATAATCCATGAAAATACAGTCTGGTGCTTAATTTATACTTTGTTGTATGATGGTGACTGACTCACCGCTGCCCACAACTCACTGCACAAGCTTGTAGATGAGCTATTTTCAGCAAGTGACACCATCGCACAACAAAGTATAAATCAGATTTACAATGAATTTGAAGAATAAAAGCGTGTTTCGTAATAACGATAAATTGGGTATACAATAAACCAAGATTGCCAAGCAAATTCCTTGTATGAATCTCAGACCTGTCATTCAAGTGTTTCTGAGCTCTAAAGATATTGTATATGCATTTTCAACACATGTTACTATCACCTAGCCTCACAAACAGCCTAAATAAATCTCATTTTGTCATACTGCCTAATTAATTACCAAGATGTGTTGTAAATAACTGACAGTTTTTGTGGTCACATCACCCCATTTCACAAGCCCCATTTCTGAAATAGCTAAAATAGTGGATCTACAAGTGCTTAGCACATAGCCAAGCGACACTTTGAGAGCTCATAGATCAACTATTTTCACTATTTGTTTTGGGGTGAAAGTGTTCGCCTATAATGACATTCCCAAAATAGGGATGCCACATTGAAAGTGGTTAATAAATGAATGGTTGCAAACAATAAAATGAATGTAATTATAACACATGTCACATGTAGATGGACGGGCATCGATTGCTATGAAATCAAATTAATCTGCCAAAATAATTCAGACCTGGGGTCTGGGGACAGTAGGCATACAACAACAGCCTGGGTACCAGCCTGCTACGCTACGTTAAGTGGATTGGTTTCGTCAATTCGCTTCTCAGTCTGGCAAGACTCCATTTGACTACCATTTCCGATTGGCATATTTGATTGGCGTAGTTGCTGAAAACGATTGGAAACCACTCACGGCTCCACTCGTTTTCTATGTCCCGCCTCCCTTGGAGATAGCTGAAGGTAGGCTGGTACCCGGCACTCGCGATGCCATGGCATTGGTCCGAAGGTTCATTAGTCCGAAGGTTCATTAGTCCGAATTTGTTAAGAATACTATGCCTAACTCTAACCCTAACCCTAACCTTAAAGGAGTAGTTCACCCCCAAAATGACTTTTTTTTCTATTGATTACTCAGGCCATGGAGAGTAGAGTTCAATAATATGTTTTGGTTTTTGTCACATTCCTAAGACAAAAATGTGATAACAATAAATGTACCCCCATTGATTCCGGATGGCATCCGGATTCAATGGGGGTAAATTTACTCGAATCAAAATGTTGTCTTAGGAATGTGACAAAAAACAAAAAATATTATTGAACTCTACTCTACATGGCATGACTAATCAATAGAAAAAAAAGTCATTTTGGGGGTGAAATACTCCTTTAACCTCAGTAACCCTAACTAAATTCGGACTAATGAACCTTTGACTAATGAACCTTCGGACTTATGGGCAGTCCCCCCACTGGCTGTCGGGTGGAAACCTTGTATAACCTCAGGGTAAAACCTTTCATTTGTCAAACCCACAGAATGACTTAAAAATGAGTTCAAACATGGCAGATCTACAAATTTTCAATGCGTCACATTGTGGCAAAAATAATAGTGATTATCTCAAATAATCGTGATTGATTAGGCGATTATGTAACTGTGAAAGGCAGATATCCATGTCTGACCTCTTCCTCCGGAGTAGGAGGGTCTGGGATGGGGATCTCCAGGGGAGCCTGTAGTGATGTCATATCTGTGATGCTGAACGCATCCTCCTGACAGAGAGAGAGAAAAGAAAATAAGTGATCGTAGTAATAGGACATGAAGAGATGAGGCAGTAACAATGTCTGTTTTTCTATCAAGATAAAAAAAATAAACTAATGGTTTATTTCACATGGTCAGACAGGTGGAGAGTAAGGGCTCAGTTCCAAATCTATTTTGGGAAAACAAAAACAATTGAATTCTATGTTACAGAAGATTCAGCCTTATGTATTATACTTAAACAGATGAACCATCGCTTCACTATTCAAACATTAGCCAAACATACTGTAGTCGATCTACAAGCTCACAAAGTGTTGCTATGTGACGTGTTGTGAGTTTGTAAATTGGCTAGTTTAGTGTAGAGGGACAGGGAACTAGAAGGGGGCCCCAGGGGAAAGTATATACAGTAGGGTTATTGTAGTTATCCATACTATTAAGCAAGGGTTCATTTTCTGTAAATGAATGTAAATTGTAGATAATCTACTTTTTAATTAATATGTCTTGTTAAATGACAGACCCTTAAAAGATCTTTTACTCCTAAGAGTAAACATGTTACGCTCTCAAGAGTAAAATTATTGTTAAACATTATGGCATTACTTAATTTACTAGAAGTCTATACAAATGTAGAAGAATCGTTATTTTGATCATTTTTGATGTTTGCTTGTTCTATCTCCTATCGTATCAACATCAATAAGGAATTGTTGACATAATCTTATCCAAACATAATAAAATATTTTTGGGTCAGAGAGGTTAAATCTCATCAAATGGTGGTCCATGTCTCAAATGCTGAATAAATAATGGACCTTGACATGAAAAAAGGTTGAAAACCACTGATGTATGCAATGAATGAATGTTGAAATCATTTACTCTCAGCAGGCCATCCAGCAGGACAATCTTCGAGGGGATGAAGTTGGAGAAAAGATTATCTGCCTGCAGGTGGGAGATGATAAACATATGCAGTATTTAGCATGAAAATAATAGGCCTTCTATTCTGTTTTTGCATCGTATAGGCCTACTTCTATTTTTCCCAAGGCACTAACCTCTTGATATAGTGACTGGCGGAAGTTTTCCACCTGTAGAAAACAAATAAAACACATATACATTATTATGTCACAGTGGTTCTCAAAGTAGAGTCCGGGAACCCCAAGAGACCCACCTGCAAAATGTGTCAATATATGACCTAAATAGTTTAAGCACTTTCATTTATAAAGATCGGCTCACACCTCTGCTATTTTCAAATAATCTTGAAAATAGCAGATGTCATTTTTTAAATATATATATTTAAAACATTTTAATAATTAAATCTTGTAGCCTATTGGGGATGTCCCTGGCAAAAACATAAAGGCCTACATTACATTCTCAAATGACAAATACATTTGGGGTTCCTTAATTGACATTAAAAAGTTTGAGAACCAATGGTAGGCTATTAAGCACTGTACATCAACATGAGTCCTCTATAATCCATTGGTTCCCAAACCTTTTAGCTCAAGAACCAAAAGAGAGATTAGCCGGGACCCAAACTAGTGAAAACAGCAGATCTACAAGCTTCGCGCTGCGCTGAGGGCTTGTAGATCGGCTATTTTCACTTTCACTTTTTTTTCATGTTTTTGAAATAAGCCTAATTAAAAACAAAATGTAGTAGGGATAAAAGGGACACATAAAAATGATGTTGTCCCCGACCCACAAATGGGTCCCGAACCACTGTTTGGGGGAAACAGTCCTCTTTATCGTGCAGGAGCTGACCATAGGAGCTGACCCCAGATGACTTGATTGCAGAAGGAAGGACAGGGGCTTCCCAAAGTTCCCATAAACCTCACACACCGCCGTATGCTGGTGAGGTGATTGCTGTTGCTAGTTATCTAAGCGAACAACGTCATTACTAGTTTATTAAGTTTAAACCAATGGTTAAAACTTGTATATCTGTCCTTCTCAGCAAGCGACACCGTCGACACCACGCAATGCATTTCCGTGTGTATTGTTTCAATGCGTTACTTACTATTATTTGCAAATGCGTCTTACCTTCACTGCGTTGTCTCTCCGTATCTTCAACACAGCCGCTTTCGACATGGTTTATATGAATTGAAGTAGGATGCCTTTAATCAATCTGAATTAAGAGAAATCAAACTTTTAGTTAGTGTGCTGCTGCTGGCGCCGTCGACTCGCTGCTACTGTTTCCTGATCCGTCGTCTTTTTACTTTCGATTCATTCCAGCAGATTGGCATGAATAAAGGACACCTCGTCACCCCACCCCCCTGTCGGTCTCTCCAGAGTCTCCTAAACGTTAGGTTATTTCCAGTCCCACGAGCCTATCTATCGGTGAACCCAAACAAAAGCACACAACATGTTCGTTATTTTTTTGTTATTGAACTTGAAAGCACACAAAGAGTAATGCAAGAAGCGGTCCACTTGCAAGAAAGAACGAAAGTGACTTTAAATTCATAATAATTGCCAATATAATATTACCTCATAAATGTCAACACACAAACAGCATAGAAAAAGATAGATAGCATAGATAGTGCATGTTGTGTGCGTGCGTGATAAACAGCCCCGCCCCCGTGGCGCTACGTCATCTCGACTCCTCCCTTCACGTCCATCGGCAACGTTGAGATTCCCTCTTTCCCAGGTGTTTCCCCAGGTGGGCGCGGTTTTGAATTTGAGGGTTAGGTGTTGCTGTTGGCATAGCCTCGGAAACCCAGACTTTTATTTTGGCGATAGGACTGTTGGCATAATAGTCTAGCGGAAAGTTGACATGATAGTTCAGTTGGTGATAAAAGCATGACATTTGGCACAGATGACTTTCATATGACCCTAATTGATAATCAACCTCTGGCCACACAAAATTCCAACATTTTTCAAGATGGCCGCCAGTCTTCAGAATGGCTGCAACTGGACCTACGTTTTGGACTACATAACTTTGCTGGGGCTGTAAATCTTTTATTCTCAGCTCATTTTGATCTAAGAAAAATGTTCTAGAGGTATTTCAATCAAACAAGATACAAAATTACATTAGGTTTCAATATGGCGGCATATTTTCCAATATGGCAGCAGATACATTACAGAAATGTACAGCTGCTCATAGTTAATCCACAGTTGGAGATACAAGCATGAAATTTGGCACAGATCACATTTAGACTACCCTAATTGATAATCAACATCTGGCCACACGTAATTCCGCCATTTTCGAGATGGCCACCAGTTTTTATAATGGCTGCATTGCAACTGGGCCTACGCTTTGGACTAGATCACTTTACTGGTGCTGTAAATCTTTGATTTATGACGGCACATTTTCCAATATGGTTGCCAATAAATTGACATTTACTGCTTATGGTTAATCCACATGAGCTTGTAACACATATTTGTGTAAATGACCACTTCACGGAATCCCTTTATGGCACATTTTAAAGTGATTCTGTAGCTTTAGAATGACCTATAGGTTGAAATAGGTTGACATGTTTTTAAATATGGTCACCATACACACACTTAGATCCTATAAAACTTAGCATCTTTTTAAATTTATTTTGTATTGTATTTATTATTTATTCATTTTTTTTATCAGGCAAATCATTATAAACACATTCTCATTTATAATGGTGGCTGGGAAAGTGACAGGCCTGTGTGCTAGCAACTGCAACCACAGAGGGGTGTGTAGATTAGTCCAGACTTAAAGTTTTTGCAGCGTCTAGAAAGTTCCTTTTTACATTGACATCGCGTCAGCTCTTGGCATGATTTGGCCATTGCTGGAAGATCCATCCATTGTGGAAGCCAGGTTCTGTCCCTCTGGTGCTCTGGTGCTATGCCAAGTGAATTGGACTTGGCAAAACAGGACTACATTAGAGTGACAGGCCCCATATATGTCCTGCTTGGAATGCAGATCTCTTGCAGTGTTCTTTCAGAGCAGCATGTTGGTAGAATACAGTCATATGATCGCTTGCTTTCTTGCAGACAAGTGCAGCCATGCCTCATTCACTTCCTTGTAGGAACTACTTCTATCGTACATGAGTACTACAAACTCCTCAATGACTTCCATGTCTTCGTCAGTTACTGCAACAGGTGTTGAACCTAATTTGGTGAAGACCCGGGATATCTTCTCAAACACGTTCCATGTCTGCCATGCTGACCGTCCATGGAAGGACGAAACTGTATTGCATTCGCTGAATGCATGAAAGAACCTGATGAATTTGATCCCATAGCTGATCTAATTTCATGAATTGGGATCTATCTGTGGTTCTTCCCCCTTCCAATGTCAATCCACAGATTTTTCAAGCCAAGTGAAATAATAATTATAATGGTTACCTACCCCTCCCGCGAGGGAAATTCAGCCCAACCCAGCTGATTTGCTGCCCACAAGGAGCGTGTGAGCAATTAGGGGTTAAGAGTCTTGCTCAGGGACACAGATCGACATTGCTGGCCTGGCCTGGAATCGAACCTGGGGCTCTGGTTCCCCAGGCGGGCTCACTAACCATTCAGCTATGGCTGAAACTGCTATGACAATGAACGTCAGTATCTGAGCTTCAGATGATGGCAGCTGACACTCCATGATTCGCAGCATAGGCTGCATAAAGGAACATCCTTGTGTCAGCTTCCTTGTAAGTGAAATTAGAAAATGCATTCACTAATAGCTAACATCGAACCCCATGCGACTAGTGTGCTATAGTGTCAACCAGTGTGCCCTGGTCAATTAGGCTGGGCATCGATTTTGAAAGCTGGTGGCCATCTTGAAAATTATGGAATTTTGTGTGGCCAGAGGTTGGTTATCAATTAGGGTAGTATAAAGGTCAGCTGTGCCAAATTTCATGGTTGTATCACCAACTTTGGATTAACTATGAGCAGATGTACATTTATGCAATGTATCGGCAGCCATATTGGAAAATATGCCGCCATATTGGAACCTATATTATTTCTGAACTTGCCTGGTTGTAATACCTCCAGAACATATTCTCTTATATATCAAAAGGATAGGGAAATCAAAGATTTACAGCACAAACAAAGTGATATTGTCCAAAACCTAGGTCCAGTTGCAGCAAACTGTCTGGCCATCTTGGCAAATGTTAAAATTTTGCATGGCCAGAGGTTGATTATCAATTAGGGTAGTATAAACGTGATCTGTGCCAGATTTCATGGTTGTATCACCAACTGTGGATTAACTATGAGATGTACAGATGTACATTTATGCAATGTATCGGCAGCCATATTGGAAAATATGCCGCCATATTGGAACCTAATATTATTTCTGAACTTGCCTGGTTGTAATACCTCCAGAACATTCTCTTATATCAAAATTAGAGGAAAATCAAAGATTTACAGCCCAAGCAAAGTGATATTGTCCAAAACGTAGGTCCAGTTGCAGCCATTTTTCAAACTGGCTGGCCATCTTGAAAATGTTGGAATTTTGCGTGGCCAGAGGTTGATTATCAATTAGGGTCATATGAAGGTCATTTGTGCCAAATTTCATGCTTTTATCACCAACTGAACTATCATGCATTGAAATCAGCATCTTTCCGCTAGACTATAATGCCCTTAACAGAAAATGGTTAAATAATTATTAGGCTATGCCGCATAATATTTTCTGTTAGGTTTAAATTTGTTTAGGGTTAGGCCAGAGGCTTCAATTGGGTATGGCAAGCTATGGCAGCTGCCAGTGCCATACCTTAAGCTACATGGGGAAATAATAAAATGTACTTTTCATCGTGCCTGTTGCTAAGGTATGGCAACATGACTGGTGTCTTGCACGCGCGCGAGGCTTTTTCTGAACTGACGCCACTGGGTTAGGCATGTGTGTGAGAGAGGTTAGGTTTAGTTTAGCCTCGGGAACCCAGACTTTTATTTTGTCGATCGGAAAAAGGTTTAGTTAGGCACATAACCACGCCCACCTAAGCGAAACACCTGGGAGAGACTGAGTCCTAACATTGTAGCAGTACTGTAGTGGAGTTCCGTGTTCACAACTGGACGTGTCCTGTAGTGCTGTGTGTGTGCTGTACTTAAAGTTATACATTGTATCTGTTGTGTGTTGACACCAACATCTGACATAATGGAAACAACACACTCAAACATGACGGCGGACCGGGCGGAGTAACCACAGTGCCTCACACACTGCAGTGAAAGCTTGAAGACCACACCAAGTATGTATTTCTACTTTGTGATGTTGTCTTAGTCTTATGCTTTATAGTGTAAAAGCTTCACAGTGTTGTTGTTGTTGTAGTAGTGCGACAGTGTCACGTGACGTCTGGCTTTGTAGATCTGTTCTTGTTGTCGGCCAGCGACACCGTTGTAAATATACGGATTGATGTGTCATCATCCGCCTGGGATCAAGTTTCGGTTTCAACTTTGGCATTTTTGTAAGTCCATGTTCTAAGTAGAGGGAGGGAGAGACAGAGTCAGAGAGGGAAATAAAACTGACACTTCTACATTTGGATTAAGTATTTGGGACAGGTTTTAGTTATTATCCTTGGACAACACCTTGTTTGTTGACTAAGGTTCATACGTGCTCTGGCTTTACTGTACTCTGATCTTGCACTTGGAAGTCTGCTAAATGGTTATCACCCTCTGTTATGCTGTTGTAATAAGGGATACAGGTCAGGTGGGTAGCCTACTATAGGGACATCTGGGCACCTCAATGTAAAATTGGCTTTTGTGAAAAATGTTAAAAAATACATATTTGAAAAATGATATTATGTAATGTGAAGTATACATGATGTGAACATGCATGGCACATCATTATCAGACTTAATTTTATCCTTCAACTCCTTGTTTGTTCTTTATGCCCCACAATGACTGATTTACAGCTTTTGTAGCAATTGTAGAAATATTAGACCTTAATTGTCGAATGTTTAGGCATGTAATGATAATGTATACTTTCTTTTACTTAAGACCATTTTTCAAATATTTTGGACAAAATAGTACATTTTACATTGAGGTGGTAACCCTAGGGTTACCATAATAACAATGATGAATCTTGAAAACCAGTGTTATAATGTGCTCTACCTAACGTAAAACAGTGTTAAGATGGGGGAAGACAATGTGTTTCCTTTGTCATCAGAATGAGCAGTGAGGTGATGAGCCACCTGGATGAGGTGAGGAGGAGAGCGGCGTCGCGCCTGTCGTCCTCGGGTCTGGCCCAGGACGTGCGGGCAGACGTCCAGCTGATGGTCAACATCCCCCTGTCACTGTCCGACAAGTACCGGCACATAGCGGCAGAGAGCATGGTGAGGGACAACGCTACAGGACGCAACAGACAGGAGGTGAGACCCGCGTCCTTTCCTTTCTCCTTAGTCTCGCATAGCCAGACACAGGCATGTGCACACATAGACACCAAAGGGGCTTGAGCCCCTGCCCTTTTATCAGTCTGTAAGTGCCCTCTTCAGACCATGAATTCAGTTTTTACTATGGTGAAAGAAATTGATTATGCTTAGTTCAGTATGGTATCAAGCACTGAAAATAGCCAACCTCCAAGCTCACAATGCGTCGCAGCGCAACGCGCTGTGAGCTCTGGGGTCTGCTATTTTCGATACAGTATTTTCACCAAAAGGCCCTTTTCGAAATGTCAGCCCCTGCCTCTCTAACATTCTCTGCACGTCCCTGGCGGGACAACTATTCCACAATCCACAGTCTACGAATGTATGACGGAAGCATTCAAGAATTGTGATAGGCAACAGACTGGCTCGCGAGACTACTTTCACTGTAACAACCTAAAGCCCTAAATACCTAATCGTACGATGAATGGCTACAAGCTGCAAGTTCATGACGTGTCAATGTAACGCGTTGTAATCTTTTACATAGCAAATCTGCTGTAGCAGATCAGTTGTAGCAGATTGTCTATTTTCGCACAACGCAAGTAACTATAACTCAAATCTAAAACTGATCCAGAGCCATCAAACAGCCCCCTTGTACAAGAGAGGACCAGCAAAATACACACATCTATTTATATGCTTTTGAGGACATTTGTTCATCATAACTGTCCAATCTGCATGTCTGTGTCTGTGATTTTGTGTGTGTGTGTGTGTGTGTGTGTGTGTGTGTGTGTGTGTGTGTGTGTGTGTGTGTGTGTGTGTGTGTGTGTGTGTGTGTGTGTGTGTGTGTGTGTTTTTGTGTGTGCGTGTGTGTTTACAGTACTTGATCTCATTTAGTTTTATGGTATGGTTCAAACTAAGGTCAGTATGAACAAGCCAAAAGGGAAGAGTAGGCCCTATAGTCATTTAATTCCTCAAGGTCGTGGCTGCAGTGTCCTGAGTGTAGATATAACATAAGGCTGCTCTCACTCCTTCAACAAAGGGATGTTTGTCTGTCTCACGCTCCTTTCTTCATCACTTGTCTTTCTTTCCAGCCTTAGGAGACAGCGCCGGCCGAAAGGAGACCTACTCACTCCTCTCTCTCTCTCTCTCTCTCTCTCTCTCTCTCTTTCGTGAAGTCAACTTTGATCAGATAGTGATTATCTTAGTTCTCATAACTGGTCTGCCTTCATACCAAGTACTTGACAATATTAATTCACCCATCCACACAGCGCCAGCAGGGGCATCCATGCAAGGCACCAACCAGGAGCCCTTAATCATAATCTTTATTGTCCCCGAAGGGATATTTTCTTCAAGTCTGTTCAATGTCTTGATCAAGGATGCTTGAACATAACACCCTTCAGCACTCCTCTTTCCCTTTATCCCTTCTCGACTCCCTTTTTTGTCATTCTGATAAATGCTAGTTTTACTACTTTTCACAGATATCTGCCCTACCTCCTGAGCTTACTCGAACAAGTAATCAAGAAAGTCTACACATGTCTGTCAAGTGACATGACGAGTTTCACTCTTCCAGGTCATGGAAGCACTGAACAGAGTGGTCAAAGCCCTCAGCATCCTGGAGAAGTATGGCTGTAACCTGACCAGTCCCAGCAGGCCCAAATACTGGCGCAGCGTCAAGCACAACAACCCAGTCTTCAGGGCGTCTGTGGATGCCATCAAGGTGAGGAATGATGCTTTTCCTTGTATTATTTTCATACGGTAGGACAATTAGAGGGACAGGGAACAATGGGCAGAAAGATGGAAGGACATGATGCAGCTGGAGTCGAACCGGCGATGTTGCCATGGTGAGCCAGATGAGTCTGTTTTGTTACCTTGTACTCAGAGTACGATAATACACTGGAACTGGAAGTTATTGAGAAAATACCTCTCGACAGGGCATACAGTATATGTAACGCCCTGAAGTGCAGCTTATCTTATGCCTAATAATAAACTTCACCGTATCTAACGTAATTTCTTAAGTCAACCATCTAATGTCTAAACATAACCCATTTTAACCTAATACCTAATCGTAACATTTGTAACCCAAATCTTATAAACACGACCCATTTTAATGTAACAACTGGTTGTTCACACAATGCATTATGAGTACAGTACTGGCAGTTCAGTATTCACTGTTTATGTAACAGTTTTTGTTTTTCATGATCGTCATCTGTAATCATTAACTTTCTGAGGAATAAATTATTGACAGAAGAAAAAGGAACAAGATAACAGAATTGTAGAATCGAATTGATAAATGAGCTTTTACAGTATTGAGATATTGCAACACCTTGTCCAAATGAAAATGATATGTTGCCCGCCACTACAGTAACTAGTGTTGATTTTGTTGACAAAAATGTTGACGAAATGGAATTTTATTTAAAAGGCTTAAACTAAATCAAAATTTGCAATCAAAAACAGTGCCACTAACTGTGCGTTTCTGAAACAGGGCGGACGGGCGGTGCTGCATCTGTACGGATACACCAGTCAGCAGATAGATGGCCTCAGCTTTCCCGATGACGTCACTGACCCAGATGTTCAACACGTTTCAGCGGTGACGCTAGAGGTCATGACCCTGCGCTCAGAGATGGACATGCTCATCAAGGTGAGCGTTGAGCATGGCATCTTTAGAAACATGTAAATCAGTAATTCCCAACCGTGGTTCTTCATTGAATACTTTTTGATGGATTGTTTGATTGATTGATTGAATACTGTATTAGCAGTTCGCATAGGAAAAGCACAAGACAGTACAGTTCAGATACAAGGTCTACTAATAGGATTTAAACTCAAGAAAGCACTGTAAGAGCCATTTGAGCCATTGTTATTTCATTGATTGATGTGTCACAAGGGCATGGTCAAGGCCAAATTGCCTAGCTACTGTATTTAACAAGGTCTGTAATCACACACAGGTGTTGCTGATAGCCGATGCAAACAGTTTTTCAACTGTGTCTCAAGAGCTGGCCTATTCCGGCCGTGCTTTGTTAAGTTTGATTATTTATTAATTAATTTATTTATATGTGTACTGAAGTACTGAAGCGACAGAATAAATAGAATTTGTTTAACTCAACGACAACGTTTTGCACATCAGTTTCATTAAGCACACTTCTGAACATTAATGCTGGCCATCGGCATCCAGTAATGCCAAAGTATTGGACTTGGGCACTAAAAGCACTATGGCTTGTTTACATTATGGTCCTTTTGTGTTCATAATAGAGACTTTAAATGACGCAGTACTATGCAGAACATCATATAACAGTCAGAAATCAGAAGAAAAAAAAGTACAGTAAACAGGTTGGGGGCTGGGGGGAGTCAAGGGTTGTGCTGGAGGGTGTGCTGTTATGCCTTATTATATCATCACAGTTCTGATTTGCCGAACATAATCACAGCTGTGATAATTACCTTTTTCCACTTTGGGTTTGAACTCAACCCTACGTTCGTCTCCTGTGTATTTTGTTGGTTTCAGGCAACACATCCCCATCCAGAGTTATTCAAAGACATTGTACCATTGGTGATACAACATATGCAACAGGTACAGTATATCTGCACACTACTTGACTGTTTAATCTTCTTGGAATAATGAAATTAAAGTTAAAACAAAAGTATTAATATCTGTGTTTGCAAAGCACATTTTTAAGAGAGGGTTTACAAAGTTATTTCACAATTAAACAAAACATAATCTTGTGCATTCTCCTTTAATTTGTTTCCTCTGATCCCCCAGGCTAATGGGTCGACTGTTAAATAGTGAGAGACAAACGTTCCTTTGTTCAAAATGTTTAGTCTACCAATGAAGTTGCACGGGCAGGGACAGAGTTTGACTGTTGTCTCTCAAGCCAGCCTGCCTCTTCCCAAAACCTTCTCATAATGAAGAGAGACTGTTCCAGAGTTCAGAAACATTGTGTTGAGTTCCAGAGGTCTGTTGTAAAGTTACAGAGACAGTCTGTACAGTTCCCACTTTGAATCTGAGCAGTATCAAACAGTAACACATTTACGCATTACTTGGAGCGTTCTAGTAGGTACTGTAGTCTGTGCCAAGGCTGTTTTATTTCCCAGTCGCAGTACAACTTTCATATCGGTGCACAACAGAAACAGACATGAGATAAAATGACTACATACTGTACATTGGCTACATCGCCACATTGGATCGAGAGAGCGCGCGTGCACGTGGATCTCTGGCAGTCTTCACAGAACCCAAAAGTAGCAAAATTAGCAGTTCCACAAGCTTTTTTGTTTGGCACAGCCTTCTGTGCCAAGGCTGTTTTATTTCCCAGTCGCAGTACAACTTTCATATCGGTGCACAACAGAAACAGACATGAGATAAAATGACTACATACTGTACATTGGCTGATAGGAGGGAGGAAACCTAACCTGTGCACACAGAGAAATTGTTCAAGCCCTGCCTGGCCCATGCACGCACGCATGAATGCACACACGCATGTTTCATTGTTTTCGTGTTGTAATAACAAGAATGATAGTATGGTGTTTTTGTCTAAGCTCAGTGTTACATTTTCCATGTTATTTGATTTGTTTCAGGAAGAACTGGCCAGTGACGCTGTGGTCATCCCCCCAGAGGAAACTCGGGGGTCTGGGGCCCCGCCTCCCACACCCAGACCGGCTGAAACACAACAACAACAACAACAACCCACTAAGATATCTACAGGTGAGCCCATGCCACGTCGTGTGACTTTGTCAACTATAAGCGAAAATGGCAGTGTTTACATATCTCTGTACATGTACATGAATCTCACCAATTCTTTCACTTTCATTCTCACAAATGTTGTTCTTTCTCTTTCATTGTCTCCCCTCCCCTCTTCTCTATCTTTCTTTTTCTTCTCCCTCTTTTTCTTCCTCCATCTCTCTCTCTCTCTCACTGTCTCCCTCGCTCCCTTTCAATTTATTTATCTCTCTCTTGTTCGCTCTACTCTCTCTCTCTCTCTCTCTCTCTCTCTCTCTCTCTCTCTCTCTCTCCTCTCTCTCTCTCTCCAGTCTCTCCTCCAGTCAGTGAGTGTAATCTTTGTGGTGGTGCGTCCACTCTGCTCTGTGTCGCTTGTGGTCATCTTGGTTTCTGTGACGCGTGTGACGATCTCTTCCACCGGCATCCAAACAGAGCTGTTCACCATAGAGACGTGATACATAAACCCAAGCAGGGTAGGTCAGCTCTGATGCCCTGTAGCCTAGTAGCATAGTTAAATATATATGAAATCCCCCATTCTTATCACGATTAAATGTTAATTCCAGTTTGACGTGGAGGAAATGTAGACAAGCACGTGTCCCCTCTGAAATACAGCGGTTTCTTTTCAACTGATAACTGAGGAGTTTGACTGGGAGAGCATAACTCGGCAACGTTTTTGACATGACGTTTTCATGTTCTTGATAGCCAGTGTGCCATATCAACATTAAGTTTGACACCATATCAAAATGTAATATTTCCAACTGATTTTGATTGTCCATAGGCTATACAAAACAACCTTTTTGATTTCATATTTTCTTTCAGGATGTAGTGATCATTAGACTAGAGCAATAATCCACTTATCTCCCAGACTCCGTGCTTTGACTAAATGGTCTTCAGAAGTGTGCTGTCGTGCACAAGTCCGCAGAGTCCGCAATCTGATTCGTTTGTTATAGTTATTACCAGTGCCATGGAATAAATGTAGTCGATATGGACAATAAGTGTCTACATGGAATACATATTTTAGTTGAGGATACTTGGCTCAGAGGGCTACATGGTAATCTTTGATTATTGTAGTTGTTGTTTTTGAACTTGCACACAGGGTCCTGTTCGATCTGTGGTATTTCCTCAGTGAATGTCCACTGCTCCACGTGTGGACAGAAGCTGTGTATTAAATGTGACAGACTCTACCACTCACATCCTGACCGCACAGCTCACAACAGAACCACCATCAAAACTGCCAAGCCTTCCAGAAGGTGAGACCACACCACCTATGAGATGAGATGGGACTATGAGTCTATAATAATATGACATGGCCATAACATGTCATATTATATTGAAGAGTTTCAAGCATTTAAAAAATAGTTTAAATTGCAGATCTACAGGCTATTTATAAATCCAACTTATAGATTGGATATTTCTGCTGCGTGACCCCATCGTACAATGAAGTAGTTGAGGTCAGTTATAGCCTGATTTCAGACTCTGCGCTGGAGCTTGAGTCTGACATTGTCCCATTGTGTTGAGATTTCAAAGGGGAGGGGATTTGAAATTTGTAATTCCCAATCACAAGAGATCTGGTGGGAGGGGTTGTGTTTGACTTGTGTCTACACAAAACATTCCCCCCAGAGAAACTCTAGGTTCATTACGCAACACCAGACCAAGAGAACCAGTCCACTCAGAGAGTGGGCGGGTCTATGGGCTGGAGCCAGGCAAGGTCAGTTAGGCTGTGTCCCCAATCCTTGCCTACCATTTTTATTGTTTTCTAATCTAGCACTTTAGTCTTTTTTGTTACATTTTTTTGGGGTACTTAGAAAAGCGCTATATAAATCTGAGCTATTATAAGTATAAAAACATTGCTTTAGTGGTTTATTCTTTTACGTGAGCCTGTCAGAGCATCTCAGAAAGGGAAAAGGGGACCTTTGGTAGTGAGGGAAATTCAGTTTCAGCTTCACCCAGCTGATGGTTATGATGAGCACCCGGGGGTGAGCAGTTAGCGGTGTGTTGCTATTTTTCACCACTAAGCTGCGGCCGCCTACGCCATCTCATGGCCCTCTATTGCGATCTAACGCATGGGTTGAGAAACCCTTAACTAATTGTGAATTGCATGTTTTGTTTCTCCTCTCTTTCTGTCCAGCCCATCTCTCTCTCCATGGGAGTGTTCTCACTGTACAACGGTGAATGAGGTCCGGGCCGTGCTCTGCACGACCTGCGAACGACCACGCCTGGCCACGGCCACCTCCAGCGCCCAGGAAGAGTCCATGTCCATCCCCTCGTCCCCCAGCACAGGTTGGTCCCTTTGAAACCTGCCTCTCTCTCTCTATATGGTTAGTCGGGCAAATCCATCAGAGATCCCTGCCTACCACAATGATTGCTGACATCTATATTTAATATACAATAGGTGCTAAAACCGTGATTTAAAAAAAGAAAAGCGTTGTAGTACCAATGCAAATGAAATAATCTTTTAGGGCTGTCCTTTATACTGGGTTGATGATATTTGTTTTCATAGCAGGGGGTGAGGTAGAGAGTCTGAAGAGGTGAGTTTTCAGACTGGTACCTTGTGGAACGAGACAAGGTGACTTACTGGGTGTATATTGAGGTGTGTTGTCTTGACAGAGTGGCAGTGTAAGAGCTGTACAGTGGTGAACCAGGGCAGCAGCATCCTGTGCGAGGTGTGTGAGCGCCCCCGCCTGGCCACTCGTCCTCCTGTTGTCATCCCGATCTCCTCCACCACCCCAGAATCTCTGGGTGGCCAGGTTGGTCTTCACCACGTTCAGCCTCTTTGGTTGTACATTCTCACTGTCATTGTTATGGAAGTGGAGTTCCATGACTTCTAGGTCATATACTGTAGCTATTTATTTTGACACTGTCGGGCGGAAACCCTTGTTTGTCTAAAATTGTTACTGTTCATGAAATGGGGAAAAAGAACTTGTGTTCCAATGGATCCAATTTGTTAATAGTTTTCATTGGTTTAATATTGATAAAATCCATAGACACACTTAGCCACTTTCAACCATGAACCATAAAACCATTAACAAACATTTTAGTCCCGCAGATGCAGCCAAAGTTCAGGAGCAACTCCTCAAGGATTATGAACGTTTACTTAGACAAATCAGTCTTGATGATATTGAGCGCCTGGCAAGACGACTACTTCATCCAGACAGTGAAGGCCATGTCATGTCTTCAAGGGCATGTCATCATAGTTGAAACTATAAAATAGCAAATGAGCTGATCAACATGTGACACAAGCTTACTGTCACAGAAGCTATTTTCACTACCTTTTTGCGACACTGTCATGCGACAAAGTATAAAAATAGGGCATGCATAAAAAAGATGAAATGTAGAGATGCAAGGTTTCTGCCTGACAGTGACAATTTGTTTTGTAGTAGGTGAAATTATGTTCTGGTCTTAGAATGTGTGTGGGCTATGTTGATAGTAAGAAAAAAGAAAATGACGCAGGCATTACCCTGTGCCCACAATTTGAACCAAAATGCATTCAATGCATTCTATGAGGACTTATATTTGGATGGCGTTCTAAAGCCCACAATGCGTCGTGACACATTGTGAGCTTGTAGATCTGCTATTGTCAAAAGATGGGTAAAATCTTGAAATGGGACATTCTGCATAATGAGTACTTTCTACTTTTGGTACTTTAAAGTACATTTTTGAAATCAAAGCTTTTTTGAATTCCAGACTTTTACTTGCAACAGAGTATTTCTACTTTGCAGTATTGATACTTTTACTTAAGTAACACATTTGAGCACTTTTTCCCACCACTGTCTCAGTGGATGTGTCAGGAGTGCACGTACGTCAACCTCAAGCCGGCCCCGCAGTGTGAGATGTGCTGCTCCCCCTGTAAGGAGCCAGCAGCACCCAGCACCCCATCACTCCTCCTCCAGCTCTCCCCCAGCAGGGAGAAGGAGAAGCCCAACCCCCCACCGGCCCCGCAGCCCAAACCCAGAGTCCACCCGGACCTGAACAGACAGAAGCTGATGAGGGACGACGGGCTCAAACTGATCCATCAGATAAGAGTAAGATTCATGTCGAAAATATATTGATCAACAGGAAATCGGTAGGGATGTCTTTTTTTTTTTTACGATATTCCGATATTGTCCAACTCTCTTTTCAATTCTAGTCAGTGGTGGTCATTTGAATGAGTCCCACTAGATTAGATGTTGGCCTATTTGACAGTGCAGAAGAATAATTGAATTGATGCCTATAACATTAACAAGCATCAACTGGACACAGACACACACCTGCCCTCTGCATTGCTCTAATTGTCTCCACCAGCCGAAGGCTGAGGGAGAGTATGTTTTCCCCTCCGTCCGTCCGTCCGTCCGTCCGTGCGTCCGTGCGTCCGTGCGTCCGTGCGTGCGTGCGTCCGTGTGTCCTCGCAGTTTGTGAACAGCTAATCTCAGTCACCGTTGGCCCGATCGCTGCCAAACTGAGCACACACACTCCCTGGATGCCAATCTAGAACCTCTGCCCCACATTTTTCAAATCAGCCTCATGGTGGCGCTATAACAGGCCGATTTGTGTGGCCTGGTTGTTACCAGCTAATCTCCGGCGCCGTTGGCCCGATCGCTGCCAAACTGAGCACACACACTCCCTGGATGCTAATTCAGAACCTCTGCCCCACATTTTTTAAATCAGCCTCATGGTGGCGCTATAACAGGCCGATTTGTGTGGCCTGGTGGAGACCTGTGCTCGGAAGAGCACTGCTTCTAGTTTGAAAGTGTTATTATTATGATTAGTATTAAAGTTATACTATGTAACTTTTTTTATAAAACATATCTTAAAATTGTCCTAACTATTAAATCGCTAAAGTTTTAGAACCCCCACTCCGTTAATTTCAGCCCCAAAAGCCTTTTCTTTATATGTTTTCTACTTAGCCGTGACAGGGGCGGGATTTCGCGGCAAAATGACGTCATCTGCATCATCCGTATACGTTGTGTATACGTTGGCCAATCACATTGCAGATCATACACACATGATACACTACCGGCCAATGACAGTGCATCTTGAGGTCTCTTCAGGAAATAGCTTGCTTCAACAGCTTTGTTTACACTGGTCTAGAAGTCTAGCCTGTAAACCTCCCCAACGCCGGTCCGCAGAGGGACACTACGGATGCGTGGGACTGGGCGAGGCGGACGCGGGGGTCTGAAGGCCCGGTCCGCGGCGAAAAACGGCCGAAAAAAGCAGACGCGACCGCGGTTTGCTATAGCGCTACTGACCACTAGTTGAGCAACTTACACAGTATAGCTTTAAGTGAGACAGGTAAGGAAAAAAATTGACCACGAAGATCTGTTCTTTAGCTATGGTCTGTTGAAAATAAGCGTTTCTGGACGATTTGGATGATCTGGGAGTAGAATCCCAGATAAATCCACTTTTCTGAATTCTCTAGCATTGGTCTGAACGGAAAGCCAGATACCCGGATGACTGCATCTCCCGAAGGATCTTGGGAAATTGAGTCCATGCTTTACTGCGGGGTGTATCAGACGGCCGTCTGATATTAAACAATGAAAAGACCGATTTACGCGTTTTGGCTTATATGCCGGCCAAGTGCGGTAAAATCTGAAAACGCTTTTTGGCGTAAATGGCGGGAAAAGTGTTTAATACCCTGCAATATGATGGAATATGATTAATAATTACAGTGATTATGGTAAGCTCACATTTCATATCACACAAACCATATTATTTTCCCCTCAAAGAAAACGATAGTGATATTTTCCGATATTAAATCTTTATGCCAATATCGGACAACCCTAGAAATTAGTCTTATTAACAACTTAAATCCTATATATTTACTTGACTGGGTTTCTCAAGTATGTGAGTATGTGCTATTGTTTTTTACCCCTCAGGAAGCAGAGAAGACAGGGGTCAGTCCAGAGGAAGTTTACGCCGCCCTCTGCGTCTGTGGAGGCAGTGACATCAACCCCTGTGATTGGCTGACGTCAGAGCTGCCTCATCTATTGGACGAGATCTGCGCCATGGCCATCTCAGTCCAGCAAAACCACAACACAGGGGATTCTGGGACGGAGGATACAGTGGAGAGGGATGGGGGGACGTTGGCGCCATGTAGTCCTAATGAACTCAAGCTGTCCAGGGCTGAGGCCAAGCAGGCGTGGCTGGCAGTCGGGGGCGACACTGAGAAGGCAGTGACACAGCTGCTGAGAGACAGACAGGCCAAGGTAACAGGATCTGATGCTACTGTCCAGTGGTGTAAATATATGGGCATACAAGGGACAAGGACAGAATGTGATGTCACAACAATGTGATGTCATATGTCAGCTACAGACATATATGGAGATTAGGGATTAGGGATCTCCATACAGTATATGGGTATACAAGGGACAAGGACGGAATGTGATGTCACAACAGGTCAGCAACTATACATTGAGCCGTTACGTATATATGGACAAGATGTGACGGTTTTCATAGTTAACTGCGACCTACGGTCGCAAAAATAATATACATTTTGGCCATTTGAAAATAGCTGATCTAATCTACAAGCTCACTATGACACAGATGCTTTCCCAGTCTTGGTTGACTTTATCTCTCTCTGTCTGTCTGTCTGATGGGCCATTGTAGCGTTACAGTAACCAAGATCATATTAAAAAAGGTCTGTATTTTATTTGGGTGAGAAACATTCAGGTGTGTGTGTGTGTGTGTGTGTGTGTGTGTGTGTGTGTGTGTGTGTGTGTGTGTGTGTGTGTGTGTGTGTGTGTGTGTGTGTGTGTGTGTGTGTGTGTGTGTGTGTGTGTGTGTGTGTGTGTGTGTGTGTGTGTGTGTGTTAGATGAGAGAGCTGCGTTCCCTGGGTTTCCGGGAGACGCTGCAGTGTGAGGAGGCTCTGCGGCTGAGCGGAGGTGACGTCAGAGAGGCTTTGTCCCTGCTCCAGCGCCCCCTTCTGGAGCCCTTCCACCAGCGCATCTGGAGCGAGCAGCCGGAGGCTCCGTTTGACGCCAAACATCCTGACAAACAGGTTAGTCAGTCTGGTGCCACCGAAAACAGACCGCAGGCCTGTTAATGTTTAGACCTGGCGTTGGCATGGTGTCTCTGCCGGTGTTAGACGTAGACGTGATCTACGTCATGTCAAATCCAACGCTTCACTGCCAAAGACTAGATCTATGTCAAACCCTGGTTTTCAGTGATTACGCTAGAGGGCGTTCTTTGTCAACGCATGAATGGTGCTAGGTTGCTAGGAGACGGATAAAACCGAAAATGACGTTGTCCCAAAATGTTTGGCCCCATTCACTTGCAGTTTGTTGGATTTGGAAAAAATACATTTTTCTCCGATTCTTTTCCCAGATTGCGTTTTTGGTAAAAACAACCCTTTTTTCCTACGGACTCTAACTAAGGAATGCATAACCGCGGATACAAATTTCCTTTTCCTGGTGAAAGAAAAGACAAGCTTCCACCCGATCATGTGCTTTTTGTTTACGTCTGTGTCACATGGTGCGTTCCTGTTGCTGGTGTCAGTACAGGATACGCTATATTTAATCGTTATATCTACGTTATATCTAATCTATAGCAGTTTATATTAGATATAAACTGCTGATGGAACTCCAGTCACTCAGAGGGCCATAGTTCACATTCTGTTTCTCTGTGCTTTTTTTAGTCACATTGTTTGAAAGAAGACAAGTGTGTGCTATACAAATAAAGTTTTTATTTATTTATATTATATAATGTCCAAAAAACAACTAGTGTGCAGTGGTGTGATATGGATTTTAGAAGTGTGGGTCCTCTAAATTCATGACGTCATGCGCGCACACTGTTTTTATTGTTAATTAGTGTGTGCATATGAGGCCCCCGTGCGTGCAGCAAAATAAGTGTGGGCTCGCCGAGCCCACGTGAGCCCATGGCATATCACCCCTGCTAGTGTGTGCTCGCTAATGAATACCTGGCAGCGAATACGCGTGTGCATGCATGCACCATTTATTCTCTGTTCCTCTCCACAGAGGCTGTGCAGACGGCTGCTGGCGCTGTATGAGCTGCCCAGCTGGGGGCGCTGTGAGCTGGCACTGTCTCTGCTAGCAGAGGTGGAGACGTCCAGCTCTCTTGAGGACGTTGTGCAGGCCGTGAAGGAGTCCCAGGACCGAGACTTCATCCGACGACTGCTCAACAATGTGTGTCCCTGCTGCATGAGTGTCTTCCCTCACAGCAAGGTGTGTGTGTGTGTGTGTGTGTGTGTGTGTGTGTGTGTGTGTGTGTGTGTGTGTGTGTGTGTGTTCAAGTGTGTTGGTTTGATAGGTAGATACCTTTATTATCCCACAAGGGAAAATCAGAGGCGTCTCAGCAGTTAAGGTTACAAAGTTACAGGTACAAGTATGAAAAAATAAACCGTATTGTGTAAAAATACAAAAGAAAAGCACAAAAAAAGAAGCATCAACAATTCAGAGCAATCGTAAACGGAGGTAAAAACCAAATAAAGTTTCCATAACAGTCAGTGCTACATACTGTAAGTGCCTCACCGTTATCTCATCAACACAAGTAATAATAGTTATTATACTACTTATCAGTGCAGTGCCAATCAAAAAGTGTCCATTGGTAAGTGCAAATAGCATGAGAAGTGACATTTGCTCACAGTAAAAGCAGCACAGGAAAACCCGCCCTAGGAATGTCATTAGAGGTTAGAGTCTAGAAACAACTATTATTATTATATTTGAGTGTGCACTATTTAAGCAAACGTTTATGTTTTCTTAGATTGGGGGTGTCCACGTTTTTTTCTTCAAAGGGGGCCTGTATTTGTGTGTGCGTGTGTGCACTTATAGATGCAGTCTCTGACGTCGTGCCAGTGCTCAGTGTGTCACGAGTGTTTCTCGCAGCACTTCACCATCGCTGTGAAAGAGAAGCACATCAGAGACATGGTGTGTCCTGTGTGCGCTGGGCCAGACATCAACGATGCTGAGCAGCTGGACAGCTACTTCTCAACCCTGGATATACAGGTAAAAGTTACAATAATCTATGTAGCCCCCATGTCCTTGGTTAAAAGTGCAATATTATCACCAAAGGGTTTCATCAAATAGTTTTTGGTGTTCTAATTCTAACTAATTTTTAAAGATTTGTCTGGTTTGTTTCGGCTAAACATTCCCAACATTAACTGAAATTGAAACTGTTGAGAATCACTGATTTATATGATCTTAAATGACGAGAACATTATTTGTTGATCATTTTGACATAATTTGGATAGCTGAAGGCCTGTCTGGAGCATGACGTCTACGACCTCTATCATAAGAAACTGACGGAGCACACTGTAATGATGGACCCCAACTTCCGATGGTGCTGCCACGTAAGTCTGCTAGCTGATTCAACATGTCATGTTTGTCATTTCTGTGCTGACAAGCAGCACAGAAATAATAAACACAATGAACCAGGACCTCTTCTCACAACGGCCTCTTGCCATGGCACAAGTCTAATCTGTTCTAGTCTTAGGCCTAGAATTATTGAATGCTTTAACCAGTGAAAAATAGCAGATATACAAGCTCACAGCGCGGCACCGAGTGCCGTGCTGCGAGCTTGTAGATCTGCTATTTTTGAAAAAGTCGTGAAAATGTGCAAATCTTTGAATATATGTATTTTCAAAGCGAACGTTTGTAACTCAAATTTTGCTTCTGGGTGGTCCCTGGAACTAGATATTTTGAGATGGGGGTCCGTGGCCAAATACATATAATTTTGGGGGTCCTTCACATGAAAACCACTGACATAGTAGTCTCTCAAGAACAGACTACCTGAGCTCCAGTTAAGTGAAAAGGACGATGGCTGGCCAGATTGCTGACATAGAAACATAGTTTTTTTCCAAAAAACCTTAGAAGGATTCAAAAGACACTTATAGAATCGGGTCATTCTAATTTTCACGATTTTTCAAAAATAGCAGATCTACAAGCTCGCAGCGCGGCACTCGTTGCCGCGCTGTGAGCTTGTATATCTGCTATGTTTCAATAGTTAAAGCATACAATAACGATACACAATAATTTAAATCATCTGTGAGAATAGGTTTCATGTGAGGTCCTCTACATGCTGTTGTTGACATCTTAAAATGTGAGCTTATGATTATGTGACAGCCTTTTCAAGCACCAGTTTTTCTTCTTGTGATATTTTGTTTTTATGTTTGCTGTAGTAGGAATAATATTACTAAAACATAATCCTTTTACATATTGTTTCGCTAATCCACGCTAGTGTAATGTTTCACAAATCGCACATTCGGACATGGCCATAATAATATTTTCAGTCGCCACATTTTATTTTATTGCTTAAAATGTCTTCTAAATCCTAATGGTTTTCTGAAAAACTTAAGTTTCTAACTTTCTATATCAGTGGTGCTCAAACCTTTTAATGTCAAGGACCCATAGTATTATATGTATTTGACTGCAGACCCCATCTCCAAATATTTTGTTCCCAGGGGCTCAGAGAAAGAAAGATTTGAGTTACAAATGTTCGCTTTAAAAAAGAAAAATCAACATTTGCAAATGTTCGTGATAAAAAAAAAAATGAGCAGATCTACAAGCTCATAGATTGCCGCGCTATGACCTAGTATATCTGCTATTTTTGAATAGCTATAGTATAAAATAATGGTTAAAGTGGTTAAAATCTAAAGTGACACAGATGGGTAAGCCCTGGTTGATTCACCAGGAGGCGCTGTTTCTCCTGTGTTCACACCTGTTCTTTGTGTCTCTCTCTCCCAGTGCACATTTGGCTTCATCTATGATGGAGACCAGCTGAAGGTCACCTGTCCGTCCTGTAAGAAGAGTTTCTGTGCTCGGTGTAAGAAGCCTGTAAGTACGACCGCTGTATTTTACTAACCTGTCCTCTTGTCTGCTCATAACAACATTTGTACTTGTTGTATAGTTGTTGTTGTACTTGTTGTATAGTGCTGATTTTGAAAATAATAACATTTTAAATAAAATTCTCTTTAGTTTTAGTCATAATTTAGTCACATGAAATGTTTTAATTTAAGTCTAGGGTTATAGTCGACTAAATCTACAGTTGTTTTAATCAACAAAAATGTATTTTTGGCGGGCTGTGATGGCATCGAAATTTCAGATTTTCACTCGGCTGCATGCCGAAAATTGCAGATAAGCTCACAGCATTGTGAGCTTGTAGATAAGCTATTTTCGGTCCATGACACCCGTGCGCACCCATGATGACTTGTCTTAGTTCTAGTGGATCTCTTCTCCACTAGTCCCTCCCAAACATTTTAGTCTAGTTTTTATTTGTTGATGAAATTATCAATATAGTTAGTCTTCGTTTTAGTCATCACAGCTTAGTTTTTATTTAGTTTTCGTCAATTAAAAAAGGTTGTCGATGATCATTTTTCGTCATAGTTTTAGTCTACGAAATAAACACTGGTGATCTGTTAGTTGAAGCTCTGATGTTGTCGTTTGTTGTATTGATTGTATTACTTGGTAGTTTTAAGATAAATGTAATGCTTGCTCTCCCCCTCTCCTCCAGTGGGAGGTTCAGCATCAGGATGTGACCTGCGATCAGTTCCAGCAGTGGAAGAGAGACAACGATCCAGAGTACCAGAAGCAAGGCCTGGCTGGTTTCCTCAGAGACAACGGCAGCATCAGTCAGTGTCTATAGTGTCTAGTATAGTGTTATTTCTAATGATCTATTCTAGTACAGTGGTTCCCAAACTCTGGCTCGGGACCCCCAGGGGGGTCTCATTCATACACACAGGTCAGGGTGGGGGAGGGGGGGGGGGGGTCCTCAGTTAAAATTTTGGAGGGGCACAGAAAAAAACCTTGATCTAGTATTTGTCACTCGGATGGAAAGAGTCAACCAAGAGGTTAGCATGTTCTGTAAATGGAATACATGGACCTGTTGATATCAATTTAACTACTGTCTCTCTGTCTCCTTCCAGCATGTCCTGGTTGTAGGTTCCAGTATGCATTAACTAAGGGAGGATGCATCCATTTCAGCTGTTCCCAGTGCAGGCACCAGTTCTGCAGCGGCTGCAACAACCCCTTCCACACTGTCAGTTCACAACATATACTTTATTACTTTTGTCTTTTTCTTCTCCTCTGTAAATGTAGGAATATTAGAACTATCAACTGTGACTCGCCACTTTATCTTCCTGTCACTCTCACTCACTATATTTCTGTCTGAATTCCTGTGTGTGTTTGTACGTGCATTTGATGCATTGATGCCAGCAATCATAAGTCAGGACCTGGACCAATCAGTGACGTCTCGATTGAGGCCAGATCAAGTCAAACCATGACTAGTCAGATCTGGCCTAGCATATCACCTGATTTCAACCAACAAAAATCCTTCTCACGCCCTGGATTAATCAGAGAGGGTCCGACAAGTCAGATATGTCCCAGAACATAACCTTACATGCTCATATGTAACTAACATTACAAACAATAACAATAATCGTATAGTCCATATGACGTCCTGGTAATTAATTCAAGATCATCCCCATATGGGCTGTGATCTGGCCTAGTTCTGAACGTCACCGTAGTCACTGGAGGAATTTATCATAACGTCATCATGACGTCATTTGGCTTGCAGGGATGATGTTTGTATGTGCATTTGATGTATAGATGTTAATGTATTAATGTATTGCCTTGTGCTGTCCTTGTTTATTGTCTGCTAATCGGGCTTTTAAGCCGTGACATCATTTTGTAGTCAGACCTCCAAGCAGATTTATTATCAATATGTGTCCCTCGCTATTTCAACAGATCCGAGACAAAAACAACGACTAAAGTATAATTCTACCAATTTCCTTTCAACAACAAAGAGAAGAAAAATGTGTAAATAGTAAAAATAGTAAAAAGATTCACGGGCGCTGGGGCCTTTTGGCCCCAAAAGTTCTCCTCTGCCTACAAAATGATGTCAGACTTAACAGCCCCATAGACTAAATTGTAAAGTGTGTGTGTGTGTGTGTGTGTGCGTGTGCGTGTGTGTGTGTGCGTGTGCGTGCGTGTGCGCGCCTCACAGACGGCATGTAAAACAGCTCGATGTAAGATCACAGGCCTTCATGCTCATCACCCTCGTGACTGTTTGTTCTACCTCAGAGACTGGAAACCAGAAAGACTACAGGCCCTGCTGCAGGTACAATGCTTATGCAGGGGACACCGCCATATGCTGGCTTGTGGTGGACATTCTTTGTCAAAATTCCATTTCCATTTTTGCCACTACCAAAAACCCATAAAAAGCTAACTGAATGACCATAACAGGTCTGTAACTCTTAAGAGTGTTCAAATGGAACCAAATGGACCCGTAAACAGTTATGGGGGTCCTTGAAAACAAAGCATATGAGAACCACTAGTACTAGCTGGACTTCTAATGTGCCACAGTGTCATAATTAACCAGTGTCATACATATTCTGAAGAAAAGCTGGAGACTCACATTCAGTTGCCTAACTTTGATTTATGATCAAAATAAGAACATTATAATGGTCTGTAAAAAACAACAATCTAGAATTTGCCAAGGACATGGCCAATTCTTGCAGGACAAGATTGATGACCCCTGTGCTTATGCTGTACAATAATACAAAATAACATTTAGTTTAGAGGGAGTTGAGGATTGTAGTAGATGGAACATTTCCTGGCAGACATCACAGGAATGTCAAGGCTACAGCATTGACAGTAGATGAGTGCTCCTGTGTCCTTGAGGACGCACATTCTGCTATTTATCTCTCACTCCACAGTCCACCCTGTATAATTCTCAGTGTCAACTTGATGTAGCCTGGGACCCAGCCTGCTACACTACATTCTGCAGATTCTTTTGAAAAAATAAAAATCAGCCGAAGTAACGTACAGTAGCAGGCTGGATCCCAGGCTAGTACAACTGTAACTTGCAACGTGTGTGTGTGTGTGTGTGTGTGTGTGTGGGTGTGGGTGTGGGGGTGGGTGGGTGGGTGGGTGGGTTACATCTCTGTATACATTGTAATCATGTGTCTTGATGTTGTTTCTCAGAAGCATGTTGTGGAGTTCAACACTGACCCTCCTGATGGAACACAGACCAGTAAGACAACTTCCTGTATTCACACTACTTCATTTCATATCTATATGTGTCATAGAAATCACGTTTGTATTGATTGATGGATCCATAGTCCTTTGCTTCAGTGTCCCATCTGACCGTTTTCCCACACTGAACAGTTGTGTTTGATTGTGAACAGTTGTTTTTTCCACTCTGAACATTTGTTTGAACCGTTTTGTTTCCCATCCCATCCCAGACGCCTGCGGTGTGATGGAACAGAAAGATGAAGGTGGCCAGCAGAAGGACTCTCCCTGTGGGATCAGGACCCAGCCAGACCATGCAGGCCTCTGCGAGTCAGTTCACGTTGCATTACATTTGAAAGATATTTCATTTTATTATTTTATTGATTTGAGTTTTTGAGTTTTAAGTGGAGATGGACAGGAAACGGGGAGAGAGAGAGAGAGAGATGGGGAGAGACATGCAGTAAAGATCAGTCAGGAACGGGACTCGAACCCGCAAGTGCCCGGGCCGCTGGCCTAGCGGTCCCATTTATTCAAAATCCTCATCAATGTATCACATTGTATGTTGCCCTGGATAGCGTATTTAGAACAGGGGGTCCGGGACCTCTAGGGGGTCTTCAGAGTTACTACAGGGGGTCCTCCAAATCTTTGAGTGATAGAAACTTTTTTCTCCTTTTTTATATAAACCACTTGAACCCTAACATCCATATTCTGAGAACTTTAGCCAAAAAACTGCAAGGCGTTGTGAGCTTGTAGATCTGCAATTTTTGGCAAAGAGCTTTGGTGTATTGGGGAAAAAGAGCAGGTCAAGTTTTGACTGTTCAAGTGGTTAAATATCTGAAAACACAAATTGACATGAATCCAAAATACACTGATGATTGTGCTGTCAAACAATGAAACTATATGGAATCTATGAAAAGGTTGTTCTTTATTTGTATAGCACTTTTCAAAAGCAAGTTAACAAAGTGCTTCACATCACACACACATCACAAACCCCGACAACAGAGTGGGGGAAGAAAACAAAAAACAACAATACAAACGCAGGCAATTCGGTTAAGATGATGCCTACAGCAAGAAAAATAAAAAGCATTAACAAGAACAGCAAGAAGGATAAACATTAAAAATTGAGTCCTCATATAAAACAAATAATCCAATTGACCGGCACTAGTTAAAAGCAACTAATTAAAAGCCATTCTGTAGAAATGGGTTTTTAGCAGAGTCTTAAAAGTGGCCAGTGAGGTAGCCTGTCTGACTTCCAGAGGAAGATTGTTCCACAGATGCAAATGGCAAATGCCCTATCCCCTTCTGTGACCAGATTTGCAGATGTAACCTCGAGCAAAAGCTGGTCAGAAGACCTGAGGTTGCGGGTAGGGGTATAGGGGGACAGCAAGTCAGAGATATACGCAGGTGCACAACCATTTCGTGATTTAAAAACAAACAATAACATTTTAAAATCAGTTCTATATCACTTCCTGTGTTCAACAGGAAGCACTACAAGGAGTACCTGGTGAGCCTGATCAACAGCCACTCCCTGGACCCGGCCGTCCTTTATGATTACCAGGAGCTGCTGGTGGCCTGCGACCGCTACCAGGTGGACCTACCCAGAGCAGACAACGAGGAGGAGAGTGTGCACGCCGCTCGACTGCTCAAGGTAAGGTAGAGGTCTTCACTAGGGATGGAGCCTGAAAACCGGGTCCATTACAAACCCGGTTCTGAATTTATCGAGACCCGAGTATCAATAAGCTTTTGGTTTGTCGAGCCTGTTATCGGGTAAGCGTCACGTCATGGGCCGCTATAGCGGCCGGGCCGGGAGGTACATTGCGTCATTGTCATTGATAGTTATGTGCTTTGGAAGTGCATGCGTGCCGCAGAACAACGGTGGAACGCGTGAAACACTAAAAAGTTTGGTTACCTTTTTGAAAAGACAAGGGGAGAGCTAAATACAATGGGCTATATGCAGCACGGTTGTTACATCATGCTCGGGAGGGAACACAATGCAGACGGAGCCAGGCACTTGTCCACAGTGCATCACATAAGACCCAAGTGCAATCAATAACTTTGCATGTCTGCGACGAGTTGAAACAACTCCTACGTGACGTCGGCTGTTGCAGCAGCGCGACAACCGTTCTCTTCCACCCAAAGTATGTGGTGCTTGAAAATATGAATGATTCCATCGATAATAATCCGTTTGGGACACTCAAAATCACTGCCATAGAGTTATAATGTATCGCTCCGTGCGAATGAATCCGTAGCGTTGCCAGCGCGACTTCTTCTCAGACTTCTTACCGAAAATAGCGGATCTACAAGATCACAACGCGGTGCGAACAGACGCGGTGTGAGCTTGTTGATTGGGTATTTTTTTTGTTGCGTGACACCGTTGTACTATGCGTTATGAATTACACTTTTAAAGAGACAGTACAAATTTAGTTTCTTCAAATATTTTCCAAAAATAAAAAGGTTGACTTGCCTTCTGTCTGTTAAAGTACTGTATTTGAAGGCCCTAGTCAAATGTAGTGCATATATAGATTTTTGTTGATAATGGAAAAAATGCATTTACTGTAAAAAATAAAAATAAATAAAAAAAGATACATGGAAATGTTAGCCTATAGTTTATATATATACAATGTATAGTAGTTTTACAGTAGGCTATTATTATTAATTCATGAATAGTACTGTAAAACTATATATATATATATATATATATATATATATATATATATATATATATATATATATAGTCTATACCTGTATATATTTTTTTTTAAGCTTCAGAATTGATAGTGTCTCATCATGTCTTTTCACAAAATAACAGAAAAAGCTCAATAGTGGGCTCGATAAAAGCCCGGCTCGATAAGCATGATCGATAAGGTGCTCATTATCAATAAAATCACACCCGTGTGAAGTGGAGCTGTGTGTGTGTGTGTGTGTGTGTGTGTGTGTGTGTGTGTGTGTGTGTGTGTGTGTGTGTGTGTGTGTGTGTGTGTGTGTGTGTGTGTGTGTGTGTGTGTGTGTGTGTGTGTGTGTGTGTGTGTGTGTGTGTGTGGATCATGTGTACCGATTTTTGTGACATTTGAAGAAAATATGTAGGAAAAGGAGCAAAAAGTGTGTTTTGGAGAAAATTCAAGATGGCGGAAAATCTATCATGGCGCAAATGGGCGTGGCCTATATGGGGAGATGCGTCATGACCCAAGGAATCCAGGGAAAAAATATTTTTAATTTTCCGACCTACGGTTCAAGAGTTACAGGCCAAAACGTAAAGTGGGGTGTTATGGCGCCACCATGCGGCCAAATGACACAATTATTTTTTATTTAATCCTTGAAATCATTATGAACCTCCTCTCCAAGTCTTGAAACTCTAGCCCCTATGGTTTGCGAGAGACAAATAATTGAATGTGAGTTTTTGCGATTCCCATTATAAGTCAATGGGGAAAATTTATTCACTAATAAATTAATATCAATTAAACTATAGAACCTTTCTCTTAGAAAAGTAATAGCCCACGATTCCCGAGTAAGCCGTTCGATTTGACATATGGCGCGAGTGTGTGGTGGCAAAACTGTGGGACTAGTGGCGTGCCGAAGTTCAGGCTACATACAGACACACACACAGACAGACAGACAGACACACAGACAGACCCACACGGCCACGTATAGGGAGCCTGTGCTTCACACAGCTCCAAAAATTAACGAGCTCCATCCCTAGTCTTCACGGGTCCAATTTTACATACCCGAACTAGTGCTGGGCGATTCTTGCTAAAATGAGAATCTCGATTTTCCTCCACAAGAATCTAGATCACGATTCTCTCACAATTGTTTCAGAGCATAAAATTAAACCAAATAAGGGTCCATTTGGTTTTATAAAAAAACAACGTTTTATAAAAATAAAAATAACTTTTATTTTGAAGTCCGCAGACTGGGGAAAAAGCTCTCTTATTATGAAGTCCTCCGACAAAGTCAAGAATTGATGATTGTCTAACTTGACACGTACTATGCTGCTTGCTAGTGCTAAATCTTCCCTCAGTCACACGTTAACGTCTTTCGGACAGACAGTCACAGCCAGGGAACCTCGGCACATGTAGCAAAAGTCTAGCTCTGCGGTTGTTTTTATTTTTAATATATAGAGTTAACTACTAGTCGCAAAGTTTTTTTTTCTACTGGGAAAGAACGCTTGAATGATGTCTGATTGCGTCTGTTGTGTGTCAGTGTGTGTGTATTGTGTGGTAGAGAGAGGGAGAGAGAGATGGGAGATGGCGATGGAGAAAGAGCTTTGATTGTGTGTGTGTGTGTGTGTGTGTGTGTGTGTGTGTGTGTGTGTGTGTGTGTGTGTGTGTGTGTGTGTGTGTGTGTGTGTGTGTGTGTGTGTGTGTGTGTGTGTGTGTGTGTGTGTGTGTGTGTGTGTGTGTGGTGACATAGAGGGAGGGAGAGAGAGAGAAGGGGAGACGGCGAGTGTTGCTCAAACGCAGTGTGCGGACTGTTGCCCAAAAGTTTTTATTTCCCTTCCACATTGTCATGACGTCATAGAATCGCCGTAATGCGATCTTATTAGAAATGAGATCGCATAGGTGCCTGAATCGAGATCGCGATCCATTTTCGAATAATCGCCCAGCACTAACCCGAACCCAAATGGACCCGCGAAAAATATTCTATTATTAGAATTATGAGAACCGATACCCGAGCAGCACCGAGACATGTCGGAGCCGATCCGAACGGAACTGGCTATTATTAGAAATATGAGATCCGATACCCTTAAGAGACCATAACTAGACCATAACTTAAGCTGCAAGTGGGTAGAGAGGCCGCCTGGTAATCTGAAGGTCACCTCCCAGTCGGGCCATTGTGCGCATTAATCAAGTTCTACCTTCTTTTTTTGTGACAGAATGACAAATAAACCATACTGGATTCCAACATGTCGTGATGTTTCAGTAAATTTGTACTCTTTCTCTCTAATTTGCAGAAACTAATGGAAGTTCCTCTTGGAGAAAAGGTTCCCGGACGCAATTGAAGAAGAGAAAAAAACGCAACCCGATCGGGTTTCTACTCTACCAATCATATTTTGAAGCATTATTTAATCTTAAATATTGTACATTTTTATTTTTCAATCCAATCCAATCCACTTTATTTATATAGCACATTTTTAAAAACAGAGTTTACAAAGTGCTGTACATAGAATCACGGCTAAATACACAAAGGCTAAGATACATTTTTGGACATCAACCTCTGATCTATTTTTCTCTGCAAGACTTGCCAATGGCTGTTCCTTATAAATGTCTTGTTTTGTTGTTTTTTTTTGAAGGAGGGGATATTTTAGGGCTTTTTATGCTTTATTCTGACAGGACAGTAAACCCCTGTGGTACCCCGTTCAACAAAGTAGGGTTTAAGTGGTTCATGTAATTCTTTTGCAAATATTATCTCTACAGGACTCATCTAAAGGAAGATGAAAATGGTCGCTAGTTTTGTGATGATAATAAAAACCTAAAAACATTATTTTTCCCAGCGTCAGGTGTTTTAAAAGCAACTTAGGCACTGAGGAAGACGGAAGTGACAACGAAGCAACAACATAAAAAAATGAACATCAACTGATGAGGCAAGAAATCACTGCTCTGGGTGAAATACAGAATGTGCTGTGTTGGCTCTTAAGTGTGTCACATCTCACCACAACAACCGAGAAAAGAAGGTCATAGAGATAATATTGTCTGTCTTAGACAATTACCGTGTTCTCGTCAGACTCAGACAGATACCTATGATGTAACTCACACCATTGTTTTATATACTTTTTTATGGTTATGACTAGCTGTCTGGTTAACTAACTGGTTGGATTTTCAACACAATCTCGCCTTTTTGAGCTCAGTGAGGATGATCATGTGTATGCATACATACACACACATACACTTGTATCTATACATAGAGTACAGCAGGGTTTGATAATATTTGGAATTCATCAATGTCACTTCAGTTTAACAACTTATACTTTCAATGTCACTTTAGTTTAACCACGTATACTGTACTTAACATGGGCCTGAGTTGCACTATACTTGGTGCAGTCTTTTTCAGCCCAAGTCTCTTAACCAAAAATAGCGCATCTTCAAGCTTGTAGATCGGCTATCTTTGGTGAATGTTCCCCTAAGAATAGGGATGCTGGGGTTTAAGTGGTTAAACGCCAATTATAAAAGTAATGTTTGATCTGTTCAATAATGGAAACAGATATTCTCTAAGTTTTCCTTGTGACACATACTGTATCTTAGGGGGAATTGGGGAAAAACATTTTACATAAATGTATGGTACTGTAAAGTAATTATGTAATTCATGGATGCTGTGGATAAAAAGGTTATTTACAGGAGGGGTGACCTGGGCCAAACTGTTTGAGAACCACTGGTGTACAGTATATAGGCTATAGACTATACTATAGCCTCGATATGTGCACTTGAACTGTATGAAATCACACACTGGCACCTGTCCTGCACTGATGCTACACATAATGCTATCATGCATCTGTATATAGGCATATATTTGTTTTGCAATGTTCGGAGTACCTACTTCCCCAGACCCCATTACACCCTTGATTATGTGCATATCGTCACTGTCTGGCCAAAAACTATTAACTCAATTTCTGAGGTTTTTGGCATAAATCAGGGCTATTGAACACCCTTTACATCTGAGTGTTGGTTAAAATAATATTGAACCAATGGAAAGTAGTAAAACGTGCTTGTGACAAAACCTCCTAACTCCACACTTTCTGCCAAACCAGCTAACTCCACCCGATTGGCCCTCTCTTTTTTTCATAAATATGTGCTATTGAACACCCTTTATGCCTGTGTGTTGGTTAAAATAATATTGAACCAATGAAAAGTAGTAAAAAGCCCTTCGGTCAAAACCTCCTAACTCCACTTGAGCTCATTTTCCCGAAAATGAACATTTTGGAGTTGGAGGTTTCTGCCCGACAGCAGAGATATGTTTGGGAGAGTGAAATTCACTGCAGTTTCTTTCCATTATAGATGTCTTGACATCTCTGACTTCGACTTCTGTAGTCAGACGTTTTGACATTTAAACAATGTTTCCCTCTAACTCACTCTTGCGGTCTGCTATCCAGACCATTGCGTGCCTAGGCCTTCTGCCTTTTCTCGTCATCTTGCGCCTTGCTGCCAGCTACAGAGAAACCACATGTCATGATGACACAGATGAACAGTTATTAGACAGGAAACCTGATTCAGTGAAGACAAAATCTAGATCATAGCACCCTCACCCAGCAGATGAACTGGAAGCTACAGACGATAATGGATAAAATAGTCATTATAATTTTCACTTTGGTCTGCAGATCAGGTACAGTAGGATTCTATTTTAATATGACTCTTGGTTGTTGGTTGAAGTCTATGTGAAAATACTAAGGCAGATGTAATGACAACCTGCCATCTACATACATATGGCATAAGGCAGGGGTCTTCAACGTTTTCAGGCCAAGGACCCCTTAGTTGAGAGAGAGATGAAGCGGGGACCCCCACAACCTTTTCATAGATTCCATATAGTTTCATCGTTTGACAGCACAATCATCAGTGTGTTTTGGACCACTTGAACCGTCAATACATAATAAAATTGACCTTTCACTCTGTACTTAGTCTGCTCTTTTCCCCCTCTACACTAAACCTCTTTGCAAAAAATAGCTGATCTAGAAGATAGCTGATCTACAAGATCTTGTAGATCTGCTATTTTTGGCTAAAGTTCTCAGAATATGGACACACACTGGGTTCAAGTAGTGCATGAATATAAAAAAGGAGGAGAAAAGCTTCTATCACACAAAGATTTGGAGGACCCCCTGTAGTAACTCTGAGGACGCCATAGGGGTCCCGGACCCCCTGTTGAAGACCCCTGGCATAAAGTGATTGCTGGATGCTTTTACTGCATGTTTCTATGTTTTTAGACAAGACTATGTGTGACGTGAGATTTAAAAGATTAAAGCATGTTTTTTTTAGGTGTCCATATAAGGCAAACATGGGCAACTGGTGGCGCAGGGGCAGCCTCCTACTTATTGGAATACTGATATTTTATTCGGTCGTAAGACCTTTCTCAAGCTGGAGAAAGGCCTTACGACTGAAACGTTGCTCCATTATTAATAAACTCTGAAAGGACAAGCGGAAGCGGCAGTGTGCGGGTCAATCTGTCTACTCGTCAGATCTCCTAATGTTTTGTTACCCATGCACGCACCTGCTAGAGAAACTGGGTGTGCGAAAGCCTTCTCTTCATAAGCTGTTAAAAATTCCAAACTTGCAAACATTCAGTCTATATTAGTTGATGAATGACTAGTAGTATATGGGAGTAATGTTAGTATTTTTTATGTCCAACTTATTTGTATTTAAGTTCATAAAGTTAACTAAACACATTTGAAATTAAATCCAAATGTTACATTTAAGGATTCCAATTAAAAAATAACAAAAAAGGATTCAGGATTTAAATTCAAAAGTATCAAAAAAGCAGATATTGCAATATGAAATGTGGCCCTCTGGAGTGAGTGGAAATATAGTGGCCCTCCCCATCATCAAAGTTGCCCACCCCAATATAAGGTCACCCAGGCTTACTATTTTTGCTAGAATTTTATTAAAAACTTTTCCCTTGCCCATTTTCAACCTTGCCATCACATTATTAGTCATCAGTGATGACTCATCACTGATGCTCATTATAAAATGGCACAATTTATGTGTACTCTGACTGCATCTCACTGGTGTGCTGTGTGGGCAGAAACCAGTCTAACAATGACATCTCATATAAGGACACTGTCTCTGTACAGATTCTGATGATGTGAGGTTGGTGGGAGGATCCAGTCACTGTGCTGGGAGACTGGAGATGAAACACCAGGGAGAGTGGAGACCAGTGGATGGCTTGTCTGAGTGGAACCAGAACTCATCAGCTGTAGTGTGTAGACAGCTGAACTGTGGCTCTGCTGTTTCAACGGAAACTAGATACAGTTGGGTAGATAATGTATGGGAGATTGCATCTGCCTGTGTTGGGTCCGAGACTTCACTGAGGGAGTGCGGAATAAATGAGTCTGACTCTGACACGTCCTGGAGGAGACTGGAGGTGATCTGCTCAGGTATTCAATGACAGTAATATTGTGTTCACAATGATAATGGTTACGGTTTAATCGAAACATTCCGTCATGTGTTCATGTAACTGTCAATCACCTGCATCCTGGAGGCTAACCTATCCAGTGAAAAAATGACCACCAAGGTAATCAATAAAGTCAACCAACGAATTCGCTTCTTGCAAAGGGTTGCCCCGCTGATCAATATTAAATCCCGAAAGACACTAGGAGGTGCTCTTATTGGGCCCCTCATTGATTACGGAGTCCTTGTCTGGTATCGCGACGCCCCAGCTGCCTTAAAGTTAAAGCTCCAAACAGCCCAAAACAAACTAATTAGGGTTGTGCTTGGTCTCCCTCCTCTGACCCACCTTACCGATCATCACCACGAAAGCGTGGGATGGCTCAAAGTAGCTGACAGAGTACAGCATCTTGCAATGGGCCTGGTGTACAAGATACACTACACCTCCAAGATTCCCATACACCTGACAAACTACTTCTTAAAGGTCAAGGATGTTCACGATCACAACACCAGAGGCAGCTCCACTAATCATCATCAACGTAGATTTAACACTAAACAAGGCTCTAACCCGTTCTCCTGCTACACCATCAACATGTGGAACGCCCTTCCTCAAGCCCTAAAGGAGAGCAAATCCCTAGCCTCCTTCAAAATTGGTATGAAAAGTCACCTTCAGACAGCTGCTACCCGTGACTTGTAAATAGATTAAGCCCCCATGCTCCCCCTCCTCCCCCTTTTTTTTCTTCTTTTTTCTGCCTTTGTATTTGATGTTATGCTTTTGAAACTGATATTATCCTAGATAAAGTACTATGTTCTATCCGTCTGTCTTTCAATGTTATATGAGATACTTAAAGTGTGGTTCCTGTGGAAATAAGCCTCGGCTTTCTAGGATCTCCTTTTAGTTGACCTTGTACCAGTGATTTGTACTGTCATGAAACTGTACTTTTTTCTATTGCAAACTTCTAATAAATTCTTCAATCAATCAATCAAAACCTCTGTCGTACTACAGATCTGCTGTTTAAACCAAACATCACTATCTTCCCCTCCATAAACGGGGTTTCTGAGGGCCAGCAGCAGGTGTTTGAGGGTTCCAACTTCATGATCGGCTGTACCATCCGGCCACAGTATCCAGGAGGCTCCTTCCATCTCACCTTCACTGGATCCAACACAACACACAACCACACACAACCAGCTGTCAATCACTCTGCCAACTTCCGGTTTCCTGCAGCAGCAGACCACACCCACCAAGGGAACTACAGCTGTTTTTATCACATCTATGTTTTCTCTCAGAACTTCTCCTCTGAAAGTGAGCTCCTCTCGCTCACCATCACAGCATTCACAGGTAACACAAATGAAATGAAAGTGATTTTCTATTATTATTTATTATTATTATTTTAATAGTATGTAAGCTATTTTGATAGTAATAATGGCTATAGTTTTTGTTCAGTAACAAGGGGTCTCCCTGTCTCTCCAGATCTTTAAATACATGTTCAGGTGGGACACCAATTTCATCCAGTCAGGAGAAAGAAGCCATTTATCAGCTTCAATTGTTATTACAATTACAAATTTGTCTGTGCATTGTTTTGTTTCATCACTTTCAAATTTCACCTGGTTATCCTGTATCCTATCTCTCCTGATTGGCTGTCTGTATCCTGGCCTGAAAATTTATTTTCTGTAACTATAGAGCTATAGTGGCGAAAGAAAATTACTTCTGGGAACTCTGATTGCTATAGAGCTTGAGAGTTGGGGAGACCCTTACTAAAACATTAGCAAACATGATCATTATGACAGATTTAATTCTTTTTTTTTTTTACAGAAATGTTCTTTAAATTATGTTTGTTTTTGTTTTCAAGATTTAGTTTTGGTTTTTTCTGCCTTCATTGATAGTGAACAGTAGACTAACAATAGGACAGGAGTGCACACCAACAGTGAGGAGGTGCTGCTGACCACAGGAGATACACTTGTTGTAAAGAAGGTCGCACAGCTCATAGCCACGATGCAATAAACCTTTTTACTTGTTATTTACCAACGTTTTGACATTGGTCTTCTTCATGTACCCAGAAGACATATGTCGAAACATTGGTAAATCAAAATAAAATGTTTGTTGCATCGTGGCCACGAGCTGTAAGACCTCTATTCTTTTCAACAAGTGAACAGTAGACTGAACGGGGGGACACACTGGCTGCAGTGAAAGGCGAGCACTCATCCGTTGAATAGTTCACAGTTCACATTATGTTTCTGGTAGAAACAGTCTAACTTTAAAAAGATCACCAGCACTGAATCATTCACGCTGAGGAAAGCCGTTGGCTGACATTTCTGTGACTGATCTGCTGTCCTAAAAGGACCAGTATGAGTGCTGTTGATCTTTTCAAAGTTGATGTTTTTAATCGAACATAATTAATTATGTATCTCTCATATTACAGCTAACATCTTCAAGGCCTCTCCTCTGACAGCGTTCATCATCAGACTTACAGTCATAGTGTTGGTACTGGTGGTACAGTTCGTCGTCCAGTATCATTTCTGGAAGGTACTGTACTTAACTGTATGCAACATTATTCAATACAAAACTGGAATACAAATGAGCTAATTAGACTGTTTTGACAGATTTGGATAAGGATAAGATAAGGAAATCTGGAAGTCTCAGTTGGAACTGTTACCCCCACGACCCGATTCCGGATAAGCGGTTGAAGATGGGTGGATGGATGGATGGATGGATGGATGGATGGATGGATGGATGGATGACACATTTGATCTTATGTTAACAATTGGTTTGCTTTCCAGGCAACCGGACGGCAGAAAGCAAGAGTGGAGAACATTTAGATGGACCCAGACCTTGCTGGTTCCAGTGAAGAGGCAGGAGGAGTCCAGGACCCAGAACAGGGGCGTCATTTGGGGCACCAGGGGTTGGCAATTGTGTTCACATTTAACCTTAAATCTCATGCATAATTTGTCCCAAACTCTGAATTGTTTTAGTCAGGGGTCATCAATATGTCTGTACACAGTCAGACAAATGTGTCCGTGGCAAAGACTTAGTATTGTCTGTGGCAAATGTTTGCTTTGCACACCATTATAATTTTCTTACTACAAGCCAGCATGGCGATGACGAATGACCCCTGGTTTTAGCAGATTAATCTGATTTCATTGCAATCAATGCCCGTCCATCTACATGGACACGTGTTATAATTTAGAATTAGATAATCCTTTTATTGTAGGAAACCATTCATTTATTAACCACTTTCAATTAAAGTGGCATCCCTGCAAGCTCTCAACGTGTCGCCAAGTGACGCGTTGAGAGCTTGTAGATCCACTATTTTTGCTATTTTAGAAATGGGGTTATGGTAACTTTTTTGATCTATGATCTTTCTGAAATGACACCTCGGACCCAGAAGAGGTTCTCCAACAAGTTCATCTCACATCCATCACATAACCAACTGTTCATCACCTCTGTCAAACTTTTAACCATTAAAACATCACACTGTAATGTCGCATCAACAGACTTTTCAAATCACAATGGGGCAAATAATGAATTACATTCAACCACATTCTATACCAGCTCAGTGGCCTTGTGGTTAGAGTGTCCACCCTGAGACTGGGAGGTTGGGGTTAAACCCCGGCTAAGACTCTGAAAAAATGGGACCCAGTGCCTCCCTGCTTTGGCACTCCTGCCCTATGGGCCTCATGACTCGGCAAGGCTTACTTAAAGGCCCAATCACACTGGGCTGATCCCGGGGCAGAGTCATCCCGATCAGATTTCGGGATGACCCCCGACCCAAGTTGGGTCGGGACACATAGTTTGAGAACCGCTGCCACTTTGTCTTTCCGTGGAGGCTGGAGCCTTGTTTCTTTATTCAATCAACTGCCAGAAAAAATAAAATAAAACTTTTTCCCCACTCAAGTCTGGCCCGAGATCGCTAGGGGTGGTCATCCAGGATATCTGGCTCATTTGTAATGGTCTCAGATATTTCACTTGGCACAGCGGGATATACCGGGCCCGAATTCAAGTCAGAGGATCGCTGTCGTTTGAAATGAACACCGATCAACCCCCGGCTCCGAGTTCTGATCTGATCCGAGTTCTGATCTCGTCTGGGGGGCCTCTTAAGCCCCTTTTCCACTGGCCCAACTCCACACCACTCCACACCACACCGCCCACTTGTGCCAGGTTTTCCACTACAAGGAGCTGGGTAGAGTGGTGTGAAAGTGGTACTAAAAAGTATCCAATCTAGAGTAGGTCTGAGCAAGGCCAAACAGGGCCAAACACTTAATAATGACTGATCACTCACTGACTTTTCATTTAGACCACCAGGATATAGTTGTAATACATGATAATAGATTCTATTGTGTTATAACCACTATCATAATCTATTATAGTGTATTATAATTATCATAGTAATAAATTAATACTTTATAGTGTATTATAATCACAGTTATAATTCATTATAGTGTATTATAATTTAGGATAGTTGCAATACAAATTTATATTGTATTATAATCACAGTTAAAAGGGTAAATTTGTTTCTTACCGATAGGGGTACTTTTGTGTAATGGAAAATGTAGGTATTGTTATGTGGTGCTGTGTGGTGTGGTGTAGTGTGGTGCTGCAGTCGAAAAGGGGCTTTAGTTACATTCTATTTGATTAATCTATGTGATTAAACCAAACAGTGTCTCTCATGTGTGACATTCTACAGTAGCTAGCTCGATATGCTACATCCAATAGTGAATTCATGTCCCTTGATGAGGGACATGGATTCTATGTGATTATCACTTCATACTAGGGGTGTAACGATACATTTTAATAGCGATTCGATACATATCACGATACATGGTTGACGATACGATACATGGACGATATTGGTTCATTCATGGCGATACGATATGATTCGATTAAATGATTTAAAATCGATATAGTAACTATTTAGCAAAGACATTAAATCTGTGTGAAAGGTGTTTTTCTTCTTACAAATGCTATATACAATGCACAAGTAGGTAGTATCGATACAATCGATTCTTTGCATTGCCGATTCGATACGATACAAAATAAAACGATACGATTCGATTTTAGCTGTTTTCATTTCGATCTACTTCGATCTTTCAAGTTAAAAAACGATATTTCGATGCAGTTACTATATTGTTACACCCCTACTTCATACTGTTACATACACAAAGTGTTCATATTGTGCAAGTGCAGATGGTGTGCCTGTCATTTAGGTTTTTTTTTTATGTCTTCTATGTTTTTGAAATTGAAATGGTCCATCAGTGGTGTGATTTTCAACAAATATCTTGTTTATGAGCAATAAACCATTATGGTTTATTATATAGGCCCAATCTATGTAGGCCATATAGGCCTACATAGATTGGTTAAGTGTTAAGTGCTAAGCATTGTCTGTGTTGCTAGCTTGAGCTTGTCAGCTTGAGAACTGAGAACAGGGCCTAAAACCCCAGTACAGGTGCTGATAAGGCTGGAATGTATAAGGAGTTCAGGTCGGCAGGACATATCTGTCAGCAAGTCAGTGGCCCCTTTGTTTCATGGCTGTGCAGGGGAGATATATTTTAGCACTGGAGGCCATAAATTAAGCAAGGATTTCCACGTCAGTGAACATACTTGTAGTTGACCTGACCATGTCATCTTTTCTTGCATGCCAAAGGTCCAGAATCTATACATGCCATAGGCCCACAACAGTGTGTGTGTGTGTGTGTGTGTGTGTGTGTGTGTGTGTGTGTGAGTGAGTGTGCGCGTGAGAGAGAGCGATAAAGAAGAGAGACTCGGGGAGGGGTCAGAGGGAGAGAGAGAAATAGAAGGCATGTCTCTGTGCTTAGTTACACTAAAGAGGCTTACTTTAAAGGAGCTATAGTCAACTTTTTCTTGAAAAACGGATGCTAAAATAAAAATAATGTTTCGAAAATATTTTATAAAAAAATAAGCTTCATATATGTGTTTCAATAAAAAAATGACCACAAAAAGCGGAAAAATAATGATAACATAATCATTTTGGTCCTTTGTTTACATTTACAGGGTCCGAAAAATGTAAACAAAGGGCCAAAATGATTATTTTATCTTTATTTTTCCGCTTTTTGTGGTCATTTTTTAATTGAAACACATATATGAAGCTTATTTTTTTATAAAATATTTTCGAAACATTATTTTTATTTTAGCATCCGTTTTTCAAGAAAAAGTTGACTATAGCTCCTTTAAGTAGTAAGCTACCGGTATAATACATTTCGAATGATGCACTGCTCATGATTTCCATTTATATGGCTACAATTAGTGATTAATCGTGGTTAATAACTACAGAAAATCATGAGATTATATTACAATACAAAAAAGTTGCCATGACTTCCTTCCTTTGGAGATCACCCGTTATTGCAATAACATATTGTAACAATCCCAAGAACCGGAGGCAGAGACGTGTCCCACAGTTTAGTGTCACGTTTATTAAAGGCTTCGTTCAGCATGAATAATAACATATAACCTCGCAGAGTGTGGCACAGACTGTATCCCATATCACAACAACACCCTGGAATGACGCTACTTCCCCCCAAGTTCCGGGAAAAGCCACAACAACAACACGTGACATCCGGCCACTCTTAAAGGGGCCGCTACACTACCCCCCCCTTACAAAAAGTCCTCGTCCCCGAGGACCGCTCCGGAGGTAAAGAAAATAACACAGCCTAAGGCAACATGGCAACAAGTGCAGTGCAACCCAACACAAACCCCACATCCCAACAACATTTCAAGTTCACAATCACATCTTTTTTTTTTCTTTTTTTTTTTTTTTTTCTTTTTTTTTTTCACTGTCCAGTCCACATCAGTCCAGTGCCCCAAAGGACACCGCATAGTCACGTAGGTGGGCCGGAGGCCTTGTCCGCCTCCTCGGCCGAGACCTAGTAGGGAGTGGGGGCATGGGAGCAGGGGGCAGAGGGACAGACCCCGGGGAGAGGGCATCCGGGGCAAGGGACAAGGGGAGCGGGGTGGGGCAAACGGGCGTGGGGGCCTCCTGCGGGAGGCCGTGAGGGGGCAGAGGAGCTGGGGAAGGGGGAGAGGTTGCCTGAGAGTTCGTGTCGGAGGAAGGAGAGCCCCCCCTGTAAGGGGCCAGTCTGTCTCTGTGGAGGGCCACCCTCCTTCCCCGAGGAGGCATCTGCACGCGGTACACAACCTCTCCCAGTCTCTCCAGCACCTTGCAGGGCCCCACCCACTTACTGTCAAGCTTGGGGCTGCGTCCCTTCTTCCGTATCGGGTTGTAGACCCAGACCAACTCGTCTGGCTTGAAGTCCCGTCCCCGAGACTTCACGTCGTAGTACCGCTTCTGCTTCACGCCGGCCTCCTGCAGCTGTTCCCTGGCGAAGCGGTGCGCTGAATCCAGGCGGTCCTGCAGCTTCCTGGCGTACTCCGGCCCTGCAGGGACAGCCGGGGCGTCAGGTGGGCGTCCGAAGGCCAGCTCAGCCGGGGTGCGCAGCTCCCTTCCCAGCATGAGGAGAGCGGGTGTGCACTCCGTGGACTCCTGCACCGCGGAGCGGCACGCCATGAGCACCAGGGGCAGGTGTTTGTCCCAGTCCCTCTGGTGCCGGGAGGTGACGATGGCCAGCTGGTCTCCCATGTTCCGGTGGAATCTCTCAACCAAACCGTCGCTCTGAGGGTGCAGCGGGGTGGTGCGTGTCTTGTGTATGCCCAGGCGCTCGCACATGGCAGCGAACACCCGGGATTCAAAATTAGTCCCCCGATCACTGTGAATGGATTCCATCGCCCCGAGCCGACTTATCATGCCCTCTACCAGGGCATCAGCGACCGTTTCAGCCTCCTGGTTTGGGATGGCATACGCCTCCGGCCACTTTGTGAAGTAATCCATGGCGGAGAGGACGTAGCGGTTGCCCCCGTCAGAGAGAGGGTACGGCCCCGTAATGTCTATCCCCACTCTCTCCATAGGGGACCCCACCGGGAACTGCTGGAGTGGCGCTTGCGAGCGCCCGGTGGGGCCTTTGCGAGCAACACAGGGGTCACAGCGACGGCAGAAGTCAACAACGTCCCTCTTCTGCCGCCCCCAGTAGAAGCTCTGACGAAGGCGGCGGAGAGTTTTGTTGACCCCAAAGTGTCCAGACCCACCCGCCCCGTGCATGGCTTCCAGCACTGTCTCTTGCAGACCCTTTGGGACCACCACCTGCCACTGCTCCTCCCCGGTGGCTGCTGTCTTGAACGCCCGCTGCAGCACACCTTGGGACAGCCGCAGCGATTCAAACATAGTCCATAGTCCTTGAGTCGCCTTGGAAAAGGGCGCCACCTCCTCCCAAGGCGGACGCTGCTGGGCCTCGACCCACTGCAAGGCAGGCTGCAGGTCCGGATCTTTTTCTTGCTCGGCTCTCCATTCTGCATCCGACACCGCTTGCAGCTCCCTGCAGACGACCTCCCCGACTCTGACGGCTGCACACTCCTCCTCGTCCATGTGCCGCTCCAGCTCCCGTGCCTCTCTCCGCTCGCAGTAGCGGCACCCTTCTGCTGCACAGGGCCGACGTGAGAGAGCGTCTGCGTTGGCGTGGCGAGCCCCAGGGCGGTGCACTATCTTGAAGTCGAACTCTTGCAGCTTCTCCAACCACCTGGCAACCTGCCCCTCCGGCTCCCGGAAAGTCATTAACCACTGGAGGGCTGAGTGGTCAGTTCTTACAGTGAAGGGGTGGCCGCACAGGTAGTACTTGAAGTGCCTGACAGAGAGCACCACTGCCAGGAGCTCCCGGCGGGTGACGCAGTAGTTCCGCTCGCTTTTCTTGAGCTTCTGGCTGAAGTACGCAACCACTCTCTCACCCTCTGGCCACGACTGCGACAGGACACCCCCCACCCCCACACTGCTAGCGTCAGTGTCCAGTACAAAAGGCAGTGTGGGGTCAGGTGGGGCGAGAACCGGGGCCTCGCACAGGGCTCGCTTCAGCCTGAGGAATGCCTCCTGGCACGCCTCGGACCACACATAGTCTCTGTCTTTCTCCAGCAGCCTGTACAGGGGCGATGCGATCGTGGCAAACCCCCGCACATGCCGTCTGTAGTACGAGGCCAACCCGATGAAGCTTTTCAACTGGCTCTGGTCGCGGGGGGTGGGCCACTGCTCCACCGCCCGCACCTTCTCGTCCATGGGGCCGATGCCCGCTGCCCCCAACTGGTGCCCCAGGAATGTCACCTCCCTCCGCATAAAGCGGCATTTCTCTGGGTGCAGCATCAGGCCCGCTTCCTTAATTTTCCCCAGAACCCTCCTCAGGGACCCCAGGGCCGCCTCGAAGGAGCGCCCGTGCACCAGAATGTCGTCCAGGTACACCAGGCACTCCTGGCGGGGTATACCAGCCAGCACTTTGTCCATAAGGCGGGAGAAGGTGGCAGGGGCGTTGCAAAGTCCGAAGCTGAGCACCTTAAACTGCCACAGGCCGCGTCCGGTGCAGAAGGCTGACTTGGGGCGGGATTCAGGGGAGAGGGGGACTTGGTAGTAACCGCTTTTGAGGTCCAACGTGGTGAACCACGAGGACCCCGTCACTAGATCCAAGGACTCGTCGATACGGGGGAGGGGGTAAGAGTCCTTAGTGGTCAAGTCATTCAGCCGCCTGTAATCCACACAGAACCGCCAGTCTCCATTCTTTTTCGGGACCATGACCACCGGTGCCGCCCAGGGGCTGTCGGAAGGCTCGATAAAGTCTGACTGCAGCAGGTCGTCCACGGCCTGGTCGCATGCCTCCTGACGAGCGAGAGGGAGGCGGCGCGGCTGACACTTGACGGGCCGCTCAAGTCCAGTGTCAATCACGTGCTGTGCCATGTGAGTTCTCCCCACCTCACTCTCGCTCGCTGTAAAGCTGTCCTGGAACTCCGACAGCAGCTGTCTCAGCTCCTCCTGTTGCCGCTCCTCCAGGTCTCCATACTCCTCCCTCCACACCCCTCCCCCCAGGGACAGCTCACCTCCACCACCCCCCCCTCTTATCCGCAGAGAGGGGGCCGGAGTGACAGGGGAAAACACAGGGGCTAGAGGGGACAGCTGTTGGCAGGGGGCGTCGGGAAACATCATAGTCTCCATCACAGGGGGAGGGGGGGCAGGGTAGGGGGGGTAACTTGGCCACATGAAGGGAAGGCTCAACGGGGCAGCGAACCGTGGGGCAAAAGCACAGGGGTCGGGGCAGGGGAAAACAGGAACAGTGAACGGCACCTCCAGTGCCTGGACAGACCGGGCAGGGGGCAGCAGGCCAGCAGCTAGAGGGCCCATGGCAACGGTAGGACCCCCTGGGAAGCTAAGAGTGCCCCTCCCCATATCCAACAGGCACCCCGTGTCCTGGAGAAAGTCCAGTCCCAGGATGCAGTAGTCTTGAACATCTGCCACCCACACTAGATGACGAACGCGTCTGCCGCCCACACACAGCCACAGCAGCCCCTTCCCCAACATGGGAGCCAGCTGCCCTGTGGCCGTGCGGAGCTGCACCGCTGTAGGCTGCAAGGGTGTCCCGCTGGGCAGAACATCCGGTCTCACCAGCGTCACCGACGACCCGGTGTCCACCAGGCCCGCAGTAGGCACCCCCTGGACGGAGACAGCGACGTGGCAGGAACCCGCTCCACTGGAACTCCCACGGATCCACCCCACCACGACAGGTGGAGTACCGCTGTCGTCTCCTCCATCGCTGCACTGCTGGGCTCCCTCCGCTGGCGGATGAGGCTGCGAAGGCGGCGGCCTGCTGTCGTCTTCTTCTGGGGGGAATGGAGCATCCTCCCCCTGGCTGTGCTGTTGTGCTCCCCCCGCTGGACGGCACGCCCGGACTGGCGTCGTTGGGGAAGCAGTGGGAATCGGGGCCCGCATATCCCCGTCTATGCGGACCCCGAGGCGTTTCCCTGCCCCTGGCGAGCGGCAGGGCAGTTCCTCCTGATGTGGCCGGGCTGGCCACACCCCCAGCAGACCTGCGGACCTGGACGTGGTCCGCTTGGCCTCTGTAGAGTCACCGCCCGCAGCAGCTCAGTCATCTCCGTCGCCCACGCTGGCGCCTCCTCCCTGGCAGGGCACCCCGACGCTGACCTCACCGCATGGGGGCTCACCTCCTGTCCACCGCTGGCGGCCGCGCTCTGCAGACTCTCCCTCTCGATGGCTGCCTCCAACGCCTCCTGCAGTGACTTCGGGTGCTGAAGTTGCACCTGCATGCGCAGGTCAGGTGGAGAGATGGCCCCAACAAACAGGTCGGTAGCCAACTCGCTCCGCGCGCCGGCGGATAGGTGGCCGTAAGCCCGCCGCACCTGGCTCTCAATGTCATTTGCCAGCCCCCGGAGTGACTCACCAGGCTTCCTGCATTTCCCTCTCAGTTCATTTTTCACCAGTGCTGGCTGGGACCATGTTCCAAAGCGCCTCTTCAGCGCCCCCACCAGGGCGTCGTAGCACCGCCGCTGATCAGCATCCAAAAGCAGGAGGCAAGACAGGGCATCTCCCTCCAAACACAGAGCCAACTGAAGAGCTTTGTCACTCATTGTCCATCTTCTAGCATCTGCTAACAGTTCGAATTGAGCATGGAAAGCCTCCCAATCAGAGTTACCAGTGTACTTGGGTGTCTTCACAGAGCCAGCCGACGGCGGTGCATGGGCGTCGTCATGGTAACCGCCCGACGCTGTAAAAATGGCGGGACCCGGCGGCCGCACATCGCCGTTCCCGCGGAGCGGCGACCCGCGAAAACGAGAGGGGAAGCCAGGGTAGTTGGCCACCCGCCCTGGAGTCAACTCGAGCCGCGGCACGTTCACTTCTTCCGACATACCGTATCGCGCACTGTCCCGCTGTTCTTCTTTTATCTTCTTCTCATCCATACTGCTCGCCTAGCTAGCTAACACACTGAAGCTAACTAGCTACCACACAACGGCACGTCTCCTCACCGACAAAGTCTTTGTTTGTTTTTCTTCTGACACCAGTGTAACAATCCCAAGAACCGGAGGCAGAGACGTGTCCCACAGTTTAGTGTCACGTTTATTAAAGGCTTCGTTCAGCATGAATAATAACATATAACCTCGCAGAGTGTGGCACAGACTGTATCCCATATCACAACAACACCCTGGAATGACGCTACTTCCCCCCAAGTTCCGGGAAAAGCCACAACAACAACACGTGACATCCGGCCACTCTTAAAGGGGCCGCTACACTGTACCACAGACAGTATGATCTATGATGAAACCTTATTTACCAGCGCTACACTGAAATGAGAGTTTACATCTAGGTACAATGTCGCCCCCTGGCGTTCATAACACGACTGATTTCTCCAAAGTCACGTGATTTCCTGGAAAAGGAGCGTGTGTGAGCAGCAGTTCAGTGAAGAGAGAGAGAGAGAGAGAGAGAGAGAGAGAAAGAAAGAAAGAAAGAAAGAGAGAGCGAGCTCTACTGCGTCTGTCTGTGTCTGTGTGGCTGCTGAGGAAACCAGGACTGACAGAGGACTAAAGGCCTCTCCATACTTCGACAGAACCGAACTTTTCGGTTGAAAAATAAACTTTTTTATTTTTTATCTTTTCCGAAAAAAAGCGTCGGATGTTCATACTTCGCTCCTGTTCGGGGGGTTCGGGGAAAAGCGTACACCACGCTGCGTGTGGTGTAGGAGGCGGCGAGACGCATTAAAAGAGAACGGGAGAGAAGAGAGAGAGAGAGAGAGAGAGAGAGACAACAACAGCAGCGACGGCGGAGATGGAAAAGTTGGAAGCGGTGGCACGTATTGTGGAGGTTATGGAGGAGGATAGGAAGACGAGGAGGCAGAGGAGGAGGAGGATTTTGCCCTGCTTTGTGCAGCTGAGGAGGAGGCGAGCACATCTAGCCGGCAGGGGTCCGAGCCACTGCAGCTGGATGAACAGCTTTGGGACAGTGTTGTGGCCACCAGCACCCGTCTTCTTGTGAACACACGTGATCCAACCAACCAATCACGTTTGCCGTTTCACCGAACTAGATTTCGGCGAGTCACAACATCTCCTTGTGCAAATTTCAGAACTATTGTTCTGAGAAAAAGCATTCCAGAACTTTCGAGGAATTACATTTTATAGTTGAAAAGGACCTTTTGACCGAAAACGGCGGTTTCGGTCAAAGTATGGACAGGCCTTGACAGAGGTAAACGAAACCTAACTTTTCTTCCTTCATTTAAGCTACAAACGACCTTGTTTTATTTACAAACAACCGATACGGCTCTGAATTATAACAGGGCGTGAACTAGATTAAAACCGAACTGTTTATTTTTGCCATTTGCATGAATTAAGTGAATTTGCTCATATTCGTGTATGTTTATTCTTAAATCATACAAAGTTCATGTTTAGCTGTAGTTTTCCCCAAAAAAGCAGCATGGATGTGAACGATTGGGATTTGGGAAGAAAAACATAGCTGTTGGTTTAACTTTTGTTGTTTTTGTAGTAGGCAAGCTATTGTTTTTTTTTAATATAAATAAATAATAGCCAATTAACTTAAAAACAAAAACGCTAAACTCCTAAAGGCTTTTAAGTGCGTGCTTCCCAAGAAGCCGAAAGGCATTTATTTGCTGCCATCATAATTATCGGTCATAATCAACATTCTTAATTTGGCTATATTGCTACTGATGTGTCTTGGTTGGACTAAGTAGGATTGTGTCATAGTATACTATTCTCTATTTTATTTGCATTATAATTTGACAAGTGTGGGAGGGTTCAGCCTGCAGTCAGAGTCAGTGTCCAAGGCGGCAAGCATCAGGGCGCCTGGTGCGCACTGTGCGTTATGACGCAGCGAGCCTGCCTCCATGGAGGGCTGGCATGGCGCTAATATTCAGAAGCCTGATGGTAAACATAACAATTACGTCATGTTATTTACATGACTGAACTTTTTAGTTTGTTTAACTCCAGTCTGAACCTCTCCCACCGGCTTCCGCTAGGGAAGGGTCTCCGGAGGAAGAGGTTCCAAATCTTATAGTAGTTATATCAGGGCGGCCAAGTGCCAACATTGGACTGTCAGAATCCAGGAGATGTGTGTGTGTGTGTGTGTGTGTGTGTGTGTTAAGTGATGACTCATCACTAAACCATCGTTTTGTGGGTCCATTTTTAGCCCAAGGAAAGTTTTTTGTGCAAAACAAATGCTTGCAATGGATTCAGAATCATGACAAACCCCTAGTTAGACCCCTCACATCCTACTTAAAGCAGATGTATTTTTCCTCCTGTAGTAGGCCTATAGTGTATAGAAAGTCAATGGGAGCCCAACTTGATTTGGCCGATGTGGCGACCCCGAAGGTCCAGGAGAAATGACAATTCCGCAGCTGCAGGAGATGGGGTCGAAATTCAGGAGACTCCTGCTGGATTCAGGAGGGTTGGCTGTACGGTAGATACAGGTCAGGGACATCTGGGCACCGTGATGTAAAATTGGCTATTTTGTCCAACATGTTTAAAGATTTTATACTTGAAAAATGGTCTTAAGTAATGTAGAGAATACATTATGTGAACATGCACGGTACATCATTATCAGACTTAATGTTATCCTTCAAACTTCTTGTTTATGCCCCGAAGTGATTGGATGTAGGCCTACAGGTTTTGTAGCATTTGGGCTGAGGGAATATAGCCATGCCTGATGCCTCTGATTTTGCACAAAGAATAGGTAAATTCGAAGTAGGGGCCACCATCTAAATGTTTCCAACCTCCATTTGGTGGGGTGTGGTTTCAGGGTAGGCCATATATTATTTCAGAACAAACATGCTGATGGGTCAGTGACTGTTGGCTGTAAATTAGGTTTTGTCCATTAACGGTCTCAGTGATGGTCAAAGATGCATTAGCTCACAAATGCATCTCACCAGTTGGGCTTCATGAGCCATGCTGGTGCTTAAAGCAATAATAATCTCTCTCTCTCTCTCTCTCTCTCTCTCTCTCTCTCTCTCTCTCTCTCTCTCTCTCTCTCTCTGCAAGAGGGAAAGAGAGAAATAGGGCCCTATTGTCGTCCATGCCTTACCCCTTATCCCTAAACTCTTTTGCCATTTTTTACTAGTTTGAAAAACATTCTTAAATGTTTCAAATAGCTGATCTACAAGCTCACAACGTGTCGACGTAGATCGGCTATTTGAAGTATTTTAAAATGTTTTTCAAACTAGTAAAAAAGGCAAAGACTCATGGAGTCTTATCCTTACGATGCTAATGATGCACGTTTTTTGTTTTGTTCACAGTTTTTACAGTCATGCCATCTAAGATCCGCTCCACACGTAAACTATGCACCTGGATCGTAGAACAGGTGAGTTTTATGGGCAGTGTTAATAAAACAAAGAACAGCAGTTGGTTCAACCAGTTCTAACATCCTGCCAATACTGAAAAGAACAGTTTTTCAGTTGCCTATATATTTGTATTTCATTTATAAAATACAAAAAAATGTATTTCAAAGGGGTTAAGAGTAGGCTATAATAGGTGTCTAATAGGTGTCTATATCTATCTTTATTTTATATTGGTGTTGATAGTTGATAGTGATGTTTATTGACTCCAGGTCAACAGTGGGAGGTATCCAGGCGTTATCTGGGACGATGAGGCCAGAACCATGTTCCGTATCCCATGGAAACACGCTGGCAAGCAGGACTTCCGCAGCAACGAGGACGCAGCCTTCTTCAAGGTAGAAAGAAAGAATGAAAAGTAATTCTCGGTAACACTACTTAAAGGTCTAGAATGCATTATAATGTCATTTATAATGCGTTACAATGCAGTTATAAGGCTTCTGATGAGACACTTAAGCGATGAGAAGAATCATCTTGTCAGGTCAAAGTAGTTTAGCTTAACCACTTTCAACCTCAGGAACAGCTTGCATACCTGAGAACAACATATTGGATCAGACCATATTATCCTCTAATCCAGGGGTTCTCAACCCTTTTGATCACATGACCCAATATAATTGGCGAACATTTTTGGCAAGTTTTCAATTGTGTTAAATGTATGAAAAAAGCAGATCTACAAGCTCACAATGCGTCAAATCGCGAAGCATTGCAAGCTTGTAGACGTGTCTATTTTCAGCTGGCCAAAATGTATATACCGTTGAAGTGGTTAATGTTCTACAAAGTCTACAAAGTAACTACCAGTAGTTACTAAAGTTTTCAAATAATTGTAGTGGAGTAAAAGTGCAATAGGCCTGTAGTGGAGTAAATATACATAGTTACTTTCCACCACTGCCTCTAATGTACTGTGTCAGTGTCTAGATGATAGACATGAGTCATACTGTACATTTGTTTTTGGGTCAGTTTTTTTTACTTTATTTTTAGATAGTAGAGTCAGGAAACGGAGGTTAAGAGAGGAAACAAATGGTCTCCATCTGGAATCAAACCAAGGACGTTGTTATCATGCTGTCACATTATACCATCCGGTCATTTGGAAACTTGTGAGCATGAATTAGGAATAGAAACCATTTGAAGGACAGCTCACCTACAGTACCGTATTTTCTGGACTATAAGGCGCACCGGACTATAAGGCGCACTGTCAATGAATGGTCTATTTTCGAAATGTTTTCATATATAAGGCGCACCGGACTATAAGGCGCACATAATAGACGCTACCATTGCGTTATGCATCCAACAGATGGAGCTGTGCTTAAGGGAATGTCAATGTCAATGAATGATCCATATATAAGGCGCACTGGACTATAAGGCGCACTGTAGTTTTTTGAGAAAATTAAAGGCTTTTAAGTGCGCCTTATAGTCCGGAAAATACGGTATATACAAAAACATACCGTATGTGAATATATTATCCATGATCGTGTTTTCCCCCTCTTATCTAACTTAAAATAAGTTACAATGGGTCTGTATAGGAGTGGGGCGTGTCTGATAAAATTAATATCAAATATCTAAATATTGAATCAATCAACTTAAAAACTGTCTGGGGTGCTCCCAAAAGCCAAGTAGAAGATAAAATGATCCCCCAAAAGATATATCCATTTAAGTTATTCAACTGAACTATTCTTTTCCTTTTCTCAACATCATCTCTATAGTATTATGCTTGCTATGGGTGAGCTCCACCATTTCAGCCTCTACCTCCACCTCAGAGGAAAGCCTGATATTCGTTTTAAAAATCAAACCTCGGTTCGAAGTGGAGCGGTGAATTTGAGCAGCTGTACCCTATGTGAGTGAGTGAGTGAGTGTAAACTGTGCCTGTGAGTGAGTGGTGAGTGTGCCTGGCCTGCACAAAACAGCGCCCCTCCTTTAACTAGTGTTTTGTGTGTGGCCACTCAAGGTATTGCCAGGCTACGGACACGGCCAGCCACCCAGCCAGCCAGCCACCCACCCACATACCCACGGACATACCTGTTCATTGGGAGCGCTTTCACCGCTCCAAAAAGGCTGTGTGATCCCGCCTACTGTATTTGCTGGACTATAAACCACACCTGAATATAAGCCACACCAGCTAAATTTAGAACGAAAAACAAATGTGTACATATACAGGCCGCACTTGACTATACTGTAAGCCGCAGGTGTCCTTCCTGCTAGAGCGCCTCTGGTGGCCGTTAGCTGTAAAAATCTATAGATTAGCCGCATCGTTGTATAGGCCGCAGGGTTCAAAACAGGGGAAAAAGTTGCGGTTTATAATCCGGCAATTACGGTAGTTTAAACCATTTTTAAACATTTCGAAGTTCTGTTTCCGATTTGATAGTTCCGGGTAAAGTGTAGTCCGTCTGATGACTACAACATGATGTAGGTTGTTCTTGTTTCCCGAAATGCTTCTGATCGCAGGCTACTCAGAGGTGAGCTGTGGATGGTTAGAAAATGTGTCTACTGATGACATCATCAGTGGTAATTTCAAAGAAAATGTCAACATGCTAACTTTAAAGGAGGAGAATGGCTATAGTTGAAGTTAGCGAGTAGACAGAAATGGTGCCATAATATGATGCGATGCGAGAGTGTGGTCTAACAACCGACACCACCTAGGGACTCCTGGTTTCCTCCACACTATCCTATCTTAACATCAGGGTTTTGAGTTCTATATTGTTGTTGTTAGCTAAGCTGTCATGCCGCAGTGCATCTACATGCATCTACCTCTTGCCTTTCCTGGCTTTGCCTTGGGTTGGTTCCCATAGATTCAGTTTGCTTGCCTTTAGTTCTGGGTACCCGATGCAGTGCCCTGAAAGCATAATGAGTGTTATAGACCTGCAGCAAGCCCTCAAAAAAGGCCTTAGTTTTTGAGATACCCCTACCCGAGGTATAACCAAACACAACCATGTTTTTTCTTATCTTTAGGGTCTCCCATTAATGAAATGGATTGTTGTGAAATGTTACTTTTGGCGGAAATGTGTTTTTTTTTTGGCTATTCTTTAGACCTACCCCAATCTCTGAAAAAGGCAAATCCGCCTAGGTCAAAGGTGACAAAAATGCCTATAACTTGAGAATGCTCACTCTTATCTTCATAAAATCTGCTGAGATGTGAACCAGGTGTCTACCCTACATCAACAAAGAGTCAGAATGCAATTTACCTAAAGAAATACTGAAATATTATCCTTTAAACACACCTTTAGTTTAGGCGGAAATTGTACTTTTGTGGTGAGAACTACTTTACTGTCTCTCATTTACAAGAAAACAATAACCAGTGGTTGTGTGGAGATAGCTTGTACAGTTTTATTGCAAATCAGATCAGATTTCTTTAGACACACCCCCTCCACTGAAAAAGACAAATTAGGGAGTTAGGTGACATACTGCAAGTCATTTTTGGGAGGTCCAGTTGGCTGCACTGTACCACAGAACTAAACTATCACAATGTGAATAAACCAATAATATATTTTATCTAAAATTACTACATTGATCAAAACACAGCAATGCCCTTTTCCCCCTACTACTCCCATTCATAAAGTAATTGTTGTGGAAATGTATTTTAAGGCGAAAGGATAAAATTGTGCACTAAATTCAGAAAAGTAGAAAGTGGTCTTTCTGGAGCGTACCAGGGCAAAATAATGCTAGCTGGCTTTTCAAGACACTGTCTGAGTACACAAGTGATAATTTCACCTGTGTATTTTAAGCCTCTCTCTCTATATATAGGCGAAGATTTCCATGGATAAATAACACTTGACTTTTGGCTATATACCAAATTATAAGGTTTTCAAGTCAAGTCCTTATCATATGACAAGTGTTTTTGGGAGGTATGGAATCCATATAGAAAGACAATATGGATACATGGCAAATGGTGCATTTGTATAGCGCCTTTATCCAAGGTGCTTTACAAAGATTGTGCATTACATTCACCCATTCACACACACATTCATAGACCGATGGCGGAGGAAACCATGCAAGGCACCGGGAGCAACTAGGGATTTTGAGTCTTGCTCAAGGACTCTTCGAAACGAACTCTGGGACAGGGTCTTACTTAATCCCATTCAATAACCTTGCTCTTTGCATGTTCTCTCTTGGTCAAAACTAATGTGGGCATGATTGGATCTGAAACACTCTGTGTGTCAGAGTGAAGCAGAAGTCAGTAATCCCAAAGAACAGAATAGAATCTATGGGGGTCAGACTTGGCTGTGTATACTGATGACTACTGGCACAAAGGACTGACCAAATCATGTAGTGCTGACCCTGGGATGATCAATCTGTGCTCCTCATCCCCACAGGCACATCATAGAACAGATGAGAGGAGTTCATCAGGACAGCTAGCTCCTCCCCTCTGTGACCATCTCCAGACTGTCCTGTTTAACTCAAGCTTTGGAACTTCCTCACCGGCTGATTCATTTTTTTTGCATTGCTTGTGTTAATACGTTTCCTTCCACCACCACCAACTCCTCCCCTTGGATAGGTGTCTGTGTGTGCGTGTGTGCGCCTGCGTGCACACACGCACGCTCGCTCGCTCGCTCACTCACTACCCTATGTAGCTCTGTAATCCGCCACATTGTCTTCCATGAAGTTGTGAGGGTGGACAGGAAGGGTGACAATATGGCTCCTTGGGGAGCACCAGTGTTGGTGACATAGTCTGCAACCAAGCCTAGATCCACTTGTACTGACAGCTTCAAGGCCAACTGCTGTGGATGTCTGGTATTGAAGATGCTTATGAAGTCAAAGAACAAGTCTCACATTGCTACCAGGAGCAGAATCTCAAAGATCTTCTTGACATGTAATGTCAAAACAATTAACTGGCATGTAGTCACTGAATGCACTGGCCATTTATAGTTACGTATGGTTGATTTTGTGTACGTTTTGGGTACAGTAATTCCGTCGACATGCATAGTTCTTCCTCTACTTTATGTCCGTGCCGACCAGCTCTCCGTTGGGCTGCGCGCCACATAGACAGACCTATTAAGCTTCGCAGCACAGAACAGAATAGCTAACAAAAGCGAAGCAGCCAAAATATGTAGAACCACAGAATGTCTTGACCCGACGACGTGATGTTATAAGTGGTAACAGTCTCGACTGCAGGTTCTGCTGTCTGTCGGCAAAGTTGTTTTGCGGATTCGCGGTAAATGTAAAACTCCGTGAGGGTACAGATTTAATCACATATGGATCAGGACCCGGAGTAAATATAACAAAACACACCCGCTCATATAATTCCCAAGTATTTGATGAGCCGCTGAGCTAATTAATCAGCTCTTCTTGTGTTCCTCGTCTTGTTGGCAGCTGTTGGAGGAGGATAGGCGGTGTGTGTGTGTGACTGCGCGCGTGCGTGTGTGTGTCAAGCCGTCCTGTTGCGACCTTTTTTACCGTTTCTTGATACAATATATTTCTCATTGGGACACATAGTTTGAGAACCGCTGTCATAGAGCAGAGGAAAAGTAATTTTCATCACTACTGCGCCTATGTTTGACAACGGTGGCCGTGAGTACTTCTTGCTACGGATACATCTGCAGTCCGGTCAGTCCGTCCAGTTGGGTGCTGTCCGTTAGGGTCCGTATACGGAGATAAATCATCCAGAGTGTTACGTACTGGGAGTCAAACCGGACCAAACGGAGTAAAGTTCTCTCACCCTCCGTTGCTTGTGTATTCCAGCGGTCCTTATGTACTACTATGCATGGTACTGTACACCAGGATATTTTACTTTAATCAACCTCAGGAAGAAGTTGAATATATGCTGGAATGCAGCTGCCAACTGCCCAGTGCACACAGGGGTTGTTGTTGTCTGGACCCCTGGCCTTGTTAATGCTGATCCTGTTAAGGGGTGGCCATATCTGAATGGGTATAGGAATCTGGGGATCTTAAGGTTGCTGGTTCACCAATCACTAATCTGCATTAAAGTGTAATTGGGAGAACCAGTCTCGCAAATCTGTCTGCAGTGATATTAATACAAGTATAGGAGAAATGCTGTGGCTCTACACAAGAGGGAGGGTGGGTTGGAAATTAGGGTGACAAACTGCAGTCTCCTGGGATAGGGTTAGGTGAAGAGAGATGCGCATGGGAGAACTGGTGCTGGAGGGTAGGTCTGGGAAAGTAACATTGTAGAATTCCTTGGCTGCCGCCAGAGCCGTTTTTAAAACTTCAATACGGACAGTATTGAAGTTAGTGTATTATTATTACTAGCCCTTACCCGTTCAAAGATATGAGCTCCAAAATGATGTGCAGTGTGTGGGTTATGGGATGTGCACTGTGCACACAGTATATGAGGGATGGAAAGTAACTTTAACTGGTGCTTGCATGATGTAGGAGCATCAATGTAAGAAACCCGTTTCGTTTAATGGCTACAGAGATACTGTCCCCCCCCCCCCAGCCCGCCCGCCCACCTGCCTGCACACACACACACACACACACACACACACACACACACACACACACACACACACACACACACACACACACACACACACAGAGCTGGTTAAACATTTTGCCTCATGCTAGATGCAGAATAGATGTGCCTCATGCTAGATGCAGAATAGATAATAGATATAAAAATGCTAATATACAGCATATGATTTGTGAAAGTGACAAACGGGCTTCACAGTTATGTCAGGTGTGTTCATATGCTAATGATTGATTTCAGATCAATTGCTCCAGCCACTGAGGAGAAACGCTGTTTCAGACAGACAGACAGACAGACAGACAGACAGACACTCACTCACTCACTCACTCACTCACTCACTCACTCAGACATTCGCAAAATTATAGTATAGATATTGTTGTTGTTGTTATTATTTCATCATATCAAGACAAGCTCAAACTTGGATTTAGGTAGGAGATACTGATTTAAATGATTTTTTAACGTACATGAAAATATAATCCATCTTGTTTTAGTCATTTTAGAATAGATAAACTACATTATTGGTTTATTCATATTCTGATAGTTTGGTGATGTGGTACAGTACAGCCACATTGACTTTCCCTCCCCAAAATGACACCATCATTAACTTACCGTATGTCATCTCCCCATTCAGAATTACCTAATTTGTCTTTTTCAGGGGAGGGGGTGTGTCTAAAGAAATCTGATTTGCAATAAAACTGTGCAAGTTGTCTCCACACAAACACTGGTTATTGTTTAGTAGCAACTTAGGCAATGCAGGAACATCTTATTTGACATAAATGTGTATTTCTTGTAAATGAGAGAAAGTAAAGTAGTTCTCACCACAAAAGTACAATTTCCGCCTAAACTAAAGGTGTGTTTAAAGGATAAAATTTCACTATTTCTTTAGGTAAATTGCATTCTGACCCTTTGTTGATGTAGGGTAGACACCTGGTTCACATCTCAGCTGATTTTATGAGGATAAGAGTGAGCATTCTCAAGTTATAGGCATTTTTGTCAGCTTTGACCTAGGCGGATTTACCTTTTTCAGAGATTGGGGTAGGTCTAAAGAATAGCCAAAAAAACGAATTTCCCCCAAAAATAAAATGTCACAACAATCCATTTCATTAATGGGAGACCCTAAAGATAAGAAAAAACATGGTTGTGTTTGGTTATACCTCGGGTAGGGGTATCTCAAAATCCGACGGCCTCTGCTGCTAGACTATTAGTGAGGACCGAGGTTGAAAATGGGTGAACTGTTCCAGTAACTCAATTGCACCACAATATGTTGGTTGTTAATTGACAGCTATACTGTGTCGTGTCTCAGCAATGTAGTGTTGTGCATGCAACATCTCCCTCTTCTTAATGAGGGCAAAGCAAAGAACACGTTGTACTGCAGTGTAATAGCAGCCATTATCAGGTTTACAGAGAGACAGACAAAGAGAGAGAGAGAGAGACACACGTACAGTTTACTGCACAAGTAACCCCCCCCCCCCCCCCCCTTCCTCCTCCAGGCATGGGCAGAATACAAGGGCAATCCCAAGAAAGGTTCTGCTTCTGACAGTGCAGCCAACTGGAAGACGCGGATGCGCTGTGCCCTCAACAAGAGCAGTGAGTTCAGTGAGGTCTCTAGCCGGGCACAGCTGGACATCTCTGAGCCTTACAAGGTGTACCGCCTGGTTCCCCTCAGTGAACAAGGTGAGATCAAGACCACCAGGTCTCCTTTTCTTTCGTAGTGCTTGGTAAGCCTATGTAGAGAGCAATAAGCTTGAAAAATAAATTCAAGAGTAGATATGCAGTAGTATCTTTATTAATAGAGCACTTGTGAAAACAGAGTTGCAAAATGCTTTTCATGAAACTTGCACTGCACCTGACAAGGGTGCAGTGTGAAATTATGAAAAGGCCCTTTGACCAAAGCAATCAATGACGAGATTAACAATAAAAGACAGTGAGAGAGAGGCACAAACACTCTGCAAACAGCAGCCTGATGAAAGAGTGGGCATAACATGTGTTTGTCTGTTTGCACACACCATTGCATTTGCCAGGAAACCATGGCCAAAAAATAAATACACCCTTGGGCGTCACCCTCGTTTATAAGTCCATTGACACACACCTTAACCGCCACACAGGAGACCTCAACAATTAAAATGATTTGATTAGCATTGCAAAATGTAAAAAGAAAAAAGTTTTACGTAAAAACGTGTCTATGGACTTGTCTAACTTGTTTGATGTGACTGAACACACATGAACACAATGAAACAGCTATGGCCTGCAGGGAAAACATTTCATTATCTGACCAAAGTTCATCACATTCACATCAGCTGGTTTGTGAACCTTTTGCACAGATGATCTAATCTGCTGCTAGCTTTTATTATCCTGCAACTAAAAACGTCACACCGATTACTGTAGGTATTTGAATTGCTTGTTTTTTTTGTTGTTCTTTTCAACAATATTGAAAAAAGCCTACAAGCTGACAATGTGTCACATTGCAACGCGTTGTGACACACTGTGAGGTTGTAGATCGGCTATTTTGCTATTCGAATTACAACAAAGTATACAGGCCTGAATTGGTTCACTAAAGTTAGTAACAGCAGGTAAGGTATTTGCCAGTCTAACCAGGAGGGCACCATGCCAGCCTAAAGTATGAACAATGTGACGGTTAGGACATCTCAGCATTAAAGTGTTTAAAGGAGATTATAGATACCGCATGCCACATCAACCCACTCACTGCTCTCAGACAGTGAAGAAATATGCCAAGCTTCATGGGACGCTTAATGACATTTACCTATAAATAGCACCGCTCACTTTACACTAGGTGAGAAGTCTACAGAAAGTGTTAAAATTATGTTTTTAAGTGGCCCACCTGTTCATTAAGTATACCGGTACCTGGTTTACACCTTTGCACCAACAAAAGTCTGGGTTTCCGAGGCTACCAACAACCTGAAGTTAGCCACGGCCACATCTGTTGTCGTATGATAATAAGATGATTTTATGGTGTCACTAAAGCGGTGTGTTTCGATTGGGCCTTTTGACTCAGTAAGAAACCAAAAATAAACAGTGAAGACATATTTGCATATTATTATAACCACCCCCGGGGGCTATTAGAGTAATGATAACTCCATAGACACATACAAAACTATGGCACCACCTCTTTAACAAGCTGGTTGTGTTGGTTGTGTTGGGTCAGGAGTGGAGGTGTGTCAGAAGAAGAGTGTGAAGGGAACCAGACAGAAGAGGAAGCTCAGCGAGTCAGGTCAGGAAGCTCCTGAGTCCTTTGTCCAGATCAAACACGTGAAGGAGGAAGAGGTCACCCCTCAGCTGGTGAGTCATCCCTACCGTGTGTGTGTGCGTGTGTGTGTGTGTGTGTGTGTGTGTGTGTGTGCGTGTGTGTGTGTGTGTGTGCGTGTGTGCACGCGTGGCTGCGTTTGATTCATGTGACACCATGGAAAACTACATGCACGCGCGCACATACACAGATTGGTATAGACGGACATTTTTCCAACCGGAGCTGAGCAGAGGCCACGCCCAACGCGGAAGTGCTTCTCTACCCGTTTTGGACAAGTATAGTAAGTGACAAAACCATGACTGAGGTGCGCCATCGGCCCGGCGCTCAGCCATGACGCTCGGCCTGGCGACTTGCTCGCTTTAGCTCACTCGGCAGGGCCTTACGTGGCTCAAGGTCGCTTGAGCCGACTCAGCGCCGTTCGAGTTGCGTACCGTTAGGGACAGAATAGTAAATAATGTTTAGGCGAGAGCGTTTGTCTACTGACCAATAACAGCGCGTCCTTGCACAAGCTCCTTACCCGTTCAAAGATATGAGCTCCAAAATGATGTGCAGTGTGTGGGTTATGGGATGTGCACTGTGCATACAGTATATGAGGGATGGAAAGTAACTTTAACTGGTGCTTGCATGATAATATGTAGGAGCATCAATGTAAGAAATACCGGTTTCGTTTAATGGCTACCCCCCCCCCCCCCCCCCAGCCCGCCCGCCCACCCGCCCACCCGCCTGCGCACAACCCCGCCTGCCTGCACACACTCATGCTAGATGCAGAATAGATGTGCCTCATGCTAGATGCAGAATAGATAGTAGATACACCATAAAAATGCTAATATACAGTATATGATTTGTGAAAGTGACAAACGGGCTTCACAGTTATGTTAGGTGTGTTCATATGCTAATGGTGATGCGATTTCAGATCAATTGCTCCAGCCACTGAGGAGAAACGCTGTTTCAGACAGACAGACAGACAGACAGACAGACAGACACTCACTCAGACATTCGCAAAATTATAGTATAGATTAGAATAATTCTACTAATTCTACATAAGCTGTAACAAATGCAGTTCGTAGAAAGCATGCTAAAGGATATGTAAAAGTATGCATACAGTAGATTGGTGTTTTGGTAAAGTGTTGCTGGTTTGATTGCAGTGCATTGAGGACATCCTACTGGGAGGAGAGGTGACAGTGGAAACACAGCAACCAGACCAGCAGGTCATCACACTGAAGAGAGAAGGATGTAGGTTCAACCCTCCTCTCTCTCTCTCTCTCTCTCTCTCTTTCTCTCTCTCTACTTAGAGTAATTCTTTACTTAAGTAAAAGTATCAATAACACAATGTAGAAATACTCCATCCATTACAAGGGAAAATCTGGAATTGAGAATTTAATTGAGTAAAAGTACAAAAGTATTGGTATCAAAATATACTTAAAGTACCAATAGTAGAAAGTAGTCATTATGCAGAATGTCCCGTTTCAAGTTTTCAAATGTTAAAAAACCTTTTGAAATGAGCAGATCTACAAGCTCACGTTGCGTCACATCCCTGGGCTGAAGTGGTTAATGTATGTTTTTTTTTTAAATAATAATCAAAATCTACAAATGATCTAGTAATTAAAGTTTTCAAATAATTGTATTGGCTTACAATTAGGCTATATTATTTCCCCTATGAGGTAGTGGAGTAGAAGTAAAAATATATAAAATTGGACATAAGTACAGTACATAAGTAAATATACTTAGTTACTTTACAGTACCACTGCGCACCTTAACCACTTAACCATCGGTGCCGCCAACCAAGGTCTCTCTAAAACCCTGGCCGGTCCATCTGCACCCCGCTGATCACCCATGAATCCTGATTTTATGTTTTGGTAATGCACAGAAAATAGCGGATCTACAAGCTCACAAGGTGTCAGAGAGCGACACATTGTGAGCTGGTAGATCTGCTATTTCTGATGTGCAACGCCGGCACGCAACTGAAGGTCAGGATTGTTTATGCTTCACTTGACCTCCCAATATATAATATAAATGGTTAGACGGAATTCATTTCCCTGTGGATACCTCGCGACTTGCGTCAGTGTAACCACAATTTCCCAGAATTACACCTTTCTAGTTAAAGCATTAATATTGCTACAATTAAAATATTATTTCTGGAGGATCTGGATGTGTTTCAAAATGTGTGTGATATTAAAGCCATAATTTTTTCTGTAAATGCAGTGGTGGATGATGAGATCCTGTTCGACATGCGGCTTGAGACTGCCCCACTGTGTACAGGAGGAGGTAATAACACCATAACAACATAGCAGAGCTGTAAAACCCCACCAATTCTGATAGCTGCTGCATAGCAACATCTTAATCAACACAGCAGTAACCAGTCTTGCCAACGACATCATGGGATTCCTCAGCAGTTTGAATAATAATTATTACTCACTCAGTTTACACACATTCACACTCAAAGAACCACATTAATAAATAAGCTCTCAAGCTTTTATCCTTTTGACAGATATGTACAAATATATTTTTGTCAATAAAAACAACACTCTCATCTGTCTCCCTCTTTCTCTTCCCACCCTCTCCCCCATCTCTCTATGACCCCCGCCCTCTCACTCTCACTCTCCCTCCACCATCCCCCTCTCTCTCCCTCCCTCCCTGCCAGTAGTCCAGGACTCATACCAGGTCACAGTGAGCTACATGGGCGAAGAGGTTGTGAGGCGGGACGTCCCGGGAAGCGACGTCCGCGTCGCTTACGTCCCTTCCTCGTCCGCGCCCCCGACCCCGGCCCACCTGGTGGGCGGGTTCCCCCGCGTCGCCCTCCCCGAGCCGCGGCCCGCCCCCGAGGACTCCAGCCCCGCGCTCAGGGTTCAGCTCCAGCAGGCCCGCTCCTTGCTGCCCTTCATGGAGAAAGGAGTGGTCCTGACCACCCTGGCGCTGGGCGTCTACGCCACACGCTACTGCCGGGGCCGGGTGTTCTGGACCGGCCCGCACACCGTCACGCCGGGCCCGCACAAGATGGAGCGCAGCGAGTCCAGCGCCAAGCCCACGCTGGTCTTCTGCAAGGAGGCCTTCAGACAGCGTGAGTCTCGCCTTTTATTCAGACTGCTGCGTGTTAAGAATGATTTCAAACCACTTAAGACTATTCTATACTTTGTCGTACGAAATTGGTGGAAATGGCAGATCTTCAAGCTCACAGCGCGTTAATGCTGATTCTTTTATAAAATAATCTTCTTGTTTTTTTTTATTGTCATTAGGGCGTTATTGTAGATACATCATAAGAGTGTGAACGGTATGTTTAGTTGAATATTCAAATATTTACAGGAGGTAAAAATGTAATACATTTTAAAATTAAAATAAATAAACTGCAATCTAAACCGCCACAATACCAAACCAATTCAGAATAGTTATCTAGTTTGATACCAAATGAGGACATTATAAATATAAAATAGAAACAGGATGGAGGGGTTGAGATTGGGGTGCTAAAAGACAGAGCTTCACCTTATTCTCCTCTGTTTTTAAAATAGTTGAAATTCTTTTTGCCCATAATGACACGACCAGGTTGAAAGTGGTTAATGGTTACTGTTGGCGTTTCGTGCTTTTGCAGAGCTGGAGAATTTCCGTGTGTACGGTGGTGAGCCTCCTCAGTGTAGCATCACTCTGTGTTTCGGTGAAGAGTTGAGCAACACAGAGGACCCGTCCAGCAAACTGATAACCACTCAGGTACTACTATACACACTCACTCACACACACACGCATCACCGTTGGTTCCAGATCCAACTGTTCCTTAAATCAGATCAGTAACATCATTGCATGCAAAGATAGCTGAAAAACACATTTTTGAGTTGCTGGTGTTTTATTTGCTGTGATGCTTTGCATATGGGCATAATAATAATAATCAGTCTACAAAGTAATTAAAGTTTTCAAATAAATGTTGTGGAGTAAAAGTACAATATTTGGATCCGAGAATTGTAAATATTCAAGTAAAGTACAAATACCTCAAAATTGTATAATACTTCACGACTCATTCTCTCTCGCTAATGGAAACACACGTTCAGCGCGGGCTGGTGCAAGGTGGCATGGCACGGATCGGAGCGGCATAGAATGCTACTGTAGTGGAAAAGTGATCTAACTGTAGTTACTTTACGGGAGAGTGTTTTCTGCTGGTGATTCAGTCCGAGTGTATCAAAGGGTGCGTTCGTAAATGCGCCCCGTTTGTGGTTAGGTGTTATGGTTAGGTTTAGGCATAGTTTTACTGAGGTTAAGGTTAGGGTTAGGGCTAGGGTTAGGCATAGTTTTACTGAGGTTAGGATTAGGGTTGGGTTTAGGCACTCACTACACTGAGCACACACCCGGTGCGCATTTCCGAACGCACCCTTTGATACACTCGGACTGAAACACCAGCAGAAAACACCATCCCGTTACTTTACACCACTGGTTGCTGTTCAAACAGGTGTTGCTGAGGTCCTAATCCATGTGTGTCTCTGTGTTGTAGATCACACTGCCGTGGGCTCAGCAGCAGGTCCAGGAAGCACAAGCCTTACTTCTCTTCCAGAGCCTGGCCTCGGCCAGCCCACTAGGAGAGATCACTCTCAACCTGGTACCATGTCCCTGAGAAGTAGATCCCTCTCAACCTGGTACCATGTCCCTGGGAAGATCCCTCTCAACCTGGTACCATGCCCCTGAGAAGAGATCACTTAAAGTGATAGTTCACCCCCAAAATGATGTGTTTTTTTTCCTATCGATTACTCACCCCATGGAGAGCCTTGAATTCATGGATATTCTTTTTAGTTTTTGCCAATAATTTGAGGGGGGGGTGAAATATCCCTTTAACTGATATACTTCATCAAACGACCATGTCATATGACAAAAATTATGTTCTTACAGTGTCACTTACAGTAGGAGGCGAGCCATCTAAAAGAGGGTGTGTGTTTGCAGCTAATCTCACAACCCGCTTTGATTGATTGAATACTTAATTAACAATTCGATAACACAAAGTCACACACAAAAAAGCCCCAGGGGTATTCAAGTGTATCAGCCCCATGATGCTAGTAAGTAAGGTTTTCCCTTATGGATTCTCTTAACTGGTCCAGGGATCTAAAAGGATCACTTATCAGACACAAACATTTCTAACCGTGAGGCTGTCATTACTAAAGATTATTGTCCTCAGAGTGCACATGTTGGCAACATGAAAGTATCAATACTGCAATATAGAAATACTCTGTTACAAGTCCAGAATTCAAAATGTACTTGAGTATAAGTACAAAAGTATTGGCATCAAAATGTAAGAGGACAAAAAAAATCCCCAAGGGTACTCAATTCATCAGTAGATGAATTGTATCAGCCCCATGCTGCTAGTAAGTCAAGGGAGTAAATCCCTGAATATGTTTCACATATTGTGAAATTGTGAGAATATATTTGTCATGTGATACGGACTATGACAAAGTATAAATGAGCCTTCGGGCATTGCAGAACGCTACATCACTTCATCTCACTAATTAACTCATCCCTCTTCGGGTTGAGGATGTGCATGTGAAGCCACAAGGTATAGCTGGGTGTAGACGAATCCACGCAGTGGCGATCATAACTGTGATTTGTCTATACCTGGTGGGTACAATTACAACTTTGCATTCAATGCATAGATTTTGGTCAGTAGACCCTAAAAGAAAGCACTACCCGTAAGCCCTTGCTCTCATTGAGTCTTCCTTCATCATCGTCATGCATCAACATTATTACATTGCTGTTTTTATTGTTCTTGAAAGGCAGTATTGACATATACCTGTTATAACTAGCGCCATATTAGAGTCCGACTGATATGGGAGTCTGTTACTGTTACTTTTCAAAGGTGATCTACCACCACTGCCAGTTATGCAAATACTGCTCAGAACAAATCCGCCATAGCACAGAGCAGGTCACAAAGGGAAGTACCAATCTTTTTCTTTTCTTTTTTATACAACACAAAACTCTTATATAAAACCTGTTGAACCATGTTGAACATTCAACCTATGATAGCTTTTCAGTCTGTTTTGATAGCATAACTTTCAAATAATTGTCTGCTTTAGTACTTTATTAGGAAAATGCACAATGAGTGGTTATACCTGCAACCTTATCAACAGTACTCAAATAGATTTGTAGAGCTCAGCATCTTTTCCATACGAGTAGACCATAACATAGTCTCATTACATATAACATATTGTCGTTATCAGGTCATTGTAAATTGTAATCACTTCTTATCTGCTCACCTGTTTCTGTCTCAACATACAAGAAAGAGATCTGTTCCAAAATCTACTGTGTTCACACCTGACGGATGGCACAAATATGACTTTTTATACACTTTTAGCTAAATGCACCATAGTGTAGTGTTGTATTCTGCAATCCTTACAGTAGCAGCAGCAGTACTCTAATGGATTTTTAGAGCTCAGCATCATTCCATAGCTTTCAAATAACTCTCATATAACATAAGCTGATTATCAATTCATTGTAATCCGTTCATATCTCACTGTGGTTTCTGTGGCTCAACATAAGAGAAAGAGATGTGTTCCAAAATGATCCAATCGGAAAGTACACGTACACAACAATGACTTTCAACCTGGCATCCCTATTTTGGGGCGAAAGATTTTCAAAAATAGCAGATGTATAACAATGTGTCGCATCACGTTATTTCCGCTAAGCTTGTGTGACACCGCCGTGGGGAAAAGTTAAAATAGGGCTCTGTTAATGGCAGTAAAGCAGTTCATTCATTGATTTAAGTACAACACTTTGACAGTAACTTTTTTTTTTAATGTTTTCCCTGTGATAGTGGACCAGAAAATACAAATTTTGGAACACATCTCTGCTTCGGTTTTCATACAAATGGACACAACAAACTCCTCCATTTCTGTGGATGTCATTAATTAAGTTTTAATTCATTCATTCATAAAAAAGAAAAAGAAAATAATTATAATTGTTTTAATTCATTTAAAACCTACAGTACACACAATGGAGGAATGTGAAATGAGACGCACTGGCCGTCGTAAACATGGATCAAACTTCTCAATCGCCACGACTGATTTCAGTCATTCGGAAGCATGTCACGCATCGGAAAAAATGGCTGATCTACAAGCTCACTACACAGTCGCACAGTGTGACATGTTGTGAACTTGTAGATCAGCTATTTTCGGTGATTAGTTATTTATTAAGGGGTCCTTAATCCTTTCATGCCTTTCACAAGTCACAGATTAAGACTTGGCCTCACAAAAATGTTTCAGTCGTGCAATTTTATTTTTGGCTTTAATCCATGTGTGTAATCTTGGTGTCGTGGGTAGAGAATGGTGTGTCTGCAGAACTACCAAGCTGTAAATATTTGTATTGTTATTTATGCATATGTACTCTTTTTCCATGTCTCTGTCGAAACACAAAGGGCATTAAAAATAAATGTCATATTTCTCTAACCTATGTTACACGTGTCATGTGTATAACAGTTAGTGATAATCTCTGAATGTACATCGGAGAAGACTTTTAAATTAAATAAATCTGGGATGCATTTTTACAAAGCTATTCTAACTAATAATACTCCTCTACACGGTTCCATTGGCCGGCGACGCCAGCTCCGCTATCTTGTTATTCAGCTTCTGATTCGTCCAGTCCTTTGTGATGTCGTCCAAGTGAGTGTCAAAGTCCACCAATAGCGTGTGATCTCCGGTATCCAGCATCTGACTGGCTATGGCTCGGGTCTCTTCCCACTGTCTCAGCATTATCCTGGGGGGTCACATGAGCACAAGTTAAACACACCCCACAGCATCATCAGTAACAAATAATAGGACAGAATTGGACATTTCCCTTGTAAATTACCCACTTTAAACCTGGCATTCATATTTTGTCAGACAGAACAATTCTGGACTGTGTAGCTCTAAATACACACACGGGACATATCACCCTTCAAGGCAGTCTGCCAGACATAGCAGCCCAACGCCCGAGACTTCCCGTCCTATATATCTGGCAGAAGCGGTTGACTTTCTCCATTCTGCGGAAATGCATAATGGCATCCTAGAAGATTTTAACTACAGTGAAATAGACATTCTTGTTAACCTTTAGAAAATGTTAAACTTTGACCTACTTTGTATTCAGTAAACGAGTAAACAGGATTATCTAAAAGAGTAATATTGTTGTACTGTAACGAAAAATAATAATGTCAAGAAAGATATTATATATCATCTAAATTTATGTCCTCTTGTAGATGGGCTGTTTTTACTATTCGTCCTCCATTTCAACCAAGTTAGATCCATTGAAAACACCCGTACTTGGTTCTGGTGACTTTTTTGAGGTAGTGAAATATCCCATTAAGTGGTTTTAAGTGAGGTTAGCTCTTACGTGTGTTTGTCTTTGAGGGTCCATCGTGAATCTTTGCGCTCATACATCACTATAGGAGGAGCCCGATCGTCTGGAGACATTTTCCCACCGTCAATCTGAATGTGAAACACAGACATCACGATCAACACTACCACTATTAAAATAAATGTCTACAGGCAGGGTGTTCTCAGTCCTTTTCTGTGCTCAAATTTACAGACACTCACGACCCCCAAAATAATCATATTTTAACTGGGGACCCCCCCACCCTGACGAGCACTAAGAGTTGAGGCATTACATTTTGTATAACACGGTTCTATTGTGAAAATAGCAGCAACACAACGCCATGTGAAAATAGCAGCTCACAACGCCATGTAGATCGACCATTTTCACAATTTCTGCCTCTAATATTTGCCATTTTGCCCAATGTTTAAATTGTCATTTTAGAGGTATTAAAAAGTCCTTAAATTGTAAATGTAGAAATGTTTAGATACCCTCTATAGTCTATACACTTAAACGTTATGTTGGTTTGTTTACTGTTGAGTGAGAAAACAATGTTGCACATTAAGTTAAAAATCTGGGGACCCCCCAAAATAATTTGGGGACCCCCTGGGGGTCCCGAACCACAGGTTGAGAACCGCTGATCTAGAGAGTGCAAAATGAGAGGAATTAACCCTAATAAACAACAGGGCAAATACCGTAGTCACCTACTGTAAGTAGAGTGCAAAGAAAACTTCATAGAAACTAGGATACCAGGTAGGCATCAAACCTATTATCTGTCCAAACAACTAAAATACCGTTCTTAAAATGTACAGGTAAAGAGAGAGAAAGAAATACAAAAATAAAACAAATCACACCCGTGTCAAGTGAGCGGTGCTGCTGCTGATGATGATGAAGATGATGATAGACCCACATGACACATGTGGGCGGTCAAATATCAGTATTTTATACCTTGGAAAAACACATATAGATAGTACAAACCATGTATTGGAGCGGCTCGCACCGCTCGAAAACCTGGGAACAAGTAAGAGTAAATAGCAATTTTGTGCGGTGCTCACCATTAACAAAACAGCATTGCTGAACTGCTCAGCGATCTTGTCGGCTATCTTCAAGGCGCAGGGCGTGGGGCTTCACGGTCAAAAGGGAGGAAAGAGGAAGATTCTTAACGGATAATACAGAGTGATCACTGTGCACTGTGCAGTGGTGGAAAGAAACAAAGTACATTTACTAAGTGTCCACTACACCTCAGAGGCAAATATCATACTTGTACTCCACTTGAACACTTTAGTTACTAGTTACTTTGAAGATTTTGATTATTATTATTACAGAGCGTACATTACCCACTTCAGCCCTTTATACATTTCGGACATTTGAAAAAATATTTTTCTTTTGCTTGGATAATAAAGACATAAATGTAACTCCATAATAGACGATCTACAAGCTCACAATGCGTCGCGATGCCACACAACACAGTAAGTAGAGAGGATACAACGCAAAGACCCTTGGGCAGGGGTCAGAAAGAAGCGCATAATGGGTGGGCACTGAACCGGCAACCTCTTGGTTGGGAGTTTGGGGTAACATGAGGACGCTCTCGCTGGCCATTAGTGCTGCAATCCATCACATTTTTGTGTGTGAACAAACATTATTTTACTGCTGCAGTGGTTGTGTTTTGTCTAAACTGCTGTTCTATTGAGACATTTACAGTAGATCTTGTGGTTAGGTAGGACACCTACTGGTTGACAAGTGGTACTGCGTGAATGTCAACAATTTATCCTCTGTCCAAACAGGCTCAGCAGTAGAAATGTTGTCTGAAAACTAAACAAGCCCTGAAAACTAAACTACAAACAGCCCAAAATAAACTAATTAGGGTCCTGCTTAGACTTCCCTATCAGACTCACCTCACCGCTACTCACCAGTTAAGAGTGGGGTGGCTCAGAGTAGTTGACAGAGTACAGCAACTTGCAATGGGCCTGGTGTACAAGATACACTACACCACTATGATACCCAAGTACCTGTCAAAATACTTTATAAACATTAAGGATGTCCATAATTACAACACCAGAGGCAGCGCCACAGATCACTTTCAACCCAGAGTCAAAACCAACAAAGGGTCAAACTCTTTTTTCTGCTATACCACCAAAATGTGGAAAGCCTTACCGAAGGCCACAAAGGAGTGTGGATCACTAGCATCCTTTAAAATTGCCCTGAAAAACCACTTACAGGCAGCAGCCGTTCGCAACTGGTAAAAAAGAATCTAGCCCAACCCTACCCTCCCCTGCCCCTTCTTTGTATATACTGTTTGTTTTGACTTACTGTCTTCTATTTTGTTTTTCTTTACATATTTACTGCATAGTACTGTGTTCTATTTGTCTGTCATTCAATGTTATATGAGATACTTCAATGGTTTCCAGTGGAAATAAGCTTAGTCTTTTCATGGATCTCCTTTTAGTAGACCTTGTACCAGTGAACTGTACCGTCATGAAACTGTACCTTTTCCTATGCAAACTTCTAATAAAGTCTTCAATCAATCAATCAATGCTTGAATGGGGGGCCTGGGTGAGAGATTTCGTCGACTAAAACTATGGCGAAAAATGTTCGTCGACTACCTTTTTTCACTGACCAACCAAAATTAAAATGAAATAAAAAACTAGGCTATGATGACTGCAGTAGATTAGAGTTTATCATGATTGATTATTTGTGACGTTATAGAGTAGATCATGTATTCATTGATTATGAAGGGGCTGGGGGGGGCGGGTCGGTTGTCTGGCCCTGTTACAGATTTTGTCCAAAAATCATGCAGATCGGTACACAGTATCTCTATAGCCATTAAACAAAACGGGTATTTCTTACATTGATCCTACATATTATCATGCAAGCACCAGTTAAAGTTACTTTCCATCCCTCATATACTGTGTGCACAGTGCACATCCCATAACCCACACACTGCACATCATTTCGGAGCTCATATCTTTGAACGGGTAAGGGCTAGTGATTATTGATTGATCCGAATTCCACCACAATGACTAAGACTAAATATATTGATAATTTCGTCAACAAATAAAAACTAGACTAAAATGTTAGGGAGGGACAAGTGGAGAAGAGCTCCAGTAGAACTAAAAGACATTCTAGTCATTTTATGTTTCGGTGCACTCAGGTGTAGCAGATCTACAAGATCACAACAACAAAATTCCCTGTCAAAATCAACACTGGTGGCAATACTGACCTGCTGTCTGCTATACTGGCGTTGGCTTGGTAGTAGCCAACTATCCTCTGCTGGGTCTGTGAACACCACACGTCCACCTGAGACAACACAGACAATACATGATGCCTAGGGATGGGAGTGGGACAATATGAAAATGTCATGTCACGATTATTGTGACCAAAATAATAGCCACTGACGATATTATCACGATAATCAAAATATCCCCAACATCCATTATTCTGGGCGGAACGTTTGTCAGCAGAGCTTGTGAGCTTGTATCTGCAATTCTTTGCTAAATAAATTGGTAGAAAGTGAAGAAGAAAAGTGGTACCAACCGGATATGCAGCTTGGCAAATAAAAGGAGAATTGATCCCAGTGCATGACGGAGGACAATTTCACGATAAATTTAAATCTCCACAATACGATTATTGTGAGTGTTTTTTATCATGATAAACGATAATAGCGATTATCGTCCCATCCCTAATGATTTCTAGATTAACCCTCTAAGGCCCACGGTTGTAATATTACAACGTTTGTATTTTATCCAAAAAAAGGTTTAAATCATTTTATTTTAGCTCCCCCTACCACCTAAACATCACCATTGGATTCTATTGTTTAGTATTACAATGCCATTGGCCACAATATTTGCATATAAATACCCCCCACAGGGGCTGACATTCACACCCGCCACACCCGCTGACATTCCAGAGTTTTGACGAACAACATCTCACTTTTTCATGGAAGCTATTCCTCACAAAAACATAAGTAAAATGCCTGTACTATTTTTTTTGGTGATCATTAGAATGTCTAGAACATGTACATATGTTATTATTGTGAAAAATATCCCCCATATGTAAATTAGAGCATAATTTATGATTTTTGATTTATAGCTATAAAACCTTACAAAAACATTTTTTTGAAAAAAAACATTACATTTTCCTCTTGTGCCAATCCCGAACTAGTTCGGCTTTATTATCGTATCGCAGAGTGCCGATCCCGAACAAGTTCGGCTTTAAAAAAAAAAAAAAAAAAAAAAAAATCTTTTTTTTTTGAAAAAAAAAATTTTGAATTTTTTTTTTTTTTTTTTGGACCCCATCAAATCTGGTGAACATGATTTCAATCGCGATTTTGCATGTTCCACCCCCATACAACCCCATCTAACATACAGGGCAGCCATGTTTGTTTACATAACATGTAAAACATAATGGCGATTATCTCAAGAATGCCTGAACGGATTTCCAATCGGATTTTTTTGTTTGAAAGCTGTGAACAAACTGCACAAATCCACTCCAATGCAATCCAGGATTGCATTGGATTTTTTAGAGCTCATTCTTCTCTGTTTTTTTCCCATGCATGAGGTGTGCAAGGTTTAATCATGGCTAAGTTGACGAAAATAAGGCTTCTAAAATGCTTGGTAGCCAATAGCTAACTTCAAGCTAACTTCATCCTCTTCCTGTACATGCACAAAGGAAAGTGTTCAGGCAAGTCATGGCTGCAGGGCTTCCGCATATACCAGCATATCTCTATGGGATTTTCTATGGCCACTGGGCGCCCTCTAGTGGTGAAAGGGGTGGCACTAAATGAGTTAACACTTATGTTGCAATGATTTTTTCTCTTCAATGTCTCGCGTTGCCATGGTTACCATAGACTTCCATGTAATTGTGCAATTGTGTAAAAAGTGCACGCCCATGCCTAGATGATGCACCACGTGTGTAGATGCTGTTCACAGCTTTCAAACAAAAAAATCCGCTTGGAAATCCGTTCAGGCATTCATGATTTATCAGCCATTATGTTTTCTTCAGATGTAAACAAACATGGCTGCCATGTTTGAAAGAATGAGTTGGTATGGGGGTTAAACATGCAATTTCGCGATCGCGATCATGCCTAATACATTTCTGGAGGCCCAAAAAAATGTTTTTTTTGTTTTTCAAAAACGGCCCAAACTCGGGAAACTCGGGGTTGGCACAGCGGTAGTACCAATACAAACTCGGGAAACTCAGGGTTGGCACCATATGTGTTAATAGGACTCCTACAACACCATCTGATTTTTTTCAATTTTTTATTTCAAGTATTTCTATATTCGGGCCTTAGAGGGTTAAATGGAGAGGTAGAGAGAGAGAGGATGAGAAGGAGTCACATAGAATATTACAATTATTTGTTACTTGCAATAACCACTTAAAGGGATAGTTCACCCCCAGGCGTTGACAATAAGGCTTGGCCACCTGCCCCTGGCAGGTAAATAAAACTTTCGGGCAGGTGAAGTTTGCTTTCAGGTTGCCCGACCAGGTTAGTGCTCGTTTGAGAGGGGACACAACTGTCTATCAACACAACACAAGATATGTCTAAACACCTGAACGTGGCCAGAGCGCTCTGTCTTCTGGTCTGTAAGAGCACTGTTTACCTATAATGTGCCCTTTTCAGTTCACTTTGGCTATTGTAAGTCTAGCAAGTGTGAACACATAATCATATTCATACTGTAGTTAAGTAGCAGGCATTGACACTAAAGGTCCGTACACACTGAGGGCGAATTGGCGAATAGCGAATTAGCGTATAATTCGCCTTTTGTTTAAAACCTCATAAAGTCAATGGAAGCATCCACACCAACCGCGAATTTCGAAAAAGCGAAAAGGCGTCTGATTTTTATTCGCCCTTGTGTCGAATTTAGCGAACGTTCAAAGGCGAATTCCTCTCTCTCTGTGTATCAAAGTAAGCTCACTCTACCCTATTTCAAGAGAGAGAGAGAGAGAGAGAGAGAGAGAGAATGGTGGAGGGACCTTCACGTTGCATTGAGGCCGAGGGGAACAGTGTTTTTCTCCTTTTCCGTGTCTCTCTCTGTGTGGCAGCGTGGCTGATTGGAAAAAGTACTCCAATGCATTACTGGTAAAAGCATGGTTTATGTATGTTTTAGGCTAATTTATAACTGCAAAAAGACGAATGTTTTAAAATAAATCGCTGGGTATTAAATACAAAAGGATCCGAAGTGTAGTGGAGTAGAAGGAAAGTACTGGAAATTGGACTCATCTACAAGTACAGGCTACTCAAGTAAATGTACTTTTAGTTACTTTCCACCAGCTGCTGCGGGGACCTGCCAGTATGCAGGGACACGGGCGGAGGAGGAACGGTGAACGCTCTGCTCCCCTTCCCCTCTCTCTCTGGCCAAATGCACCGCGTGCAGAGAGAGGCGATATAATACGAAGAGCGCACTGTCTCGCAAACAGGGAGCCCGTGTAGGCCTACTATTTGTTTCCCTGGACCCTGCCTCCGTTCTACTCTCTCCTCTCTTCTCTTCTCCTTTTTCCTGCGCCAGAGAAAGATAATCACCCCCTCGTTTTAGGCGGAGGGGGAACGGTGAACGAGTGTTGTCTCTTCTGTGATGTGATGGGTTGTGTGCGCCGGTGAAGACTTCTATTCTTCTTTTTCTTTTTCTTATTTAATAGGCTAACAACCACGGCCAGGTCATCATCACTTGAGGATGTAGTTTCCATTGTTTTATTTGTTTCCCCGTCCGTTCGATCTCCTCTCCTCTCTCTCCTTTCTTCTCCTTTCTCCTGTGGCTACAGCCAGGCAGATATCACCCCCTCGTATTTAGGCGAATTAAGCGAATAGTATACGCATATTCGCGTCGCTTTTTGGTGTGTATGGAAAAAGGCGAATCGCGAATTCTTCGCCTTTTTGGTTCGCTTATTCACGTCGCTTTCGCTAATTCGCCGGTCTGGACAGAGCTTAAGGCTTGCCCACCTGCCCCCAGCAGGTAAATAAAACTTTAGGGCAGGTGGAGTTTACTTTTAGGTTGCCCGACAGGGAAAGTGCTTGTTTGTGCGGGGACGCAACCGTCTATAAACACAACACCAGATATAACGTGCTGTTTTCTCTGTTGCTACACTTAAAAATATGAAATAGCTGTGAACCCATAGTCATATTCAATCATAGCTATGTAGGAATTTGGATTAATAATCAGGTATGACATTTCTTATGGCGCAGCCCCAGGAAGTAAAACAAAATAAGTGTTAAATTGAATGTTAATTCTTTTTATAATGGACTTTTCGGGCAAGTGGGCATGACCTTTGGGCAAAAGAATGTATATTCATGGATTTCTTCGTTGCATTCTTTGTCGCCAATAATGAGGAGACTCTTTTTGTTGACCACCACTGCTGGTCATCAAAATTTACACAATGACCCATGCTACTGGTGGCCTACTACACCGCCAGTGCATGCCTTACCATGTTGTCATCAAGTTGCTCTATCAGTGTATCTTTCTTTGATGATTATGCTCTTTATGTGTATGCACTAAACAACATTTGGTTGTATGTTTCATACAGTGACAAATAAACAACTTATGCCTGTGGCGATCCTCAAGGCCTTGCCCCCCCCCCCCCCCCCCAACACACACACACACGCACACGCACACGCACACACACACACACACACACCATTTTAGCCTATCGCAAGCAGAATCGTCAATCTGATACCTGTGTGAGGGCCAGCTGTGTGATGGGAGCCAGTGACAGGTGAGAATGAAGAAGCGGGACACAGTCTGTGACAAGGACGGCGCCACCTTGTGAGCTGGAGGACAACAGCAGTCCGTTGATGCTGCACCGTGGGAACAGCGAGGCGTGAAGGTACATCTTTACGTAGGCGCGACAGGACAGCTCCACCTCACCCATGGCTGGGAGACACAAGCAATACACACAGCTCTGTGTACACACACACACACACACACACACACACACACACACACACACACACACACACACACACACACACACACACACACACACACACACACACACACACACACACACACACACACACACACACACACACACACACACACACACACACACGCACGCACACACACTTTTTATTCCTCAACATTTTGAAGATGATGAAGATATTTGAGAACCACTGGCCTTCACTTCTCTTGTAACCCATTTAGAACGGGTACACATTATTGTGTATCATTATTTTATGCTTTAACTATTTTCTTTTTACATTTTTTAGATATTTTTTATCCCACGATTTTGCAACCCATTTTCACCCAGTGCCAATTGCCTATGTAATCCTGGGCTCTGCTCTCCCTGGGGAGACAACGGACTGATCTCATGCTTCCTTCAATGCATGAGTAGTCCAAGTTGTTTCTTTTCACCTGACAGGGGGGATTTCCCCCTGTCAGTTCCATCCCCCTGATGAACGTAGCGCGTGGAAGGAACACGTTTATTCCAACCAGTTCATTTCCCCTCCATCAGGCGCCCCGGCTGGCCAGGGGGAGGCATTATTGAGACCAGGATTACTGCATGTTTTTGTGAGGGTATCAACCCTAGGAGACACGGGGAGAACATGCAAACTCCACACAGAAAGGCCCTATCGCCGACCCCACCTAGGATGTGGGCGCTGATGATGCGGAGGGAGAAACACACCCCCAGCACCCACAGCGTCCCCCGGCGGGAATCGAACCCAGGACCTTCTAGCTGTGAGGCGAAGCGCTAACCACTGCGCCACCGTGGGTTCAATGAGGCACTGTGAGCTTGTAGATCAGCTATTTTTGGCTAAAGTTTTCAGAATATGAATACTAGAGTTCAAATGGTTAATATAAAAAAGAAGAAAAAGGTTCCTATCACTCAAAGATTTGGAGGACCCCTTGTAGTAACTATGAGGACCCCCTGTTGAAGACCCTTGATTAAACCACAAGAAAGTGCAATGGCTTGTTTGCACTGGGATCCATTTGTACTCAGTCTCAATCATGAAAAAAATCTACTGATATGTTTGCTTCAGTATGGCAGCCTTTTTCTCTATACAGTGCATGTTAGTAGACAGTGTCTTCTCAAACTTTTTCATGTCAAGGACCCCCAAATGGACACTTATTAGCCTGCGGACCCCATTTGAAAAGATATGCCAAGGACCCCCATAAGAGAAGATTTCTTTACGGCTCTAGCAGTGATTTCCAACAATTTTAATTTCAAGGACCCCCCCCCCCCCCCCCAGTTTGACATGCATTAGGCTACAGAGTACACACCCCCATTTAATGGCATTTCTATCTCTGAGACCCCAATCTATATTGTAAAATCAATGTTAATTCTCTGAGTTACATACCCATAGGGGTATTTGGTTCCTAACTATAATTTAGCTGGAATATGGAGACCCCCTGGAACTCCCTCAAGGACCTCTGGGGGTCCCCAGACCCCACTTTGAGAACCAATGTGTAGTATGTATGTATGTGCATTCCATCCAATGAATGGATGGATGGATGGATGGATGGGATGGCATTCATCCATCCTCATCCATCCATCCATCCATCCATCCATAGTAGCTCCATCCATCTAGCTCGGTTTTGAAACTCACTCTCCGATATATTAGCTCAGAGAGTGTTTCAAACGGAGTAACAAACATAGATACATAAATCCATATTATTACAACATCAATGATAAACTGAATTCAAGCAAAAGCAGAAAGCTAGCACCGTTAGCATGCTGGCTAACCAAGCAGGATACTATTGTTTGCATATTCTTCTTACCTCTCAAAGAAGAATAGTTGTTTTGGTTTATATGTTTACAATGCAGCCTCCAGAAATGACTAGTCGCTCTGCGATGTTACATCAAATATTATGATAATTATTAATGATAACGAAACACTGGATGATGAGGAATATCTAACGGTTAGCTCTACGCTGTCAACTACAAGCTACTTCCCTTTCCACGCCCACCACAGCACTTGTGTTGTTTGATTGGTCACCGTGTCCTCGTTTTAACATTTGATTGGACTTGGAGGGTTATGGTGTGTGCAGTCATTTCTTCAGCCACTTGTGTCGAGTTTAGTAATAGTGCTCCTCCTGGTGGACTGAGTGTGAACCGCGTTTTTAGTTCAATTCAATTTCAATTTATTGGCATGAGAAAACATAAGTTTACATTGCCACTGCCACAGCAGGACATATCTGGGAATGCCCATATTTGGTAATGCCCATATATGGGCATGTTTTGACACAACATTGTTGACTATCATGCAGGGGTCTCCACTCTCCATATATGGGATATACATCACTGGCCAGGTGGCGCGACAGTAGTCCAGTAAAAATAAAGCTGAGGTTCATTCATTGGCCCCAGAAAACGCCCACAAAACTGATGAAAAGTGATGACTCATCACTTTTCATCACTAAACCATCATTTTCTGGGGCCATTTTTAGCCCAAGGAATGTTTTTTGTGCAAAACAAATGCTTGCAATGGATTCAGCATCATGACAAACCCCTAGTTAGACCCCTCACATCCTACTTAAAGCAGATTTTTTTCTGGGTATTTTCCTCCTGTATAGAAAGTCGATGGGAGCCCAACTTAATTTGGCCACTGTGGGTATTTGCAGTGAGCAGATTATGGTAGATTTTTTATCCTGGCTAGTAGACCTAATTTCCTGTCAGAATCAGTTGAGAAACTAAATAACACAATTTTTTCCAACCTGAGTGGACTTTTTTCCTAGAATTACTAGACTACAGGGCGAGGTTGCATGTCGCCCTGAAGCGTCTTACTAGTATACTCCAGAAATGTACAGTAAGTTGTGTCGTGTTATGTGTATATTTGTCATTTATGTGTCTATGAACTGAGTACAAAGGACGGGACCCCAATGTAAACAAGCCATTGCGCTTTCTTGGGTTTTAATCCTAGGCCTATTAGTAGTTGTATTGATAGTTGACCTTGTACCTGTCCTGTCCTGAACTGAACTTTACTGTCCTGTCCTATGCTTTGCTTCACTGCTTTTCCTACGCAAACTTCCAATAAAGTATTCAATTGATCAATCAATGTAAGGTTTACAGGCAGCTTCACTGTCAAATATCATAGGTTTACAGTGTAAAACTGTGATATAATGTGACAATGAAGCTGATTCTGATTATGATGTTGCAATGGACTGCATGAACTCATTGAACTGAGTGATCACGTGGCTGTCAGCCAATTAATGTACAGAAGAGGAGCCTTCGTGGCTGTCAGCCAATAAGCTCATAGAAGAGGAGGGTCTTCGTAGCCGTCAGCCAATGAACGTTTAGCAAAGGAGGCGTCTTTTGAACTCAACGACCCTTTGCCGGTTACAGTAAAATCTCATTAATCAAAAGAAGCCCACTTGACTTCAGCCTAGTTTATAGTTTTATGAACAGACAATTACATCCTTATTTCATTACATATGAATACATACACACACACACACACACACACACACACACACACACACACACACACACACACACACACACACACACACACACACAAGGACAAAGTTTAATTAACATGGAAATATGAACTATATCACTGTTCTAGTAGGGGCAGGTGGAGTGGAGGAGATTATGATCTTTGATTGAGACTCTGCCCATGTAAACCAGGTTTGTTTGATAATAACTCAAAGGATAATGGTATTTGTTGTAGAAAAAAAGACCCATGCAGATATGAGTAAGCACATCACAATCACTCAGAGTTGTCAATAATAATATAAATTGATATAGATTAAAGTCCAAATAAACAAACCTACTAGGGCTAGTTGTAGGCCTACTGGGAAAAAAACATCAATAGACCTATACGCAAAAAGTACGTTTTGATTGTCGATAGTCTCGTACTGCATACGGTTACACCTACAAACCCAGCGGTTAGCACCGCAAAAAAAAAACATGAATATGAAATATGACTAAACAGAGGATGTTTTGATGTCAATGTTTGGTTATTTAGATGTCATAAGAATCATTGTTATTATTAGACAATATAGTCTAAATTATCTGATAATTATTATCAGCAGTTAATTTAACTCTAAGAGGGTAAAATGGAACCAAACAGAACCGTTGTTTCCTTTCGGAGTCAAATCAACAGAATAATTTGATTATGTAAATACATTTTAATGCTTTGTATATTAATAAATGTGAGAACAAAGGGACAGTCTGCACATGTCCCCCCTGTTCCAGGGCCCCTGAGTCAGCGCGGGATGCCCATTGGTCTACCCAGCAGATACGATCCGGCCAACCGCGTGGGCGCACAGTGACACTCCTTAGTAACGCCACCACCGATTGGCCCGTTCATTTGGCGCTTGTTGAACGCAACCCCGCGTCACCGGGCTCCCCGCAGCACCCGCGGGAAGCCTCGTTTCTATTTGCCGTTCGGCACCGACGCGTGGTCTAGGACCCGCCTACCGTATCCGGTACATCCCCACGCATACATACATCGCAAACGCACGGACTATTTCCGTATCCGCTCTAAGCCGGAACCGTGAGTCGCAAAGTGAATTGACCATAGTCTAGTTGAACGTGCTGTTGGGCTGGCAGAGGCAGAGCAGTCCGCGAGAAAGAACACAGTACGCTCTATCAAAGGAGGAGAGAGGTTTGAATACTTACCGAGGCGGAAATTTATTTATTATTACAGATACGTTAAACGTTTATTTAACCGGGGGGGTTGTGGTAATACAAAAACAACGTGTTTTAAAACCGTGCAAACCGGGGTTTACACCGGTTAAACCGGAGAGAAAGGAGGAGAGAAGAACAGACCAACCCGGGGCTGTGTTGTGTGTTGTGCCGGCTGTTGGAAGAACAACCAAGAGCTAGCAACATAGCCAACAGAGCTAACAGTGTGTTCACTGTTAGCAATTCATTCTTTTGTTTTATATTGTTATTGTTAATCACATAGCTGAATCGGTGCGTTGGATGAGGACTGAGTGTCTCTTCAAACGTAAGTGAACAATTGTGTTTGTCTTGAACACAGCACAGACGCGCGCGCCCACACACACACACACACACACACACACACACACACACACACACACACACACACACACACACACACACACACACACACACACACACACACACACACACACACTCACACACACACTCACACTCACACTCACACTCACACTCACACTCACACTCACACTCTCACACTCACTCACTCACTCACACACACACACAATGTTTTAATGCATCTATTGTAAAAAAGCATTAGCTCCTTTTAAAGAAAGGACTTGTGTATTTCAGTGTTGTTGTTTCTTTGTTGTTCAACTAGAGTTGTGATTGTTTTATGTTTTGGTGATTGTGTTAATTTTTTTCAAAGTATTTAGTTTAAGTGTTTTTTTATTGTTGGGACTTTGAGTATGCCATGCCATGTACATTTAGTTTCCCCCTGTTATGTATGTCTTGTATATATGTCATGTTCTCTGTATGGGTCTGTCTGACAAATCTAATTTAACTGTACTTATATACTTTCTAACTACCTTGATGTAACTCTGAAATATACAAACAATCCGAACACTGATAATTGTACTATGTACATAAGGCGTAACAAAACAGTTTGAGGAGAAATTAAAAGTACACAAATTATTAAATAAAGGAGGGACATTGAAAAAGAATAGCACAACATCAATGGAACAAAGGTTTGAATTGCAATTACAGGTAGGTTTATTTTTTTTCTCCTAGTCCTACTTCCTACTACTAGCCAAGTTGAAGCTTTTGGACAATCAAATACATTTAAATTTAAATGACAGTAGTACTGTGTTCTCTGATAAGGCTGTAATCAAATATTCCTGTCAGTAATAATAACCTCTAGTCTTTTGTTTTGTAAAGATAATTTATCCTTCTTGGCTTCTTCACAACATCACTGCTGTCTTGTGACTGAGACTGCTTTTGGTTAAAATAAGTATTGAATAGCTCTATATTCTGAGTGTTTTTCAGCAACGGGGAGTCTCCCTGTCTCTCCTTCTCTGTAGTTAAAATAAATTGCATTTTCAGGTCAGGATACATATATACCAAAATATCCAATCAGGACTTCAGGAGAGAGAACTCGCACGGGATACAGATTTATAACGTTATAAAATGGTAAATTGGTACTCTCTTCTAATTGGCTGAAAAATTGCATCCCCCCTGAAAATGTATTTTCTATTTTATTAAAGAAGTGGAGAAACTGGGAGACCCCTGTTACTGAACAAACACTATAGCAATGAGTAGTAGTACTAGTGTAATGTAGTGCTTTAACCTTTTAACAACAAAATCTTTGTTTTAACCCCAAAATATAGCCTACCTTTAGCCACTTGTCTTGTACTATAGCCATATACTTAATCCCTTATACTTTGTTGACCAGAGTCGACCCCAGGGGTCTTTATTAGGTCCTCTCCCTTTTCCCCTCAACACCAAATCTCTTCGCTGGAAATAGCCAATCTACAAGCATCACACAATGCTATATTTGGAAGATGTTTGTCCTCAGAATAGTGATGTCGGGGTTCACCCGGTTAAAGACACAAACTGTGATCCAAAAGTAAACAAACAGCCATCTATAACACAGGGCATGACATTAACGCTTGTCCTGTTGTCCAGCTCATAAAAAAATATACTTGTCTGTTGGACAAGTGGCTCTTGGTTTCACTTTTTCTGTGACGCTCCTAGCAGCTTTTGTGCTGTATGCGGACTACCCGTAATATGGAGTAGAGGGAGCAAGGGAGGTGGGTCATTAGCAGTCCTTTTATTATTCATTCTATTTGAAAGTCAACTCCTATGCATGCATTTAAGAAAGAAATTACTGAAATGTCTAATTTTTATCCGGACAAGTGACTTTTGTGAATGGGAGCATTTTTGTTTTTAATTGTTTTGCAGCCGTAAAAGGTGTATTAATGTTGGTAATGAATTAATCCTTCTAAAAACACTGTCATATTAAATACCTATATATTCCCACTTAATAAAGTACATATAGCGATGAAACCTTTTTAACCCTGCAAGGCCCAGCATTGCTTTTTGGCAACATTTTTTAAATCATTTTTAAAAAAATGTTATAGTTAGTTTTCCTGTTCTTTTTTCACATTAATATCACCATTAAATCCTATTGTTTAGTATTACAATGCCATTGGCCACGATATTTGCATATAAATACCCCCCACAGGGGCTGACATTCACACCTCCCAGAGAAGTTGAAATTCCAGCGTCTGGACGAACAACATCTCACTTTTTAACTGAAGCTATTCCTCACTAAAACATAAGTAAAATGCCTGTAATATGTTTTTTCGTGATCATTAGAATGTCTAGAACATGTACATATGTTATTATTGTGAAAAATGCAAATTAGAGCATGATTTATGGCTATACAACCTTACAAAAACATTATTAATTTTTTAACATTACATTTTCCTGTGATTAGGACTCCTACAACAGCATCTGATATTTTTTTTTTACATTTTTGGCCTGTAGAAATTAATTTGGGTCTTGCAGGGTTAAGGTATGATCTGGATTGGGGCTCAAACAAAATAGTCTGTTGTCCTAGCTAGCTGTTTGACAGGGTTGGTTGACTGAGTGACAGAACAAAGACTGTCATGTTGACAGAAATAATGATTAGAAAGAACCAAACAATGTCTAATGGACAAGTTTCTAATTGTACATTTTACCTCAGGTGACATTATCGTTACGTGAGATGAGCATTTGTGACAAGACAGTTGAGTTGTGGCCTGGCTCACTTGGCTGGTGGTATAAATATACTTTTAGTGTAGACTAGTTTTCCTATGTAGGCTACTGTTAGGTGGTGAGAATGAAAATTGTGTGTGTGATATATTCGGTGTTGTGTATCCGTTGATACATGATAGCGCTTGATGTTGAGTTGGTCAACGCCACTATCACACTGACAAGTTGGAGGATTAATGTTGTGTAAGGTGTTGGGAAAGACCCAGAGAGAGGTGGACAGTAAACCTTCATGTCTGCTCTTGTAAAAAGAAATCACCCCAAATGTGTATCCCTACAAGCCAGCCATATGGGGCAATACCTCAGATACCTGCTCTACTACACTATAATATATACATGCATATTGGTCAGTCTTTTGACGAGTAAAGTTCGCCTGGTTTCCAATTTTCCTGGCGTAACAAAGTGAGTGAAATCATATATTTTCCTGACTAGCTCCCATAATTTCTAGTTTTCAAGAAAGGGATGAAGAATAGTGATAGAAAGAAATAACAAGCAAAACAGGTCAGATATGTCACACATTCCTGATATGAGTAGAGTCAAATATATGCATGCATGGTTAGATGAAATGGCAATGGAATGAGGCAGATTAAAGCAGCCGAAACAATATGGTGCAGCAATAGAATAGCAACAGATATCGAACATAGACCCTTTGTGCATACAGTCTCACGTGCCATGTGCAGATAGCAGTAGCTTGTGGTTGATGAGAGTAATTCATAGTCTTCAAATGCAAGTGCCACGTGTCACTTAATGTAGCAAGTGTCACTTAGCAAACTGAAGTACTTCAGTTTGCTAAGTGACGTTTCCTAAGAACGCCAACCCTTCCCCTTTTATCTACACTGGCATGATCCAAAAGTAAAGGTTAGATCCAATCTAACCTTTTACTTTTATTTTGTTTAAACACGACAAAGAACTGCCACCTCACTGTAGTTGGTACTGTGTTTTCTGGAATAGAGTATATTGATCGCCCACAGCACAGCAGGAGCACGTATCCATGACAGCCATAAAGCCCTGTTATAATAAGGACGGGACGGACACATTGTTGAGAGCTTTTAAGATTGTCTAATTGCGCCGGCGTGCAACTATGTGTAAATAAGGCTTGATGGCTTAAATAATGTAACACAACTACTGCTGCTTCTGAGGAGACGAGGGACAGAGACAAGTTAGAGTAATGCTTCCTGTTAGACTTGTGAACAAGTGAAGATGATATGGTCTCAAAGTGTGGGAATTCCCCATTCTTGCATTATATCATACAAGTCATTTTTTTTGCAATGTGAATGTGTGAGAGCAGAAGAGATGTGTGATTTAAACTGAGAATCTGTCATTATGCCTGGCCTGGGCGTAGCCTACCGTGTCTTGTCTACCACCACAGAGCGGTTTGTTAATTAGATGTTCCCTGAGCTCATTGTGTACAGTATTCCCAACTGGAACAAGTGGAATGTGATTGGCTTGAAAACGTTCTACTTTTGAATTGGTATTTGGATGATTATGACTGAGGTGTGACTGTGTGATGCTCAGGGAAGGTGAAAAGTAAAACCAGTTTCTGACCAAATCCTAGCAAAATTCTTTAACTTTAACCCTGAGTAAAAATGTAAGCCAGGGTCTGTTACACTCTCACAGTTAATGGAACATTCAGGATTTTGCTATCTTTTCTTAAGTTTGTCTACTCAACCACCCTAACCCTTCCTAAAATGCATTTAGTGTGACAAAACAGATACCGGGTATATCGATTTATCGTTTTGATCGATATTAAGGCTGGGCGATATTAGGAAAACCTTCGATATTCGATAACGTTGAATACCTCTATCGATATTACTCACGATATTAGTAGAACTAGAAACAATTGCATTATATTGTTGTTTTTAATGTTTTTCTGCTTTTGGTCCACTGCATACCTTACCCAGATAATGAATAGCATATCCATGCATGTACACTGCACAGTACACATAAAATAAAGAAATTAAATGCCTTATTTCCATTTTCCAACAATGGTTTTATTGAAATACATGTACATGTAACCACACCTGGTTACAGATGGACTGCTTTTTTGCATGTGCTACGTGCATGCATAGTGTGTCAGTTAATTAATTTGACACATACATAAATACCTAATTTCAAGCCGTCTTCGTCGATATGTATACCTTGCATGTTGATATTCATTATATTAATGTTTCGATATATTTCCCAGCCGTAGTTGATATATACTGTATACTGTATATATTGGCCATTGTTTCACCATTATCTGTAATTGGTGGGCTAGAATCACCAAATTATGAATCTGGCAACTGGCATTGGTTAGCCTCTGCAAAACGAGAAATTTCAGTGAGTCTGCACTGCCACTATCTTCTCTGAGTGACATAGTGTAGTGACAGATCGAGATGATTTATATATATATATTTGTTTATTTGTTTACCTGCCTTTATACTTTATAATTTGCTGACGCTGGAGCGGCAGAGATTCTAAACAGGCAAATGCTCTGTCCATTTGTAACTTACTCTGCAAGGGTACAAATGTATGTAACTGAAGGGTTTGCTTACATTTGCACTCTCTCCAAGTTAAATTAACTGTGTGTCCTGTCCATCCATGCACCCATCTTTCTGACACCCCTCTTTGTGTATCCTCAGGGCGAACATGGTGCTGACAGGGAAGCGTTCAGAGAAGGGGCCCAGCTGCTGGAAGAGGAGGGTCAAGTCAGAGTATATGAGGCTCAGGCAGCTCAAACGCTTCAGACGGGCTGATGAGGTCAAGGTGGGTAACCTGGCTGAGACACACATTTAAATTGATTCTAACCACCACCTTTTGAACGTCCGGTGGAAAATATTCAATCTAAAAGCTCACAACGTGTCGGACATTGTGAGATACGTTGTACTAGACAACAAATCCATGTAGACAACAATCTGTAGGCAACAAGGGGCATGGTAAAGCTGTCGCCTCGCAGCCTGGGTTTGATTCTAGCCGGGGACTCTTGGGGCGTGTTCTCTCCTCCGTGTGATCAGTGCCCATACCCTAGGTGGGGTTCGCGAAAGGGCCTTTCTGTGTGGAGTTTGCATGTTATGTCCCCGTAATCCTGGTCGGGGCAAATCCATTTTGAAATCATAGAAAAACAACAGCTTCTTCACCCTCCCAATGGGTACTATGGGGATTAGCAGGGATGGGTCTAGCGTAGAGCATGGGGAATGGGGGAATTGGCTTAACTAAATTGGGTATATGGAGGGGATAAAATGTTTTCTTTTATTGTCTTTCATGGGCAGGGTCTCTCTTCTTTGTACTAAATTTGTATGTACCGTGATGGCCTCAGGCTCGTGCTAATGTGTACCAATGATTACTGTGATGGGAATGGGACTTGGGGTGTCATCAATATGTGTACCTGCCTCATTATGACACTGTGCTTTAATAAAAAAGATTTGAAAAGAAAGAGAAAAACAACAGCTCAATGTTTACAATGACCAAACAGCTGATTGCCTTTGAGTTTGGAACATGAGCCAGAACCATGGGTCTGTGTACTGCCTACACTCAGCACGAACGGTCACCCCAGCCTCTCGTCTATCAAAACAAGCTAACACACACTCCGCATTCATAACATGACTGACAAACAGTGGCTGTTTTCCCGCGATTCAAATGATGTGATTATTTTTGTCATTGTAAACATTGAGCTGTTTCTTTCCTGTTATTTTGCACTTCTTTTGTTGGTCTCTCTGCATCCTGATGTCATTGCATAATTGTGTTTCACTTCCTATTGCTTGATGTTCTGTGTGATGCACATTGAATTGCCTTGTTGTCAAAATGTGCTATACAAATAAAACTGCCTTGCCTCCGTCCGTTGTGAATGCTCCTTGAAAATTATTAAACGCCAAAGAAAACAACAAAGTGTGATTGGCTTAGACAGATAGACGATTATAAACTAGTTTAACTGACTACTGCATCACTGCTCTTTGCAATATTCATGTGATGAGGGAGGGACATTAGGGAAGCGAGGCGGAAACGGAGGGGGTAGACAAGGTTAGACACAACAGAGTCACAGCCATGACAACAATGGTACAATAATTGGAAAGATTAATAAATACAAACCAGTTCACAATATGACGGCAATGGTACCAAAAATGTAAAAAAAATAATATATATATATATATATATATATATATATATATATATATAAACTGCCGGAACGCTTTTGATTATTTGGTATTATGCCAAAAGTATTCCCTATTTTACTTTCATTACGGTCCATTACTTGTTAGAAGTGGTTCATCTATGTACTTGAGAAACACTACTTTTACATATACTATGGTATCCTCCATCTCTTTCTCTCCTCTTTTTCCCTCTCCTTTGCTTTCTCCTGTTTATCTTTCCTTTCCCATTTCCTTTATTTTTTTTCTCTTGTTTCTATTCTTTCCTCCATTCACACTGTCCTCTCTTTCTGTCTTGGATTTGAATTTGAGATGCTCTGTTTTGCACATAACATGGTTACCACTCTCCTCTTTCATTCTCTCTCTCTCCTTTCTTGTTTCATCTGCTTCACGCTCCCCTCCTCCACCTTTACTTTCCTCTTTCTATCTTCTCTCTTTATCTCCTCTTTCCTCATCTCCTCCTTCTGTCATCGCAATCTGTCTTCTCTTCCCTCATCTCAACTTTGTCTCATTCTCTCCTCTTACTTCTCTTATTACTCATTTCTTCTTTCTCACTCTCTACCCCCTCCTCTCCTGATGTTGTTGTGTTTATGTTTCAGAGTATGTTCAACACCAACCGGCAGAAGATCTTGGAGAGCACGGACATCTTGAACCAGGAGTGGAAGACCAGGAGAATCCAGCCCGTTCACATCATGACGTCAGTCAGCTCCTTGCGAGGAACCAGAGAGGTCAGCACTGTCGCTATATTAAACACATGCACACACACATGCACACACACGCGCACGCACGCACGCACGCACGCACGCGCGCGCGCACACACGCACACACACAGCAATGTCAATCCATTATATAATTAGAGAGAGAGGTCAGTCAGTCAGTCAGTAGGTCAGTCACAATGCATTTCCACCTTTATCTCTTCAGCAACTGATCCCAATTTTCACATGGCATTGGCCATTAGCATTATACAGACGCTGACGGAGCCCGATTTTCATTTTTCCCAAATTCAAGCGTTTCTTCACCACTTCTGTACAGCACAGCCTGTTCAGCTCAGCCTGTTGTCAGGGTTACGGTCTGTTCCTCCAGGCCATGGGATCCCATAGCCCCACACACACCTCTCTCACAGTTAGGAATGTTGCAGTGAAGAGACACATTCTCTCTCTCTCGCATGGGTCATGCATGCACCGGCTCATCTTCCAACGGGTATGGAAATCATAAATACACTCCTCCATGGGCTGCTCCTTACATTATGATGCTCCCACATATTCTCACGCACGCACCAGTTACAGTAACTTTCCCCACAACCCACACATATTTTGGAGCACATATCTTTGTACGGGTAAGGTCTAGTGGTCATTAAAACAGGTTTTATGTTTGTGCAACTGTGTTGGTCTGTCTGTAGTGTACTGTGGACAGTGGATTCTCAGAGTTTTCCAAGCAGGTGATTCCGCTGAAGACGCTGAACGCTGTGGCCTCAGTTCCTGTTATGTACTCCTGGTCACCGTTACAGCAGAACTTCATGGTAGGCGCGCACACACACACACACACCCACTGTAATGATCTTTCTTGTCAATCTGTTTGCCCACATTTTGGGAGCAAACATTTGGCTTACCACACAGCACTTAGTGATCTTGTAGATTTGGCTAAAGTGCATAAAGTGTAGAGTGAATACAGCCCCCCCCCTGTTTTCTGAAATAATGAACATTAAAAAAACATGGAAAATGTCTGAAATGGTTGAGCTTGTCCAGACCAACTATTTTCACTATATTTTGAATAAGGCTTATAAAGTGGATATTCATAATATAGTTTTCTAAGTTTGGGTCCCAACAGTCCCTTCCTGGAAATTCAATCAAGTCAAATGCATTATGTGTATTTGAAATGTAGCTGTGGGAAAGTCATGTTTGTAAAAAACAAAATAAAAAGAGTGTAGAAGTACATACAGTACTCAAGTAAATGTACATATTTACCGTCCACTGATAGCTGATGGAGCTGATGACGGTGGTTGCTATAGACACAGGGCTCTGCCTGGTGTCACACACCATCGATGCATTGATTACTTGCAGCTCTGACTGCGACACAGACTTGACATCCTTGCTACACACAATGAATGGAAAGCTTTCTATTCCTGTGCTTATTACACAATAACACTCATTTGAGTGCGTGGGTGCAGATGTCGTCTGAGGTGACTTTGTGACAAGTGTTTTTTCATTCCACCACTTTTGAAGTGGCATGCGCCCACACGCTTTGATTATAAAAAAATACCCTTCTCACATCAATTTGTTGATATCCATACGTAGAAAAAAACTAAATATTATCTACTATTTACATTCCTCTTAGAGCCGCATCCCACTTCCAAGCCCATTCACGCCCATTTCGCCTCCACTTCAACTCATAGCTAGATCAGATGTAGGGAGAACGTAGGGAATAATACCGCCCATAACTCTATCATTGGCCCCCCGTTGCCATGGTGACCGGTGATTGGCTCGTTTTCCCAGCTATGGGACCGGCGGATCCAATTTCAACCGAGGGGGGCGTAGCCAGAACACACACACACACACACAGCCCCTAGAGAGCGCAGCCCTGCCGAGAAGTGCGTCCGGCGGTCAAATATGTCCGACCGGAAACGTGCTGCGGCACAATAGTTCCGCCACAATAGTTCCCCCCCCAAAAATTTTTTTTTTTTTTTTTTATTTTTTTAACTTTTTATTTTTTTTTTAACTTTTTTTTTTTTTTTTTTTTTACTTTTTTTTTTTTCATTTTTTTTTTTTTTTTTTTTTAACTAGATGTGAGCGGCCTAGATGTGAGCGGCCCGAAGGGCCGCGACCCTCTAGTATCAAATAATTGCTAAGAACATAATAGATAACTGCAGCCCTTTAACACTTTGCCGTCCGAAATAGAATGGTGGTTGGTAGATTAGCCGTAAAATTTCTATTATTGTATTGTGATCTGAGACATAATATTATGTTTATAAACATGAGCCCGCCGCCACTCCTTCTTGGACAGCGCCGTTGTTTTTTCTTTTTTTTCCCCCCCAGGTCATTAGCTCACCGTGATTATCTGGTTCTCCGTTGGGATAGAATGGGGGTTTTGGCCGATCATCGATCTCCCCGTGCGTTTCGCGTGCGCGATCCCTTCTCGTAAATGTCCCCGCAAATAATCCATGTGTGACTCAAAAGCAGAACTGAAAATTTTCGCTAGCATAGCCCCTAGCATGGCTGCTGTAGAAGCACCAGGGTACAGACAGTAACCGAATGGGGGAATATGCCTTGGAAAAGGAAAGGCCAATGACATCACTTCTGCTTCATGTCAGCCCAGCCATGAGCTATCAATGCACGAGTGGTGACTAGGGAAGGTTAGACGATCGCCGATTTTCGGATGAAAATCATTTATTTCGGTAAATACGGGAAAGTACGATTGGCTGCCCCTCCCCCCTAGGAAGTCCGATATAGTACGATTTTAACATTAAGGGGCTCCCCGTGGCTTTGAAAGGGTTAAGTGGAAGCCCCCTCCTCTTGAATGTCATCCCCCGATAGGCTACTCAAGGCATTGTACCCTTCATTCCCCCCCCCACCCCCGCGGGTTGCCTACCCCACATTTGCGTTGCCTTACTCATAAAGACTGGCATCTGCGCGCGCGCGCGTGTGTGTCCGTCAGGTGGAGGATGAGACGGTTCTTCATAACATTCCCTACATGGGAGATGAGATCTTAGACCAGGATGGAACCTTCATAGAGGAACTCATCAAGAACTATGATGGCAAAGTTCATGGAGACAGAGGTAAGAAATGCTCTCTTTCTCATCTCTTTCTCTCGCTCTCATAGATCTCTCATATCTGTTTCTCATATAACCCACCCTCCCCCTCTCTCTCATACTGTATCTCTTTCTGTCTCATATCTCTGTTTCATACTGCATTTTTATATCCCCTTCTCTCTCAAATCTCCCTCTCTGTCTCTCATATCACCCAGTTTTTCATGTCTCCCTCCATATTTCTTTCTGTGTCTTGTTCCACGGTCTCTCTCTTATATCTATTTTAATGCCACCAGTTTGCAAAGAAATGACACAGCTTTACTTGTGTGTGTGTGAATCAGAGTGTGGGTTCATCAACGATGAGATCTTTGTAGAGTTGGTGAGCGCTCTGACTCAGTACAGCGACAACGAGGATGAAGACGAGGATGAGGAGGCAGACTTTAAGATGACAGACAAGATGGAGGACCACACCTCTGATGAACACCACATCATCGGCAACCAGAGTACGCACACACACACACACACACACACTGTATGCACACTGTATTATCACACACATTAAAGTAGAATTCCGGTCTAGAGCTTTTTCGTTTTTTCATAGAGGTCGTAGAGGTGAAGAAAAGGAAAATAGCACACGGTAGCTCTGAGCCGGGAGTTGCGGTCTAGCATTTTTACGTCAGCCCATTTGGGACAAAACTCTGTGGAGACATCTCCGGCATTATAAAAGACAGATGTAAACAAAATAATTTTCGAGCGATAAAAAAAAAAAAAAAAAACAATTTAGCATAATGCCCCACCGCTCGCAAGATTAAAAATAAATAAAAGGTTACCACTTGTTCTGGGATATCATATCATCAGATTAACACTTATGCTGCCGTTGACATGTCAGCTCGTCAATGAAAGGGTTAATACCCATGGCACCGTTGACGAGGCAGCTCGTCACTCTTACTGTACATACAGTAAAACTATTATGACTTACTGTACGTCTGGGCTGTCCACTGGTGATCGCTCATGGCGGCAGGTTGTTTACATAAGACGTTGACTAATCCTCCATAGAAATCCATTGGTCTGCCAATAAACAGCCTTCATTTACTTGAAAAAAGAGATTTTGATCCCAAGGCTGGCATTTTTCACCGAAAAATAGCGCTCGCATGATGGCTTTCCACTGTTTATTGCTATCACACCCAGCTTCCAAACAGCTTCCAAACAGTAAATATCCCTACATTTTATTATTACCGGTATTAAATTCTGTGTGGATAATTGCATCCCAGCGCGAACCGTTCGCTCCTATCCCAACGAGAAGCCGTGGATGAACTATGACACTCGTCTGAAGTTGAGAGAGCGCCGAGCCGCCTTTCAATCTGGGGACGAGGAACGCTATAAAAAATCCAGATACGACCTGAGAAAGGCGATCAGAGACGCTAAGAGACAATATAGGGACAAACTGGAGAACAACTACAGTGGCTGTGACGCACGGCGTATGTGGAGAGGGCTGCAGGCGATTACGGATTACAAACCGAAGCCGGCTGTTATTAACACCTCGGACTCTCTACCGGACGAATTGAATAACTTTTTCGCCCGCTTTGAAACTCACAACACGGACCCAGTCACACCGGTGCGGGGAACACCCGGTGCGGTGGAGCTGCAGGTGACACAACGAGATGTGAGTAAAACTTTCAAAAGCGTTGGGACTCATAAGGCGGCCGGCCCTGACGGGATAGCCTCACGTGTCCTTAAGCTGTGTTACGACCAGCTTTCGGGGGTCTTTACTGACATTTTTAATATGTCCCTGTCATTGTGTGTGGTACCGTTGTGTTTCAAGGAAACCATAATTGTACCCATAGCAAAGAAAAAACCTGTCGCCTGTCTTAATGATTATCGCCCTGTGGCTCTGACCTCTGTTCTTATGAAGTGTCTGGAAAAAATGGTTATATCACATATAACGCACATTATCCCTGCCAATACTGATCCACTACAGTTTGCATACTGTGCTAATAGATCAGTCGATGATGCTATTTCTCTCGCACTACACATTGCCTTGAAACATCTGGAGAAAAAGAACTCTTATGTCAGACTACTCTTCATAGATTATAGCTCTGCCTTTAACACGATTGTACCATCTAAGCTTGTGTTGAAACTCAGGGGTCTTGGTCTTGGCAGTAGTATCTGCAACTGGCTGTTTGACTTTTTGACAGGCAGGCCACAATCTGTACGAATAGGGAACAAGCATTCATCTAAGATATTGACCAGGACTGGAGCGCCCCAGGGCTGCTGCCTCAGTCCCTTGTTGTATAGTCTGTTCACCTATGATTGTGTTGCCAGGTGTGGCAATAATTCTATTCTCAAGTTTGCAGATGACACCACGGTTATAGGACTAATATCCAACGATGATGAGAGGGCCTATAGGAGGGAAATTGAAGAGCTAACCCTATGGTGCCAGAATAACAATCTCTCTCTAAATGTTAGTAAAACAAAAGAGATCATCGTTGACTTTAGGAATTCTAAAGTCAATCACAGTCCCTTAACCATAAATGGTTCACCTGTAGACATAGTGGACAGTTTCAAATTCCTGGGTGTTCACATAACAAACTCACTCACATGGTCTCTAAACAGCAAAGGTATCCTTAAGAAAGCGCAGCAGCGATTGTACTTTCTGAGGCGCCTCAGGAGATTTGGCCTGAGCACCAAGGCTCTTGTAAATTTCTATCGCTGTACCATAGAAAGTGTTTTGACAGGATGCATCACAGTGTGGTTTGGTAACGTGACTGTTCAAGACAGTAAACAGTTACAGAGAATTGTGAAGAGAGCTGCCAAAATCATTGGCACAGAATTACCACAGCTACACAAAATCTATAACACACGCTGTAAGAAAAAGACAGAGAACATCTTAAAGGACAGCAGTCATCCCGCCCATTCCCTGTTCTATCTCCTCCCATCCAAAAAACGTTATCAGAGCATCTCATCGCACACCACCCGTCTCAGTAATAGTTTTTATGCTCAAGCAATCAGGTTGCTTAACGAAGAGATGAAAGCGAGACCTAGGTAGTCATGTGTACTGTACGCAGTTTTTAAACTGTACACTGTTACACTGTATGGTTTTTGTTGTTTTTGGGTTGTCTTGGGTGACTTGTTGTTGTCTTGTTGTTGTTGTGGGTTGATGTTTTTGTGTGTAATAAGGCTGAGAGTGCTCCTGGCACAAGCATTTCATTGTATGTCTGTACCTGTATGGATATGCATGTGACTAATAAACCTAAACCTATTATTATTATTATTACAGTATTTCAAAAAAAGAAATTCATGAACAAAAATCTTAGAAATTTCATAAAAAATATGTTTTGAAAGAAAGTTAAGTAGAAGTTGTGAAAACATTGCATCCTGATCACTGAATTAATTAATTATTGAAGCTAGGTTTTATGTCTCCCAATGGATGTAAGGGAAATATTCGCACATCCCCCCTGGACCTTCTTCAAGAGTGTCTTTCACACTCTTGAAGAAGGTCCAGTGGGACCGAAACGTCTGTCAAGTGAAATAAAGATGAGCAGCTGAGCAAGAGCAGAGTGCGGGATCTTTTGTTCATGAAATATATTTTCATGATTGCCTCATGTCTCCCAATGGAGAAAGCTAATTGCAATGAGCTACAAGATGGCTGCGTAGCGCATCTAGTGTCCAATCCGGTTTTAACATTGTTGCTGAGACTAAGCACAAGCACACACAAGCAGCAGATGTATGTTGAAAGTAATACGTGTGTGTGTGTGTGTGTGTGTGTGTGTGTGTGTGTGTGTGTGTGTGTGTGTGTGTGTGTGTGTGTGTGTGTGTGTGTGTGTGTGTGTGTGTGTGTGTGTGTGTGTGTGTGTGTGTGTGTGTGTGTGTGTGTGTGTGTGTGTGTGTGTGTGTGTGTGTGTGTGTGTGTGTGTGTGTGTGTGTTAACCGCAGGTGGAAGCACCAGTGACGGTTCCAAGAAGCTTCCTTCAGACAAGATATTTGAAGCCATCTCGTCTATGTTCCCCGACAAGGGCTCTACAGAGGAACTCAAAGAGAAGTGAGTGTCTCTCGCTCTCTGTCTTTCGCTCTCCGTCTCTTCCTGGTTCTCTATCAACATTTTTTGTGTGAAAATCTTAAAACGATCTGTAACTATGCCTCTCCCGACGAAGGGAGTTGCAACCAGGGGTGTCGCACCAAATTCTGGGCCCTGGGTACAAGGATTCACTGCGTTATTTTGTGATTTAACTATTGAAAAATAGCACGGTGGCGCAGTGGTTAGCGCTTCGCCTCACAGCTAGAAGGTCCTGGGTTCGATTCCCGCCGGGGGACGCTGTGGGTGCTGGGGGCGTGTTCCTCCCTCCGCGTCATCAGCGCCCACACCCTAGGTGGGGTTGGCGATGGGGCCTTTCTGTGTGGAGTTTGCATGTTCTCCCCGTGTCTCCTAGCGTAGGTACCCTCACAAAAACATGCAGTAATCCTGGTCTCAATAATGCCTCCCCCTGGCCAACCGGGGCGCCTGATGGAGGGGAAAAGAACTGGTTGGAATAACGTGTTCCTTCCACGCGCTACGTCCATCCCGGGGAAATCACCTCTTTCAGGTGAAATGAAACAACTTGGGCTACGCATGCATTGAAGGAAGAATGAGGTCTGTCCGTTGTCTCCCCAGGCTCGGCAGAGGGAGAGCAGAGACCAGGATTACATAGGCAATTGGCACTGGGTGAAAATGGGTTGCAAAATCGTGGGATAAAAATTATTATTAAAAAAATATATATATATATTGAAAAATAGCAGATATACAAGTTCACATCGCGGACCCCCATCTCAAAATATTTAGTTCCAGGGATCCCCCAGAAGCAAAATTTTTGTTACAAATGTTCGCTTAAAAAATACATATATTCAAAGTCAAAGATTTGCACACATTTTTCAAACATTTTCAAAAATAGTAGATCTACAAGCTCGCAGTGTGGCACTCAGTGCTGCGCTGTGAGCTTGTATATCTGCTATTTTTCAATAGCTAAAGTATAAAATAGTTAAGGCCCCCTCCACCTAGCAGTGATGGCTGAGTGGTTAGTGTCCACTGTCCATACCTAGACTCCGGAGACCCCACAGGTCGCAGGTACGATCCCCCGCTCCAGCTATCACTGCTCCCCCCCTCGCGCTCCTTGTGGGCTGCCTCATAGGGTTCAGCTGGGTTAAGCTGAAAAAAAAGCAGCTGGGTTGGGCTGCGATACCCGAATTTCCCCCGCGGGAGGAGTAGGTAACTATCATATCATTATACCTTGGGCCCTAGTAACTCAATCCCACTTGAGACGCCCTGGTTGCAACTATAACACCTGGGATTCAAACCTCAATCCCCAAACGGGAGACCAGACATCAACTGCACAGCCACTTCTTGGCTTGGGGAGATTATGAGCTTCAGGCAGTGCGACCGGTCAACCAGCAGGCTGTTTTCTATTAAAATTGACAGATGATTCGGTCCCACTGGACCTTCATCAAGATTGTGAAGGTCCATTGGGACCAGCAAGTTTGTCAATTTAAATATAAAGAACAGCCTGCTGAGCATGAGCAGTGTGCGGTATGTTTTGTTCATGGAAATAGTTTTTCCATGTTTGCTTCAGTTATACTGTATTAACATACTCTACCATATAGATGTACTGTAGATTAAAATAAGCTCCAAGCCTAAAAAAAAGACCGATTTCCTGAGCGACACCCTGTAGAGGTCGCCGCCGCCATTATCTGTGGTGTAAACAGTAGTGTAAAGTAACTTGCAGCCTACATTTACTTAAAGTGCCGCTAACACCATAGACATATAAAGGTAGATGCCTCCTCCGCTCTGGGGCGTTGGTAAAAGAGGACTGGCAAGCTTCTGGAATTCTGAAGTACGCTCACAGAATGGGACGCTCGGTAGGCCAATCAGATGCGGGACTGGCGCTGGACTGGCGGGACTCCCTCTTTCCCACTACAGGGGGCAGAGTGCCTTCCACAGTTCCGCACTTCCGCCAGTCCTGTTTTATCATCAACAATTTCTTTTTTTCAAAGATTTACCTTGTTTTTTCGTGACACGCCCACTTTAAGTACTGTACTTATGTACAATTTGTAGTATTTGTACTTTAGTTGAGTATTTCCCATTTCCAATAATTTTACTTCTACTCCACCACTGGCTGCTGTTTACACCGTGGCAATGGCGGCGGCGCTCTGTACAGGGGAGCGCTCGGGAAAACGGTCTATACAGCATGCTGACAGCAGCGAGGGTCGGCAGTGATCCCTTCAGAAATATATACATTCTCAGATGGAGTACAGCCAGATGGGCATTACATCACTACTACAGCAAATAACCATTTAACCACTTAAACCCTGTCCTTGGTTGACCGAAGTACCTCAAGGCTCTATATACAAGTGACTAGTTTTTGCTTTATACCAATTATCTTTGCCGATCTAAAAGCTCACCACGTGACACAACGCGATAGCCGAAACCTCTGTAAATGGTAAATGGTGCATTTATATAGCGCTTTTTATCCAAATTGCTTTTACATAGATTGTGCATTACATTCACCCATTCACACACATTCACACAACGATGGCGGAGGAAACCATGTAAGGCACCAACCCTCACATCGAGAGCTATTAGGGGTTAAGAGTCTTGCTCAAGGACACTTCGACACTAACTCTGGGGAAGCCTGGGATCAAACTGCCGCACCTATATCTATCTATATCTATCTATCTGTAATGTTTGATTTATGTGTGTGTATCAGGTACAAGGAGTTGACTGAACCTCAACTCCCAGGGGCTCTGCCGCCGGAGTGCACGCCCAACATCGACGGCCCCAACGCACGCTCCGTTCAGAGGGAGCAGAGTCTGCACTCCTTCCACACGCTGTTCTGCAGACGCTGCTTCAAATACGACTGCTTCTTGCACCGTTAGTACACACACACACACACACACACACACACACACAGTCTGCTCCCTAGCTCCTTCCTTCCTGATTAGTACACTCATTGTTCTGCTGTAGATGAATGAGTGTTAAATGACTTCCTGTCAGACCTGCTGTCTGTTCTTAACCAGATCAAATATTCCTATTAGAGATGAGAGGGAAGGAAAAACACAATGAGAGGGAAGAGAAAGGAGAATGAGAGAAAGTTATATTTCAACTCTTTGCCAGAATTAAAACATAGTCTGTAACTGTCTTCACGTACCTTTGGTAAATCATAGAATATTATTATATGTGGGTGGTCTCAAAAGACACACACAGGTCTGTTAACCCATTTAGTGTTCCAGACATGAACGGGTTAAATGTCCAGCGTGCCTCTCGCAGGCTCCATACGCTGCCATTCTCTTATTTTGAAGGCCAGAAGGCCATTGCGTAAACACTTCCGGTTTGACGTCATGACGTCATTCAACGGAAGCGATCGGCACCCCATGCCGTTGCTAAAATGGCCGATCGTTGCCTTTGTTATTACGTTATTGTAGCGAGAATCTAATGCCATCCTTGGCTTTAAAAGTGTTGTTTGGAGAAAATGGACATTAAAGATGAGATCCACCGTCGGCCTCCATGTTAAGGGATTACTATTTTGTGCACGTGGATCCGTGATGATGATGAATCGGCGAGTCCAATCGTGCCAGGACTTTCCAACGGACCGTTTGGTAAGGGTGCCGGCGTTACTCTATATACAGTATTTTACGCGAGTATACTCGGGATCGGCACTCTAAATACTCGAGTATTTTTCACGAGTATACTCGGGATCAGCGTTAAATGAGTTAAAATGGGGGGGGGGGGGGTCTGGTCGCGATAATCCGTTGCGGAGTTATAGCCAGTATAACGTGGCTTGTTTTCCCTAAAAAGCAGCACAAAGCAAGCAGTGAAAATTGATATCTATTTATTTAAAACCATCTTGGTTTTGTTGAGATCATGTGATTTTTGGCAGTGCTCTTCTTCGGTGATGCTGGGATCATTCAGAATGCAGACCAGCGCCCTCTATCATAAACCACTGAAATTAGGCTTTGACCAGTGACTCGACCTTTTCGCTGTAGACGATTTGACGAGTATCTTTGGCAGTAAAAGAGTTGTTAATGGGGCGAGTGTGTCACTGAGTGTGACGATTGAACTGAAAATCCGGCTGTGAATGTTTAACGTCAAACTATTAACTTGATGCTTCATTCATTCACTTTTATCTACGTTGGAAAGATTTTGTACACTACAACAATATGTTTGCAACATTGTATGTATGATTGAACTTGTGTTAAAAAAAATCCCAGCCCTACTGCCAGTGTGTAAGGACTTTTAAGGCCAGATGTTTCTGTGTTCTCTGTTGTTGAATGGTCCTCTGCCTCTCTCTCTCCTGCAGCGTTCCACGCCACTCCCAACACGTACAAACGTAAGAACCAAGAGAACCTGGTGGACAGCAAACCATGTGGTATGGAATGCTACATGTACCTGCTCCAGGTTTGTAACCATAACACCATATTGTACACCATATTGTACAAGTAAAGGCCTTTACTCACAAGGTCCAATCTTCTGCACAGGAAAAAGCGCACCATATTGTCCGAATGTGGACAAATTCGGACCCAGTATGCATGAGGTCATAGAGACACCATGTGTTCATTTATTGTCCATTTTTTGAAATGTAAAGGCCTTTATTTAGTCTGCACATTTTGGGAGGAAAAAACGAAATCCGATGGCAGAGAATGAGTGAAAAAAAGAGAAGTTAAAAACCCTGAGCTCTGATTGGTCAGGATGGGATAGTGAGAGAGTACCCCGAGGACATGGCGGCTGAGCGACCCAAGACGCCGTCGAAGCGCAGCGCAGGTCGTCGGCGCGGCCGGCAACCCAACAGCAACGGCAACAGCCGCCCCAGCACCCCCACCACGGTCTCCTCGGAGACCAAAGACACAGACAGCGACCAGGAGGGAGGCAAGGATGACGACGGGGATGACAAGGACAGAGATGACAAGGACGACGATGACAAGAAAGATGACAACACCAGCAGCTCAGGTACACGCAAGCGCGCGCACACACACAGCATTGTACTCAAGTGTCACACCGATAACGGTGTGTAAACTAAACAAATCTTGAACAGTGGTCCAGGGACCCCTAAGGGTTCCTTCAGCGGGTTCCACAAGGACCCTTGCAGGTCTGTAACTCTGACAGTCATGCGCGTCCTTGATACTCCGATATTCGGCCGCAATTCACCCTTTGTCAGCCTTCTGATTAGTCCCTGACTGACCAACCAGCAGGCTCTTTCTGCCTTGTCCCGCCCTGGTTCCGGCCTTTCTTTGTTGAATTTGCTAAAACATCATTTTTGGAGACAAAACCGCCGATCTGCCACAAGATCGGGCTTTGGCCGCAAGATCGGGACTAGTTGTGTGTGAAAGGCACTGCGAGATGATCTGGCTGCGATAATTGCGCTCGGCGATCCCTTCCCGTCCCGAGCATCTCTCTCTCTCCCTCTGTGTGTGTGTGTGCGCGCGCGTGCACGGAGAGAGATAAAGAGAGAGAATGAAAATCATTTGTGTCATGCCTCGCTGCACGCACATATCACGGCCACGGGAGCCTTTCACGTTTTCGTGAAATGTTGGCTAATAATGGCCATATGTCTCGGGTCGCATCCTGGTGAAATATCCGGCAGTGTGTGATCCCTTGTCGGTGATCAATCTCATAGTGTGAAAACCACAACGATATTATGACAGCCGATTTCAAGAAAGACACTTGTGTAGTGTGAAATACTCTAACGGCTTATTTGTCTACGTGCCTCGACCGCTGGACCCTCTGGGCCACGGCCCAGGATTAACAATTTCTTATCATCAGATGTCTGTATGTAACTATAATCCCTCTCCTGTCTTTCTGTGTATGTGTGTGTGTGTGTGTGTGTGTGTGTGTGTGTGTGTGTGTGTGTGTGTGTGTGTGTGTGTGTGTGTGTGTGTGTGTGTGTGTGTGTGTGTGTGTGTGTGTGTGTGTGTGTGTGTGTGTGTGTGTGTGTTCAGAAGGGAACTCGCGCTGCCAGACTCCAGTGAAGTTGAAGCTGAACTGTGAAGCTGAGGCGGTGGACTGGAGTGGCGCTGAAGCCTCACTATTCAGAGTCCTCATAGGAACGTATTACGACAACTACTGTGCCATCGCCAGGCTCATAGGAACAAAGACATGCAGACAGGTGGGCACCGTCTGGAATCAAACACTAAATCGTGTTTTTGTGTATGTGTGTGGATATTGTGTGATTTGTGGGTATAGGATATATCTTATTATTATCAGATTGCTTTCAAATGGTACTGAATGCCTGCACAGATCTCAGTGCAAGGTTCTCCCAATCAGTGTTGGGCAAATTACTATAAAAAGGAATTAATTAGTTATAGTTACTAGTTACTTCTCCAAAAAAGTAACTGAGTTAGTAACTGAATTACTCTATTGTAAAAGTAACTAGTTACTAGGAAAAGTAACTATTTGCATAAAAAAGTTGTAATATGTCAAAGAATTTGGATTGTTTCAGAAGCCGGTTTTGGTACAGGTATAAGTATTGTTTTAAGTAAATTAAAGTAAAAATGATTCAGACACATTACAGTATTTTCTGCCTTTCATTATTTTCAAGGGAAAAAATACCTTTATTTTATGCCTTCAATTATTGTGCTCAAGGGGGAAAAAACACCTCATGTCATTTTGCTTCACATGAGAGAGTGGAGAGGAGATCTGTCGCAAAAGAAAACTAAACAAAGTTTCTGGCAATTATACATCCACATTTAATCTCTGCATAAGGATTTAAGGATGCTATGCTTATAATGATTGAAGAAGAGCTGTTATCAACAATCACTGAGTATTTTGTTGGGACTGGAAATTACTTAATGAGCTCCTGGTGTGGTGTGGATTCTTATTTATTTATTTTTGCAAGACCGACACACATGGGTGGTGCTTCTAATGCCGATATTATCTTGCTGTTTTAAAATACGTACCGGTACTGCTGGAATTAATTTATGGCACCACTCATCATCAGAATGAGCGGATTTCAGAAAAGTGATGCACTTCTTGTGCTTATGGATGGACTAAATATAACAATATAATTATATTAGTATCTGCCCATTTCTTCTCAAGAAGTAAAAAACAACATAATGTCTTTATATGTATCTTATTGACCTGAAAACAACACAAAATAGGATTTCCTATTCCTTTAGCACACTATGTTGCCTTTGTATCCTTGAACTAAATTGCTGGCTGACAGTGACGAGTGGTGCGTACATTTTTGGCGGGGATTGAACCCAGTTCGATGCCACTTCGTAATCTACGAGCATGTAGATCTGCTATTTTTTTTTAAAAATCGTGACAATTTGTGCAAATCTTTGAATATATAGATTTTTCAAGCAAACACTCAAATCTTTGCTCTTGGGCGTCCCCGGAAAAAAAAAAATTGAGGGGCGGTGGCTAAATACAAATAATTTTGGGGTTCCTTGCCCTGCTAAAAGTTTGAGAACCACTGCTATGCATGTGTAGCAACGTACGTTTTTCAGAAAACCGATTTAGAAGGCATTTGTAGAATCGGCCTCAGGTCTTAATCGATAAGAACTGACCAATAATACATTCCATCAGACTCCATTCCATGTTGATCTTCCCCTTGACAGGTGTATGAGTTCAGGGTGAAGGAGTCCAGCATCATCGCCCGCGTTCCCACCGAGGACGAGGACACGCCCCCCAGGAAGAAGAAGAGGAAACACCGCCTCTGGGCCACGCACTGCAGGAAGATCCAGCTGAAGAAAGGTCAGAGCTCACTTAGGGCTGTCACAATTATTACATAATCGTCTAATCGTGATTATTTGACATAATCGCGATTATTTTTCATAATCATCATAATCGTTTCCATGTTGAAAAACGTTCACATATTTAAAAAGAGTCATAAATAGTGGAAATAGCAGATCTACAAGCTCACAACGCGTCGCATCGCGACGCGTTGTGAGCTTGTAGATCGGCTATTTCCACTATCAATGTTCTTTTTTAAGTATAAAGTTGTCAAATATGTCAGTAATTTCTCTGTATATTTAGGTTATGTGTCATATCTACCATGTGCAACTTAAAAGCCTAAAAGCCAAACAGAAATGTAATTGTAATTGACAAAAACACAATTAAAACGTTAATCGCAATTATTTGAGGGACAAATAATCGTCATGTCAAATGTCATAATCGTGACAGCCCTAAGCTCACTGCTACAGTACTTCCTGTACTGAGCTGTCGCCATCGTGACATTTAACTTGGCCAGGAATTGTCATACAAATATTGTGATTAATGATTAAATCTTTTAGTTTTTGGCCTTGAACATTGGAACATATACTTTGTGCCTCTCTCTCTCTCTCTCTCTCGCCCTCCACTCACGTTCAGAATAATTGAATATTGATGTACCCTGTACTTTTGATCTGAAGTATACAGTATACTATGCAGTATTACTTTATTTTGTTAATTTATTAATTTGTGTGTCAGCATGTTGGCACTGGAAAACTGTCATGTAAATTGTGTCTGAATAATCCCGTAAGGGATGGGCTGCGAAAGGCAGCCAGACACGAAAATAAAATCATTCATTCATTCATTCATATACTATAATGTTTAGGCCTTTAGGTAAGCAAAAACTGCATAGGGCACGGCAGATGTGGCAGAAGTAACTTATACAATATACTTAAGAAATGACTGACAATGACTAGGCAGGTATGTAACGATTCACTCACAATGCGATTCAAATCAAGATACTAGTTCACTAAACGATTTTTCATGATTCTTTTAAACACGCAAACTTTCCAGACAAGTCCGTGTATTTTCTTTCTCTTTTAATTTTCTTCTCTTGTCCTCTTTTCTATACAGTAGAAAATGACTGAAAACAATCAATTCTCTTACAAAGATCCTGTATTGTCTTCTCTTTTCTTACGCGTCCTCTGCTATTTGCATCATGTTTCAAATCACTCATCAGTTTTAATCAATTTATGAAATATCGTTACATGCCTAGAAACGTGTGTCCTTTCCTTCTATACATAGCCGTGGCTGTGGTAGGAATGAATAATTTTTTTGTGAAACCAGTTATTGTTTGGAATTAAAAGCTACATGCAGACTCACCCTTACTAAGGCCACATTCTCATAATATAATTCGGTTTAGTCTTGCGAATGGGAGGGGTGAAGTTGCTACATTCTTGCATATTTAATTGATACGTTTGCGCTCGCACTGCACTTTGTCATCTGAAACAAGGAATCATCCACGTCTGTCCATGGGACATGTATGTATCCAAGCTGCATAATAATGCCTCCTCCATCTCCCTGTGTTTATTAATTCTTCAAGTTCAACTCACAATGTAACCGCAGGACCGCCGCAAAATTGCGGCGCAGGCGTTAGCCTATTTATCTACGGTCGTAAACGGGCGATCAAAAAATAAAACCAGCGGCAGCCGGAGGGACTCGCAAAATCTACCAGCAATAAACCAGACAGAAAATACTTTAGCGAGATATGAATATCTACGAAGAGTAGAACGTCAATGTCTCTCTCTCTCTCTCTCTCTCTCTCTCTCTCTCTGCCCCTCGTTTTGCCCTCCGCTGGCTCCCTCTCTGCGCTCCGCGCATAAAGCGTCTCCATTTGGACATGATTTGGCACAGCGAGCGAGAGAGAGAGAGCGCGCGAGCAAGGGCGAGAGACCCACACATCGGCCTAGATTATATTAGGCTTAATAGCCTATATATGATATACAAGTGACACCAGTGGCACTTTCCTTTTATCTAACTGTGAGCAACTCCTCACAAATAATAGAGACCTACACCATGTGTGATCGAGGGAGCGGTGATCAGAAATTAAATCAATGAGGGGAGGAGGCGACCAGAATGGTCAGAAATCTAATGAGAGCGGACGGTCTGGAGGGGGATTTAACCTTTTATAAATAACTATGGATTTAACCCGCACATGGCTCTATATAGCCTACCACAATGTTTCATTGCCTGTATTTGAGACGGATGGATTCACACCAACAGTGAAGCGTTTGCTGTAGCGAATCGAAACCACCGTTTTTTTGTGGATTTGCATTCGTTTCTTTGATTCGAAAAAGAATACGGATGCATCTTCACACATGCCCAAACGTTGTGTATTTTCCGACAATACGTTAGAGGATTCGTTTTAATCGTAATAAAATGTGCCTGTGTGAATGCCGCCTAACTTAACAACCATACTTTATTTCTCCCCCCTTTCTTGTAGATGGTTCATCCAATCATGTGTATAATTACCAGCCATGTGACCACCCCAGGCAGCCGTGTGATTCCTCCTGCCCCTGCGTCACTGCCCAGAACTTCTGTGAGAAGTTCTGCCAGTGCAGCTCTGAGTGTAAGAACACACACACACGGGTCTTTTAATGTATATGTTGACCGCAATGTGACACGTTGTGAGCTTGTAGATAGAAGTAGGGCATTAACATATTGAGTGCCTAAGACGCCCAAGAAGGTCTTAGCATGTTACTGTTGTAAACAATAGCCAGCGCTCTACCGTGGGCAGGAGTGATAAAAAAGACTCGGTTTCCCATGATGCCTCGCGAAATAATGTAGTCAGTCAGGATATCCTACCGTCCATTCACTTGCATGACTGCAGAAAAATGGATAGATCTCGGATTATTTTCCCCCATCACGCGTTGGTTTTCTTACGCACGGATAATCACAGTTGTATTTTTTTCTTTTCCGCGTGAAAGAAAATACGTTTGTCTCCCTTGACCTTCTGTGTACATAATGGACACATGGTGTGTAATTAGCCAGTAGCTATGCCCCTCCCGAAAAAGCTTTTGTCCAATGCTAGCTTAGCAACCGGCAGCTTGCCAAGGCTGTTGCCAAGGCAAACCTTGGCAAGCAGGAAGTTATTCTAAGCTAGCATTGGACAACAGCTTTTTGGGAGGAGCATAGCTACTGGCTAATTGGAGCCCCCGAAAATCTTGTGAAAACAATAGGAAAAAGCCTTGGCAGTAATCTACATAAGTTTGATATAATATTATGCCAGTCAGGGCCGCCCATAGGGGGGGGGGGGGGGGGGGCAAAGGGTAGGCTGTTGTGGGGGGGCCCCCGTTGAACGGGACTCGGGAGCAGTCTAGTTTGTGTAGGAAATATTTGAGTGACTGTGAAAGAACTTTCTCCCAAGGTAAGATTAAGACATCATGCTTTATATAACCCTATTATATTAAGCCTAAACGGTTCTGCCGCCGTGTAGAACTGTTTTTAACAGTTTTTTTTTTACTTTAAAAATGAATAATTTCCCATGAAAAACCCGCATTTTTAGCGCGGGCAAATGACTGAGGGGGGCCCACGTGGAGGGCGGGCCCAGGTCTTTGATCTTGACCCCCCTCCCAAAAATCTGTACGACAGGCCTGATGCCAGTCCAAGTGATGGAAATAAACAGTGGTGTAAAGTAACTAAGTACATTTACCGTACTTAGTACAATTCTGAGGTACTTTTGCTTAAACTTGTGAAATGGGACATTCTGAATAATGAGTACTTTGTACCTTAAGTATATTTTGAGCCCAATATTTTTGTCAACATTTTGAATTCCGGACTTATTTCTATATTGCAGTATTGATGCTTTTTACATGAGTAAAAAATTCGAGTACCCTTTCCACCACTGATTGTTGTATATGTGTGTGTATACAGGTCAGAACCGCTTCCCGGGCTGCAGGTGTAAGGCTCAGTGCAACACCAAGCAGTGTCCGTGTTACCTGGCGGTCAGGGAGTGTGACCCTGACCTCTGTCTGACCTGTGGAGCTGCAGAGCACTGGGACAGCAAGAACGTCTCCTGTAAGAACTGCTCTATACAGAGAGGAGCCAAGAAGGTACGCTCGCACACACACCAGTGTTTATTTTGACAGCACATTTTGATTTAGTTAATCTTAGTCTAGTCTTTTGAATACAATTCCATTTAGTTTTAGTCACATTTTAGTCATCTGAAAAGTTTTAGTTGAATAAATATCATAAGATTTCAGTCGACTGAATCCAACATTTGATTTTGTAGACTAAAATTTATTTTGGCAGGCCTTGATGGCGTCGTAATTCCTGATTTTACACTTGGTTGCATGCCGATGAGCTTGTAGATTGCAACATTCAAGCGCAACCAAACATAAAATGGCTTGTCTTTTGGTACTACTGGATCTCTTCTCCACTAGTCCCTCCCTAACATTTTAGTCTAGTTTTTATTTGTTGAAGAAATTGTCAATGTATCTAGTCTTAGGTTTAGTCATTGTAGTTTTTATTCCGTTTTCACCAGTGAAAAAAGGTAGTCGACAAACATTTTTCGTCATAATTTGTCGGCGAAATCAACACACACACACACACACACACACACACACACACACACACACACACAATATGACGTAAACATCCATCCATCTCTTCTCTCCCTCTCTCTTTCTCTCAGCACTTGCTCCTGGCTCCATCAGATGTTGCTGGATGGGGAATCTTTATCAAGGAGTCTGTTCAGAAGAATGAGTTTATCTCTGAGTACTGTGGAGAGGTAGGATTCAGCTGATACTAGGCATGTCACGATTCATGAAAAAAATCGATTCGAATCACTTTTTTTTTTTTTTTTTTTTTTAAAGAAATATTTTTTTTGAGGGGGGCAATGAATTATGGTGTGTCTGATATGAAATGTGAGCTTACCATAATCACAGTAATCCTTAATCATATTCCATCATATTCAATATCTCTTGGAGAGGGAGAGTTCAGTGCACTGCAGAGCACAGACTCCTCTGCAGTGGAGTTGCTCGTTGGCTCGTTGGCACACATCAAGGAAGGCAATTATGTTTCTGCACTGTGAAATAGGTCTACATCTATTCTAAGATGGCATGTTAAACCTAGTAGCAAGGTTCTAAACAACAAGAAAGCACAGACATTAAGTACTTTTACATGAAATGTGTGCTACTTTTGCAATGTAGTTAATGTTATGATAATTTAGTACATATGAGATTGATTGGGGGGAGGGAGAAATAATAATTAAAAAAAATAAAATCTGTAATTTCTGTGGAAAAGAATTTCTGTGGAAAAAATCGTGAAATCATGAACCTTGAATCGTATCCTGAGTTGAGTGAATCGTGGCATGCCTAGCTGATACTCTACTGGTGGTACTCACTTGTAATTGAAGTTGTTGATTAACGTTTGTAACGTTTTCGTTTGATCAGATTATCTCTCAGGATGAGGCGGACCGCAGAGGGAAGGTCTATGACAAATATATGTGCAGCTTCCTCTTCAATCTCAACAATGGTAACACACACACACACACACACACACACACACACACACACACACACACACACACACACACACAGTTGATAACCTATCTATCCTGATATTATTGAACTATGGAAAAATCTACAGCACCAGGTAAATCCACAGAATTGTTCAGAGGTGATATTTACGTGCCGATCTCTTCTCCTCAGACTTTGTTGTCGATGCCACAAGAAAAGGCAACAAGATTCGCTTCGCCAACCATTCTGTGAACCCCAACTGCTATGCAAAAGGTGAGATACTGAACATAATTTTGGATATTATGGGGCCATGAAACAACTAACCTGAATACAGCGAGTCTTTGCTTACAAATATATATGTTATCAATAATAGTCATGTATAGTAATAACATGATTATTAAGCAAACAAGAATCCTTTTGGCCATACCCTGGAAATGATCAGAAATGTCTAACTTGAATGTCTATTCAGGTTTTGTACACTTGTAATTTGGGCATAACATAAATAACTAAACTAGAGGATCAACAAGCTCGCAGTGAGCTTGTAAACCCTCTTTTTTTTTTGGAGCACGTCGGACAATGAAATACTTGGATTGAAACCCGAAAATGGAGGTAGATCCTGTTCACAACGGTCGCTTACCGCCATAAAGAGCAAAGGACATCATGAGCTAATATGAAAGATGGCACAGATTTATTGCAGCTTCTAGAATAAATCCAGCACTGTTGACATTTCTTTCCACTAACATGAAGATTTGCTAGTGGAAATGTAAACTGCTGTGTTAAATTTGTGTCACAGCATTGAATTAAGTGTGCTATTGTTCGTATTGGTGCTTAACTTTGGACTAATTATTTGGACTCCTCGCCGCTTGCGCTGAATTCACAACCGGTAAAGGGACCAATCAGTTAGTTTGTCTCTATAGTATTCCTACATAATTGTGTTACACTAATAATGAATGGTGTTAATACGTTTACTACGTATTCTCTGCTGTGTAGTGATGATGGTGAATGGAGATCACAGAATAGGGATCTTTGCTAAGAGAGCTATCCAGACTGGAGAGGAACTCTTCTTTGACTACAGGTCAGTCAACTCTGAGCACGCTTTAACACATTCATGACATACTGTATGTAACTGTATGCATCTCTCTTGGTTAAACAATAAGGTTTTTTTAAGTGGTTAAATAAAATCAATTCTAGTTAAATGTATAAATATAAACTTTAATCAAGAACATTTCTGCAGTTTTTCAATTTATTTTATTTTATTTTATTTTAACGATAATCTGTTGTCTAGGGCACTCCATAATCGGGATTGGCATCAGACTGACCCAAAGATCTGGCATTAGTCAGGCTCCATTAACTCATTCACTATTTTTAAATTTTTTGATCGATTTCTGATTGATCACGAGAGAGAGAGAAAAAAAGGGGAAAAAAGTTTGGATTGATTCTTTTGTTATGGCCGATTGAAAATGCACTGTTTTGACAAACGCCGAGCTAAAACCAGGAAGCCGATAAAAGGTTGTTTCCGTGAATATTTTTTTAATGTTTTCGATGACGTCATGTGTTCCGGTGAGAATGTGATTTATTATTTTTTATTTTTTTACACCAGATAGAACTACACCGTGAAAGATAGGATTGGCGATGTGGGACATCCCCAAAAAATGTTTTGGGCAGAGAATAAGTTCACATGTATGACGGTCACCCTGGTTGCACACAATCAATATCAAATTAATTTTGTGATTTTTGCTGCCAACAGGTACAGCCAGGCAGACGCTCTGAAGTACGTAGGGATTGAAAGGGAGCAGGAGATGGCCTGATTCTCACTTCTAACTCCTACTACTATTCAAAGGCCTTACACACACACACGCACACACACACACTCTCACACACACACACACACACGCACACGCACACACACACACACACACACACACACACACACACACACACACACACACACACACATATACATCAGTTCAGGAATAACAAGGACTCGTCAAAATTGCGATCCTTCAGGAATTTTCTCTTCCAGTTTTTCCTGTTTGTGCTTTTTCTACCGACACACTCAGTTTTTTCTATGGTTATAAAATCTTTCCTTGGTGTTTACAACTGTAACGGTGCAAACTCAACTTTTGATGCTACTTTTCTGTATGAGGAGAAGAATGGATAAAAATCCACGTTCTGGCGGCTAAAGGAAACTAGACAGTTTTTTGGGGGGAAACTGGCAGTTCCAGGGACCAGCATTTCACCAGCTTTTTTCATTGAACATACACACACACACATACTCTTTCCATCTTTGGTTCGCATTGCCTTTGGAGTCCATTACCTGACAGATAGATTTATGATTCATGGATGCTCTTCTTTTTTAAAGATTCGTTTAGATTTATGATTCATGGATGCTCTTCTTTTTTATAGATTCGTTTTTGGGGCTTTTATGCCTTTATTGGATAGGACAGCAGACTGACAGGAAATGGGGGGAGAGATGGGGAGGGACATGCGGCAAAGGTCGTCCGGATCGGGAATCAAACCGGCGACGCTGTTAGGCATCAATGCCTGTGTGGCAATGCTGCTTATGTGTTTTGTACCTAGACCAGTAGGCCAGCGAGCGCCCCTCAAGGGATGCTCTTCAGTGCTCTGGGTGGCCAGAGATAGGGCGATGGGACCTGAGACTAAGACTTTGCCAGCTGAATTGTACGAGATGGTGGGGGCGTGCGCACTGTGCACATAGGGTGATCACTGCCTGCCTCCTGTGAATCGCTTTACGTTTTAAGTGTTTGTTTTTATTTTGTTCTTTTGTTCTTTTCTTTTTTTTATAACAAAATCTGAAGAGCACTGACAATTCCAACAGTTAGTTTTCACTGGGCAATATTGAATTAAAAGAATATATAAAGAACACCCCATGAACCGTCAGGTAATGCACTCCAAGAAAAAAATGTAAATGCCCAGATATAAAATAAATCCAGTGTACTCCGCAGCCCCTGTACAAACTGTGTGCTTAACATATTGTTGTGTACGGCATGAACCACACAACAGCAGAGTGCCCAGTCACTTTTCATAGAGCAAGGGCCGCAGAGCAGGACCGACCAAATTTAATTGTAAAACGGAGGCCTGGCCTTGATTCTTTAGTGGGCTCTTTCTCATCCGTTGTGTCAGGACCCAAAACTGGTGCCGTGATGTGTTGTGATGGAGTCGCAGAGACTAGATCGCTGCTGTCGGGCAGATCCCTCGAATATCCATATTACTTTGTATGGTTTTATTTCCCCCTGTAAATGAATACCCTACTTCTCTGCCCACTGTCCTCTCTGGCTTGTGGAAGCCTCCACCAGTCTTATGCACAATCTTAGGAATATATATCGGAACTTATGACAGCTCATACCATCTACTGGTAGATTCACATATTCTGAGATTAAGCGGAAGCGGTCCTGCTTTGTTGCTGCCCACACACACACACACACACACACACACACACACACACACACACACACACACGCGCACACGCCTACCTTGCTTTTGGGTGCTAATTTGAAATGGACACAAAGCCAGCACTTCCATGAACCAACAGGGCAGGAAATTGACTTGGTCCAAATGAATGTAGTTGGTCTGTGTGGCTGCAGTCTTTTGCTGTTGCTGTGCAGTTAACCAGTGTTTGGTCGGTTGGTCTTAGTCTGTTAGTAGCCACTTGACTTGAGTTTCTGCGGCTGCTGAGTTTTACTCTGCCACTAAACTTGTAAAAGTGGCTGATATTTTATAATTTTTGCTAGTCTTCATGGGTGGTGCCACTACTTCTATGTTAGGTAGAACAGGATTTATTATGTTTTCTTTACCTTATTTTATACCTTATTTAGTTAGATTTTATGCTCCCACCATGCGTCATGGTGTGATGATGCAATGTGAGCTTTATAGATTAGCCATTTTTGCTATCTGGGGAAATCTTCCCCTATAATGACATGCACAAAACACCAGGTTAAAAAAGTGCTTCATTTGATTCCTTTCTGTCTTCCACAACAACTAATTGATATAGTCGGCTAGAGGGGATATTTTGTGTGACGTCGCGCCCATGCCAGTGGACGAGAGTTAGTTTCCTGCCCTGACAAATACTACTTCTCATTGAGGAGGCACGGTCTTCACCACACACTAGGGCTGGGCAATAATATCGATATTAGAACGATATTGTGATGTAAGAACAATGGATGTCTAAGATGTTGGATATTGTATTATTGTGATATGGTCCTTCCCTGGTTTTAATCATTTTATTTTTATTTTTTTTCATTTATCATTTTTGGAGAGGTGAAAGCGCTCCCAATAGACAGGTATGTCTGTGGCTGGCTGGCTGGCTGGCTATGTGGCTGGCTGGCTGGCTGGGTATGTCTGTAGCCTGGCAATACCTTGAGTGGCCACACAAGTTAAAGGAGGGGCGCTGTTGTGCAGGCACAAACACAAACACACACACACACACACACACACAGATTCACCGCTCCACTTCGAACCGAGGTTTGATTTTTTATTACAAAATTGACAGGGTAAAAAGAGTAATTAGAGGGTAAAAATTATTGTGATAATTGATTTTGTCCATATCGCCCAGCCCTACCACAAGCAACCAAAACCACGGGGATCCTGTTTGACTTTTTCCACTGAATGTCTCCTCACTGATAACATGTCATCTGTTTGTGTGTCTGGTTTATCGCACTAATATGATACCGTGCTGTACTTGTACTGGTCTGGTACACTAGACTTTTTTATGGTTCTCGGGTCAGTTCTAAGTGCTTTTTGGAGGCATGCTTTCACTGTCCATAAACACCCCAAACAGCCAATATCTCTGACCTATCTGCTCTCGAAAAGGGTGGCAAAGAATGCCCTTGCCAAACACGAAAGCAACACATCCCAATTCCCCAGTATCCAATGGTAAATCAACTAATTTGTATAAATGAATCCACAGAGTGCTGCCGCGTAAAGTGGGGCCGCTTGACACCGCAGTTATGATTGCCGCTCTGTAGATTTGTCTATAGTCAGGCCTCGCCCTCGAGTAGAACTCTCCCCAGTAAGGCCAGTATGAGTGCAGCACTGTACTGGTGGACTGAGAAAACGTCTGTAATCACAGTGTGACAGTGGTTTCCTGGACTGTCATACTTCCTGCTGTGCCTTGAGTCCTTGACAGAACACTGAATAGTCTATTTGTAGAAGCCCTCCCGCCCCCTCCCGAGTGTCTGATTAAAGATGACTGTATTCTAAACTTCTTCATCAATGTCTGCATGACAAAGTATTCTGCTTTTTCTTTGTTGGGGCGAGGGGGGTGATAAAACTACCAGCCAACTCCCCAGTGGAGACCTCATTTGACTGGCCCTGTATTGTAATATTTGTTTTGGGTGTTCAATCCGTTTGAAAAGTATGTCGACGACCTCCCGTCTGTCGAGGTGCTCTTAAGACTGAGGTGTTTATCTCTTTATTTTATTTTTTGTGCAGGCCTGCTGGTGCTTCAGTTGTTTCTAGACTAGTAAAAACAATGCTCAGAGCATGGATGGTGATTATATTCTAGAAAAACAAGATGTTTTTACTGTACTGCCTATTCCACGTGATGTCCAATCAAATATGATCTGTCTAATAGTTTCTGAGCATTCCTCCGTCATTCATGTCTCTTTTTGTTTAAACGGATCATTTAACAACAATCATATTGTCATACCTTTTGTTATCTTTTGTTGTGAACCCTGGTGCTTGCAGAAAACGGCAGATTCTTAAGAGCAGATCTGCCTGACTTGAAGCAATAATTACCAGCCTTTACATTAAGTAGAACTTCCTCTTTTCATCACTCTCTCTCCCCTCTTTGATGCTGAGGTGTTGCTCTTGATCTCCAGTCCTCTGCAGCAGTGATGCTCAGCTCTAGTCCTGTGCACACGCACCACTGCTGGTTTTCACCATCTACCCGTTTGTTAAACCACTTAAACCCTATATACATTGTTGTACATTAAAATGGCATATCTAAAATGCCACATGCATCGCAACGCATTGTGAGCTTTTGTAGATCCTATTTTCCAATTTTCGTCTTATTGTGAGATGCCCAGAATAGGCACGCTAATAGGGCTCATGTGGTTCACTGGTTGACTGATTAACCAGCGAGAATGACTTGGAAGCATCAGATAGGATGGAAAACCAGCAGTACCAGGGTCTCAGAGGACCACGATTGAATATCCCTGCCTTGTCAAGTTTATTCTTCACTAGCCTTGATTGATACAATACTTTCATATGACTTATGACCTATAGTTATTCACCTGACAGTCATGTAGTTGTCATTCAAGCCCTCCGCCTTTGTCAATCCTCCCCAACTTTGAACCAGGACCATTATTATCCTCTGATCACAAAGGTGCTGATTTTTGTAATGTTTACAGGGAATTTTGTTGTTGAAAAGTAATGCAGAATAAATAAATAAAAAAACATGTTGGAAACAGTTGTGCCGCTAGTTTTTAAGGGACAAACATAACTATACTAATACTGCAAGGACCATTGCTGAAAATATGTCCGTATTAAAAGTTGTCTGTTACTGAACTGAACAGTAGGTTTGGATGCAGAAGTTAACTCTACTGACCAGCAGAGGGTAGCAGTGCTCTCAGTTTCAGCCATAGTTAATTTGTTACATCATATAATATTTATTCTTCTGCATTTTTTACAATAAAAAGAAAGTACATTTATTTTCTATTAATATATATCACGGCAATCCCACTTGTTATAACCTGCCTCAGGGAATGTAACAAAAGGGGGAAACAGTTTTTAAAGTTTGCAGTGGAAAGTAACTACAGTAATTACTTGTTAGTGATTGAGTAGCTTTTTCATGATCTCTTTAGGCAAAGTTAGTATTCGATTAATCAAGGCTAGCCAAGGACTACTGTTATCAGCTGTTATTCCATTTGTTTAATTTCCCCCAAGTCAATCTTTGAGAAAGCTTTCTAAAATGGGCTCCCCACTTGGGATTTGTTGGTATGAAATGCGTATGTCAAGTTTGTCAACTGTTCAAGCATGTTTAAATCATGTATACTTTACATGACTTCAGAGTTCACACTTCACACCATGTTCCTTTTATTCTCCGCCTGGCCGAAAGGCATGGGGAGACTATGTTTTGCACCCTGTATGTCCGTGCGTCCGTCCGTCCATCCGTCTGTTACCAGCTAATCTCCGGCACCGTTGGCCCTGGTCGCTGCCAAACTGCACACACTCCCTGGATGCCAATTCAAAATTACGCAAATCAGTACACAGTATCTCTAATAGTCATTAAACGAAACAGATCTTTCACATTTTTCATATATCCCTTTTGACAAAATGCCTCAAATCATAAACGCAGCTTGCGATTTCCGTGCAATTTTCCCAATATAAATGCCACCCTTTTCACATTGGCCTGTTATAGCGCCACCAGCAGGTTGATTTTAGCAAAACATATTTTAGGAACAAAATGCCTCAAATCATGACAGGCCGCAGATGACATAGCCTAGTAAAATCTAAATGAGGAGTCTGGTTTACGAGGCTAGATGACATGGCACCCTCACTTTGCCTATTATAGACGGGTTTCTGGTCCACGTCATGTTTGATTCGGTACCAAAATTAGCCAATGAAACCAGGCTTAACCAGCGCTCCCCAAAACAACAGGTTTGGGGATTGGACGGACTGATTACATGATACAGTCACCTGTGCATTTAGTCTCAATGTTTGTAAACAAGAAACCCGTCTATAGTGCCACCAGGAGGCCACCCACTGACCCACGATAACCTACCTGACCTGGCGGAGACCTGTGCTCGGAAGAGCACTGCTTATGGTTTGTATTTTTTTCCCACTTCAATGACAGTGGACGTAGGGTATTTTTTATTGCCTTAAAAAAACAATAAAGACATCCATAATTCCCTCCGATAGGTTTGAAAACGATTAAACAATTACATGGCTAAATATTTTTAAACAATTATATCATGTATATATTTTTACACCGAACAGTGTTCAATAACTATCCCAGTAGACTATGTCTTCACCACACAAAGGCACACATTCACAATACTAATTTCTAGCTTGTAGATTTTTGACATTTTATTATTTTTTATGATTTTTAGGGGAAATCGTTTGTTGACACTTTTCAACACGGCACACAGTGCGCCACCCACAGCAAACAGTCAGTGTGCCTTCACTGCCTTGTGTTTAAGGCAAAATTATTTACCCCGTGCGCGGAAGGCGGACGAAGCGGAAGAGACGTCCAGTCGCGTTTGATTGTGTTCCTGGCTGCGGATTCACCACAACACATCTGATCTAAAGTGAAACACACACCAGATATAAACACCTGATCTACAAATCATCCCCCATATCTCTCTGCCATGGAGGCTCATGGTAAAGAAGAGGAGCCAACGTGCAGCAGTGTCGGTCCGGTTCTGCACATAGTCGTGGTTGGGTTCCACCATAAGAAAGGCTGTCAGGTAGGTGGAGATCTAATGTAATGGTTGGTCTGCTGTGCTGTCTGTCTGCGCCCATTTTCAAAACAGTCGCTGAAACTCTTAAGATAATATTTTATTCACAGCATAACTTGAAACTTGAATTGTGGTTTCTGTGATCACTGATCACTTCAGCCATATAGGCCATTGCACACGAGCTGTAAATACAACATGGGTATCTTTATTTCATTGTCACACAACCGAGGAGGATGGCTTATTTTTGATGAAGGATCATAACATATCTGTCATATAGGTGAGATCATTAGAAAGCATCAATACAAATGAATTGAGTGATTGAACAAAAGGACCCCAATGTAAACAAACCATTGAGCTTTCCTATTAGTAGACCTTGTATCTGAACTGCACTGTGCTCTGCTTTTCCTATGCAAATGTATATTCAATCAATCAATGAATACTTTAACAGTTTGCAGAGACAGGTACAGGGAAGTACAGTACAATACAAAGCAAGCTCTGCTAAAGGGATTTTTCTCAGAAAGCCTATGGCTTGTTTCCTTTGGAGTCCTGTGTACTCAATTCATCGAAAGATCTATGACAGTCTTGGTCCAAGGCCAATGTGACATGGCACAGTCATGACTGCAAAACATTAATAGTCATTCATTATTTGCTCTCATGATGACACCAAAGAAGAGTGTACTGGGAGGAGATAATTGTTGTAGTTTCTTGTGCACGTTGTGTGCACAGCACACACACACCTACATTAGACAACACATACAACCTGGCACGCTAATGTGTGCACACAAGATATTTCCCTGAGTCCACTCACTCTCACTCCATTATGTAAGGAGATGCTTTTTTCATATCCCCAATTCCCCATGATATTCACCATGAAGCACATTGTTTTGATCAGAAACACGAGCTTGCTCTTTATCCTGAATGTGAAGACTTCATAGAATAACGCTTATGTACACACTTAAAACTGCTGGGTTGAAAAATAACCCAACCAAATACTGAAAAATCTAATTCTGACATATGACAGTCAGTCAGCTTGCCGAGGCAGACACATGGATATGAAACATTTAGCATTTTTAGCTCCCGAAAGCTTAGAAAATGTCCCTGGAAACCTAGAAAAATGATTCCCAGCATGCTTTGCATAACAGGTGGCCAGAAGCGGGAAAATTAATAAACCAACCTCTGGGTTAAAAATAACCCAGCCAGGCGTTCAACTGCATTTGAAGCCCCAATAACCCCTTTGACCCAATATGAACAACCTACCAGTGTGTTTACAGTATACCAAATAACCCAGAAGTATGACCCAGCAAAATCAACCCAGCAAGGTGTTTAAATAAATAACCCAGCACTTTTAAGAGTGTAATAGATATTATATTAATAAAGTGTTGTTTTATTGGCCTCTTGTACAGTAAAGACATATGAATCAAACAATCAACATTTGTCTTAATCAGTGGGTCTCAAAGTGCGGTCCATGGATGCTCAGGGTTCCTTGAGGGCGTTCTAAAATGGACCTTTACAGGTCTGTCACTCTGAGAGGGGCCACATGAAACCAAAAAGACCCTTACTCAGAGTTATGGGGGCGTTTGTGAAGCACTGGTCTGGATCAGTCACTGTACTGCTATGCTCCGAAAAGCCCATGATCAGTTGTTTGTTTTCACTGGCCTAGTGGCCTTAATTAATATACAGCCAGCCATTGGAGAAAAAAAAGTTGACATTTACTGTGTAATTGTGGCTGTAAAGCTGCTTTCCCAGGCTTATAGTTTAACTATAAAGTGTGTCCCTGTCCAGTGAAGCAGAACCGAACAGATATAATGACAGAGACAATGGCAGTGTGTACACCCCTGGTAATTAGGGAAAGTGTGTGTGTGCATGTTTATTGCATGTGTTTATATCCTAGAGTGTGTCTGTGTTCCATCAATCCTACAGTATGTCCCCTCAGCGAGGGCTGGGTAATTTAACATCAAATCAACATCATAACTATTTGAAACTTTTGTCTCGAATGTGATTAATGAACGATTATTAAAAGCAAATAAAATGTGTGAAAGTAGCAGATCTGCTAGCGCCACCATTGGACAATGAAGTACAGGTCAATCATACTAATTGATTTAGTCGATTCTTTTATATATATATATATATATGTTTTTGTTTTTTTCTTTTTTTTGTCGATTTGTTTATATACAGTATAAGAAGAAAAGGGGAAAAAATAAACATAATTTAAAAACCTTCTTTGCGATTATTCGATTAACTGACACGAACAAGATTAAGTGGGCTATTGGCTCTAAATATCGGTTTTGATATATTTTCGGTTATTTGCCAACCCCGAGAGAAGTAAGGCTGAGGGAACATAAGGCCTTCACATCCTATGGATGTAGGCCCTATATTAGCCCTATTTCGTCATACGACAAGTAGCAAAAATGGCTGCATACAAGCTCACATTAGATCTTCTAACACTTTTGAATATCTTCATCAATAGTGACATGCCAAAAATAGGAATGCAATAGTTCATGTGGTTTGAACTGTATTTGTTACTGAATCATGCAGGATATCGTCAGTTCAGTTTTATCTTCATCTCTTGTCCCCAAAGCAACACAAAAGACACAGTCCTCCCTTTGTTGCAGCTCTCCACCTGTCTCTGTTGTTAACAGATGGAAGAGACTGTGTTTCAGTGGCTTTCAATGCTTCTTGAAGCACAGCTGTTGTTCTTTGTCCGAGATAAAAGTGATATTATTTAGGAGTTCCCAGTGACTTTACTAGCTTAGCAGCCCCAAAGGGTAGTTTGGTGACAACCACACATATCCTCTCCACTGTAAATAAAGTGGAAAAGCCCTAATCTTCAGTGAAGACGTATTTTATAATATGTGGACCCAAATATGTCTCGAATATGATCCCTGTGGAGCAGTTTGCTGGCGTTGGAGTGGCTATCATCATTGGCTCTTAGGTTCAGGTAATAGTCGTCTGGTTCCCCTCCAGTGACGGACGATATCCGATAGCTGCCAATGGCCTCCTGTGAGGTATTGCAAGATTGGGTTCCTGGGCTTGCAATGAAATATCTCTCCCTCTCTCTCTGTGTCTCTGTCCCCTACTACTGCCTATCCTTCACAGCCCCCCCCCCCAAGGAGAGTCTTATATATCCCCTTATATAACTACAGTACACATAGCATATATGTATGACAGACATTCTGTCTGAGGTGAGACATGTGTTGATATTATATGCATACAGTTGAAAGCTTGTAGATCGTCTATTTTTGGCAAAGAGGTTGGTGTAGAGGGGAAAAAGAGCAGACTAAGTACAGAGTGAAAGGTCAAGTTTATTAAGTATTGACAGTTCAAGTGATTAAATATCTGAAAACACACATTGACATGAATCCAGAATACAATGATGATTGTGCTGTCAAACGATGAAACTATATGGAATCTATGAAAGGGTCCCTGCTTCATCTCTCTCAACTTGACCTGAAAAACGTTGAAGACCCCTGATCTAGGAGGTTGTAGAGACCGTATTCTGACATGACAGACTCCCCTATACTGTATAGCAGGGGTCCTCAATAGGCGGACCGCGGTCCATGTCCGGACCGCGAGGCACCGCCGACCGGACCCAGGACGAATTATAGTTAAAAAAAAAAAAAAGAAAAAAAAAGTGGAAAAACATCTCCACGTTTTTGTTTCCACTTCTCGTATTCATTCACTTTCATTGCATGCGCTGAGTGTGTGTGTGAGAGAGAGAGAGAGAGAGAGACAACGACACGGTGATTGGCTGATGCCTGGCAACAAAGTATTATGGGCTGTCATGTCTTTGAAAACGATGCGCTGATAGGCTGTTGCTACTATGGTTGCTACAGACCGCAGATGTTTTCGGAGCAGCAGCAACAGCAGCAGCCACCAACAATGCAACTAGTTATAAATCAGTGGGGTTTCATTCACGCTAAACATCATCAACGTGAATACGTTTGCAGGATTGTAATCTTATCTCCAGAGTTTGTCGCGACGTGCAACGGCCCGACGGCCCGTGACGGCTGCCTCTCTTTCTGCATGGATGTTGTTCTCCCATGGTTCTTTTTACCGTGCGGCACAACGTGCGTCGATACCACGATGCGATGCTACGCAGCCGTCCGCGTTCAGTGTGTGCTCCCCTGTCTCTGACGCGCGACACCTTGTTTTCATATCGATATTCACGTTGCGACACAAGCATAAATTATTCGAAGATTATCCCAGTTTGTTAAAAGAAACCAGAGCACTAGCGCAAAATATCTCTGCTCCATTGAACATTCTGTTCTCCCTGCTTTAATGGGTTGTTTCTCTTCAATCAAGTAATGCCCCCAAATGATTTTGGAGGAGTCCCCAGCCCAGATGACAGTGAAGTCATAATTTAAGGACCCTTTTAATAAAGAAAGAAACGGGAAAAGACCATTACTGCATGAAGCCTGGTGGGCGAGGTTATTACTGTATCAACAAACTACTACTACAAAAAAAAAAAAAACACATCAGCCATTGTAAAAAAATAAGAAAGGGATCCCTAATTATGTAAGATGAACAATAATGAGGGCAAGTGGTCATGACCTGAGGGCAAGTAGAACATGACCTGTACTTTCCAGACGGACAAGTGCCTCTGAGACCATGGTGTCAACCCCTGGTTGGTACTTTTTTGTATCTTAGCCTACTATTTAAGATTGACCGACATAATAAAAATAACCGAATATAAATATATTTTAATATATATATATATATATATATATATATATATATATATATATATATATATATATATTAATTGTTTTATTTTTTCCCCGGACCCGGGCCTGTTTCAAAAAAATATTTGTGGACCTTCAAGATTTGTATTTGAGGACCCCTGCTGTATAGCATGAAAGATCATTTAAACAGTTACAATCCTTTGGGAACTTGAATTAGGCAGAATCCTTGTATCTCCATATTTCAACTTTTTGTTTTCTTTCTTAAAGTAATCTCACACAAAATTACCAAAAATAGCTGATCTACAAGCCCACAACACGTTAGAAAAACAATTATAAGTGAAAGTGAATGTGTGTCTGTTTTTTATAAATATTGGACCAGTGTAAATTATTAACAAGCTTGTTGTGACTAAATAATAACTAAATGGATCCATTGGAACACAGGTTAATTTGACCACTTCCTGAAAAGTAAACGTTTTGCACATTCAAGATTTCCAACTGACATCGACAATATGATACCAATATGATATAGGCCATCCACAAAAAATCCAAGTTAATGAAACAAAACAAATCTAATTAATAAAAACAGCTCATTTTGCTGAGCCTCTATCAAAACAATCTCTGAACAATGCAATGTGATGTGAGTGTACGAACTAGCCCACACCAACTCAGGACTCCTGGATAGCTGCCCTACACTACTTCCTATTCAGCAGTTTTTTCCCCTAACACATCTAAAAAGATAAGAATGCTTATTGTTTTAGGCATGATACAAGAGCTTGGGACTGTTGAGAGCTTGGAAACATTAAGCACAATTTATACTTTGTCTTATGGCGGTGGTGGCACGTGACGAAATTAGCCGATCTACAAGCTCACACAACGCGTCTCATCTGTGACACGCTGTGAGATGGTCAATCTGCTATTTTCGTTGCCCGACACCATCGTACGGTACGACTTAAGCGTAAATTAAGCATGAGCCTGGCTATTGTTTCTTGAGTCGAGTCCTCAGAGTCACATGATTAGTTGTGGGAGCAGAGAACTGTGTCATCTGTGGCCACGTTCAACATCTCACATTCACTGGCCTGTCTCATCCGCTTTCACTGTATTCTAATGTTCAACGTGGCAGCTCTGGGCTTGGGCGGTATCAAGGTAGTACGGCATGCCAAGGTATTTAGAAGTCCCGAAGGTATGATTTTCAATATCGTAAAAATAGAGATGCTCCTATTTCTGTTAAAACTGATACAGAGAGTCTGTATTGAGCTGTTGTGTTGAACCTATGGCCTGGGCAGACAGTGTCATCAGTTCCTCCAGCAAGGTGTGCTGAATCCATGGAAGAAGGGCGCTTATTTCCTATTCATCCATTTTTCTAAGGGCCATAAGTATTTAAAACCCACCATGAGTTGTCTTAAGTAAGTAGGCTAATTGCATATTAGACACACAGCATGGTAAGTTAGACAATGTCACACATGGCATGCTACAATGACATCTCCATCTAGCTCAGTATTTATTTTATTTTTTACACATACAATATACAATGAAATGTCAGGGAATTATGAAGGTATGGAAAAAAGCTGATCCAAGCCTAAAGTGCCTACAGTATATTCACATTACCATCTCATCCGTTTTACCATCTCATCCGTGTTTCTTCTCATCGATCAGAGCATTAAGGCCCATTCCCACTGGGCCAGATAACAGATATCTGCAGATATTTCTCCAGATATTTTTCCATGCAAAGTGGATGGTAGATACAGATACAAAAATAATTGCCACAGATAAAAGTATCTGTGGCAAATATCTGTGGTAGACTTTTTTTTTAATCTGTATCTACCATCCACTTTGCATGGAAAAATATCTGGAGAAATATCTCCAGATATCTGTTATCTGGCCCAGTGGGAATGGGCCTTTAGACCTACAGTAGGTTTAGTTTGAATCAGAGCGTTGTTATGCCTAGATTTAGTTTGAATCAGACAATTAGAAGTAGGTTTAGTTTGAATCAGAGCATTATGCCTAGGTTTAGTTTGCATAAAGTGAATTAGACCTAGGTTTAGATTGAACTTGTTTAGGAAACCAACCATGTAGATTCCGGGCTCTAAACCTGTGTGTTTACACGTCACCCACCCTCATCCACCCTCTGCCCTCCTCTATGTCCTGTCTATATAAAGCTCACAATTCCTGAAATAAATGAATACATTGTATCAATAAAAAGTGACATGATGATAAATAGGGCAAGCTGTGCTGGCGAGACAGAGAATGGATTTGGAAATACTGGAAAAACGAGAAGCTCTCAACAACTCCTGGGGGAGAAATGGAGCTCTGTGGTTTAGTCTGTGGTCTAATGCTTCACTGTTACTTCCTTTACTAATGCTTACGCGCAACTTCTCTTATCATGATGTCATCAGGCTAACGTATAAGAGGGGTGTGTGTGTGTGTGTGTGTGTGTGTGTGTGTGTGTGTGTGTGTGTGTGTGTGTGTGTGTGTGTGTGTGTGTGTGTGTGTGTGTGTGTGTGTGTGTGTGTGTGTGTGTGTGTGTGTGTGTGTGTGTGTGTGTGTGTGTGTGTGTGTGTGTGTGTGTGTGTGTGTGTGTGCGCGCGCGCGCACACTTACTTAGAATCATAACAGTCTTTGAGTACTGATTTAGATTCTCTATACTCATTTTTGGAAGCCTGTGCCATGTATATAAACTGACCACGAGTGGCCTAACAATCACTGGCATGAAAAAGAGCAAGGCCAAACAACTCACTAAATATTGCTCTCTTTCAGCAGTTATGGGCAGCTTGTCTGTGTGGAGGAGGAGATGGTGCCATGTGTAATGTATCCCTAGGTGCCTATATGAACTATCAACCCTGTTACACATTTGTTTCCCTGTAAATTAATTATAATTTGTGGATTCAAATAATTCTGGGAAATTGCAGGAATGGTTGCACGAGGAATCCGCTGGGAACCATTTACCCTACCAGTCAAAAGTTTGCACACAGCTTCTCACACACATTGAATAGAAGCTGTGTCCAAACATTCGACTATTAGGGTATATCGATATCGCAATGTCACTCCTGTCTGATTGGACATTATATCGTCTAATCAGAGATCTGAAAAAGGTTAACAACGAACAATATTGTGATGTCAAGTGAAGCACAATCTCTCGAGACAGAGTCAATGATGGCTACGAGACAGACCGAGTGGGTGTCGCCCTTTCTTTGATGATGGGTTCCCAGATTGAGCGAAGCATGACCAATCGTGTCTAATTGGACAAATACAATGTCCATGATAACAACCCGGATAACATCACTCAAAACCTTTACAAAACATATTGTGTGACCGAATACAATATATTGTGTTGCCTATAGCAGTGGTTCTCAACCTGTGGTTTGGGACCCCCAGAGGCCAGAGGGGTCCCCAAATTATTTTGAGGGGGTCCCCAGATGATTAACTTAATGTGCAACACTGTTTTCTCACTCAATAGTAAACACATCAACATAACATTTAAGTGTATAGCACATTTCTAATGTGACAATTGAAGGACTCTTTTAATACTCTGAAATGACAAATTAAACATTGGCCAAATTGTCAAATATTAGAGGCAGAAATTGAAAAAATTGGGGTGGGGGGCCCCACCCAATTAAAATATGATTATGTTGGGGGTCGCGGGCTGAAAAGGTTCAGAACCACTGGCCTATAGAAATCACACTAATTCAAATGTGTGCGTGCGAGTGTCTGTGGCCTGCATTTGACTTTTGAAAACCTTTCTAAATTGTGGTTATGTTTTTCCTTCTCAGGTGGAGTACTCATACCCACCTCTCCTTCCAGATGAGGGTCATGACAGTAACTCTGTTCCAGAGGAGTGGAAGTACCTGCCTTTCCTGTGCCTTCCTGACGGAGCCCACAACTACCAAGAAGGTACAAACACTGCTACTGATGATCACTGCTGGGAAACGTACCACATCTATTATTACTTAAGTAAAAGTATCAATCCTGAAATCTATATTGGGCTGAGGTGGTTAACCCTTAAGTTCTGTTCGGGTCATTTTGACCCGTTTTACATTTTCATTTGAAAGAAAAAGCTAGAAGTTAAAAATGTTTCCACCTGAAACTCACTGGCCTTAAAGATTCTTCTGTGATTAACATGTCAAAATATATATTTTTGCACTACATCCATGCTACCCCCACCCCCCCATTGCATGTGCCTCACATGCAATCCGTGTTTGTGAAGCATGTGCTTCCGAGTGTACACGTACAATTGTACATTCAAATGTGACGTTAATGTGTGTTCACATGTGTTCAGCTCTTATTTTGCATGAATTTCAGCTATCGGTAAAAACGCCTTGCTCTTTCAGTGTTTATTGTGATATAGCAATGCATACATTCATACTTCTGACTTTTTTCATGAATAGAAATAATTTTGGTGATTTAACAAATACAACTAAGAACCTGAGATAGATGTGAACATTATTTACGTTGAGTAAAGGGCTTGACTACAGTCAGTGCACTGACAGGCTTGTGTGGTTGACCCTTTCAGTCTAAAATTAACTCCTAGACAGTTAAAGTCAAGGGTTACAATTGAAACCGTGTCCGTGTTTGAACATATAAGACACAGCCTAGGGAAATAGCGATCTATAAGCTAACAACGTATCCCAGTAGCAATACGGTGTGGGCTTGTAGATCGGCTATTTTTGGTTCATGGCACCAGCGTGCAAATGAGTATAAATCTGGTTTAAGAATACAGTGCTTTTGGATCTGTCACTTGCTGGAATGTTGTTTCTGTCACAGTCGGCGTCCATGTGACTGTCCTGTGGTATAAGTCAGTACTGACCTGGGGTCACATCACACAGTAACCCTAGTATGGAATTGATAATGTAGACAAATAAAAAGGCCAGATAAAGACAATAATTGTTTACATTTAGATTTCCAGTGGATATGACAGTAGGAACAGTATAGTATTCGACAAAGATGTGATGTTTACTGTATGTGATTGACCCTGTCCTGTTTTCCTCCAGTGGCCCCCTCCCATAAATATCAGAACAGTCCACAAGAGCTATTATAGGAAAAGACAACTGTGATGCTATAAAATCTTTCCCAGTTTTATCTCCCTAGAACAAGAAGATAGATTTGCGGTGCTAAGAGAATCCAACTGCACTCCCACTGTTTCCCAAAAAATGGGTTACAAACAAATCTAAAATCCTCCATAAATAAATAAATAATAATAATGCAGAAGTATTGAAAATAGCCAATCTACAAGCTCACAACGCAGCACAAAGCGACACGTTGTGTGCTTGTAGATCTGCTATTTTCACTAGTTTGGGTCCCGGGCAAACATCTGATTTCTCTTTTGGGTCTCGAGCTTGGGAACCACTGCTCTAGGCTACGTAATAATGTGATTGATGATGGATGTAATTTAAGTGGATCTGAAACAATGTTCTGAAGATAACCCATGTGGAAAGGAGAGGAAACATGAGTTTCACAATCACAATACGAGGCGTTGTGAGCTTGTAGATCAGCTATCTTCAAATAAGTAGTTAATGTATGTTTTTTAATACTAGTAAAAATCTACAAAGTAACTAGTAACTAAAGTTTTAAAATAATTGTAGTGGAGTAAAAGTCCAATATTTGCCTCTGAAATGTACTGGAGTAGAAGTTAAAGTACTGAAATTGGAAATACTCCAGTAAAGTAAAAATACCTAAAAATTGCACTTAAGTACAGTACTTGAGTAAATGTACTTAGTTACTTTACACCACTGCTAATGTGTTCCCATCACTGCAGTCGTGTGGAGCCTGGACTGAAGGCTGCTTGACGCATGCAGTCCACACACTGTGTCTACTATAATCTGACTCATAAAAGCGACAACAGGTCCCTCCCCCTGCAGTGCGGTTGTTTTAAGAGACAGTCAGGCAGTGACAGGAACAAGGAGCATGTCTGCTTAGAGATCGCGAGAGCATGGGAGGCTGGCAGCTGTACAAGAACAGGGGGTTTAATAGCCATACTTCTCGCTGTATTTATTAAGCGCTGATGCTAGCCACTTCTGGCATCTGACTTTGTGTGCTTGTTTGTCTGGATGTTTGTATGTCATAAACGAATTACATTAGAGAGGGAGAGAGACAGCAGTAGCCTGTTTTGATCTTTAATTAGCAGTATTTGGCAACACCTGGTAAGTAGGTGTAAAGCACTGCTTACTTCACACTGGTTGTGTTGTGATATTATCTTTTTTTTTTTACTATTGGTAATAGTCACACACAGATATTTAGTAGTAGCTCTTAACTGTGGTATTTAAGTCCTATATAATTAATATATTATAATGATTGTATTCTAACATTATAATTGGTCATATGGCGAAGAGCAATATAGCAGATCTACAAGCTTGGCTTGTACTGTACATCTGCTGTGCATATCAATGACGTTATCTGCTGTAGATCTTGACTTTAAATGAAGTCAAGTCAAATGCCGCGGACTCCAAATTTTGCAGTATTGCAAATAGGCATGTAACGATATATAGTAAATCAATTAAAATCGTTTCAAACTGGTGACAATTAAATTGCAATTTGAATCATGATGCAGAGGACAAGTAAAAAAGAGAGAAGGAAATACAGGATCTTTGTAAGGGAATTGATTAAAAAAAGAGATTTCATTAATTTGCTACTGCAGGGGTCTTCAACAGGGGGTCCGGGACCCCTAGGGGGTCCTCAGAGTTACTACAGGGGGTCCTCCAAATCTTTGTGTGATAGAAACCTTTTTCTCCTTTTTTATATTAACCCCGCGAACCCTAGCGTCCCATTATTCTGCGAGGTATTGTGAGCTTGTAGATTGGCTATTTTTGGCTAAGAGGTATTACATGGTGTAGAGGGGAAAAAGAGCAGCCTACACAGTGAAAGGTCAACTTTATTAACTCATCTAGTGCCAATCCCGAGAATACTCGTGAAAAGTACTCGAGTACCTGCAGTGCCAATCCCGAGTATACTCGGGAAAAGTAATATATTACTGTAACGGCGAGTACATTACCGAGAAGAATGGCCGCGGGTCCGGAGACGAAATCCGTCACTGATTTAGCATCATCACGGCTCCACGAGCACAAAATAGTCCCATCCATAACATTGAGGTGGACAGGGGATCTCATCTTTAATGCAGTGATGTCATTACGTGCGCATCCCGCATCAAAAACTCATTCAAGTCACCCAGGGACTCATTCATGTCATGGTCCTGGGGTCCCGGGGATGCGCCTCCATTGGAGTCCATGTTAAAATAATTTACCGCATCGCGGTAAAAGAAAAAAAAATTATCCACAGACACCACCATTGTTCATGGGTGAAAGCATCCTACTTTACCCTACGTTAACACAAATAAAATCCACGTAGAAAGTCTTAAACAGGCGATAGAAACGTCAATGTTTTGATTCCACCGACGTCCGACCCAATTTTGCGCGCGTAAACTTTATATTGAGGACTCATAAAACTTTTCTGGGACCCATTTGAATGACCACCTGTGGGTCCCGGGACCCATTACATTGAAAACCTAGTTACATCACTGTTAATGTCCATTATCTCAAAACTACACTTTAGAAGCTAGGATGGAGGCAGATGCTCGCTTATGTTACACAATGATAAAAGCTCCGGTCGGCCATTACACAACTCCACGTGGAGAACGATCGGTTCCGGCGCACGATCCGATGACGTCAGACCGGAAGTGATTGCGTGGTGGACTTCTGGCCTTCAAAATAAGATAACGGCGGTGATGCCAGCCTGAAGGTGGCATCGTGGACTTTATAATCCGTTAATTTCAGGGGCACTAAATGAGTTAAGTATTGACAGTTCAAGTGGTTAAATCACAAATTGACCTGAATCTAAAATACACTGCTTTGTGCTGTCAAATAATGGAACTATATGGAATCTCTGAGAAGGTTGTGGGGGTCCCTGCTTCATCTCTCTCTCAACGAAGGGGTCCTTGGCCTGAAAACGTTGAAGACCCCTTTGCTATTGTATTGAAAAGACCAGAAGAAAATTAGAAATTAGCAAATAGTAATAGATTTGTGTAAGAGAAATAATAATAATTGCATAATATCCTTGGGTCTGGTAGCTGCATGTACGTAGCATCCATAGGAGACTGTAACCACGTTACAAACCACTCTACCAATATCCTCAACCCGATGGGTCTGTGCTCCATTTCCGCTCTACAGGCTGTTAGTGATGAGTCTGTGTGGGGCCGTTCCTGTCTTTAATGGACCTTGGCGGCGGCGCGCACGTCTGTGTGCACATATTCCGGTCTTTAATAGTCATCCTTCTTTCCACATTCAATTCTCTAATAAAAGTCTAAGTATGTTAGTTGTGGTGCTCCGTTTAACCATGCTTAAATTAAACAGCAGCTCTGTTGTTTAAGACAGTGTACTGTATCTGATTAGAATGTTTGCAATGCTCTTGTTTGCAATTGCATCGTAATTCATTGAGACAGACAGTAGGAAATCTGAGAGGACGACAGTGTGAGAGTGACGGACAGTAGTCAACGTACAGTAGAGAGACAGACAGTAGGACATTAATGAAGGACACTGTAGGAGTGACAGACGGTAGCAAAGCTGAGAGGGAGACAGTGTAGGAGAGACAGACAGTAGGAAATCATGATCTCAGCTCTACAGCTAATGCATCTTTCGTATTAAAGATTCTGTTGATTCTATTTGATGATCATCAGATCATAATGTCTTGTTTTTTTAATTGATGTGGTTTTTTTTTAGACACTGTGTATTTCCACCTTCCCCCTCGGACTGAAGACATGAAGTGTGTGTACGGTGTGTCCTGCTACCGACAGATAGAAGCCAAGGTCGGTACCCAAACCAATGCTTTCCTTGTCTTGCGTGTCATATACTGTATATTGTGTTTTATCATACCAAAGCTTTAGTAATATATTAATGATAATATATCGAACCACTTTAAACCTAATGTCCCTATTTTGGGCATGTCATTAGGCACCAAAAAAGGCGCGTGAGAATGTAGATCGTCTATTTCCGTTATACGCCAAAGTATAAAATAGGGCATATGATTCATCCATACTATAATTAGGGAGAGCAGTCAGTCAGTAGGAGGTCAGTCACAAAATGCATTATCTATTCACTCGCTTCAGCGACTGATCTCAAATTTAACATGGCATTGGCCATTAGCATTATACACATGGTGACGGAGCCCGAATTTCATTTGTCCCAAATTCTAGCTATTTATTAGCGTTTCTTCACTCTACAGCTCTACAGCCTGTTGTCAGGGTTACGGTCCGTTCCTCCAGGCCATGGGATCTGTAGCCCCGGGCCCACACACACCTCTCTCACAGTTAGGAATGTTGCAGTCTCTCTCTCTATCTCTCTCTCTCTCTCTCTCTCTCTCTCTCTCTCTCTCTCTCTCTCTCTCTGCATGGGTCACGCATGCAACGGGTGATGTGTGTCTCATCTTCCAACGGGTATAGAAAAATTATGTGGAGCAAATACATCCTCATACTTCTATTCACCTAATTTTGCTGTTAAATTATTTGTATCAATCATAAATATACACTCCTCCATGGGCTGCTCCTTACATTATGATGCTCCCACATATTCTCACGCACGCACCATGCAGTTACAGTTACTTTCCCCATAACCCACACTCTGCACATATTTTGCAGCACATATATTCGAACGGGTAAGGTCTAGTGTAACAATAATATTAGCAATACTACTGCTGCTCATAAAGTAATGTTGCATAGTAGTCCTGCCTGAAGATATTAGACATCAGACATGAGTCTCGTCTTTAGAGTATATACATTATATATATACGCCCTGAAAACTGCTGGTCTGCTGCCTCTATCTTTCTTTTCTGCACATTGTAGTTGTTATTTTAATTTTTACTTCTTTTGGTTATTGCATCCTAATGTAATACTATAAATGTGTTTCCTTTGTTTGGTGTTTTGTGTAAAGGACATTGAATTGCCTTGTTTGCCTTGATATTTGTGTTGTACAAACAAAATTGCCTTGTTCAAAGACTGCGTGAGTCACACACGCTGTCCTCATGATGGCTTGTATTCCCCTTCCTTCTCCTCCAGAGCCTGAAGGTGCGTCTGGCAGACGTTACCAGGGAGACGGTGCAGAAGAGCGTGTGTGTCCTCAGTCGATTGGTGAGTCACATGGAGGGGTCAGGGAGGACCATGTTTGCGTGCGTTGGCCTTTTACAGTGACTATTGCAGGGTTCCCACGGTCATGAAATTCCTGGAAATATTTTGAAATTATAAAGATATGTTTCCATTTCTGGAAAGGTTTTGGAATTGATCAAGGGTCCTGGAAGGTCCTGGAAAAAATAGCTATGCATTGTCTTTGGTTATTGATTTTGTGAATACCTCTGAAAGGACATTAAACATTGGCCAAACTGTCAAATATTAGAGGCAGAAATTGTGAAAATAGCAGATCTACATGCTCACGTTGTGAGCATGTAGATCGGCTATTTTCACAATAAAACCGTGTTATACAAAATTCCTCTACTCTTAGTGCTCGTCAGGGTGCCGGGTCCCCAGTTAAAATATGATTATTTCTGGGGTCACGGCCTGAAAAAAGGTTGAGAACCACTGGCATACACTGCCTGTCTTTGGGCATTGCACATAGGAGTAAGCGACTCGTTATTGAGCTGAATTATTGTTATATAGTCCTGGAAATCGGGTTAAATATTCTGGAAACGTTTTGGAAATTAATTGGTAAAGATGTGTGGGAAGTGGGAACCCTGCTATTAGTTCAAGCTAAGAACAGTGGTGGAAAAAAGTACTCACATTTTTCACTTAAAGGGGTCATGGCATCAAAAAATTAAAATATATATATATTTTTTGTGGCTTTTTTTATGTTTCTTGACCTCAATTACACCCCCAAAAAAATTAACATTCAACATTCAGTGGTTTTTCTGTAATCTGTAGTTATTGGAATAATTAGGCTCAGAAAGTGGGTTCATTTGCCTCTGGACGTACACATCATCATCAGGATGTGGTTGTAGGTGAGGGTGTACGCAACAACTGAAATGGTAAATGGTGCATTGGAACGAAACAAACACAGTGGAAAGTAACACCAAAGGTGATACACCCTCCCCTACAACCACACCCTCCCCTGGATGATGATGCGTACGTCCAGAGGAAAATTAACTCACTTTTCTGAGCCTAATTATTCCAAAAACTACAGATTACATAAAAACCACTGAATGTTGAATGTTTTTTTATTTTTTTGGTGTAATTGAGGTCAGGAAACAAAAAAAGCCACAAAATGTTTTATTTTTATTTTTTATGTCATGACCCCTTCAAGTAAAGTATCAATACTGCAATGTAGAAATACTATGTTATGAGTAAAAATCCGGAATTCATTTAAATGTACTTGAGTAAAAGTACAAAAGTCTTGGTATCAAAATGTACCAAAAGTAGAAAGTACTTATTATACAGAATGTCCCATTTCACACGTTTTCAAATTTATAAAATGTATTAAAATATTTTTCAAATTAGCAGATCTACAAGCTCACAATGTGTTGCATCGCAACGCATTGTGAGCTTGTAGATGGGCTATTTTCAATTGGCAGAAATGTATATAGGGTATAGGGCTGAAGTGGTTAATGTATTTGTAATAATAATCTAAATCTACAAAGTAACTAGTAACTAAAGTTTTCAAATAATTGTAAAGGTACAATATTTCCCTCTGACTGAGATGGAGTAGAGGTATTGAGAGTCCTAACTAACAAATGTAGTTAGTTAGTTTACGCCACTGGCTGAAAACATCTGCACATTGTTTGCATGCTCCAAAAACGTACCTCTAAGCGTTTCAACCCTTTAGGTCTTCATTAGGCAAATATCTCTGTGAACTATTAGTTCAAGCTCACATTGTCCCAGTAGTGGAGGACAAGTGGAGAATTTCACAACAGTGTGAGAGATATTTGAGATTAAGATATTTAAGCAATATCCTACAAGGTGGAGTGCGGTTGTACTGAATATCAGGATGGCTGTGGTTACAGTATGCTTGGCACTCAGCCACAGCATGACCTCTTTGAGCATGATGTTGCTTGTATACAACAACTCAACAAGCACCATTTATTTAACAGCAATAAGCGACAGCAAATAATGATTTGTTTGTATATTTAAACATTTGGCTCACAAATAGTTGTCAGACTGGACTGTTGCCAAGCAAGACATAAACAATTTAATGCACACTAGCTTGCTGCTTTGTGTCTACATGTTACCACAGGACAGCTACTTAATCTGTACATTTATTGTGCAACCAGTGAAATAAGAATAGGAGTCTGTTGACACAACTTGACAGTCAGGTTGGTGGCATGTGTGATTCTAAATCTTGTGACACTGAACAACCCAAGATGGCAAAGCATTGTTCCTGACCTTTTGAACCACAATTTGAACGTTCTTCTGGAACGGTCTTAAGACGACCAACATCACACAGTCTGCAGACACCTGAAACCAGTGGTTCCCAAACTATTCAGGTCGAGACTCAAAAGAGATTAGATGTTTGCCAAACTAGTGAAAATAGCAGATCCACAAGCTCACAACGGGTTGCTTTACGCTGTGTTGCGAGCTTGTAGTTTGGCTATTTTCACTACTTTTTATGTTTATTTTTTTATGGAATTTCTTAGATGTGTTTGTTTGTTTTAAAATGTATAATGTATATTGTATACACACACACACACACACACACACACACACACACACACACACACACACAGAGACACGTATGAGCTTCGATCCTGACTGTGTTGGTCTTCATTTACAGCCTCTATATGGCCTCCTTCAAGCTAAACTCCAGCTCATCACACACGCCTACTTTGAAGAGAAAGACTTCTCTCAGATCTCCATTTTAAAGGTGAGAAGAACCTCTCTCACGGCTCAGAAAAAAAAACTATGTTCCTTTTTTTCTCCTTACTGTTCTCACTTCCTGCTTGGTCCTCTGTTTCCATAGGAACTGTACGACCACATGAACGGCTCCCTACGGGGGTTGACTCTGGAGGGATCACAACTTTACCTAGGTGAGGATGGCTTCCATTTGATCTGTCTACACCAGGGGTGGGCAACTTTGATGATGGCGAGGGCCACTATATTTCCACCTTCACTCCAGAGGGCCACATTGCATATTGCTACGTCCTACTTTGTCATTCTAGTAACTCATACAAAAGAAGCAAAAATAGCAGATCTACAAGCTCAAAACGCATCGCGCTGTGATGCGTTTTGAGCTTGTAGATCGGCTATTTTTGCTTCTTTTGAATTGGAATCCTTAATTATTTTTTATTCTTTTGTATGTAACAATTTGATTTAATTTCAAACGCATTTAGTTATATATTCATGTATGAACCTAAATACAAATACATTGGACATAAAAAAAATACATTTTATTACTACTATACTAGTCATTAAGCTACTAATATAGACTGACGGAATTAAAGCAGGTCATGTTTGGAATTGTAACAGCTGAAATCAAAAATATATCAGTATTCCAGTATTAACCTGCGGGCCACATTAAGTGAAGGTGAGGGCCGCATGTGTCCCCCGGGCCGCCAGTTGCCCATGTATGATCTACACCAAGCACTTCACAACCCTTTCACTCCATCAGGGGGGTCCACTTGAAAATCTTGAAAATATTTTTTTTCCTATCGATTACTCACCCCCAAATATCCCCGAATTCATGGATATTTCTTGTTTTTGTCGCATTACTAAGCCAATAATTTGATGCCCAGCAGTGGTTCCCTATGGAGACACAAAGAACCTGCTTTGATCCCTATGGAGACACAAAGATTCTCCTCAAATTATTAGCTTGGGAATGTGACACAAAACAATAAATATCCTTATTCTAGTCTCCATGGGGTGAGTAATCGATAGGAAGAACAATCATTTTGGAGGTGAACTATCCCTTTAAGTGGTCTTAACCCTTCTTGTGCCGATCCCGAACAAGTTCAGCTTTTCTTCAGTACAATACAATATTTTTTTTGCTATTTTACTTACCCTGAGCTGCTTGTAGAGACGTGGGTGGTCCTGGCTCGTCCTACGCTTTCCAACGAGCCATTCTACGTGGTCCGACGATTTATTCCATTGAAAATGGCCAGATGCAAAGTTTAGAGCCCCCCAATTTTTACTCCATCTATGCTGTCTGCGGCGCGACGTATTCCGGGGTGCCGATCCCGAACTAGTCCGGCTTTTTTAATAAAATGAATTAATTAATCGGAGGCCTCGCCGAAGCCTCCGTCTAAATTTTCATCCAGGCCGCCAGACCGTGCTCTGTTTACACGGCCCGTGAGAGGGTAACGCCGCCGAATCGCGCCGCCGAATCCAATACATTCTCACATCTTTAGAGCTCATTTTCTCTGAACTGTGTTCCTATGGAAGCCAAAAAGTTTTTTTTGTGGCTTAACTCATTGAGTGCCTATCCCGAATTAGTTCGGGATATATTATCGCATCCCAGAGTGCCTATCCCGAACTAGTTCGGGATATAAAAAAAAAAAAAAAAATTTGAAAAATATTTTTTTGAAATTTTTTTTTTTGGACCCCATCAAATCTAGTGAACATGATTTCAATCGCGATTTTGCATGTTCCACCCCCATACAACCCCATCTAACATACAGGGCAGCCATGTTTGTTTACATAACATGTAAAACATAATGGTGATTATCTCAAGAATGCCTGAACGGATTTCCAATCGGATTTTTTTGTTTGAAAGCTGTGAACAAACTGCACAAATCCACTCCAATGCAATCCAGGATTGCATTGGATTTTTTAGAGCTCATTCTTCTCTGTTTTTTTCCCATGCATGAGGTGTGCAAGGTTTAATCATGGCTAAGTTGACGAAAATAAGGCTTCTAAAATGCTTGGTAGCCAATAGCTAACTTCAAGCTAACTTCATCCTCTTCCTGTACATGCACAAAGGAAAGTGTTCAGGCAAGTCATGGCTGCAGGGCTTCTGCATATACCAGCATATCTCTATGGGATTTTCTATGGCCACTGGGCGCCCTCTAGTGGTGAAAGGGGTGGCACTAAATGAGTTAATAGCCCCAAATCGGGCTTCTAAAATGAGTGTTAGCCTATAGCCATCTTGTAGCGCTCTTCATGCGGGTCACTTTCATTCCACTAGTCAACGTGAAATGAAAACTGACTGCTGCGTGGGTCCCCGTATGTAACAGCAGTGGTCTGTGGGGGAATGTCTGGCACTTTGGCGCCCTCTTGTGGCCTTGGCACCCAACTTGTTAAAGGGATGAGTGGGGCTGCATGCATTTTCAGAGCTAGCTTATTTTAATGATCAATCTATCCATTGTTCTGGACATTTTCTGGCTTGGTACAACCCAGTATATCCCTGCAAGGCACAGCGTTGCTTTTTGGCAACATGTTTTAAATAATTTTTTAAAAAATGTTATAATTAGTTTTCCTGTTCTTTTTTCACATTAACATCACCATTAAATACTATTGTTTAGTATTACAATGCCATTGGCCACGATATTTGCATATAAATACCCCCCACAGGGGCTGACATTCACACATCCCAGAGAAGTTGAAATTCCAGCGTCTGGACGAACAACATCTCACTTTTTAACCAAAGCTATTACGCACTAAAACATAAGTAAAATGCCTGTAATATTTTTTTCCGTGATCATTAGAATCTCTAGAACACGTGCATATAATATTGTGAAAAATATCCCCAAAATGCAAATTAGAGCATGATTTATGATTTATGGCTATAAAACCTTACAAAAACATTATTATTATTTTTAAATTACATTTTCCTGTGATTAGGACTCCTACAACACCATTATGATTTTTTTTTTTTTTTTTTTTTTGGCCAGTAGAAATTAATTCGGGTCTTGCAGGGATATACAGTAGTATAGTAGTTTAAGTTGTAAATCATTTTTAAAGGTTTCAAAGAAAAAATACAGTGACTTTTAGTTTTTTCTATGTTAATGTTATATTGTCATTAACATTATAGTGTTTTGCCAATTATTTGGGACCCCACAGGTTATGAATCGCTGGTTTACACAACACTGAGCATCTTATACATACATATTCCTTCAGTCTGGGGTGGCACCTCTCAGTGGGGAATGTTTAACGGGGCTCCTCACTGGCAGGTGAGCGAGTAGGGAGGTACAAGAGCAGTGGCAACACAGAATTGTGTGGGGACGATAAATTGGGAGAAAAACAAGTACAAATACTTGTTTCCTGAACTTGTTTCCTGAAATGTCACTGACTGTTGTTGTTGCCTTGTATGTTTGATCATGACCTGATCTGTTCCATGTCTCTCCTCAGGACTGTCACCCAGAGATTTAATACTGCACTTTCGACACAAGGTAGAAATATCTCATCGTCTGTTTTAATATGTTCAAAGCAGGACAGTTACAATATTGTATGTAGAAATTAAACTTTAAGGAACTGAAATATAGCAAGACCAACAGACAGACAGGACACCACTAACAAAGTACTTTATAGCCAATTTATAAAATGTAAGACTACTGGAATTTTCTACTCAAGTATAAGTATTGATTTAAGGTTTACTCCTTAAGTATTACTAAAAGTACAATTACTTACAGTATGTTGAAAACTACGTTGTTAAAAGTATGTTATTCTGTAGACTACTCTCAGTATCAGTTATTTGGTTACAGTATGTACGCCTATAATGATCCATCCTGACTGTAAAACCATGTCAGTATTAACCAGTCAAGCTCACTACGATGTGTTATGAGAGAAAATCATTTGGTGACAGTAGCTCTCTCAGAAATGTGCAAATACATGAAAATGCTATTCAGTTACAGTAACGAGAGGAATGAGTTACTTTTCACCCTGGTTTATCATAAGTAGCAGTGTCTGTATTTGTCACTTTTTTTACGTCTTGTCAGATTAATATAATTCTCTGCTTTCATTTCCTTCAAGATTCTCATCCTCTTCAAACTCATTCTACTGGAGAAGAAGGTAGGATCAAATCTAGGATTCAACTTTAATAATGCGTGTGTGTGTGTGTGTGTGTGTGTGTGTGTGTGTGTGTGTGTGTGTGTGTGTGTGTGTGTGTGTGTGTGTGTGTGTGTGTGTGTGTGTGTGTGTGTGTGTGTGTGTGTGTGTGTGTGTGAGAAGTGAGCTGAAGTGTGTTTCTTTTGCGTCTCTCCCCAGGTCTTGTTTTATGTGTCTCCAGTCAACAGATTAGTGGGAGCTCTCATGACAGTTTTATCACTGTTCCCAGGTCAGTAGAACCCTCACAAAGATGCATATCTCTAGACCCTATCTCTGGTATAATCAATAATCAATAAATCCATCAATTTGTCTGTTCTGTCTGTACTGAGACAGTGAGACACTGTTTGACAGACAGAGAATATCTTTGCGAATGTAAGTGCAACCGATAGCTTGGTGTGTGTGTGTGTGTGTGTGTGTGTGTGTGTGTGTGTGTGTGTGTGTGTGTGTGTGTGTGTGTGTGTGTGTGTGTGTGTGTGTGTGTGTGTGTGTGTGTGTGTGTGTGTGTGTGTGTGTGTGTGTGTGTGTGTGTGTGTGTGTGTGGCAATCGAACGCAGTTCCGTTGGCAAAGATTTTCTTTTACTTTTTGTCTCAACAACATTGTCAAAATGAGTTCACTCAGTTGACTACAGACCTTTGCAGTAAAGTATTAATGCAGTAATACAGTAAAACGGTTTACTATTGGTGTAATAATACTGCTGTGATACAGTTTACTAGATAATGGCAAAAGTGGATCTACAAGCTTCATTGAAATTAAAATATGTGAAGATATTCTATAATGACATGCCCAAAATATGGATGGCAGGTTGAAAGAGGTTCAGTTGATCATAGGTCTGTGTGTCAGTTAGGGCTGTAACTATAGTGGCGTTTCCATAAAGCTACTTTTTGCGCATTAACGGCTTATTCGCACAATATTTTTATGGAAACACTTCAAAATGCGAATAAACTTTCATTATCCGCAAAAAAAAATATCCGCTTGGAGGAGGAGGATTTTGAGTCTTTATCGAATAAACTAAATGCGCTTAAGTGAATGGAAACGGGTCAGACAATAAATGCGAATAAAATATGACGTTCTGGTCCATATCGTCCTCCTATAACACTTTCCCCCGCCGCTTAATTAACGTCCATTGTACAGCTACAAAACAAACCGGTTGTTATACACGGAGTGACCCTTCGTCATCACACCGTGTTGCGCGTGTCAAAAGTGTCCGTACAAGCACACAGCAGCTCGCTTCTGCGGCGCTGCAGGATGCAGTCTGCCCGGAGGACTCAACCGGGCGGCGGGGCGGCCGCCTCGGCTCGGGGATACCCCTCGGCCGGGGTCGCTTGCTCTGTGCTCCCGCCGGCCGCACTTTCTCCGCGGCGGTGCGTCGCGACTGGCTCTGGGTCGGGAATCGGGATGCGTGTGCAGCGAGTCACAGCAGTGCCCTCACGTCTCTCTGTCTGAAAGATTCAGCCCCATCCCAGCTCTGTGCAGTGTGCACTGTGTGCAAGCCCGCGGGAAGTGTTTCCAGCAGGTCGGTCAGACGGACCCAGGCAGGATCTCCCAAGAATCGCATTTCACCTGTTTAATGGAAACGGGCTAAATTCGCTTTGTCTTAAAGCGCATTTCTGATAATTCGCTTCCCTAATTCGAATAAGTTTATGGAAACATGGCTTATGATATCTTCTGTTTGTAACGTTTTCGATTAGTCGAATAGTAATTGCCCTCAGGTCTAATGGGTTAAATGATCGATCATTGATTATGTTTTATAATTGATTAAATTAACTCTATCGATTAACCCATTTAGGCCTGAACACATTATGACGCAATATTTTGTGCTTTAAATATATTAAAAATTGCAGATATACAAGCTCACAGCGCGGCACCAAGTGCAGCGCTGCGAGCTTGTAGATCTGCTATTTTAGAAAAATCGTGAAAATTAGAATTTTGACCCGATTCTATAAGTGTCTTTTGAATCCTTCTAAGATTTTTGGAAAAAACCTATGTTTCTATGTCAGCAATCTGGCCAGCCATCGTCAAAGAAAAGGTCCTTTTCACTTAACTGGAGCTCAGTTAGTCTGTTCTTGAGAGACTACTGTGTCAGTGGTGCTCAAACCTTTTCATGTGAAGGACCCCCAAAATGATATTTATTTGGCCACGGACCCCCATTTCAAAATATCTAGTTCCAGGGACCACCCAGAAGCAAAATTTGAGTTACAAACGTTCGCTTTGAAAATACAATATATTCAAAGATTTGCACACATTTTCACGACTTTTTCAAAAATAGCAGATCTACAAGCTCGCAGCGCGGCACCGAGTGCCGCGCTGTGAGCTTGTATATCTGCTATTTTTCACTGGTTAAAGCATTCAATAATTCTAGGCCTAAATGGGTTAACTGTCGCACTACCCCCTAGTGTCAGTAACACATATAGCGTGGTTGTCTCTCTCTCTCTCTCTCTCCAGGTATGATAGAACACGGCCTGGCAGACTCGTCCCACTACCGGCCGCGGGGCAGCGTGTCAGAGGAGGTCATTGTGAGCCTGGCTGACAGCACCACGCCGGGGGCCGAGGAGTTCATCTCTGTCTCCGTCACCGACATCGACGGGGCCCCCGTAGAGCTGCTGGGGGAGGGGGGCCAGGAGACCCTCCAGGGGTCGCCGGCAAAGGTTGTGGAGAAGGCCACCCCCCCATCGTCGTGGACCACCACAGCACAAGGTTATTACAGACCGAATCCACATGACATTGCTACAACCAAAATTGGATTTCCAGTTAGATCAGTGGTTCTCAACGTTTTCAGGCAGCGACCCCCAAAATAATCATGTTTTAACTGGGGACACCCCACCACCCTACGAGCACTAAGAGTTGAGGCATTACATTTTGTATAACACGGTTCTATTGTGAAAATAGCAGATCTACACGCTCACAAGCATGTAGATCGTCTATTTTCACAATTTCTGCTTCTAATATTTGACAATTTGGCCAATGTTTAATTTGTCATTTTAGAGGTATTAAAAAGTCCTTAAATTGTCACTTTAGAAATGTGTAGATACCCTCTATACACTTAACACTTTATGTTGGTTTGTTTACTGAGAAAACAACGTTGCACATTAAGTTAATCACCTGGGGACCCCCAAAATAATTTGCGGACCCCCTGGGGGTCCCGACCAACAGGTTGAGAACCAGGGATCTAGAGAAAGCATATGATAAGGGTGCCGAGAGAGGAACTGTAGTATTGTATGAGGAAGCCTGGAGTGACCGAGAGGTATGTCCGAGTGGTGCAAGATATATGGAGTATGGACCTTGTAAGACAGTGGTGAGCTATGTGTGTGACAGAGGAGTTCAATGTGAAAGTGGGTCAGCACTGAGACCCGTATTATTTGCTATGGTGATGGACATACTGACAGATGAGATTAGACAGGAATCCCCATGGACCGTGATGTTTGCAGATGACTTTGTGATCTGTGGTGAGAGCAGTGAGCAGGTAGAGGAACATCGAGAGAGGTGGAGAATAGAGAGGAATGAAGTTTAGCCGCAGAAAGACAGAATACTAGGGGTGTAACGATAGATTTTAACAGTGATACGATATGCATCACGATACATGGTTAACGATACGATACATGGACGATATTGGTTCATTCATGGCGATACGATACGATTCGATTCAATGATTTTAAATAGCAAATACATGGACATAATATTTCAACACATATGGACAAACTAGGGGTGGGCGATATGGTGATAATTATCGTTAAAGAGACGATAAAATTTCTCCACGATATGACTTTTCAGAGATATTGTATATATCGTGATACAATTGAGGGAGCCTTGTAAAAACTCCTGTTTAATCGTTAATACAGCGATTCATTGCAGAATTCAATTTAAACCTTCATTTTGGTCTAAATCAGTAGTTCTCAAACTTTAAAATGTCAAGGTCTCCACTTAACTCTGACCGAGAGGTATGTCCGAGTGGTGCAAGATATATGGAGTATGGACCTTGTAAGACAGTGGTGAGCTATGTGTGTGACAGAGGAGTTCAATGTGAAAGTGGGTCAGCACTGAGACCCGTATTATTTGCTATGGTGATGGACATACTGACAGATGAGATTAGACAGGAATCCCCATGGACCGTGATGTTTGCAGATGACTTTGTGATCTGTGGTGAGAGCAGTGAGCAGGTAGAGGAACATCGAGAGAGGTGGAGAATAGAGAGGAATGAAGTTTAGCCGCAGAAAGACAGAATACTAGGGGTGTAACGATAGATTTTAACAGTGATACGATATGCATCACGATACATGGTTAACGATACGATACATGGACGATATTGGTTCATTCATGGCGATACGATACGATTCGATTCAATGATTTTAAATAGCAAATACATGGACATAATATTTCAACACATATGGACAAACTAGGGGTGGGCGATATGGTGATAATTATCGTTAAAGAGACGATAAAATTTCTCCACGATATGACTTTTCAGAGATATTGTATATATCGTGATACAATTGAGGGAGCCTTGTAAAAACTCCTGTTTAATCGTTAATACAGCGATTCATTGCAGAATTCAATTTAAACCTTCATTTTGGTCTAAATCAGTAGTTCTCAAACTTTAAAATGTCAAGGTCTCCACTTAACTCTGACCGAGAGGTATGTCCGAGTGGTGCAAGATATATGGAGTATGGACCTTGTAAGACAGTGGTGAGCTATGTGTGTGACAGAGGAGTTCAATGTGAAAGTGGGTCAGCACTGAGACCCGTATTATTTGCTATGGTGATGGACATACTGACAGATGAGATTAGACAGGAATCCCCATGGACCGTGATGTTTGCAGATGACTTTGTGATCTGTGGTGAGAGCAGTGAGCAGGTAGAGGAACATCGAGAGAGGTGGAGAATAGAGAGGAATGAAGTTTAGCCGCAGAAAGACAGAATACTAGGGGTGTAACGATAGATTTTAACAGTGATACGATATGCATCACGATACATGGTTAACGATACGATACATGGACGATATTGGTTCATTCATGGCGATACGATACGATTCGATTCAATGATTTTAAATAGCAAATACATGGACATAATATTTCAACACATATGGACAAACTAGGGGTGGGCGATATGGTGATAATTATCGTTAAAGAGACGATAAAATTTCTCCACGATATGACTTTTCAGAGATATTGTATATATTGTGATACAATTGAGGGAGCCTTGTAAAAACTCCTGTTTAATCGTTAATACAGCGATTCATTGCAGAATTCAATTTAAACCTTCATTTTGGTCTAAATCAGTAGTTCTCAAACTTTAAAATGTCAAGGTCTCCACTTAACTCTGACCGAGAGGTATGTCCGAGTGGTGCAAGATATATGGAGTATGGACCTTGTAAGACAGTGGTGAGCTATGTGTGTGACAGAGGAGTTCAATGTGAAAGTGGGTCAGCACTGAGACCCGTATTATTTGCTATGGTGATGGACATACTGACAGATGAGATTAGACAGGAATCCCCATGGACCGTGATGTTTGCAGATGACTTTGTGATCTGTGGTGAGAGCAGTGAGCAGGTAGAGGAACATCGAGAGAGGTGGAGAATAGAGAGGAATGAAGTTTAGCCGCAGAAAGACAGAATACTAGGGGTGTAACGATAGATTTTAACAGTGATACGATATGCATCACGATACATGGTTAACGATACGATACATGGACGATATTGGTTCATTCATGGCGATACGATACGATTCGATTCAATGATTTTAAATAGCAAATACATGGACATAATATTTCAACACATATGGACAAACTAGGGGTGGGCGATATGGTGATAATTATCGTTAAAGAGACGATAAAATTTCTCCACGATATGACTTTTCAGAGATATTGTATATATCGTGATACAATTGAGGGAGCCTTGTAAAAACAACTGTTTAATCGTTAATACAGCGATTCATTGCAGAATTCAATTTAAACCTTCATTTTGGTCTAAATCAGTAGTTCTCAAACTTTAAAATGTCAAGGTCTCCACTTAACTCTGACAGTATACAAATGAAACGGGTCTATTTGGTTTCATTTGTATACTGTCAGAGTTACATACTTGTAATAGACCTCGCAAAAGGAACCCAGAGAGTCTAGTTTTTGTCAAGTAACTTGAAAATGAACCATAAAAACCAACGTGAAAAAGAATCGTGATAAAATCGTGTATCGTGATACAGCTTGGGAAAATATTGTGATATTGTATTTTTCCATATCGCCCACCCCTAGGACAAACCCACCTTGACATGAACACAGAGATTACACACATTTATCGATAGACCAAGAAAGAGTAGCTATATGGAATAGAAAGGTAATTAGACCCCTCTTTTTCATTTTCCCTTGCTAAATACAAGGCACAAATACTTAGTTTCCATACAATCAATTATTTGCATGGCAAAACGATTCAATACCGATTACCGCATTTTAAAACGATACAAAGCCAAAACGGTACGATATAGTAGATCATTGCAAATCAAAATCGATTTTTCGATTCAGTTACTATATCGTTACACCCCTAGAGAATACGTATGTGAATGAGAGGAACCAAAGTGTAACAGTGAGGTTACAGGGAGTAGAGGTAAAGAAGGTGGAGGACTTTAAGTACTCAGGGTCAACATTCCAGAGCAATGGAGAGTGTGGACAAGAGGTGAAGAAACGAGCGAGCAGATTGGAACGGGAGGAGAAAACGAAAGTGTCAGGTGTGACGTGTGATAGGAAAGTATCAGCAAGATTGAAAGGGAAGGTGTACAAGACGGTGGTGAGGGTTTGGTTTTTATTGGTTTTTGTTTCGCTTTTGTGATTGTAATGTGGTATTTGTCAGGGGCGAGATTCAAAAACGTCAGATAAAGTATTTAAATATACAAAAGTACATTTTCTCTATGATTTTAGTCAATTTGAGTTAGGGCTAGGGCTGTCACGACTACAGCATTTTACGTGGCGATTAATTGTCACACAAATAATTGCGATTAACGATTTAATTGTCTTTTTGTCGCTGAACACTGGAGCATATGAATAAAAATTACATTTCTGTTTGGCTTTGAAGTTGCACAGGGCAGATATGACAAATAACCTATTATACAAAGGAATGACTGGCATATTTAATAACTTTATTCTTTATTCATTTATAGTGGAAATAGACGATCTACAAGTTCACACCTCATCGCGATGCGTTGTGAGCTTCTGCTTTTTGAAAGTGTTTGAAACTATATGAAATTCTCAACATTATGACGATTACACTGAATAATTGTGATTACCTCAAATAATTGCGATTAGACCAGGGGTCTTCAACAGGGGGTCCGGGACTTCTAGAGTTACTACAGGGGGTCCTCCAAATCTTTGTGTGATAGAAACCCTTTTTCCTCCTTTTTTATATTGACCACTTGAACCCTAGTGAAATAGCAGATCTACGAGCTTGTAGATCGGCTATTTTCAGCAAAGAGCTTCGGTGTAGAGGGGGAAAAGAGCAGGCTAAGTACAGAGTGAAAGGTCAAGTTTTATAAGTATTGACGGTTCAAGTGGTAAAATATCTTAAAACACAAATTGACATTAATCCAAAATACACAGACGATTGTGCTGTCAAACGATGACACTATATGGAATCTATGAAAAAAGGCTGTGGGGGATTATGTAATAATTGTGACAGGCCAACCTCCTGCAGCAGCGCCCATGGGGGAGGAGAACGACAGCCTCCTCCTCAAGCCTCCGTCCCGCGGTTCCCCGGAGTCCTCGGAGAGCGACTGGGAGACGTTGGACCCCGGCGTCCTGGAGGACGCCGCCGGAGCCAAAGAGTCGACCGCCGAGAGGAGGGAGGGAGGCGAGCACCCGGACCCGTTTGACAGCGGCGGCGAGCAGCAGAGCGTCCCCATCACGGTGCAGCCCCAGTCTGCAGGCGGGGTCTCCCAGGGGCTGGTGTCAGGGCTGGAGGAGGACCAGTACGGCCTGCCCCTCGCCATCTTCACCAAGGTAACGCTCCTCCAGTGGGGGGAGGAGGAGGTCATAACATGTTATTAGTGCAGACCAGGCCCATCATTTTAGGGGCGTGGCCACTTGGCCTTTGGTGTTGTCCATTTTTTGAGGGCACAAAGGCCAAAAGCTAGGGCAAGAAGGCCAGGAAATAAAACAAGATTTTGGTCCATTGAAAGAATTTGTTGAATTTAAGGGTTAGGGATGATAACCTAATCTACAGTGAAATGGATAAATGATGGTATTTACAATCTGATCCATGCTCAGCCCTGCACCAATCAAAGTCACTGGATTGGTTTAAAGATGGGGATTCGGGGGAGTTAAGATTTCAGAATCTCAATAAAAGACACTGGTGTCTACATGACAAGAAAGAGACACCAGTGTCTACTGTTTACATATTGACAAGAAAGAGACAGAGGAGAAAGTGGTACAGTCAGCTGGGGGCATTAAGGCCACTGTGGCCTCAGGTCATGCCATTGGTTTGAGGGACACAAGGCCAAACTGAGGGGCCATGACCTTCATGGCTTCCTGCCCTGGTGCAAACTATTGCTCTTGTCGCTTTTCCTCATCATCTGATGTAACCCTTCACCCAATCAGACATCAAGATACCTTGCTATCGTGATGTCATCCTTTTCCCCCTCTCTAATTGGCTCCCCATTAGAGTTAACGGCAACGACTCTTGCAATTTCCAATTGCACCCTCTAGTTATATATTATTCTACCACTTTTTCGAGTCACGTGTTCAAATACTGGATTCTGATTGGCTAAATTCCGGAGGTTATGAGAGGACAACTGCCGCAAAGTTGTGTGTGAGGACTTGTCCGAGATCAATGCGCCTCAGTGTACATCCGGGGACTTCAGGAGGTAGTCGGAACACCTTTCCCCCAACCAACAAATGAAGGTCGCAGCGGTCCTATGTTTACTAACGTGCGTACTATCGTCGCCGATTTATTTGGATCCAATGCAATCCGCCAACTTTAAAGCCCCTTTTCTCTGAACCTATGCCTTTCTGGAAGCGAACAGCCTCTATTTACGGCCGGAACGGTGCTTTTAACTGACGTTAGCTTAGCTGTAAGCTAGACGCATGGATTAGTATGGAGTTGGCGCCATCTGTTGGTGAGTAGAAGATGTTGTTTGTGGAACTATCTGCTGTCTCGCGGAAGTTTTATAGGCAATAATGATTGTAACTTAAGATCCTTGCAAGTTACAACTATGTGTTTTCTTTCATGTATACGGGAAAAAGTGGTAGAAAAGCTATTTACCACTCGGGGTCGGACATTATGCTCTCATAATGTCCTGAGTGAGGGTGTTATCGGACTCGGCTGCGCCTCGTCCGATAACAACCTCACTGCGGACATTATGAGAGCATAATGTCCTCTCACTCGGGGTAAATTGCTTACTTATATTATTCTTATTTCTTATTTTTTTTGTAGGCAAAAATAGTAAAAATCACAACCAATGTGAAGTGAGCGGTGGTCGTGCTTGCATAACGTCTTCAAAAGGCTAGGATGTACAGGCTATGCTACACACACGTTTTGCTATGGTAAAACGCTGAGGAAAAAGGCTACAGACAGTCAGACATATGACATCACTAGACAAACATGATGCTACGCACACACAATTTGCTATGGCAAAACGCTGAGGAAACTGGAACAACAATGACCCAACCTCCCTCTTATCAAATATTCGTATATTGACACATTTATTTTGGATATTAAAACCCATTCAGGCCGGGAACACATTTTGCTGTTTGGGAGGGGCTTACAGTACATGTACAGTAGGTAGCAACATATTTGTTTTGTAGGCTAATTTCTGATTTAGCCCTATTCTATAGGTTAGGCCTAAATGGGTTAATAGACCTTATAATGTACACATAAAATGACAAGGCAAACATCTCCAAAGCAAACAGTAACAGCCATCTGTCCGTTCTCTCTCCCTACAGCCTGACTTATCTGAACTGATCTACAGTACAAGCCCACAACACGTCACTCTGCAGCGTGTTGTGACCTTTTAGATTGGCCATTTTCTTTGCACAAACACCCGTGCGCAACCAAGTATAAATGCAGCGTATGTCTTTTGTTTATTCTACATTGGCATTGAATAACCTCAATGAAAAACCCCAATGATGTTTTTGCCGCTTGTTTTCCGTTGCTGGCTCTCCGGAAAGTTTCAGCAATGAAAACATTTAGTTAAATCAAAGATAAGAATGACAAAAATGTCTCCAAGAGTAATATCCCTCCTCTGACATCGTGGCCCAGATTCTTCCAGCTCAGCTGTAAATGGCAGTGGAACTGTATACCAGAGGTTCTCAAACATTCTTGGCTCAGGTCACCACTGTAAATATCTTTTATACAAGTGTTTTGCGTTTAACTACTTAAACCCCAGCATCCCTATTCTGGGGGGAACATTCACCAAAAATAGCCGATCTACAAGCTCACAGCGTTGTGAAGTAATAGAAGTATATTGAAAAGTAAAGTAAAAGTACCTCAAAATTGTGTAACTGTACTTAGTTCATCAGTTATAGACGGTGACCCTTTCTCAATGAATTGAGTACAAAGGACCCCATTGTAAACAAGCCGTAGTGCTTTCTTGGATTTAAAAAATCCTATTAGTAAACCTTGTATCTGAACTGTACGGTCATGTCTTTTCCTATGTGAACTCCTAATAAATATTCAATCAATCAACAATTCCCCTCTTGTTCTTTCAGGGTTATCTGTGCCTACCCTACATGGCGCTGCAACAGCACCACCTGCTGTCTGATGTGGCAGTGCGTGGCTTTGTGGCAGGGGCCACCAATATCCTCTTCCGGCAACAGAGGCATCTGAGCGACGCCATTGTTGAAGTATGTCGTGTGTGTGTGTGCGTGCGTGTGTGCGTCCTATAACAGCAATTGATCTGCCATTTGCTATGATACATTTTAACAATGGTTCTTCTATGACAAATGTAAGCAGCCAAAATGTCTCCAACAGCATTGGACATACATACTGTCATACATACATTATTACCCTTTCATTTAATAAACATACATTCCTTGACTTATATTGTCAGCTGCTTGGGCCATTTACTGTGTATGAATGTTCTCTTGTCTTTCAAAGATTATGTAAAATTACATTAGAGTCGAACCTCCCTCCAAAGTTGGAGGGCTATTCTGCCCTCCAGAGCCACAGTGCAGTAACTTTGTTTTTGGACACACTGACTTATTTGTCTTTGTGATTTGGGGGGATAAACAATTACCCCAAGAACATATACAACTAGAGAAATTGCAATTTGGGAAATTGCGAGTGTGGTTGCCTAAAAAGTTACCTTACTCTTACATCACTATATATGGTGATAACTAAATAAAATAATTAATAAATACAATACTGTAGCTATTAAAATAAAAAATGTATGTGTATGGTCAAGTGGCCATAAATAAAAATGACTGTTCTTAAAAAAAGGTATTTAAATAAAAGTTCTTATATTTGTATTTTCTTATGAGATTGAAAAATAAAAAATCAATTTAAAGATAAAAAAATGTAAATAAATAAAATAAATAATAAAAAAAAAATATTAAAATGAAAAACTGTAAATAAATAAAATAAAAAATAAATACAAAACCTACTTTCCTCTTTATGAGTTCATAATAAATAAATTGTAAGTGTAGCTTATCTAATCATTGGGTGTTAATATTATAGATTGTCATGTTCTTGGATATGTAAGACTGTGGTACTGAAACGTTCTGTATTGTTATATGTGGTTTTCTTGACCGAATTACTAAATATATAGGTCTTACATGCTCTTTGAAATATATTGTCAATTATATCTGTTTCCGTCTCAGTATAATTTACTATGGAATCAGCAGTACAACCTAATAGAATTTGAACCGCAGACGGCGTTTTAGTTTCATTTGGTACAATCCAGATGAGTCTAGCCTTCTTGGTAAAGTGTTTATTGTGGTTTGCACCTGTGATGGCACACACACCACAGCACCAAGTACAGCTCCTTGTTTTCCTTTAGGAAGTGTGAGAATCTTGGCAAAAGGTATGGCCAAAGCTAATAGTTGTCTTTCTAGCACATTCAGGTTGCTCAGCTCTGGGGGGATAGGTGATAACTCTAAATTATTTGCGACAGCTAAGGCTGGCATTCTTTCAGCCAGTAGGGTATCGTGACAATTTTTGCATATCCACTCATGACGTCTTTCTTCTGGTACAGTGCAATTTTGCGGGCCTCCACATTGATCGTCACACAAATGAACATATTTGCCTGTGAAGTACACGGCAACCAACTTTTGCTTTTGTGTGAACTTGGAACGATGACAATGGTATACAGATTCCCAGAATAGTGCCCGATGGCAAGTTGTGCACACATAAATAGGACCATATTTAATGTCTTCCTGAAAATCTGCTATAGCGATTTCTTCTAGCATACGCTGTTTTTCTAGCATACACTGTTCTTCGGTTTCATCTTTCATCACTTTTTTCATATCTGCCTCTAAACAACTATCTAGGTCATGTCCAGGTCTTAGTAGATCTTGCTCATCTTCAACACTGGGTGGATCTTGTTCCATTGGTCCACTGATGCATCTTCTAATTCTATATTTTCTTATATATTCATTTCTCCTTGCCTTAGAGTCTTCATTTACTTTGGACATGGAGCTGATGCATCTTGTAGCTTTATATTTTCTCATATATTCTTTTCTCCTTGCTCTAGAGTCTTCATCCACTTTGGACATGGAGCTGATGCATCTTGTAGCTTTATATTTTCTCATATATTCGTTTCTCCTTCTTAGTAGATCTTGCTCATCTTCAACACTGGGGGGATCTTGTTCCATTGGTCCACTGATGCATCTTCTAATTCTATATTTTCTCATATATTCATTTCTCCTTGCCTTAGAGTCTTCATTTACTTTGGACATGGAGCTGATGCATCTTGTAGCTTTATATTTTCTCATATATTCTTTTCTCCTTGCTCTAGAATCTTCATCCACTTTGGACTTGGATTTGATGCATCTTGTAGTCGCATTTTTCCTAGCCATAGAATATTCATCTAATCTAGTACAACTATTGATATGATATGATACAACTAATAATAATAAATAGTTATATACTCATTTTAAGGTTTTATCTGATGTCATTATGATGACAAAAATAACTCTTACATCACTATATATGGTGTTTCCCATTCAAAGTCAATTGGAAAGGTCAGTTTCCTAAGAGTTACCTTACTATATATGGTGTTTCCCATTCAAAGTCAATGGGAAAGGTCAGATACCTAAAAGTTACTCACTATATATGGTGTTTCCCATTCAAAGTCAATGGGAAAGGTCAGATACCTAAAAGTTACCTTACTATATATGGTGTTTCCCATTCAAAGTCAATGGGGAAGGTCAGCTACCTAAAAGTTACCTTACTATATATGGTGTTTCCCATTCAAAGTCAATGGGAAAGGTCAGATACCTAAAAGTTACTCACTATATATGGAGTTTCCCATTCAAGTCAATGAGACTAAGAGTTGTAAAAACTGCAAAATTCCCCAGAGTAATAATGTGGTTGCCCTGGCAACCACACTAATTAGTGTAATATCACATATGCCGATATCTCAGTTGGTTGACCAGTTAAAACACTTTTAAACCCATCTATCAGTTATTGTTTGGCTCTGGCTTTGTAGGGCAGTATTGTTGGTTGGATATTTGCCACACTACATTAGTAATTGATCCCAGATTACATTGATTGATCCGCCAGTGCTGCCACCGCCCCCCCCCCCCCCCCTGGGTAATTCCAGTGTTTAGGAGTAATAGGAGGTAATCCCTCAGTGGTAATTCTGGGTGTGTGCGTGTTTTCTTTCCTGCAGGTGGAGGAAGGTCGCATACAGATCCACGACCCTGAGCTGCGCAGGCTGCTCAGTCTGACCACGGCCGACCTGCGCTTTGCAGACTACCTGGTCAAACACGTCACGGAGAACCGGGAGGACGTCTTCCTGGACGGGACGGGCTGGGAGGGCGGAGACGAGTGGATCCGAGCGCAGTTCACGCTCTACCTGCAGACGCTGCTGTCCTCTGCCCTGCAACAAGGTAGTGTTACTAACCACTTCGGTGATGATTGTTGTTGCTTAAACATGTAACCTTATGATTTTGTGAGACATGATAATGCTATAGATAGTTGTTACAGTAAGCAAGGTAAACACAAGGTAATCAATTGGATCGAGACAGTGTAGTGTCTTAGTAATCTAGCACCATAGGTAAACCAAGAACCTATCATCAGTGTACTCTAAACATTATAAAATGTAATATTATGTACATTGAAATTATACAAACTATAGGATGCCGGATCAACAAATGAACCTGGCAACTGCCTAAATAACATGCTACCTAAATTACAAGGCTAGGGCAAGTGCTGCGGCAGGTGCTATGGGATAAGCTGTCCATAGCAATCCAGAAAATGATGAATGTTTATTTTTGCCTGTGTCTGTGTTCTTGCGTGCGTGCATGCATACGTGCATGTGTGCGTGAATTGTCAACCACTGTCTCTCTCTCATCCACAGTTGGTCATACACTTAGCTAATAGTTCATTCGGCAGCAGGAAGCATAGTCTTTTTCAATTAATTTGTCAGAGCTATAAACTTTACGTTAGACACACACACACACACACACACACACACACACACACACACACACACACACACACACACACACACACACACACACACACACACAGACAGGTCAAAAGGTGAACAGGATTCACAGTCACTGTTCAGTTCTATGTTATGTGCCAATGGTGATGATGTTCTTGGTCAGACATCACTAAGTGCTCTCCTTTTTGATCAGGTCCAGTATCAACAGAATGGTCTTCTCATCTTCCATCTGGGGATTCTCAAGTTTCTTTTCGATCATTACATGTGATCAACTAAAATCGGAGTGAATTAGTTCCACCGCTTGTCTTGACCCTTGCTTCCAATGCATCTCTTGTTTCAGATAACGAGAGGCTACTGGCTGATTACGGCGTTCCGTTTGTCGCCGCGTGGAAGATCTCGCATAACTACCGCGTGTGGTTCAGCAACAAGCACCCCGCGGTGGCTGAAATCACCCCAGGGTAGGTGCTCTACCGTTATAAACACAATGATATACCCCTGGGAACTGGGAACCCTTCGGGAACCCTTCGTGCTCTAATAACAGTTTCTCTACCCCTGAACTTATGACTTTCACTCCTCTACATTCCGAGGAAGGGAAAAGGAAAAAAGTACATTATAAATGTAGCCCTATTTCAAGTATAGTGGAAAATAGCACATATAATAGCTCTAATAGTCACATTGTGTCACTATTTTTCTTTCTTTTTTTTACTTTTTGTTGCTTTCTTCCATAATAATGGAACATGTTTGATTGATTAATTGTTGATCTGGTCTCTTACAGACACCCGTTCCAGGGCCAGTACGGCGTTGCTGATGTGAAATTAAGACTCTCCCAGTGAGTATAATATTTATTAAATTAAGACTCTCCCAGTGAGTATAATATTTATTAAATTAAGACTCTCCCAGTGAGTATAATATTTATTAAATTAAGACTCTCCCAGTGAGTATAATATTTATTAAATTAAGACTCTCCCAGTGAGTATAATATTTATTAAATTAAGACTCTCCCAGTGAGTATAATATTTATTTATTAAATTAAGACTCTCCCAGTGAGTATAATATTTAATTATTAAATTAAGACTCTCCCAGTGAGTATAATATTTATTAAATTAAGACTCTCCCAGTGAGTATAATATTTATTAAATTAAGACTCTCCCAGTGAGTATAATATTTATTTATTAAATTAAGACTCTCCCAGTGAGTATAATATTTAATTATTAAATTAAGACTCTCCCAGTGAGTATAATATTTCAACTGTTAACTCAAACTATTTGTTGTTCTTCAGAAGCAAAGAATCTCAATGTGCTTCATGGGGAGCATGTGATGAAAGAAACATTCAAAATGACATCTAGTACACAACATGTACACAAAATGTAGTGGGTAAGAATTCGAAATGGGTTCTTTAAGGCAGTGGTTCTCAAAGTGGGGACCCGCAGGGGTCCTTAAGAGGGTCCTGAGCTAAATGATTCATAGTTAGGAGCCAAAAGGAATCTTACATGTCTGTACAACCCCCCTAACTCTCAGAGTTACGAGGGTTGGCTAAACGAATCTGGGGGCCCTTGAAATTAAACAATTTTAGAACCACTGCTTTAAGGAACTATCTCATGACCCAAACTCTTTTTGACATTAGCTGTACTGTAGATGAGTTACCCACCAAAACAAGTCCAATGCTGCCCTCTAGTGGTTATTTGTTGTTGATACAGACAGACAGATTACTCTAATGTCAACTTTGTAATAATGCAGCAAAACAAGTACACTTTTAGGAAGCCACAGCTAAGCTGTGCACGTTAGTGAGTGAGTTTCTTTTATTATTATTTATATTGATTAAATACTTTATTAACTAGTAACAAGACCATTAACCGTAACGGTCAAAGGTGATGCTAAAAGGATAGCACATTGATTCCATTGTGTGCCATTGTACTCAATTCTTCAGTAATACATATAATACATACAATACAAATATACAATACAATACATATTGAAAGAACACTGTATATTTACAGAAGTTTGACATACCTATTTGGGCACTGATCCTCTGAGTATTTTTAAAGACTAGACCCAATTGAGAGATGTTGCACTTTGTCTTGCAAAGTGATCTGGAGAAGGTGAGTCTTGGGGGTGAGGCCTAGTAGTGGTATTAATAGTTTGTTTTGAGAGGTCTGTAGTTTTGGTGATTGAGATGTTAGTGAACCATGGGGGTGCAAGCATTTCACCAGAAATACATTAAATACAACCCAATAGGTTACCTCTTTACTAGTGATTACATGGTCTCCCAACTGTAACCGGCACATTTTTAACCGGTACATTTTCGACCTAAAAACGGATCGGATTCCGTATTTCCCAGGTGTGATGATGGTAACTGGAATGCTCGCCTTAAAGCACGCTCACCCTCATTTCTTTCCGCTTCCCTCACGCCGACCTCTCGGTGGGGCGGTTCTTGGATTCTCGTATTTGTTTTACTGTGGATAAGGTTAGAAATAATTTTAGGGTTTGGCATAGTTTTTACTGAGGCTAAGATTAGAAATAAGACTAGGTTTTGGCACCGTTTTGCTGAGGTTAAGGTCAGGAATAAGGTTAGGTTTAACCATTTAGGCATAATTCTCCAAGGTTAACGTTTAGGAATACCAGGTAGAGACCGTTCCACCGGTGACTGTGTTTTGGGGTGAGCGTTCTGGTATTCGTGATGATGACAGTTTAGTCCCCGAGGGGAAACATGTTTTGCCACCAGAGCGAATACAAATACACAAGTAACAATAACAACATATAACATACAATAGACCGTTTGTCAGCCTTCTGATTGGTCCCTGAGACTCCCTGACTGGCCAACCAGAAAAAAACATTCACTTTTTGCTATCGGGGGTGGAGTTTGTGCAGTGGAGAATGTTGCTTCAGCCTTTCAAAAACTGTCCGCAGTGCGCGACACGGAGATCGGCCGGTACGGTGATAGCGACGGCAAGCGTCAAGCGATCTCGCTCATCATAACGAATAAGCTTCAACAAACTAGTTCACATGTACCTTATCAATGGTCTAAGAGTCACGATTGGGTACATATAATTTAAATGGGCAGAATTACGAAAAGCCAGCCTATTATGTGAGGAGAAACATTCTCTCTGTCCTCTTCCTAGTACCCAAGATGCAATGCGCTTCTCTTTCTATCTCTGATCCAGAGGATTAAACTAATTAAAACATTTATTTTTCGGGGGAAAACTACTGTTTTGCTATGTAATTACTGTACATTTTTCTTCCCTTTTTATTAATATCACGTAGATGTGTTTTTTGTGGTACTTTATATAGCTGTAATGAGGCTATGAAGGGAAAAAAAATCGCATCCACTACCACTATAAAAGAATCTGCAAAGAGGATTCTGTCCCACTGGGATTAAACAAATTAAAACATATATTTTCGGGTAAATCCCCTGTTTTGCAATGTAACTACTGTACCTTTGTCTTCCCTTTTTATTAATATCACCTAGGTATTTTTCCTTTGGTACTTTATATAGCTGTAATGAGGCTATGAAGGGAAAAAAAATCCCATCCACTTCCACTATAAAAACAATCTGCCCAGGGTTAATGTCCCATCATAGTAACAGGGCAGAATGGGGCGGGATTTGCAAAAGGGTTTATTCACAGCAAGTGACAATAACAGACTTTACAAATGACATAACATAACACCCTCCCAAAACAAAGCTAGCGGTGTTCGTTAAGGAATCTAACAGCAGCAGGAAAGATGTACACATACAGATGTATGCAGACAAGGCTGTCATACTAACCCATGGCAAAAGCTTTGCATAGGTGTCAGCGGTTTTAACTTCTGTTCTGACTAGCGTTCAGGGCTGGCTTACAGATTCATGCCTGCTCCTGAACGCAAAAAAGACTGTCTGCATGGCTTTTTCCAAAAGACCAGTCGTGATGGAGTCATCAAATGTGTTTCTGGGTGGGGAGGAACTTGAACTTGTGTCAGAGTTAAAGTACCTCGGGGTCATACTAGACTCAACCCTAACCTTTAAAAAACATGTAAAAAAGGTTGCAAACACAATTAAGTTCAACCTTCAAAACTTTAAACAAATCAGACCCTTCTTGACAGCTAGTGCTGCTAAAACATATCTCCAATGCATGATTTTATCACATATTGAGTACTGCTTCACAAACTGGTCTTGCACAGGTATAACGACTCTTAAACCCATTGAACACCTATATAAGAGCGCACTCAAGGTGTTTGATAGGAAACCCCACTCATATCACCATTGTAATATTCTTCAGAGGTACCATTTCTTGAGTTTTGCAAATTTTAAGGTATTTAAACAGGCTAGTATCATTTAGTACCCTAAATGGTCTATGCCCGCCTCCCCTAAGGGAATTCGTCAAAACAAAAAGAAGCCCGATAGAGGACTCAATACGAGGGCAATCGCTAGAGGAGACTGCGAAGTGCCACACCGGGCAAACACTTTTGGAAAAAACACCCTCTCAGTCCAGGGCTGTTCAATCTGGAATGACATACCTCTATTAATAAGAGACTGTTTGTCATTTCCATCCTTCAAGTTTAACCTAAAAAAATGGTTACTTGACAATCAAACGTGTGACCATGTATAGTCTTTTTTTTTTTACTTTTGTTTATTGGGTTTTTTAACAAGCATTCATTGTATGAATCAACAAAATGTTTTAACAATGCTTCGTATAGCCCCATTCGTATAGCCCCCTATACTATACATAGTATAGTTTTCAATCGTCCTTTTTGCGAATATAGGGTTCTTGCTGTTGGAATAGTATAGTAATTGTATACGTGTTTTAGGTGTCTTCTCTTGATGTAAGATTGTTGTTGGTATATGTTTTGTTTTGTGTTTCATGTGGGACTACGGATGGAATTTAGCATTCTTGCTAAGTCCGGTATATTTACTTTGCTATATGTAGTGTTCATTAATATACACTGTCCCGTCCAAATAAATAAATAAAGTAAATAAAGGAACAAAGGATCTTTTCAGGGCTGCAACTTTCAGGAAAACCTAAGAGTGAGATTTTTCTTTTTTTGCGAGGGGGGGGGCTTTGGTGCCGCAAAAAATATATAAAAAATGATATATATATGTTCAACAAATATTACAATTAATTTTTTTTATTATTATAATTTTCTCGACCCTTGGAGTCACTATTACACCAACCAGGTACAGTATGTTGCACTGGGTGGGTGTTATTTAATTCTCCAAATCTAACCCTCAATAATGAATATGTAATTTTGAGGCAGAAACGTAGTTAATAGCCTACTGTGGATCATTTTGGTGGGGGGTCTGGGGGTCCTCCCCCAGAAACATTTTAAAAGAGTAGATGTTATTTCCTGTATTCTGTTGCATTTTACAGGGAGTTTGATACTTTTATCAGGCTTTACTAGGATGAGAAAATTATGGATAAATGTTTACATTAAGCTGCAAGTAACACGTCTTTTGCTTGAAGATCTGTTCTTTTTGCACATCCATCCAAAAGTCCCTCCTCATTTAAACTTCCTGCTAGTAAGCAATGGGCATTTTGGACGTGTTGAATTAATGTTGTAGATCCTCATGTCGCCTGTCGATCTTACTGTAGAGAATGATGTGCGCAGGAACGTGCACGCAGCGTTCCTCACACCAGACGCTCATGCACACACAGCGACACATCTAATCATTACTTCAGAATCAGATACAGTATTTTAAGCCCTTTAATTGCTCAAATCGCGGCCGAAGTGGATGTCTCAGTGACACTTGAGTTGATGCAGTTTTCCACTTTGTGACGGCTGGTGATTTGACGGCGTGAGAAATACGATGTGTGGCGTGAGAGCGTGAGAAGAGGGTCATTTGCGTGAGTCTCACGCTCATTGCATGAGGGTTGGCAGCTCTGGATCTCTTCATTCTCTCAGTAGAGATTATAGGCATCAAAAACCTGTTGCTACGCAGGTCCTTAAATACCTTATAAAGAGGATGGCCTATGAAGGAAAGAATAGTGTTCAATGTGGTCCTCATTCGCTTGGCTATGGTGATATCCAAAGTATCCTGAGGGAGGCCAATCACTGAGCCAGCCTTTTTTAATCAATTTATTGATCCGGTTTTTGTCATCGGCCGTGATGCTGCCCCCCCAGCAAAGCACAGCATAAAAGAGGACACTAGCAAGGATACCTTGGTAGAAAACATGAAGAAGTGACCTACTGATCTGAACTGAACTGAACTGATATATTAGGCAGCCACTAGGCAGGTGTCTCATATTAGGGGAAGCCATTAATTATAAGGGAGCTTCATTCTCAAAAGCAGAGCTGTCTCCTTCAGTGTAGTGAGGGAGGGGGGGGGGTGCTCTGGTTTCATTCCAGGAAGTACAGATGAAAGTCGACCCCCCCGTCTGTCCACACTGAGTGTCCCTAGTCCTGACTGTAACTTCTAGTGTTTCTACACCACCACGCTCACACCCAGGGGTCGCACCAAATTCTGGGCCCTGGGGGTACAAGGATTCACTGCGGGCCCCCCATGAATGCTTTAACTATATTGAATAATAGAGCTTGTAGATCTGCTATTTTTGGAAAATCTTGAAAACTTGTGCAAGTCTTTGAATATTTCAAATCCTTCTATGTCAGTGATGCTCAAACCTTTTCATGTGAAGGACCCCCAAAATTATATGTATTTGGCCACGGACCCCCATCTCAAAATATTTAGTGCCAGGGTCCCCCAGAAGCATATACATATATTCAAAGATTTGCACACATTTTCATGACTTAACTCATTCCCTGCCAGGCCCGATAGTCCCGAGATTATTCCAATGTCTTTCCCCGCCAGGCCCGATAGTCCCGAGAATTAAAAAAAAAAAAAAAAAAATCAAAAATTTTTTTTGACCCCCAAAAATGGAGTAGGCATGATAGCAATCGCGAAATTGCATGTTTAACCCCCATAGCAACCCCATCTTTCAAGCATGGCAGCCATTTTGGCAGCCATCTTTGTTAAACATAGTGGCTGTTATCTCATGAATGCCTGAACGGATTTCCATTCGGATTTTTTTGTTTGAAAGCTGTGAGCAATGTGGACACACGTGGTGCATTATCTAGGCATGGGTGTGCATGATCCGTGCACACCCAATTACATGGAAGTCTATGGAGACGAATGGCAGGTGGGAGTACGGAGGTATGTTAAAATGGCGGTCAATGTGTTAATGAAGGTCCCTACACCTTGGGCCCTAGTAACTCAGTCCCACTACCCCCCCCCCCTTGTGACGCCCCAGCTCACACCTCCCAGTAGGGGGGGGGGGGGGGGGGGGGGTGTGTGTGTGTGTGTGTGTGTGTGTGTGTGTGTGTGTGTGTGTGTGTGTGTGTGTGTGTGTGTGTGTGTGTGTGTGCGAGGGTGCCCTCGTTGCTAACTTGGCTCTGCACGCTGAGAAGCACCAAATTGGCCGAGACACCGGCAGCCTCTCGTGTTTCCTCTCCGCTATTTTGTAATACGGCCTCGGTGAACTTTATCGTAACACCTTAGTAAACAAACAAACAGACCCAAGCGTTGTTGAAAATCCTCCCATTCTCCCACGCACACACACACACACACATGCACAGACACACACACACACACACACACACACACACACACACACACACACACAGATGGGAAGGCTGTTTTGTAGGAGGCTGAATATGACCTGTATTCCAAGTGAACAGTGTTATCAGAGAGATGCATGTAGGGCAGGAAAGTAACACTTTCACCAGTTTAGCAGCTGGGTTGTTGTTGTTGAGGGCGAGTGGGCGGGTGTTTAACACGGAGTGTAGCGATGCCAAAAAAACAACAGTGTTGGTTGGTAAGCATAACAGGGCCACTGCAAGGGGGATGGGGAGGTGGAATGATCCTGGCAAATTCATATTAAACTGGCATAGTTTTTATCGATTACAATACTCACCCATGGAGACTTGAATTCATGGATATATATTATGATGTTTTAGGTCAGGGGTCTTCAACGTTTTCAGGCCAAGGACCCCTTAGTTGAGAGAGAGATGAAGCAGGGACCCCCACAACCTTCTCATAGATTCCATATACTGTCGTTTCATTGTTTGACAGCACGATCATCAGTGTATTTTGGATTCATGTCAATTAGCGTTTTCGGATATTTAACCACCATTTGAACTGTCAATACTTAATTTGATAAAGTTAACCTTTCACTCTGTACTTGGTCTGCTCTTTTTCCCCTTTACACCAAACCTCTTTGCTGAAAATAGCCAATCTACAAGCTCACAACGTCTCGTGCTGCGAGGCGTTGTGAGCTTTTAGATCGGCTATTTTCTGTATTTTTTTGTATTTGCCACTTTGCCACTTATGCATGTCCCCAACCACTGAAATCGATAGAACATTTTAACACTTATCTTTTCTTTTATCTAATTACAAAATATGAACCCTTGTCGTAAAAAAACAAAGTTACTTTAATATTGAAATAGCATAATAATAATAATAATAATAATAAATTCATTATTTTAAATGTATTAGATGGGTTCGATTCCCATCCTCCTGACCTGTGTTGTCTAATATTATTAAATAAATAAATGTGTTGTAAATTACACATTTATTTGAGAGAGGAGGCTGGCAAGGAAGCCCTTCCCCCAGCCTCACATGAGGATGAATAAATACTCTGCTCTTAACTATTTATAGTCTCTAGTAGGCCTGCACGCTTGACTGCCTCCTGTATTGTGTGTGTGTGTGTGTGTGTGTGTGTGTGTGTGTGTGTGTGTGTGTGTGTGTGTGTGTGTGTGTGTGTGTGTGTGTGTGTGTTTAATATATTGGGATATCAATAGAATTATTTAATGTTTGGAATTTATGAGCATTCAAAATTAAGAGTTAAAATTCAAAAGGGCCACGATGAACTTAAACTTATGGACCAACCACAAGCTTAATTTGTATTTAACCCTTACTTTAAAACCACCAATAAAATATTCAAATCAATATTTTAAGAAATGAAATCTTAAGGGAAATGCTCTTTTCAGTGACATAGCCTCGCACATGTGTGAGTTAAAGTCGAGATGAAGCCAGTTTTCCACTCACTCCACTTCCTTATAGTGGTGCGTTTCCTCCTGAAATGCTCCAGAAAGGAGGGACAAAGCACTTGGGTGAATTTGATTTGATGGTCAAAAAGTAGGAGGGTCATAACTCATTGAGGAAATAAATATTTAAACAGGGCGGGTCATTTATTGAAAACAAAACAAACAAGCATGGTTACGTGTCTCATGTTTGAGGGCATCCCCTTGCACCAGCTGGAGCTAGGGCACTCCAAATGCCAAGCCTGCCTCCATGCTAAATGCCAAGATTATGTTTTTTAAAATAAATAACAATGACAGAAAACTTGCTTTTTTTTGGCAGTTAAGATATTTAATTCAAGTTGCATGTTCCTGGTTGGGCTTTGTCATCTACAGTTTTAATTCCATAAACAACACCATGGAAAAATATTCATTATATATTGCCAAGCACCATTTGAAATAACTATGTATTTTACAGTCATGCCACCAAGTGGTCCACCTCTCATGGGATTATATGACACTTCTTCAGTAATCATATCACCACCCCAACATAAAGTAGTACATAAGCAATAGTTACAGACATTGCTGTACGCATGCATCATGGATGTACATGGCATATGGTTGTATACAGGGGTACACTGACAAAGTGTACATGGCATATGGTTGTATACAGGGGTACACTGACAAATGTGTCAAAGACTTGGCCTGTTCCATTGTAATGTTATGATTGCATTTTTACACACCATTATAATGTTCAGTATTTTGATTATAAGACCCAATCACAGAATGTCAGTCTCCAGGTTTGCCTCTGGCTATGTACAGTAGGACACTGATTTACTACGACACTACGGCACATAGAAGTCCGGTACTAGTTGTTCCCAAATGTTTTATTTTCAAGGACCCCATAACTCTGGGAGTGTACAAATGGAACTAAATGGACCTGTACAGGTCCATTTGGTTCCATTTGTACACACACAGTGTCATTGTAATTTAGGGCCAGCTAGAGTTTGTCTACACTAGTATGTACATGGCAAAAATTGAATTTGAACAAAAATGTCCACCACAAGCCAGCATAGTAATGGCCCCATGTTATATACCATATTCCAAACATAGGGTACATTATACCCTACCAGTCACACAAATGAAGTGTAAGCGTAAAGATTTCTGGATACTAGTACTGTGTACCTCTATAACACAAATTCCTGAACTTGTAGCATCTACCACACAATGCACAACATGTGTTTAGGTCAACCATACCCAGGGCAAAATACCACTGCATCCATAGTGTTCCAAAATAAACATACTTCATACCCTCTATGGAGAAAACCAATACTTCAATGGACATTTGCATGAATAATGTACAAAAGACATTTACATGGACCACAATTGAATCAAGCCTTATTTTATTTTATTATTATTTTTGGCTTTGGCTTTCTGTAACATACTGCTGTATTTTAGTTCATGGGGACTATTAGCAATCAACAATACAAGCAGGATGGATGTGCAGCCCCAGACATCTAAGGATGTCACAGACCTGTTATTGCTCCTTCTCATGTGACTAAGGGCCACTTACAAGTCATATAGTCTTGTTCATATTCTGAGTCACCACACAAATCACTCCACCAGCTAAGAACAGCCATTCCAGAACCCCTCTGTGATGGATGGGTGGTGTGGCTTAGGTGTCCTATGTGTAACGAGACCATTTGAGGTCCATAACTTCCTGTATGTTGGGCCTCTCAAAAGCAGCTCAAAGGTTTTCAGGGACTGGCACTTGGTCTCTCAGCTGCTGGTATGGTTCAGGACTGCCACCTCCTCCAGAACCAGCCTCTGCAGTGTGTCCAAATTGTCTATACAGGGAAAAAGACTGTCAATGCAGAAACAAAAAACAAAACCCAAAAAGTGTTTTCATTATGTGATATTATTTTCATTATTTGCCAAAGTAGCAATTCTAGAAATGTCTGCATCTTGTCAATTGTTCAACTTATTTCAATGTTAAATTAACTCAGAGACTTTGTTTCCTAACTATCATTTAGCTGAGGACCCCCTGGAACTCCCTCAAGGACCCATGGGGGTCCCCGGACCCCACTTTGAGAACCAATGCATTATAGGCTATAAGTAACAGTAATACTGTAAGTGCACACAAATACAGCACTAACCACAAGGGAAACATCTGACAGTCTTTTGTTATAGCAATTATAGATCTGTTGTCTATTATGACCATTTACACTATCATTATTGACGAGGTTTCTAACATTTACTCGGATTTGGATGTTTGACGCTCTGAAAAAGAGTGTGCTACTGATTTGTAGTTACAGTACATGCATGCATCTCGTTCGCAAGCACACCCACCACGCTCACATGAATTGTACAATGTTTGTGGCGTAGTCCTAGCCTGGCAGACATATGTATCACACGACAAACTGTGTGGATATTTCTCCCTTGCGTTAACAATGGATGGATATAGTTTAGCTGCGCTATTAGCTAATAGTAGTCCTATTCGCTAACAACAACAAACACACATGCCAACGCATGAAAAGGGCACACACAAACAAACACACACGCACGCACGCACGCCTGTGCACCGCTCTATGTACTCTTGCCTCTAGTCTAGTCTAGTCAAACATATTTGCACAGTTTGCAAAGGTAGGCTACTTACTGTCAAAGGAGTTGCAGCAGGCGGCGAGGCGAGTATTTCATGTGATGTGTGGTATGTGGTCACACATACCACCCTCCTCATACTGTGGTGGATAAATTCCAGCCAGCAAGCACCCAGCCATGAGGTTTTGTTTTGGGGGAATAAACTGTGAACAACCCAAAACACATCTGTTCTTCGACATGATTGCCGAATGCTAGAATAGGAGGTGGCCATAGTGGAGGTGGCTACAAAGTTGCATGGGGAAAGTCACCAACTAATGAATTATTCAACAGTCCGTCTGACAGACACCTGTCAGTCATTCTGACCTCGTGAATTAAACATTTCCTTGATTTGCGTCATCACGCAAGACGTTTCTGTTTAGGGGCAGGGCTTAGGGCTTTTTCACTTTTTTTGGCATCCAGTGTTAGGTATGGCCATATTATCACTACAGATATGCTCTAAAAGTGTGAAAAACATGTTTTTGAGAAATTGCATGTTCTACAACAGTGGTTCTCAAACTTTTACATTTCAGGGTCTTCCCTTAACTCTGACAGTGTACAAATGGCACCAAATGGACCCCGTACACTGTCAGAGTTACAGACTGTATGGGTCCCTAGAATCCACTTTGAGAAACACTATTCTACAAGACATATAATAATTCAACACTGATCAATGATCAAACTTGCAGTGGTTTTATATCAAATAAATGATTTTAATTACAAAATCCTAAGCTAGACTTACAACATTTAATAGAATGGAGAGTTCAATTTGATATTCAATTTGGATTCAATGGAAATTTAATTTAACTTTTTAATGTTAGTGTTAGTGAATGATAGTACGCCATGAGCAGCTATTGATCATATGTAACGGTTGATCCATGAGTTACCAACACACTACGGTTGCAGTGCGTAATCTTTAAGACTGTGGTCCCAGCTCTCTTCAGGTCATTGGCCAGGTCCTCCCGAGTAGTTCTGGACTGATCTCTCATCTTTCTCATGATCATTGATACCCCACGAGGTAAGATCTTACATGGAGCCCCAGACAGAGGGAGCTTGATAGACATCTTGAGCTTCTTCCATGCTTGAATTATTGTGTCAACAGTTGTTGTCTTCTCACTAAGCCGCTTGCCTATTGTCCTGTTGCCCATTCCAGCCTTGTGCAGGTCTACAATTTTGTCCCTGGGTCCTTACCTGTATAAAAGACCAAAGAGCATAGACAGCTCTTTGGTCTTTTATACAGGTAACAACTTCAAACGTGGGTCAATAGGATGCAATTAATACAGGTAATGAGTGTAGAATATGAGGGCTTCTTAAAGACAATTTTACAGTCCTGTGAGAGCCAGAATTCTTGCTGATTGGTAGGTGATCAAAAACTTATTTCATGCAATGAAATGCAAATTCATTAATTAAAAATTTGTGATTTCCTGGAATTTATTTTTGGATTCTGTCTCTCATAGTTGAAGTATACCTACCTATGATAAAAATTCATCCTTTTTTTTGTACGTGGGCAAACCTGCTAAATCGGCGGTGTATCAAATACTTATTTCCCCCATTGTATACTGGACGCAGTGTTTCACGTAACGCGTGCATGGTTCCAGAAATACTTTTTACAGAGAGTCCATTCTTTCGAAGTTCGGTGATGTCATGCTCTGCTTATGGCTCAAATAACACTTACTGTACGTTTACTGAACATTATGTTCAGTAATGTTTATTCCCATTAAACTTACAATTATTACAAACCATTGAATCCAATGCAGTGAACTACCATGTAACTTTGATAAAATCACAAATAGTGATGATCATAACTTCAATGATTACAGTCAAAATGAATTAGAATGGTTAAATGAAAGAAATATTCAAACATTATGATATGAATGGTTATCAAGGAGTCAGTGTGAGATGATAGCGTAATCCAATGAAGGGAAACATTATTATGATCCAAGTTCTTGTTGGAGTTATTCAGTCCTCATGTCTCTGCTCAGTGACAGGACAGTGAAACTTGCATGTATTGGCAGAATTGAATGCGAATGGCATTTGTTTGAAGCTATATTCTGTTCAGGAACATTCTTCAGGATCAATGGGTCAGGGCAGGTCAAATTGAAACGTCAGAGGGGGAGAGTCAAGTTGTAACACAGGGGAAAGGTCTTTTGGTATCCAGTGCTGTGATTATGATACTAATAAGCTATAATTGTGTGTTTATATCGACCCTTAATCACTACATAGGTATTGTATTACAGTGCTTGTGAGGGCCACATGTTCCGACCAGTATACTAGAACAGTGGTTTTCAACCTTTTTCATATCAAGGTCCATTATTTATTGCCCATTTGAGCCACGGACCACCATTTGACGAGATTTAGCCTCTCAGACCCAAACTTAAAGGTAGGGTAAGTGATTTCACTTAAGTTTCAGTTTTCATGTAGGTGACAGGCAGGGGCCTTCCTCCAATCATGATCAAGTGGGGGCAGGCCTTGGTGCGCATAAGGCCCGTCCCCACTCGACCATGATTGGAGGAAGGCCCCACTCTATCCTGATTGGAGGATAACCTGTAACCCAACAGTTTTGGTGGAGGTGCTCCTCGGTGCGAGGTCGCGCCATGTCTAGGCCATCTGGCCAGTGATGTATATCGGACCAGGGATTTTGGAACTATGCCTTTCAAGATCGGAACCCATTTTTGGGGTTCTTGTTGCTATGTACAGTATATATAGAACATATTTTTCTTTAGATTTTTTTAATAAATATTTAAAGTTTTTCCAGAAAACTTAGGTCAGGATTTAGAAGGCGTTTTTAGAATCAGTCCTAAATGGGCTAAGTATACAGTTCTTAAATATGTCAGTCATTTCTTTGCATATTTTAAAGTTATTTGTGCAGAAGCTATGGGAATATGAATGAATATGAACCTGAAGTGGGTATGCCACCAATGGTTTAGTGCAGAGCCTATTTATTGCACAGTCCGACCTCCCACCCAGAACAACAAATTCCGCAGCCAGTCATAAAGGAATCCCATTCAGCATAGGGCTTATGGGTTCCGGCGGGCCAGTCACAACACTGAATGTTATTCTCAGATGAACAATCATTTATGAGCCGAAGCAGGTTGGCAGCCGCCAGTGGAAAGGGTGCGGGCGCTGCCAACAGCAGGGCACAACAACAACAGAGCAGCTTTGACTGACAGGTCTCTGTGGCATGCCATCTGGCCGTGTCTGTCAGTAGACAGGATGTTTTAGACAGCTTTGCCGTCCAGGACATGACACAGGGAGCACAAAGGCTGCAGAGTCTCGCGGCTGAAGGTCGGCTCACCAGAGATGTGTGTCCAGCCAGATAAACAAGGACATCTTTTTGATTTTTTTTTGAATATTTTATCATACTAAGCTACGTAAATATGCACATCTTTCCACCTGAGATACGGTATTTCACTGAGAAATATCCGATTCCATCAGAACTAACTGAAAATAACTTTATAGTTGACTTTTAACCACTTGTAGATCTGCTGTTTTTGGTGAAGAGAGTTGGAATAGATGGAAAAATAACTCATCGAGTACAGTGCAAATCAGGTTTGTTTTACTAAGCATAGAGGGTCTAAGCTAAGGGCTTAAACTTACTGAAGTGATATTGATGAATTCCAAATATTATCAAATTATTCTGCGGCACGCCTGGACTGGCATCACGGCTCCCTAGGGTGCCACGGCACACACTTTGGGAAGCCCTGTTATATAGGAGAAACATGGCTGCGTGGAGCTGTCAGCTGAAATGTAGTCCCCTGCTGCTGCTTCTGTTCTGGTCCCAGATCAGATGATCTGTGAATAGAACACCTGTGGCTGCCTGCTAGTCAGTTATATAACATTTAGCAAAAGAAGATTTATTCTTTATTTTCTAGGATCAAAATTGTCCCACAGTCCAGCAGTCAAGAGTTTGTGTGGCCTGACTTATACTTAGTTGAACGTGGGTTTGACGCACCGAAAATAGCAGATATAAAAGCTCTCAAAGACGTGTTGTAACTGTATTTTTTATGCGCTTTAAGATCATTAGTAACAATACACATAAGTAAATACAGTAGGAATGACTGTGTTATATCTTCTTGTATACTAAATATACTGTATACCGGTACAATATATCTCTAGGTTGTCTGAGGACGACCTAGAGATATGTTGTTGTGGGGTGGGGTGGGCCTTCCTTGACGATTGTTCAACATACAGTATGCTAGTGGTTCAGAATCGGAGCTCCATGAAGGTTGAGAAGTGAGAACCACTGGTTTATTGGAACCTAGATCAGGCCATCAGGGGTCTTCAACAGGGGGTCCGCGGCCCCTAGACGGTCCTCAGAGTTACTACAGGGAGTTCTCAAAATCTTTGTGTGATAGCAACTTTTTTCTCCTTTTTTATATTAACCACTTGAACCCTAACGTCCATATTCTGAGAACCTTAGCCAAAAATAGCAGATCTACAAGCTCACACCGCCTCGCGCTGCAAGGCATTGTGAGCTTGTAGATTCTCTATTTTCGGCAAAGAGGTTTGGTATAGAGGGAAAAAGAGCAGACTAAGTACAGAGTGAAAGGTCAAGTTTACTAAGTATTGACAGTTCAAGTGGTTAAATATATTTGAAAACACAAATTGACATGAATCCAAAATACGCTGATGATTGATTGTGCTGTAAAACGATGAAACTATATGGAATCTATGAAAAGGTTGTGGGGGTCCCTGCTTCATCCCTCTCAAATAAGGGGTCCTTGGCCTGAAAACGTTGAAGACCCCTGTTGTAAATCATGATATAATGTCCCTCGAAGCAATAAAGTCATTGTGATCAATGTACCTTTTTTCTAAAGCTCTGTGCAGAACAGCGAGCGAGGAAAGAAGCTTGGCAACGCCATGATGACCACCAGTCGCAGCATGGTTCAGACCGGGAAGGCAGTCGGTAAGCATGGAGCAGCGTCTGTCTTAAAGCAGTGTTTTAAGCCCGAGTTAAGCCGGTTGCACTTTGCTGCATTTTTTCGTTGCGTTTTGGAAATCCTAAAATCAACCGTGGTCCAAAAAAAGCGGGCAGCAGTGTGAAATCGTGATTGACATAACGTGAGGTCTATTTATTTATTAATTTTTTTACGTGCTCCAAAATTTTCGGATGAAAAAACGCAGCAGTGTGCAAAGGCCTTTACACCTGGTTTCGGGCTGAAAATAGCTGATCTACAAGCTTACAACACGTTGTGACCGTGTAGATCAGCTATTTTTGTGCACGACACCGGCCTCAATATCTTTTTTATACTTTAATTCATGTAATTTGGTTAAAAAATATTTTTTTCATTACTCCGTTACCTCTTTTAGACAGTCTCGTTCTTGTCTTCTCTTCCTTACCACTCACAGGTCAGTCAGTGGGCGGGGCTCTGACCAGCGCTAAGTCTGCCATGTCGTCCTGGTTCTCCACGCTGGCCCAGCCGCCAGCGGTCACCGCCTCCGCCTCCTCTGATGAACTGGACTCCCAAACCAAACCTTAGCCCCCCCTGAAACCCTTCCTGAGAAACCCCGTCCAACTGGCCCCTCTGCTCCTCCGGTTATATCCACCCTTCCTCCTCCCGTCCCCTACTGCCTTTCGCTCCTGAGTCCTGACAGGATGCAAGTTACACAGGAGCTGGGATGGTTTGTGACCCCAAGCACGGTTTATATGAAGGCTTGATTCCCCCCGCCCCACCCCCCCCTCAACCAACCCCCCCACACCAAACAACATGTGGGCTAAATAACGATTATCTCTCGCATGCGTCGCGTATCCGAGCTGAGGTGCGTCAGAGCGCTGATCACAGATCTGTGCGGAGAGAAGCTGCGATGTTTAGGAACCAAGTCTCTGAAGAAAGGCTTCCGTGGCAGCTGTCAGTCACTGGTTTGCAGTTTAAACTTGGTATCGCCGGACGCGCTCCTCAGTACTGCCGATGGCTGGGTCGTTCTTGGTTCTGCAACACGTTCCTGCAGTTTGTGTGCTTTGTTAGTGCACTGCTGTGTTTAAAACATGATGTTAATTCCAGCATTTTCTATGTGTTAGCGTTGAGCCCTAGATGGATACGAGGACCTGAACTAAACTGGGATATGTTCACGATCTACATTCACAGCTAGGCATCTATCTTGCCATCCCAGACAACTGTGATTTACACTCAGAGAGAGAGACGATAGCGAGGAGGTATAGTGTATTAAGAGCTCGAGGGCACTTTTGTTGGCAGTGTTCTGGGAATTGAACTTGTGACCTGTCTGTTATGGGATGGATCGTATAATTATGACATCATACTGCGTACCCCACACTACTTCTAGGTCAAGTTTCTGTGCAGTAACATTGGTCATATCGTCATATCAAAGGTAATTCTGACAGCCGTAACGTTCCAATGCTCAAACGTATGCTCTGCCATACAATAGCGATGTTTGCCGAAAATTGCTACAAGCTCCCAGCGCATCGCAACTCTCACCTGCGAAGCGGTGTGAGCTCGTAGTAAAATCGTCTTAAAATGCTTTCGTCTCATTGATAAACTTTAGTCAGACATGGGCATTACATAGTAGTACAGCTATAAGCAGTCTTTGGTTTGATCACATTTTAGGTAAAGGGATTTTTCCCCTTCTTGAGTTTTAACTGACAGGTGCGTTGCAATTTACATTTTCACTAAGTCACAAAAATGAGTGCAATGGTTTTGCATAAATTTTCCTTTCAAATGTACCCTAAGAATGTGCCCAGTTTGGTGGAGTTTGGCTCCATTTCATCGTCAGAAGTTAATATTTATGGCAGATCCAGCACTAGTGCGTTCTAGTACCACTGATCGCTGCTGTGATCTAAGCTCAAACTGGAGCACACGCAAGTTCAACAGTACAAAGTTTAAAGTATTCCTACAACTAAATGTTAGGATGTATTGCAAACACACACTTGAATGCTGAAATGTCTGCTTTTATAATGTTAAAGGAATTAGTACTAATTAAAGGAATTTTTACTACGTACATTATGTATATACAAGCGTTTCTCAATTGGTAGATCGGATCGGCAACCATTAAGTTGTAGACAAAGATTACTTTAATTGGGGAACGGTGTGTCAGGATTTGTCGAGGACCACGGGCGTGGGACCTTAGCCACTTTTTCAAGAACAATCCGTTTTTCCAGCATGAATTGTCATGCCTCAGAAGAACGCTACTGTATATGATAGGATTGGCTTGGGAGATATTTAACGACAAAAAAAGTAAATGCTGAAGGTAGCTTATGTATCAGGTAACTTATTTATTTGTTGTGTATAGTTTTAACTCATATATATTCCTTGGAACACTGGAACAAGTCCTCTTTTGGACAACTTATGTGTTCATACACATCAGCCGCCACCATTCTCTTTCTGCGTCGTACGTACATATATTATGCTGTATAATTTCTGTGTACTCGTTCATCTTGTGTAATTCTCATGTTGAGGTGCTTGCTGGAAACCTTCCTTCCCCAACTTCCTTTTTATTTGACAGTTCTGTTCTGAATAAAGCCACCCTCGTACGTCGTCGGATGATGGTGTCTCGTGTCGAAAATGGCAAACCAACAATCTCACAACGTGTCACATCCGCGTCATGTTTTGAGCTTGTACGTCTATTATTTTCACCGTGTGACGCCATCGTGCGACGGAGCATAATTAGGCTAAAGCACGCTCTGTCTACTCTAGAACATTTTTCTACAGCTGTGGTGAAGTGGCATCTTTTATTTGTCTTTTGAACTAATCTTTTGATGTGAATATTTGGGGCTGATAACAATATTAGTGAGTAACAAATTTGGATATCAATTTATCAGATCAAAAACTATTTTGTACGCACTGTATAAACTCTGTTTTTTTCTCTGATCCATCCAACGTGGTTATTAAACACAAAGAAAGGATATGTAATGGATATTTTACAGTTTAAGACTTTAACATCAGTGCACTGTAATGATAAACTACCCTGGTTATTTAATGATTTGAAAATATTGAAAGTTTTTCCACATTATGTAAAAACATGATCTTTTATATTTTAATTGTTTTCATGCTTTGTCTTCAGCCTGATTTATACTCTATTGTACGACGGTGTCTCGCACCAAAAATAGCTGACCTACAGCTATTTCCGATTCGCTTCACTGTATGTTGCTCAAGAAAGGCTCATGAAGATGAAGAGGCTTTTATTTTACTTCCATGCTGGTTTTTCATTTGTTTGTTTGTTTTTTGTCAACTGACAATATGTTTTAAATGTGTATTTAAAAAGAAAAAATAATGTTTTGTAAAATTGTGAATCCAAAATTCACCTCCAAAAAAATATTTTCTTGACAGATTCTTTTAAAGCGTTTGAGAAGAAAGTTTGAGATATCACACAATATTGCTGCATAAAAATCAAAATATATAAAAATCAAAACTGAGACTCATTCATCCACACATTTTGTGTTGCTGGAAAGCTTGTTGTTGTGGATGTCAGGAGGAGGATGTGTGTCTAAATGTAGGTCAGTCCAACAATGAGCCGTGGTTGGTGTCAGCACATGGCCAGACAAAAACACACCCACGTGCTGTCACTCACACACACACACACACACACACACACACACACACACACACACACACACACACACACACACACACAATGCAGCAGCATCGTTAACTTGGGACACATGAACCAAGGGACCTCTGGAATGACTTTCAAACTTTTTTATTTCGGAAGCCCACAGCCCACGTGTAGTCTTTTTGAGTCATAAAACTACAACGTTACGTCATTCCTCGCGGTGAAGAGCTTTCCACCGCGAGTCCCGACACATCTCTCTGTTTTTACTATCAGACAGATCGGCTCTTCACCCAGTTCACTGATTGGTCGACCTGGACCAGTCAGTCACGGTGAATAGGACTTCACCGTGACTAACTATGATGGCCTTCACTTATTTTCTGACTTGAGGTGGAAAGCTTTCCACCAAAAAATTGCGGTGGATAGCTCTTCACCTTGGACTCTGATAGAGGCTTTAGTCCTACTCCTGCCTATCACTCCCTGCTGACAGGCAGGGGCGTCACAAGGGGGGGGGGAGTGGGACTGAGTTACCAGGGCCCAAGTTGGAGGGGCCTTAATAAACCCTTTTGTAAATCCCGCCCCATTCTGCCCTGTTACTATGATGGGACATTAACCCTGGGCAGATTGTTTTTATAGTGGAAGTGGATGGGATTTTTTTTCCCTTCATAGCCTCATTACAGCTATATAAAGTACCAAAGGAAAAACACCTAGGTGATATTAATAAAAAGGGAAGACAAAGGTACAGTAGTTACATTGCAAAACAGGGGGTTTACCCGAAAATATATGTTTTAATGTGTTTAATCCCAGTGGGACAGAATCCTCTTTGCAGATTCTTTTATAGTGGAAGTGGATGGGATTTTTTTTCCCTTCATAGCCTCATTACAGCTATATAAAGTACCACAAAAAACACATCTACGTGATATTAATAAAAAGGGAAGAAAAAGGTACAGTAATTACATAGCAAAACAGTAGTTTTCCCCCGAAAAATAAATGTTTTAATTAGTTTAATCCTCTGGATCAGAGATAGAAAGAGAAGCGCATTGCATCTTGGGTACTAGGAAGAGGACAGAGAGAATGTTTCTCCTCACATAATAGGCTGGCTTTTCGTAATTCTGCCCATTTAAATTATATGTACCCAATCGTGACTCTTAGACCATTGATAAGGTACATGTGAACTAGTTTGTTGAAGCTTATTCGTTATGATGAGCGAGATCGCTTGACGCTTGCCGTCGCTATCACCGTACCGGCCGATCTCCGTGTCGCGCACTGCGGACAGTTTTTGAAAGCCTGAAGCAACATTCTCCACTGCACAAACTCCACCCCCGATAGCAAAAAGTGAATGTTTTTTTCTGGTTGGCCAGTCAGGGAGTCTCAGGGACCAATCAGAAGGCTGACAAACGGTCTATTCTTTTATACTTTAGCTATTGAAAAATAGCAGATATACAAGCTTGTAGACTGTTACGGGCCACTCGGGGTTTTTTTTTTTTTTGGCATAAAAAATATATTTCTATTGAATATATTATAGGCTATAGCCTACAATGAGATTGAGCTCACAGTTTTGTTTTACAAAAGAGAAAAGATATCTGGCATGGCTGAACCTGTCAGACAGACCCATGATGTTTACCAGGATAAGAAATGACACATAAAGGTTGTTATTTTGAGAGAGAAATGTCCCGCAGACTGATTACATTTTGATGGTTAATTTTGATGATAAGTAGCCTGTGTAAACTTTATCGTGTAATGTAGACTTATTGTCCAATGCTGCTGGTTGGTTGCCTAGGAATCTATAATATTAACATTGAAACAAAAGCCAGGGAGAAAGGAATGCTTTTAGGCTATTTTCTATCCAGAGGTAAGTCATTTTCCGTTTGTTTGTCATAGTTGTATGCTGGTGCTTTCTCATCAGCCGGACAGCAGCTACGCATCATGCATGCATTACGCACAGAATTTCTTTTTCCAGCATAATCATCTCAGTTACAGGCGCCTGATGGAGGGGAAGAACTGGTTGGAATAACACGCTACGTCCTACTGGGGGAAACTCCCCCTGGCCCTGTCAGGTGATAAGAAGCGGCTTGCCCACTCATACAGAGAAGGAAACATGAGCTCAGTTAAGGGATCTCCTTGGGTTGGCAGAGGGAAAGTAGCACCCAGGATTACAACTTCTGCAAGCGGCTACAAATTTAAATATATATATATATATATATATATATATATATATATATTAGTGCTGTTCGAGTTAACTAAATTAATCGCGATTAACTCACCGTTATGTTAATCGCGATTAATTATTTTAATCGCAATTAATCGCATATTAATATATTATAGCCATTTGGCCTTTGGACACTGTTTCTCAACATTATTATCTCAACTATTATTTGGGGAGGTCTCCAGATGATTAGCTTAATGTGCAATATTGTTTTCTCACTCAACAGTAAACAATCCAACATACATATACGGGGTATCTGCACATTTATAAAGTGACAATTTAATTATTGTATTAATATCTCTAATTGTCTCACAAGTAATTAACTAAAATGGTCAAACATTGTCTACAATATTGGCTATTTTGGCTACAAGGTCCATCCCTCTTGATATAAAATATAATTAAAGCATAAAGGTGGACACAACAGTAATCAGATTAAGTAAATTAAGCAGATCCTTGTACTGTTCAGCTGTTCTGTTTAATGCAATACCATTATGATTTATTTGTGTTTTTAATTGATTTTGAATAAAAGATTAACATACTTTCGCATAAAGCCAACATATTTTTCCACTCCCAAGTTAATAGGGCCACGAAAGACTTGAAAGATATCCCTCTAAGTTACATTGTGAACTGATAAAAGCTGATGACTTATTTGCGATTAATCGCGCGATTAACTAGCTAAATCATGCGATTAATCGCGATTAAAATATTTAATCGTTGAACAGCACTAATATATATATATATATATATGCTACACAAATGAAATATGTGTATGAACTCTCTCTCTATCTCTCTCTCTGAGGGGAGAAAGGAAAGGAATGGAAAGGAAAGGAAAAGGTACCCTATTCTTAAAGAACCGTGTATACTGCGCATGCCCAGTATCCTCATTTGGCCTCTTGGTGATGCTGCTGTAAGGTTGCCTGCTGCTGTTCAACTCTGGAAGCCGAAGGCGGTAGTCTCACTAGCCTCTAAACGCTCTCCAAGTAACGGTCTCATTCTGTTTCATTCATCATTTTTGGACGGCTTGAACCGTGTCTCTGTGGTTGACAACGAACCCCGTTCCGCAGCGACTCCATGTGTGGAGGAACACACCGGGAAAACGACCGTAAGAGACGCTAGTGGCTTGTGTTTGATCAGACGGGCTCAGCTCAGCAGGGCTGACGTTATCTTTTAGCTTTAGCTAATAGCGCCATACACACAGCTAGCTAACGGTCCTAGTAGGACGACGAACCCGAGGAGGATGAGTCGGTGACGTAACAACTAAGCGTCTAGTAGTAGGATTGGATGGAAGTGATGCGCAGGACCGCTTCGATGTCACTTGACGTATTTTCCCCGATACAAAAAAAAAGGCGTCTAATTGAAAATGTTACGTTTTGTTATTTTTGTAAGATATATTTTAATCAATTTTAATTTTTGTTTTTCGTTTTTGAAATAATCAAATTTAAAATGATTTTGTATTTTGTTAACAGTGGTGTAAAGTAGCTAAGTACATTTTACTTAAGTACTGTACTTAATTACAATTTTGAGGTATTTATATTTTTCTGGAATATTTAATATGTATTAAATTCCCATCCATCCATCTTCAACCGCTTATCCGGAATCGGGTCACCGACTTTAACTTCTACTACACTACACCTGATCTTAGAAGCAAATATTGTACTTTTATTCCATTATAATTATTTGAAAAATGTAGTTACTAGTTACTTTGTAGATGTAGTTACTAGTTACTTTGTAGATTTGGATTATTATTACAAAACATACATTAGCCCTATACATTTCGCTCACAATGCGTTGTGATGCTACGCAATGTGAGCTTGTAGATATCCTATTTTCAAATGATTTTTATATATTTTAATACTTGAAATGGGACATTCATTCTGCATAGGGTGCAAACACACCAAAATACCTATTAGAGTGGAAATTATACTGATACTATACTTTTGTACAACAAAATGTAGAATTCCGGACTTTTACTCGTAAATACTTGAGTATTTATAAATTGCAGATACTTTTACTTAATTAAAAAAATGTGGGAAGAACAATTTGTCCTTGTTATTTGACTATTTTTACTTTAATTATAATTAAAGACACTTCATAGTGAATTAGTGATTATAATAAATAGCCTATGTCATGATTGCTATTATAGCTAGATCAGATTGTGTTTATAATATAACGCCGGCGCGCCCCCGTTATCTCCACCGAAAACAAGCGCTCAGCCCTTGTGACATTGTTGGAACCGGGATGTTGTTTTGATGCGCATACACGCTTTTCCGCCACTCATATACCGGGATGCTGTTTTGAAACACGTCAGTCAGTGGTAGTTTGTGTTGAGACATCGATGTGCGTCATAGCCTCGTGACACTTCTACACATTTCTTGTGGGACATGACGTCACTTTGGCATCCTTGATGTGTCGATGCTAACGTTGTTTAGCCACGAAGCTAGTATATTTCTACTGTGTAGTGGAACGGTGTCCTCGCTTCTACTGCCAAATTAAACGGAATTAACTTTTATCACGGCGTCAATCAACGATGTTGTAGCGTATTAATTAAACGGCTAACTGCCCTGTTACCCGAAAGTGGCGTTGTTTGGTGTGTTAGCAGATGTACGTAGCAAGTCCGTTAGCTAAAAGTGAAGTTGGGTGTCGCACGAGCATTGGTGACCGGTCGAATTATGTGACGCCAGAGGTCGCTGTTTAAATCATGTTAAATTCATGGCGAGGAAAACATCATTTTATATCTATAATAACACATTTCAAACACAATGGCAATGCAGAATGCTTTACATATTTAAGGCTTTAAATTGTATCTAAGGAAGTAAAGTTGACATAAGTGAGACGATGGCTCAATGTCACCTATAATTATTTAATTTATATTTGAGTTGGGCTTATAAGTGGTTGTTAGAACTATTATTATTATTATGGTATATGCATGTGTGGTTGTTTGGTTTTATGTAAGTTACTGTTATGTTGTGTTGTGTAAACTTGTGTTCTGTAAGATGTGACCTGTGTGCAGTCACATATTTCGATAGCTCGCCACTTTCCATGTGACACCTGAACTGGACTTCCACGGCGAAGCTAACGCTCCACTTAGCGCGGCCGTTGCATCGCCATCCATTTTTACACCTCTTTAATTAATACATCAGCTTGTTGTTCGTAAAAAATTTGACAATTTAAAAACCATGTGAAACTGTCACCTGCAGTTATAGCCTATACAAAATAAACACAACTGAATGTAACAAACTAAGCAAATAGGGCCTGGGCCGGTCGCACAAAACATCCTCAGTATAAATGATTGGCATTTCACATAAGGCAATTATTGATGAATATAATCTAAAAGTCTCTTCAAAGTAAATCTAAAACCTTTTCAAGGGAAATCTTGATTTAAGTAGCTTCATGACACAGATACAGGCCAATTTTTCTTTTGCTTTGTCATGTTTAGTTATGGCCACTGCCACTGGTCTGTTTTGGGAAGTGGCACAGACACACAGTGGGTAAAACTTGAGCTAATTCTTTATTGATCCTCAGAGGGTAATTCAGGTGTCAGTGTCACCAACAGCAGTGACAAATTAAACACAGGAGACGCACCAGTCAAGAACCAATAAATTAGGGGTGCAACGATACACAAAATTCACGGTTCGGTTCGATATTTTTGTGACACGATTCGATACTTTTTCGATAAAAAAAATAAACAAATGTCCTTGATTTTTTTTATAACTATGTATTTTTTTGTTTTAACTTTGAACAATACGGTACCCAACCTATAGGGTAGTGGTTCTCTTAACTCATCTGGCGCCGATCTCGAACTAGTTCGGCTTTATTTCTGCCTTTTGATCGTCCGGTGTGCCAATCCCGAACTAGTTCGGCTTTTTATATAAAATTATTTAAACACCCAGAGGCCTTACCGAAGCACCGAGCTAAATTTTCGAGCCGGCCGCCGGCCCGCGAGAGCGTCGTGCCGCCGATATTTGCCGTCCAATGCAATCCAGGATCTTTAGAGCTCATTTTCTCTGTTCCATGCCTATCCATGAGGTGCGCAAGGTTTAATCACGGCTAAATCGCCGAAAATTGGGCTTCTAAAATGCTTGGTAGCCAATAGCTAACTTCAAGCTAACTTCATCCTGTTCCTGTTCATGACACAAAGGAAAGTGTTCAGGCGCGCCATGGCTGCGCACGGCTTGTGCATATACAGCGTATGTCTATGGTGGATTCTCTGGCCATTGGGCGCCCTCATGTGGTGATTCCGGGCACTTATTTCCGAGGTTTCGAGAGACCCGAGCGTTTAGCCTATGATTAGGCTATTAAAAGCCCCTTGTGCGTGCCTCTGCCTTTCATATGGCGAGGTCTACTCAATCTCACTCACTGTCTGCAGCCGTGTGCTGTGAACTGATTGACAGGCACTGTCAGAAGTCAGAGCAGAGGTGTAAACTTTATCATGTAATGTAGACATTATTGTCCAATGCTGCTGGTTGGTTGCCTAGGAATCTATAATATTAACATTGAAACAAAAGCCAGGGAGAAAGGAATGCTTTTAGGCTATTTTCTATCTACAGAGGTAATTCATTTTCGGTTTGCTTGTCATAGTTGTACTCTGGTGCTTTCTCATCAGCCAGACAGCAGCTACACATCACACATGCATTATGCACAGAAGGTCTTTCCCCCCCGTTAATCTGATCCTAGACCAGCATAATCATCTCAGTTACACAGGCATTCTATTCGAAAACTGAGCAGGCGCACTAGGGTAAGCACTAGCATTATCATTAGCATACACTCGCGCAGTAGCGTTTAACTGCACTCCCAGGTTTGACCACCAGGCTAAGGCTGCTTCAACGTTCTACCGTGGTTCTGGGGGCTTGGTGCAGCGTGGCTCGGCTCAGGTCACACGTTGTTTCCTCCATTTTTGCCCGTTTACATGGAGGCGTGAGGCGGAGCGTCTTCAAAGATTTTCACAGATTTCCAATCTTTGTTGCATTTTCAACCCCCGAAAACGCTATTGTCGTCTAAAAGGATAATATATCTGACATTTTATTTTGTCGTATTCTCTAGAAAATGGCCTTGTGTGAACGGCGCCTAAGTGTTGGACTTGCTCAGTTAGTAGAGTACTCGCCTTTCGACCACACATTTCTGGGTTCCATAACGGGCACTGACAAATCGGTGTATAAGTAACACAGGCATGGTTGTGTGTTAAGTAGCTGCACCTCAGTCCATCTCCCAGGGGTCTAGCATATTGAAAAGTGGTTAGAGACATCCTCGTTCTCGGCTGATAACGACAGTAAGACACTAACACAAATAACTCTTTTATTCAGGTAAAATCGCTTTTGAGATCAAACATATTTTGCATCTGTGGAAAGAAATTCATGCATTGGAAATGCTACATTTTTCTCTGAATTTGTGTGATTGGCTAAAGGCAGTTAACGTTCCAGTTGGCGTGCTAATGAGCAAGCTAAGCATAGTAGACTAATGCAGGCATTGACACTAAGGCTTGCCCACCTGCCCCCGGCAGGTAAATAAACCCTTGGGGCAGGTGAAGTTGGCTTTCAGGTTGCCTGACCGGGCAAGTGCTCATTTGAGAGGGGACGCAACCGTCTATAAACAGTAAACACACCACCAGATATCTGTCTAAACACCTAAACGTGGCCAGAGCGCTCTGTCTTCTTGTCTGTGAAATGTAAAATAAGAGCACCGTTTACCTAGAATGTGCTGTTTTTACTGTTGCTACACTAAAAATATAATAAGTGTGAAACCATAAACACATTCAATCATAGTTATGTAGGTATTTGGGATTTGGAGGTATTGAGGTATGACATTTTATCGCACAGCCCCAGAAAGTAAAGAAATAATTGTTAAATTGAGCCGCGGCAATTAAAATCGTACCTATCATTAGGGATGTCCCGATACCACTTTTTTGCTGACCGAGTACCGATACGAGTACAATTAACAATACAAAATGTCTTTAAATTACGTTTTTTTGTTTTTGTTTTTTTTTTTTTCGTTTTTTTTTTTTATCAGATGTTCCTCACTTTATGGCTGTATATAACACATTAAATTGCATTGCTTTCCCAGAACATGGCACAACTGCCACACATTTCACTTTTTTTTAAGGTTTAGCCCATGGAAATTCCTGTACTGTGCATGATCTTCTAGATCTACTATGCTCAAACATTTTGTATTTTTACTTTTGATACTTTAAGAGAGAGAGAGAAAGGCGAAGTGGCGGAACACACAGGGTACTCGGGCGCTTTGTGAGCAGTATCTGACGAGTACCGATACCGCAAATTAGGCCGGTATCGGGGCGAGTACCGATACCACGAGTACCGATACCGCATCCCTACCTATCATTTTATAATGGACGATTTACTTTTCGGGCAAGTGGACATGACCTTTGGGCAAGTAGAACATGACCTGTACTTGCCCGACGGGCAAGTTCCTCTGAGGCCTTAGTGTCAACCCCTGCTAATGCTATAAATTAGACAGCGGAGTAGTGGAAATTATTCAGGTCTTGAGTTGACAGCTGTCAATGTGCAGTATTATGCATTTAGTCAGTACAAAATAATTCAGTACAACAGAGTTTAAGCACATGATGGTAACATTGCCTTTCTCGAAAATTAAGTGCCATCAGTGGGGAGGTGTTTTTTCCTGATTGTATAATTTAGATGGTGCTTTGTGTTTAATAGCTGACATTGTAGAAGCAAGTGTTTGTATTATCCTTATTGGTGTTGCTGTAAACTGCAGCACTTTACGTCTACGGATGTATGGATAGTAAAAGTGCCTTGGGCACTGTATGGTGGCAGCCTGCCAGAAAGGCTGAAGTCATTTGGGATAGGAGTGGAGGAGCTGTAGTCATTCAGCCGAAAGTGTGTTCCTTTGTGTCTGATGAAATGGAAACGGTACATTTTATGGTTTGCTCTGTACCCCATTAACAACTGACACATTTCACTGGAGGCTTCTTTTTTCTTTTAAGTGTCTGCCTGTGTGTGTTTGGGGGGGGGGGGGGGGGGGGTTCACTGCCAGCCACCACTCTTGACTGTGGGGTACACCAAAGTGCACATACTGTAACATGGCACTCTCTGATAGTGGTGTCAGAAATAATCGATTCAGCAATGCAGCTATGAAAACCGTCACATCTTGTCCGTAGATCCGTAGACCTGCTGTTACGTTTCAATGTATATTAGTCTATAGCTGTTGTCACATTGTTGACATTATGACATCACATTGTTGTGACATCACCTCATCAAAGATCAAACCCTAGATATCTGTGACATCACATTGTGACATCACATTCCGTCCTTGTCCCTTGTATGCCCATACATTATGGAGATCCCTGATGTACAGTTGTACAAAACATTTTTTTTTCAGTTGAACTGCCGATCCAACCAATATGCCCATAAAACTGCACACGTCTCACAGCACACGGTTGGTTCTACAGACAGGGATCTCCATATATGGGCATAAAAGGGATTGTATGTATGATGTCAGACGTCATAAACCCTAGATATCGAGACGACTGGATCTCCATATATGGACTATGGAGCTGACCTCTACATCTGATTCCCAGATGATGCCCTGTTGGGGCAACCACACAAATAGAATCCCTTTTAAGCCCATCAATATTAAGCCCATATCTGGGAATGCCCGGCTTTATACCTTAGACAGGCTTAGAGGCATGATATGAATTATGACCCATATCTCCTTGTATGACCGTTGAAATAAAATGTTGTTCAGCATATATGACTGCTTGTATTGACTGATGATATTGTGCAGTAATATAGAAAAGTGTGATGTATCGTAGAGTCCAATCAAATCGTTACCTGGTGAATCGTAATCTAATTGAATCGTGAGGGTAGTGCCAATGCACCCTTCTAGTGTCTGACCGTCTCCATGATGAAGCTTTTCTGCCTGCCAGGCAGTGCAAGCTCTTTTACTCCGCTCAGAGTCGCTCCCCTAAAGGCAACCCTACAGCGTCTGGCTGTCTGTGCAGTCTTCTAGAGTGAAGGATGGAGGGAGGGGGAGGGGGGGGGGGGGGGGGGGGGGGGGCAGGTGACCTGTCAGGGGAGAGACGCAAGATTGTTGATGGTGCATTTTTCTCATGTGGAAAGAAGGAATGGATTGGGGATATGCAGGGATCTGACAGCACACACAGTGTGCAGGGGAGTTGGAGGGGGGGGGTTGGTATATAGACAGACATTTAATTTCACAGCCTGCTTCTCAGGCTCAATCTGGGGATAGGAACGGTACCGTTTTCACAGCTGATCATACTGTGTGTGTGTGTGTGTGTGTGTGTGTGTGTGTGTGTGTGTGTGTGTGTGTGTGTGTGTGTGTGTGTGTGTGTGTGTGTGTGTGTGTGAAAATGAATGACTGGGTTTAGAATGAGAATTGATTGTCAACTTTCCATCCAGTTTCTGTTGAGTTTAGTTTTGAGTTGTCTCTTTGTCCCTGTTGTCTTTGCAGACATGCACTGATGTAGCGGTGTCAAACCAGACGGAGTGGCTGTCCCTCTACCTCCAGCCCCCCCCTAAACATTTCACAGAGACAACCATTCAACACAAGGGGGCGCACGCGACAACCCGGCGAACCAGACCGACAACCTCAGTGCCAACCAACCGCCACCTGGATCTCTCAGCTGCAGAGGGGCACCTTCAGAACCTTTGCCCACCTCCCAGGAAGGAACACGCAAGACAAGACAGAAAGACGGCCATTCTTTCTAACCTCCCATCATTACAAAAAGGAGCCGGCTCATTAAAAAAGGAGCCGGCTCATTAGGGTCCCCTGGACCCCCTAGTGAAAGCTGTAAACGCCTCCACTTGCACCAGTGGAGGTGTTGGTGTCACTCCACCCCCCCACCCTCCTTCCCCCCCTCCCCCAAACCCCTTTTCTTCTTGTCTTCATCATATATAATATACATTTTCTTTTCCTGCTCGGGTGTGAGTCCGGTTTCCTAACCGGCAGCCCAGACCTTTGTCCAACCTGGGGCGGGATTCATGGGACGGGACCATGTCGGAAGTAGGTGAGCGCCAGCCGGTCAACACGGACTACGCTGTCTCTCTGCTGGAGCAGCTCAAGTTCTTCTACGAGCAGAAGCTGCTCACGGACGTGGTCCTGCTGGTGGAGGACTCGGAGTTCCCCTGCCACAAGATGGTCCTGGCCACCTGCAGCTCCTATTTCAGGTGAGATTTATTAACGGGCCGGCGTCCACATAAAAAGCTAATAGGGAAAAATCCACATACGGCACTAAAGGGCAACTAACCGACAATATAAAAAAAAATCTGATTAAAAATTTGAACCGATAACAGACTTGTTTTTCTCACATAGGTTTCACCCGTTTTACAGTAAGTGAAACCTGACCAATCATGGAAATTGGCCCACTTATAGTCTGGTCTTATATCATGTGAAGCTCATCAATCCATCAATCCTCATCGGACATATGCCCGTTAGGGTTGGGGACGTTAGTACCGTACCGCGGTATACCGCGGCCTACCGCGGTCAGGGTCCTTACCGCGGTCAAAAAAGACAAAGAGGCAATTTTTGATTGAGAACGAGCAAGTTTTAAAACGGGGGAGAAGCAAGGACCGCATGCGCTCCATGCCGCTCTGCTCTGGGCCGCGTACCACATGTTTGGAAGCTTAATGGGCCATCAGTTTCCTTTTCATCGAAAATGAAACTAACGCTAGACCCTCGGTTTTGCCGTCACAGAGACAGAGAAATCCCCACTGGACACATGGAGCAGCAGTCTCGTAGCAGGCAGCTGTGTTAAACTTTCTCCATTATCCACACGACACAAGTATGTTTATACATACCTTGTGGCAGTGTTTTTTATTCATACGGACAGAGCGCAAGCCGCGAGGATTAAAACCGAAAATGAAACCAGCTTCTACTTTTTCCAACATGTTGCTGACTCCGTCTGCGATTTTACAACCTTTTGTGTCAAGTCTTGTAACTAAAACCTGTCGGGGGCTTTTCTGAATAGAGGTGTGTAACCAAACCTTTCACTCAATCAATGCGATTTGAGACGTGAGTTTACAAAATCAATGGTACACAATCTGCACGTCTCTCATCTGGTTGACAGTGGTTGTTGTTCACACACAGCGTACTGTGTCTACTCTGAAAAGCCCCCGTAGCATACGTTACTATAGTAACCCGACAGCGCACAGATCTACAAGCTCAGAACGCGTTGCGGATGCGACGTGATGTGAGCTTGTAGATCTGCTCCTTTCCAAGCCAGACCCGCTGTGCTGTTCGGGGATGTATAACTCAGGCTGTGGAGCGGCAAATTCTGGGCAGATGATTGGAATATTTTGGCTTATCGCCGAACCTTAATTAATAGATACGGGGGTGCGGTAATTACCGCAATACCGGTGGTAAATGGGAAGACTGTTACCGCGATAACAAAATGTCGATACCGAGCCACCCCTAATGCCCGTTTGTCTCCATCTATGGCCATCTGGATATGCTACGGGCATCGATATTATGACATCACCCTTTACGTTTATCATGTCGCACCTATTGATGGTGACGTCACCAGGAATGCTGGTCCCTCATTGGCTTTTATGGTGATGATGACGTCATCACCATATTAGTGTTATTTCAAGGGTTTTCCCATTGGATTCTTTATTTGCGACCAAAGGTCATATTATACCCTGAAAGTGAAAAACCTTGTAGCTTGTCTGTCTGGCTGTACAGGAAGTGATGTTAGTGTGATGTCAGTGAGTCACAGTGATGTGGTACAGAATGACTCGTATATGGGCATGAAAAGGATGTCACGTGACATCACTTCCTGTACTGACAGTCAGACAAGCTACGCGATTTCTCAGGGTATAAAAGTCCATATATGGTCATTCCCAGAAAAAGAAAAAAACCTTTTATGCGTGACATCACTTCCTGTACTGACAGTCAGACAAGCTACGAGATCTCTCAGGGTATAAAAGTCCATATATGGTCATTCCCAGAAAAAGAAAAAAAAAACTTTTATGCCCGTACATGGAGATTTCTGATCCATGGCCGAAAATAAGAATGTTAGGGTACCCCATTATGCCCATATATGGAGATCCACAGGCATCAAAGTCAAACCAAGGCCCTAACTCACCAAGGCCCTGCTTGGCATTACTAATTAACATACGTTTTATGCCCATATATGGAGATTCCTATATTGTCAATATAAAGGACATTATTAAGGATATATACCAAATATGGGAATGCCCATATTTGGTAATGTCCATATATGGGCATGTTTTGACATAACATAGCTATCATGAAGGGGTCTCCATATGAGTAACTGGTCCCATATACATCACTGGCCAGATGGCGGGCGAGGTCGCATGTCACCCTGAGGTCGCAAGTCACCCTGAGGTGTCTTACTAGTATCTATAACTAAACTATTAATCGACAATGTATGTCTGTCCGTCCGTCTGGAACTAATCCTCTACGTTTGGTGAGGTTTAGGCTTGAGGATTGGTCAAGCTTTACATGACGTTTACTAAGAGTCCACGACTTTGAATATAACGGTAGAGGAGTAAAGGACAATAAGTCAAATATCAAGATGAATGAATCGGGCTCCCTGGTTGATGGTGTATATTTCTAACAGCGTTTATTTATTATTATATCATCACAATAGTCAAACTATGCCCCAAGCCGTCTGAGTGTCACTTGTCTAGTGCATATGTACACTTCACAGGTTATATCATCAGCTTACCTCCTACAGTTGCAATGAATAATGAATAATATGTGTGTGTGTGTGTGTGTGTGTGTGTGTGTGTGTGTGTGTGTGTGTGTGTGTGTGTGTGTGTGTGTGTGTGTGTGTGTGTGTGTGTGTGTGTGTGTGTGTGCAGGGGCGTCACAAGGGGGGGAAAGGTGGAGGGGCCTTAATTATTTTATATTTAGCTATTGAAAAATCACACCCACCGCTCACAATCACATGTGAAGTGAGCGGTCGTGCTTGCATAACGTCTTCAGACTAGGATTTGAGTCTAGGATATACAGGCTATGCTACACACACACGTTTTGCTATGGCAAAACGCTGAGGAAAAAGGCTACAGACACATGCACAGCCACTCTATGGAGCGGTTTACCACCGCTCAAAAATAGCAGATATACAAGCACCGAGTGCCGCGCTGCGAGCTTGTAGATCTGCTATTTTTGAAAAATCGTGACAATGTGTGCAAATCTTTCAATATATATGTCACCGCTAGATCGAGAATCAGATCGAGAACCGGAGCGCTCGTCGTGCGGCGCAGGGCGGAACAAGCGGTCGCTTTGATCCAGCAGGAATCATAGCGCCTCACCCCACGGAGGTTAGGGTTAGGGTTAGAGTTAGGCATAGTAAGCTAATGGCTAAACACAGCTGAGTCTAGGCTAGTAGATAAACAAAGAAAGAGGGGTCGCAAACGAGTGACGCCAGTGACTACACAAGTGAATGGCTGTTGTCGCCATCTCATGGTGATTACGCAGAATTACACAGGTGCGCTGATGAGACTATCAAAGTGAATTGATCCAGGTGGTGGTAGGGGTGTGTGGTGAACGACAAAACGAGTGCTCTTACCACGATCTAACTGAGTTACCCAATCTAACTGTAACATATATATTTTTTAAGTGAACATTTGTAACTCAAATCTTTCTTCTGGGGGGGTCCCTGGAACTAAATATTTTCAGATGGGGGTCCGTGGACAAATACATATCATTTTGGGGGTCCTTCACATGAAAAAGTTTGAGCACCACTGACATAGAAACATAGGTTTTTCAAAAAACCTTAGAAGAAGTTGAAATATTTAAAGACTTGCACAAATGTTCACGATTTTTCAAAAATAGATCTATAAGCTCGCAGCGTGGCACTCAGTTAGCACTCAAGCACTCAGCACTCAATAATGCGCAATAATGTGTTCCCAGTCTAAATGGGTTAAACACCCTCCCCCTATGAAGAACATTCATGAGGGGCCCGCAGTGAATCCTTGTACCCAGGGCCCATAATCTGGTGCGACACCCCTGTGTGCATGTGTGTGTGTGTTTATCAACTTAAACTTGTACTGCTATGGAAGAATCCCCTGTAGGAACCTGGGGCCTCACTTTGTAAGCAGGTGGTTGCATAATAAGATGATGTGTGCAGGGCCAGTTCTAGCTTGTATGGCGCCGTAGGCCAGGCCCTGGCTCCAGCATTCAGAATTTCCACCCTAAATGCATTTGTTACACAAGAATAAACATGTACAATCTCTGAAACATTCATAATAGGGAGCATACAACCTCCATGGGCTATTCTACTTACAAGACTTTGTATATGTCAAAAGATATCAGCGTAAAATATAGACTGCTTTTATGTTGGCTTACAGCATTGGACATTAGTTACTGATTTTCAGTCAATACAATTAAGCAATATTACACGCGAAGGTGTGCATTACTATGTGTAAAATGTCTTTACCTAGCCTACACTATGGGACCACTGGCTACACAGTTCAGTTATGTACCCCTACACCAGTATGCTGATTAGAGCATAAGGACCAGACCATTTAGCATTTGAAGCTGTTTATTGTAGACTTGTAGACGGGTGAGAATGAAGATGTTGATGAGGATTTTGACTGTATAAAATTCAAAGAAAATAACAATCAGCAACTCAAATAAACAATGGCATACATAAACCATTGTAAAGAAACTTAACAAATACACAAAGGAAAACAATGTCAAAGGAACTATAATGCATCAGATCAAGCACTCAGCCGTGGGTCCCATAGTGTGGCTTCAGGCAAATGTTTGCTCTGTATTGCTGCCAGAGCCTATATGGGCTCACCAGGTGTGCCTGGTGCCAATCAGCTGGGCCACACCCACGACTAAGTGACAATGATCAGGGTTTTTTTTAACACTATGATTATCGGCACAACAGCGTTGCTGTAGGAACGAGGCGGAGTCGAGTTCATAAGCAGGTGTAATGCTTGTTTGAAGCACAGTGCGGTCGTTTTTCGTAGATAGCTATTTCAACCAATCAGGTAGCTTCATTGGAACTCTACCTATTGTATAATCACAGAAAACTTTTACGATGTCATACATCACTAAGCTCCACCCCCTTCTCATCTTGTACTTGAGTAGGAGACCTTCCCAGCAGGCAGTAGTAGAAATCTGGTGTCTACCTTTTTTATGTCTATACAAGTTTACAAAAAGTGTCCAAATGTCCATCCCTAGTGTGTGTGTGTGTTGTGTGGGGTTCCATCTGCACACGATAAGAGCCCCCCCCCTTAATCACTTTAAACCCTATATACTTTGTGACAAATTGTAAACATAGCCGATCTACAACCTCACAACGCATCTGTGACTCATTGTGACGCATTTACAGTAGATCTGCTCATTAAAAAAAAAATCATAGAAAAACTTCCTGAAGAATGAACGTACTCCTCTATCATCCACCTCTGCTCTTCCATCTCCAGTTCTTCCGTAGTGTTTTCCCACACACCCTTGTTATCCGGCAACAGCACACACACCCTCCCACTCTATTTTCACTCCCCTGGTTACTCTTCCGTCTCCTCCTCACTCACCACCCCTCCCTCCCTCTCTCTCTTCCTCCCTCCCTCTCTCTCTTCCTCCCTCCCTCTCTCTCTTCCTCCCTCCCTCCCTCTCTCTCTCTCTCTCTCTCTCTCTTCCTCCCTCCCTCCCTCTAAGGATAGAGTGCTGCCCTCTCTTTGAAACGGAGAGAGGGGGCAGCTACAGGTCTGTGTTTAGTAGGGAAACCTGTTTCATGTAGTTCTGCTGAGACCGAGAGCTATGCTAGACCCTTGCTATACAGAATAAAACTCTTCTTTTTGTCTTTGCGTCCGTCAGGGCCATGTTCTTGGGCGGCCTCAGCGAAAGCAATCAGACGCACGTTCACCTGCACAACGTGGACCCCATCACGCTGCAGGTCATCATCACCTACGCCTACACCGGGAACCTGGCCATCAACGACAGCATCGTGGAGCCCCTGTACGAGACCGCCTGCTTCTTACAGGTCAGTTCACCTTGGGGCGATATGGGCCATATGACTTCCAATCATTCTGCCCATTATTTGACCCATTATCTCATAGGAGGTCCACGACGTGCCAACACGTCAAACTCTTTGATGTCTCCCGGTGCCCACGACGCGTTGAACAGTAAACTATATTTATCTTTATTATCCGGCTTGTTTGAATGCTTGATTCTGATTGGTCAGTTGCTGAAATCAGCGGTCTGTTATTTCTGGATAACAGACCGCTCCGCTCTATAACAGACCGCTGCCTAATCCAGACCTGCCAACCTGTACGCATTTTGCGTACAAAGCACGCATTTTAAGTGTCTTTACGCAGGTACGATATTTCCCCTCATTGCTACGCAACCTCGGGAGATGTGCGCGCCGTGGTATAACAACACATTTTGCATCAAACTAGGCAAAACATTTTTGCAACCTGCCGTGTAGTTCCTCCCAGGCACCACTTGAATGGTGTGTGAATGGGGCGCATGGCGCTGGGGAGCACTAGAACAGAAGATATGCTCGTTTTTTCGGCAGAAGAAGAATTGAACCGGATGCCATGAGTTTGTTTTGGTTTTCAGCGCGTGCAGCATGTACACTACTCATCTCATAGCTATCGCCGCCTGGTTTGTAAAACGGCGATATTAATCTGATTAATTTATAAAGAAGATAAACGGAGAATGGCCGTGTTGTGCGAGTCGTCGGAGTCGCCCCCACAATGCTGCCGTGCAACGAGTAGTAGTCGAACAGGTAATATATTAAGATAAACTTTTAAAACACTCCGCTGAGGTGAATTCACATGTCATAGCAGCCACGATGGTGAGAATGAAATGGTTGTTATGTTGTTGTCGCTCCTCTCCTCTGCGCGACGCGACCACGGTTTTAATCAAGTGAATCAATAATATTATACTATTAAACTGCGGTCGCCCCCGCGACAGCTTGTTGTGTATGACGCCCGTGTTATACTTCGTCATACGACGGTGTTGCACTTAAGCGAAGTCGGGAAATGTCAAAACTTGTGACCGGTCGTAGTACAATGAACTGAAGCATACATTGACCATGATTGGGCTTTAGAGTAAAGATTCAAAATAATGAAAATAGAATACTGGGCTGCCTGTTCCACTCTATCTCTAAATGAGTATGAATGAAGGAATTATGAGGACTATGTGTATTGTCAAAAACATTAAAGGTGAACGAGTTATTTATCGCCTGTGAATATATGAAGACATTAATGGTTTGTTAACAATGAGTAGCCTGTAGCCTCTATAAATGAATATACAGACTAGATCGTATTTGATCTATATATCAATTAATGAATGCAATAGAAACCTACATGAGTTGAATACTTTCAACTTCATGCAAATCATGCACAGAAAGGTGGTTTTATTTAGGCTGCTCAATTAACAATGTTTAACAAAGACACAGGTAAATATTTAAAGGTAAATAGCCTACCTGACAATGTAAAGCTATTTTGCAATTTGAATAACATGATTATGTTGATGTATGTTCATTCATAAAGTCACTGGTGATCGACTGTTTTGCTAGTCTATTGTTAACTAACTCTGAGCAAGTGCAGTTAGTATATTTTATTAAAGATTTGTCAACAATATTACCAATGCAACATTACTGCATGGTAATACTACTTTTTCTCCTGACCAAATGGCATTTTTATTTAACATTTATATAACATCTTGCCTCCATTATTAGTGTAAGTCAAGATATGCAATGTGCTACATTTCTGGTGTGAAATGTCTTTACATAACTGTAAAGGTCCCACCCAAAAAGGCGCGTGGGACCCCCCAAAATATACGCTGTGCGTGTTTCGTGCGGGGAAACGGCAACATTTGCGCCGTGGGCGCTGTGGGCGTACTAAGCAACAAGAACACACCATGTGACAAGGATGTAAACAAAAGACACATGGCTGGGCGGATGCGGTCTTTTCTTTCACCTGGAAAAGAAAAGAAGTATTTACGATTGTCCGTTAATTTAGTTAGGGTCTGTAGAAAAAAGCCCTAACCCAAAAAACACAATCTGGGAAAAGAATCAGAGATGAATGGATTTTTCAAAATGTCATAACATTGAGCCGGACGTAGAGAAAGATGTTAGGCTGACATTATTTTCCGGTTGTATCCGTCTCCTAGCAACCTAGCACCATTCATACGTTGCCGAAGAGCATGAATGATTATTATTACTCTAAGTGTAATATAGGGCAGACTAATGGATTTAGTCCATCATAAAAATCCATTAGAAGCTTCTTTTGTGTTGACTCTTGGTTTATTTTTATTTTTTAAAGATTTGTTTTTGGGCTTTTTGCCTTTATTGGATAGGACAGTAGACTGACAGGAAATGGGGGAGAGACAGGGAGCGACACGCTGCAAAGGTCGCGCGGATCGGGAATCGAACCGGCGACGCCGACAGGCATTGATGCCGAAATGGCAATGCCTATATGGTATGCGCCCGGTCCACTAGGCCACCAGGTGCCCGACTCTTGGTTTATTTATAAGAAATAAATAATCACACCTAGTCTGAAGTGAGCCTTGCTATTCATGAATTAATTACATTAAGCGTCACGCAAAGCTTGGCCAATGTGACCCTGTAGTTGGGGCGAATCCGATACTTCCGTGACCGCGAGAGCAAAGGTTCCTTTCTCAGTGGTTTTGTCAACTATGAAGGTTAAATAACAGATTGAGCTCCCATGTCCCTCTCAAAAATGCGGGGAAAATGTTTGACAGCTAGGGTCATTTTCAGTCTCATTCACTTACGACGGACCCCAAAAGACTGTGAAAAGTGATGACTCATCACTAAACCATAGTTTTGTTGGCCGTTTTTAGCGGGCATGGGAGCTCAATTTGTTATTTAACTTTCATAGTTGACAAAACCACTGAGAAACGGACCTTTGCTCTCGCGGTCACGGAAGTATCGAATTCGCCCCAACTACTGGGTGTACAACAAACCTTGACCCATTTGTGCGAAGATGTAGGCCAGATGTAGGCCACGCTTCAGAGCCTTGACATTTTTGGGGGCCCAGACAACCGCTCCAAAACACACATATTTCTGTCTGTGTGCTTGTCTCTCTGATCCTGTCTTTTTAACCACCCATCTGTCTGTCCTCTCCTTCCTCCGTTCTCAGGTGGAGGACGTGCTGCTGCAGTGCCGGGACTACCTGGTGAAGAAGATCAACGCGGACAACTGCGTGCGCCTGCTGAGCTTCGGCGACCTGTTCAGCTGCAGCGAGCTGAAGCAGAGCGCCAAGCGCATGGTGGAGCACAAGTTCCCCACCGTCTACCGCCAGGAGGCCTTCCTGCAGCTCTCGCACGAGCTGCTGGTGGACGTGCTGAGCAGCGACAACCTCAACGTGGAGAAGGAGGAGACGGTGCGCGAGGCGGCCATGCTGTGGCTGGAGTACAACATGGAGGCGCGCTCGCAGCACCTGTCCTCTGTGCTCAGCCAGATCCGCATCGACGCGCTGTCCGAGGTAATACTAATAATAATAAACTTCATCGACGTGAAATGCAGCTCAAAGTGCTATACTGAGCAAAAGTGAAGCGCAAGTGCTTAACAGAAAAGGTACAATGATTGACAATAAAGCAGAAAAGAACAGTTAAAACACAAAACAACATTTAAAACATTTAAAACGTAACCATAATAACGAAAAACTTTCAAGACAGTGTGGACATGAATAACAGTACAGAGATTTAAAATCAACTAAAAGCAAGAGTGAAGAAATGGGTCTTGAGCTGCGCTTTAAAGCTATCCACAGACGCTGCCTGTGTTGGGAGTTTATTCCAAGCCGTCTGCCCGTAGAAGCAGAATGCTGCGTCACCATATTGTTTAATTGTCATTGTAGGCAAATCGAGCAGGTCAGCACTCGAAGACCTGAGGGGGCAGCTTGGAACATATCTAGGCAGGCAGTCAGAGAGAGCTTTATAAACAACTCAAATATTTTTAAATCAATCCTAAAAACAACTGGGAGCCAGTGTAACGAAGCTAAGACTAGAGTAATGTGTCTTTACTGTGTGTCTTTACTCTTTAAGGTGACGCAGCGTGCCTGGTTCCAGGGCCTCCCGCCCAACGACAAGTCGGTGGTGGTGCAAGGCCTCTACAAGTCCATGCCCAAGTTCTTCAAGCCCCGTCTGGGCATGACCAAAGAGGAGATGCTCATCTTCGTGGAGGCGGCGGCCGAGTCCCCCAGCGACTGCGGCCACGTCATCAGCCACGCCCACACGGTGGCGTGCTACAGCCCGCAGGCCGAGAAGGTCTACAAGCTCAGCAACCCGCCAGGGGACTTGCAGAAGGTCGGCACGCTGGTCACCCCGGACAACGACGTCTACATCGCCGGCGGGCAGATCCCGCTGAAGAGCACGCTAACGGCCAACCACCATGGCAAGACGGGGGCCAAGCTGCAGGCTGTGTTCCGCTCGGTGGACAGCTTCTTCTGGCTCGACGCGCAGCAGAACGCCTGGGTGGCCAAGACGCCCATGCTGTGTGCGCGCACCAAGCCCTCACTGGTCCACTGCGAGGGCTACATCTACGCCATCGGCGGCGACAGCGTGGGCGGCGAGCTGAACAAGCGCACGGTGGAGCGCTACGACCGCGAGAGGGACGAGTGGAGCATGATGAGCCCGCTGCCCTTCGCCTGGAACTGGAGCGTGTCGGTGGCGGCGCACGACTGCATCTACGTCATGACGCACGACCTCATGTACTGCTACTTCCCACGCGCCGACACGTGGGTGGAGATGGCCATGCGCAAGACGAGCCGATGCTTTGCCTCGGCGGCAGCGTTCGGTGACCTCATCTTCTACGTGGGCGGCCTGCACGTGGTCAGCAACTCGGGCGTGCGCCTGCCCACCAGCACCGTCGACGGCTCGTCCGTCACTGTGGAGATCTACGACGTGAACAAGAACGAGTGGCGGCTGGCGGCCAACATCCCCGCCAAGCGCTACTCGGACCCGTGCGTGCGCGCCGTGGTGCTGCTCAACTCGCTGTGTATCTTCATGCGCGAGACGCACATGAACGAGCGCGCCAAGTACGCCATCTACCAGTACGACGTGGAGCTGGACCGCTGGTACCTGATGCAGCCTGTGTCCGAGCGCGTGCTCTGGGACCTGGGCAAGGACTTCCGCTGCGCTGTGGGCAAGCTCTACCCCTCCTGCCTGGAGGAGTCGCCGTGGAAGCTGCCCACGTGCCTCTTCTCGCCCGACGGGGCGGAGGAGTTCGAGATGGATGGGGAGATGGTGTCTCTGCCGCACGTATAGCTCTTGAACCTCCCCCTGGTACCCTATCCATCTACAGGATGGATCAGTACTGTGTTAAGCCTGGTAAAAGGGTCTCATGTTGTGTGCATTCTCGGAGGGGTCTTGAGGTGCTCGACAGGGCTACAGTTTCTTTCACTGCGGTTTCAGCTGTCGCTGTGGAGATAAAACCCCTCTCCCCCCTCCAAAACTAAAAGTAAATATTAGTAATCTGAAGAAAAAAAAACTCTTGTTTGTTCTTTTCTTTTTTCTTATTTTGTTCAGATGTGACATCACATGAGATATTAAAACAGGCTCTCTAACATACTGTGTCTACAATGTGATAATCTAAACATCAACTGATTTGTGGGGATGATGATGATTATGAAGCACACAAACCACACAAACCACCATGGAATGACGATGGGCAACTGTACCAATCCCCCACCCTCATCCATGTCTCTGTCACCCTCTGCCTCACCACTGGCAGGTTCATTGTCCACTGCACCTCTCTGTCTCTCTCTTCAGTGCTTAACTCATTCAGACCTGAGGCCCATTCTAAAAATGCCTTTTAAGTCCTGACCTAAGTTGTATGGAAAAACATATATATATATATATATATATATTAAGGCTGGGACTTTAACTGATTAATTGCGATTAATTAATTACAGAAAATGTATGCGATTAAAATAATTAACGCATTTTAATCGCAGTTAGTTTTTGCACCACAGAACCTTCAGTTTTGGGCATACCAATCATAGCGACGCACCAACCAAGAAGAGACAAGAAACGCAAAGGGAATAGAAGCCGATCAGAGCACTTTGCTTGGCCCAGTGGATGCGAAATTTAGATTTAAGAAACTCACCCGTTGATTCACTCATACAACAAAATGTGTTTTCCTTAAAAAAAATGCTTTTCAGGTCAAATATCGATGTGCGATTAAAATGCGATTAATTGTGATTAATTAATCACAGAGCCTGTAATTAATTAGATTAATATTTTTAATCGCATCCCAGCCCTAATATATATATATATATATATATATAGAAACAGCGAATGTTACAGAAATGTGTTCCCGGATAGCAACGAATAGGTGTTCCAGGTCTAAATAGGTTTAACTGCTCTCTATATTTAAGTCAACAACTGTTGAAAAACTCCTATTGGGAGAGCGTGGCGTTCTTTTCCTGGAAAGATGATGAGGTTCAACCTGTTTGGGGGGGGTCGCTATGAACGTGCTGTAGGGGAATCTTTTTTTAATTAAACAGTAATTTAGCTGATTTTAGACATCTGAATCTGTTAACTCGTCATGTGGAGCATAACATAACCATTTGAGCAAACTGAATTGTCGTGAAGCGAACTCACTTCAGGCCATTTTCTCTTTCCATCTGTTGACCTTTACACTCGTTTGAGCTTGGTACAAGTTGGGGAACACCCCCAGAACAGGGACACAGGCCTGTCCATACTTTGACCGAAACCGCCCTTTTCGGTCAAAAGGTCCGGTTCGACTACAAAATGACGTCACTCGTGACTTCTGAAAAGCATTAGACCGAATGAGTTTGGGAATTTGCACGTTGGAAAACACAACTCACCGAACATTTCGGTCAAAGTATGGACATGCCTTAAGGTTAAAATGGTTGAACAAAGTCTTAAGATTAGAGAAGAAACTCTGTGCCGCCTCAAGCCACCCCTACAGTATGTAATGAGTGCTACCGTAATGTGAAAAAGTGACGGCTATTGAAAATAATAAGTAATTCACTGTCACCGGTCACGCCCTGGGAAAGACCCACTTACAACCTGTGGCCGTCCTGTGACGACAGTCGTTTTTATCACATCATGGACCTTCACCATTCACTCGCCTTCTGTCATGTCATGTCTGTGAACTTATCTTAAGGCATAAGGTATATGAGCAGTGGAGAAGTAACGCTTGCACAGAGATCCAACACAGTTGATGCCCTGAATGTAGAACTCTTTTAGTGAGGTCTGATAACATCTCCTTGTCAAATATAGTCTCTGGGTAATCCAGAATGTCTGTACGATTCCATCCACAACTCATCACATTTTGTTCTATGAACTCTGAACAACACCCGAGGCAGTTCCAATCCAGAGTTCAGTAGATGCTCTCTCCCAGGTCACATCCAAACACACTCTGCATCTGCTTCAAATTCTAGTTTTGGACAGCCTAGACTTGATGAATCTACTCAGAAAACCCTAATAACGTTGCATGCTTCTTCTTACTCACTGATGTAGTGAGACGGGTCCAGGAGATCCAGTCCCAGAGACTTGGAGCCGACTTGGTAGTTAATGGGTTCCACGCATTCACCGTGGAATAACCCAACCTGAAACCATGTTTTCCTCCCCATCAGACATAACTATGATGTATGACTCCAAATGTGGTCACAGTTTCAGCCTGATATGATGAGCACTATTGAGTCATTGACTTCCATTATGTCAAAAAGTATATAAATGATGGTCCAGCAGTTTAGGAGATTAGGTCTAGACGCTCTTACGGAAGGCTAACCTTCTACACTACAGAGCCACCCTGTAAAAAAGAGCCACATGCTCCATTATACTACACATGACGAGTAAACATATTTGGATGTCCAAGACTGATACGTGACCCCTCTAACTAAGAACCAGTCGAATGGAGGTTGAGTTATATATTTTTTTCAAGGAACTTATGGACGGAGGAGGGGTGAAACGGAAGCGAGGGAGAGGAGGTTCTACGTGGGGGTGACTGCAGGTCCAGTCACTTAACCCCCCTCTCCTACTCCGTTATAGCACCTCCCCTCTGTCACTTCTCCTTCCATCCATCCAACTCCTTTTGTGAGAAACAGAATAGTCATCATTCAGTCTTTAAAAGTAGTAGTTCACCCCCAAAATGTTTTTTTTCCCCTATTGATTACTCACGCCATGGAGACAAAAGAAAAGTCATTTTGGGGGTGAACTACTCCTTTAAAGGGCCATTTCACCTCTGGGACAACTAGATCTTATTTTATTGTTGTTTGGGACACAATCAACACAATCCTGAGTTAATTTTTGTATTCAATCTGTGTTTTGAGATATGTTAGTATTTCAGCTGTGCTAGTGATGCATTTTGCATCATATGATGCATTTTGCATCATCATGCTGCATCATATGCAAAACGCATCACTAGCACAGCTGAAATACTAAAATATCTCAAAACACAGATTGAACACAAAGAATAACTCAGGATTGTGTTGATTGTGTCCCAAACAACAATAAAATAAGATCTGGTTGTACCAGAGGTGAAGTGGCCCTTTAAGCTTAAAATATATTTTTCCAGGCCCAGTCATCACACACGTTCTGTATCCGCCACTGCTGTTATGCTGTCGTTTGTCTTTTTTTTTCCGGAATGGTTTCCACCCACTTTAGCCCATCCATTGTATTTAGATATCAACAGATGAGTCGGTAGGCAGAGATCGATCTCTGATTTTCTTGTCTGGCGATGCGAGACTAGCCAAAGCCTGTAGATTTGTTTTGGCAAGCGACACAGTCGTAACCACAGTAGAATACAGTGTAAGATACAGTGTTCCTTTTAACAGTGTCAAAAGTAATAGAAGGGTCCATTTGTACACTCAAGAGTTGAGGGTCCATTCTTAGTTAATATGAACATTGAGGACATTGCTGTACGTCTACACAGATCTTCCACACGTCTAGGGATGGGACGATATGAAAATGTCATGTCACGATGATTGTGACCAAAGAAATCACGATTTACGATATTATCGCGATCATCAAAATATCCCCAACATCCATCCTGGGGCGGAACATTTGTTCAAGCTCACAAGTTCACGTCGCAACGATCGGCTATTTTTTGGCAAAGACATTTGGTAGAGAGTGAAAAAAAAGACTATCAACTACGTATATTATATTATACTTTTTACCAATTATAGAGGGTTTAAATGGTATGCAGCTTGGCAAATAAAAGGTGAATTGATCCCAGTGCATGACGGAGGACGATATCACGATAAATTAAATCTCCACGATATGATTATCGTGAGTGTTTTTTATCACAATAAACGATAATATAGCTTATCGTCCCATCCCCTACACACGTCTGTCAGTTTACACACTTCATTCCATATCACCAGCGTCATAATGGCTTTCTTTTGATTTTTGCCAGCTCTCCTCCTTTTGCTTTGTGCCTCCCGATCTGTCTTTTTCTCTTCTTTTACGTTCATTTTTGTGCTCTTTGTCTCTGCAAGAACGCAACACACAACCACAACTCCACTCTCAATTACAAATACCATAGTTTTGGTTTTTCTTTTCTTTGTTTTCCTTTTTTGGGGGGTGGGGGGGGGGGGGGCGCTCATGCATTTTTTTCCCAAGCTGCTGAGATACATATATAAATATTAAATATATATATTTTTCATATGTTGAAAAGACAACTGTTCTAGTGTGGGGGCAGGGGAATTTTTTAGTCTATTTTTTAGTAGTCTCTTTTTCTCCCCCCTCCCCCTTTTTTTTAAATCTAATTCCAGACATTACTGTAGTGTGATTGTGTGTAGAAATAATTCTCTTTCCCATCAGATTTTTGAGTGTTTTTTTTTGTGTTTTTTTGTTTTTTGAGGAATCTTTGCTGCTGATTGGGTCTTGAGAGGAGAGAGGGCTGGCCCAGAGCTTGTTGCTATGGAAATCGTCCCGGCAACCACTAGCAGTTGTGGAGTGGGTGGGGTTTGGTGGGTGGGTGGGTGGGTGGGTGAGAGGAGGAGGGGTCCTCCTCCAACCTTTTAAAAGAACAAAAAACAAAGTAGGAAAAAAAAAAACTAGAAAAGAAATAATAAAAAAAGAACCCACATGAGCACAGGTGCTTCATGAGTTAACTTTACTAGCATGTTTGGCTGCATCATATTCCTTTGGCACTGTATTTTGAATGAACGTTAATTTATTAAAAAAAAAACATACCAAAAACGTTCCTGAAACTGACTCCTGTTGTGTTTTCTTTCTTTCTTTATTTATTTTTTGATGGTTTGGTTTGTAATGGTGTTGGTACAAGAAATTGGGAGCGATGTGGATGGGAAAAAATGGTCCAAGTACTGATCTGACTGGGGACCAATTTACAAAGTCTAGAGCAGGGTTCTCAACGTTTTCAGGCCAAGGACCCCTTAGTTGAGAGAGAGAGATGAAGCAGGGACCCCCACAACCTGTTCATAGATTCCATATAGTTTCATTGTTTGACAGCGCAAATCAGTGTATTTTGGATTCATGTCAATTTGTGTTTTAAGATATTTAACCACTTGAACCGTCAATACTTAATAAACCTGACCTTTCACTCTGTACTTAGTCTGCTCTTTTTCCCCCTCTACACCAAACCTCTTTGCCGAAAATAGCCGATCTACAAGCTCACAACGCGAGGCGTTGTGAGCTTGTAGATCTGCTATTTTTTGGCTAAAGTTCTCAGAATATGGATTCTGGGGTTCATGTGGTTAATATAAAAAAAGGAGATAAAAGGTTTCTATCACACAAGGATTTGGAGGACCCCCTGTTGAAAACCCCTGGCCTAGAGCAGTGGTTCTCAACTGGTCCTTGAGGGGGTTCCAGGTGGTCCCCAGGAGAGTTTGTAACCAAATGGATCCTTATATAGATCTTAAACTCTTAAGAGCGTAAAATGAAATCAAATGGACTTGTAGGTCCATGGTTTGATTTCATTTTATGCTCAAGAGTTAACTTATTGTTAAACATCTGAAGTCTACACAATTAGAAAATGTAGAATTGTTATTTTGATCAACGTGTGCCTGTTATCTTTCCTATGGTACATCTATCTAGATACAGCATGGAATTGTGGACAAAATGCTATTCAAGACAACCAAAATAAATTAAGAGTAAGTTTTGGGTCTGAGAGGCTTAATCTCATCAAATGGTGGTCAAATGCAGAATAAATAATGGACCTTGATGTGAAAAAGGTTGATACACGTTTGTTGTGTAGTTAACCAAAGATTTCAAATTATAAAAAAATAAAATTATACAAATGAAGAAAGTACAATATTTGCTTATGAGATGTAGTGGAGTATTATTGAAAAATGGAAATACGAAAACACTGCTAGAGCCGTAAAAATGTTCTCTTATATATCTTTTCAAATGGGGGTCCGTGGGCTACTAAGTGTCAATTTGGGGGTTCTTGACATGAAAAGGTTTGAGAACCAATGCTCCAGGGTATCCTATATTGACCATGTTCCTCACTTGACTTGATTGTCTTTCTCTTGCAAAAGTGAAATACCGCCCTCTGGCGAAGAAAACGAGGAAGGAAACGTGAAGTCTTGACGAATGGCAAACAAAAAACCAACGGTCAGGCAGGTGTTACACATTATTACAGATTAGATGGGCGTTCAGGTAGACGGGTGTGAACCAAACAATACAAAGAAGTGTACAATATTACATACTGACATGGGAACAATGTTCAGTGTTTGAGGTGGCTATTGCTTCTCATTGTTTTAAGAACTACTTGTCTATATTTCGAGAAAGTTTCATCACGCACTTGAAGATGGACGGTAATGCTTACTTAAGTTTCCCAATGTAGAATGTTTATTTTTTATCCCCCCAGATTAATGTTAAACTACTGTTATTTATTTGTAATATTGCCCAGTGTATTTTCAATCTTTTTCATGTCAAGTCCATTATTTATTTGGCATTTGAGCCATGGATCACCATTTGATGAGATTTAGCCTCTCAGACCCAAAACTTAGAAGATGTTGTTAACCTTTGGATAAGAATCTGTCCACATTACCATGCTGTATTGACATGGTGCCATGAGAGATAACAGGCAAACGTTGGTCAAATAATCTTCTACATTCTCTATATTGTCAATTATTGTAAATCAAGTAGGTCTAAGGCAGATGTTTAACAATAATTTAACTCTTGAGAGCACAAAAAGAAACCAATTTGGTTTCATTTTACACTCAAGCGTTAAGGTGGTAAGGGTCCATTTGGTTACCACCTCCACCATTTTTCTGGGGACCACCTAGAACACCCTCAAGGACCACTGGTGGTCCCCGGACCACTGGTTGAGAACCGCTATAACCCATGGGTAATTTATAAAAAAATAGACTTAACCTAAAACTTTGTAAAATCAACACTGGGCTAGACAATGTTAAGTCCTCCTGACTCAACTGATAACCATTACTAACCTCTATTCAACACTTGTTTATTATTCCAAACATCAGACTACTTCATGTTTTCTATAATATCATACGCTAATGTCTTGCTGATACACATACACACACATACACTGCATGGTCCCTGAATTGTATCTCTAAGCAGGTGATTTAATCAACAAATCTGTAAGTGCATGACATGTAAAAGCACTCCTTTAAATCTCATACAACTGGAAATAATTATAATTATAGTTTTCTATAGGCCTAAACGGGGATTTTAATCATGTGAAGATATTTCAGCAGCCACCTTGGTTGATGTTGATTAGTAGTAGTAGTAGTAGTAGGCCTAGTAGTAGTAATACCGGTAATAATCTTTATTTGTATAGCACCTTTCATGACATGAAATGCAGCTCAAAGTGCTTTACAGAGCAATAATAAAGCACAAGTTCTTACCGAAAATGAACAAGTAATTTAACTAAGGCAAAAAAGAAAGAAAAGCAAGAGCATAAAATAATAGCAGAAAAGGCAGTGAATCAGGCACAGCGGTGTGTGTGTGTGTGTGTGTGTGTGTGTGTGTGTGTGTGTGTGTGTGTGTGTGTGTGTGTGTGTGTGTGTGTGTGTGTGTGTGTGTGTGTGTGTGTGTGTGTGTGTGTGTGTGTGTGTGTGTGTGTGTGTGTGTGTGTGTGTGTGTGTGTGTGTGTGTGTGTGTGTGTGTGTGTGTGTGTGTGTGCCCCCGTGCCCGTTATGTATGAGTATGTATATAAACAAACAAAAAACGTTTGGAACATAGGCCATCATCTAGGCAGGCTGACACCACATGCTTGACATTAGCAGAGAAAGACCAGAATGGAAATGCATAACGTTATGTAAAGTTGTTTTGGATCTGAATATCGGACCTGACAGCCTGGTCTGTTATTGTGGAAAACATGCTGCATTAGGGTGTCGCTCTCCATTCCGACATGTCGCCACGCCGAAATTGACTTCTTATTGTCGGAGTGGCGACACTTCCATAGAGGTTAAGTTTAGGGTAAGGGTTAGAGATGGGGTTAGTTTCGGAATGGAGACATGTCGGAGTGGCGGGTGTGTAACAATGTTTGGAATAAATCAGTCTTGAATGCAAGGCCAAACATAACTGAAGTGAGCATTTGCTTACTTGTTTCTGACAAACTAACTGGTTGCCCGCTGTAGATCAACCTCACTCAGCTGGGAACGGACAGCAACGCCCTCAGCATCCCAGACCTTTCTTCTACGTTCAGCCTCCATCTCAACCATACCCCTACCAGCAGTGGAACATGCCTCTCAACCCCTATCTCTATGGACTGCCTGGAGGTAGGTCTACTGCTATGCCTAGATGTTACTGTCAGTCTTTGCACCAGCAGGTTCTTTTCTGGCCCGTCAGTGACGTACTGTAAGTATGAAACTTGTTGAGAAGAAGGGAAGTCCGCTCACTTATCGAAACGTTGTCGTTGTCGCCTTAATAACAATTTCTATAGTGAGCTACAGAACAGTGTGCGAACGTCCCTTCTTTTCCATTGTACATATTTCTTGTTCAGCACCTGTAGTTGCTGTATTTGGGAGCAGGAGAAAAGTTGGAGGTGACATTAAATTATATATCTTTTAATCCACACGAAAGTATTAGTAATAGAGCGGGCAACGGGGCAAGTAGGCCTACTGCTTTCGGCTGCGCATGTAGGTATGTATGTAGGTGTCTGTGTGTTAAGCCCGTAGCCCAATCAAGGACCAGCATTTCTGCAACGTCATCATTAACTGCCAATGTGGGACCAGCATTCCTGGTGATGTCAGTGGTGAGCGCACTTTATGGCACGCTCTGCTGGCACACAAGTTGGCACCTCGTCAGAGTGCAGTTCTAGTTGCACCGGTGCTGTGTCTCTGCAAGACTGTGGAATACAAATTTATAAAAAAGAAAAAAATCTTGGACTAAACCGCTAAGTCGTAGAACAAGTCTGAATGTCCATAATACCTTTGTCTTTCCCAGTCTATATAAAATAAAATGTTTGTCTTTTTTTAGATTGTGTCAGATTTTCACATGGCGTCCTCCCAAAAGAGCACTAGAATTCAGGTTAAAATGGATTAAATTGCCTGTTAAAAGGACCTCGTTATTAATTTCCACCCTTTTGTCTTGTGTAGGTTATAACTTTGGACGTCCATACGTACCCCCCTACCAATACATGCAGTACCCGGGGTTTGTTCTCCCCCAAGGCCAGATGCATCCCATGGACTACAGACGGATGTTTGAGCCTCGTTTCCAGTACCTGCCTCCGGGTGGCGATATACCGTTTCGCCACCAACAATATTATCAAGATCATCAATACACCCCCCAGTCTCATGTGCACCGCGAGATGGCCTGCTCCGAGGTTCAAACTGACCCCAGTGACGCCATCGCCAAGCTAATCAAATGCTTGGGGAAGCTTGGGACTGGTGGTGAGAGGGACGGAGCCGAGAAGGAGCTCGACTCAGGTGTTGCATCCCAGTCTTCTAGAATCTTCTCCCCAGAAGAGGAGAAGAGGAACAAAGAGCAGGACGGTGCCCCACATGGATGTACCCCCTGTGGTGCCAGAGAGGGCAGCGATTTGCTGTCTCCAACTGGAACGTTAAGTGACTCCACCGCAGCGGTCTATGATGGAGAATCCAGCCGTAGAAGCCTAGAGGATCTGGGCCATCGGGGCTGCTGGTCAGTGGGCTCTGAAGAGGAGGACATGCCCCTTGATAGCTCATCTGTCCACGAGGACAATGAAGTGTTTCAACAACATGATGCTCCCGAAAAACCCGAAGCAGAAGTCCTGGACAAGCAATCGGACGAGACGGACATCTGCAGGCGTGACGCCGATGAGCTCTTGAAATGGAACGCAGACACTTCAACTCGGCAGACACTCTCTCGCTCTTCTTCCGAACAACAGACTTGCAAAGGTGTGACGACCAAAGACAAGTTCTCCAACGCAGCAGAAGGTCGCACAGGCTCTCCAGACGAGACGGACATCTGCAGGCGTGACGCCGATGAGCTCTTGAAATGGAACACAGACACTTCAACTCGGCAGCCACTCTCTCGCTCTTCCTCCGAACAACAGACTTGCAAAGGCGTGACGACCAAAGACAAGTTCTCCAACGCAGCAGAAGGTCGCACAGGCTCTCCAGACGAAGTGGATGATGAATTAAGGAACCGAATCCTCAAGCTGCCCTTCGAAAAGGTCCTGACGAGCGGAGCTCTGCTGGATGACAGTCCGCTGCTTCGCGGACGACCGCCAAAGTCCGTCACATCAGGTTGCCTCTCCTCCCCATTGTCCCCGTACTACTACCCCTACCTACGCACACCCTCCACCCACGAGCGGATGAGCGTCCTCAGCCCATCCCTGGATGAGCTCTCCTCAAGGGATGAGATGTTCTCCACCGACCTTGAAGATTTGGATCTTTTCCCAAAGCACATGTATCCTAGCAGGATGCTCACAGAAGTCACAGACAGGTCCTGCCATGTCGTGAAGGGAGCCGGGGACGTGAGGCTGGCGAGTTCCAAAAAGTTCATGTGTGCCTGCTGCGGTACGAGTATAGCAAAGGGGACGACGACCAGGGGCAAAGCTCACAGCCCAAAGTCATACGAAGACGAAGCTGCCGACTCGGACGAAGAATGCGGATTGGACAGAAGCTGCGAGCGTCCGAACAAAGTGTTGGTGAGGAAGCACACTGTGCCGAGGAAAGCCCATTCTTCTCTCTCTCCACGGCATGCGTCGCAGCATCATTGTATCACCTGTAAGAGAAGCCAGTGCCAAGAGTCCTCAAACGCAGTGAACCAGCAGGGGCGGTCTGATCTCTTTGGGGGAGAGATGGCTGAAGACATGGATGAAGTCACCGACAGTGGTCCGCAGTGTAGAACCTGCCACAGTAAGTCTGTTTTGTAGTGCTGGGTCGACAGCGAAAAAAACAAGCTCTCCTTTTTTCAATCTGACTGATTTTCCAATCGTACTGTACACAGTGTATCCAGCTGGTACAGTAACGGTATGCATCGCACTGTGAGCTTGTAGAATTGCTATTTTCCATTAGTGTTTGCCACTAATGACATACCCATATAGGGATGCTAGACCTATGTGGTTATATCAGTCTACTGCACAATTCACCCCTGTAAATAACATTTTCATTCAATGCACCTTTTGACACCAAGTACAGTGCAACTAACTAGAAGCAGTGCTCTTCCGAGCACAGGTCTCCACCAGGCCACACAAATTGCCCTGTTATAGTGGGAACGTGCACGCCCAATTTCACCAAGATTGCACGCTGTGTTCATGATTTGAGGCATTTTGTTCAAAACAGGGCAATCCTGCAAACTTTGGAAGCCAATTGTAGCCAATCAGGATGGAATATGGAGAATCGGACATATACGTGTCGATCACATGACTGTAGAGATACTGTCTACCGATTTGCGTGATTTTTGGATAAAATCTGTAGGAGTAGTGTACAGAAACGTGTTTTGCAAACATCGGCCTCATGGTGGCGCTAGAACAGGGCCATTTTATAAATGTGGGGCAGAGGTTCTGAATTGGCATCCAGGGAGTGTGTGTGTTCATTTTGGCAGCGACCGGGCCAACGGCGCCGGAGATTAGTTGGTAACAAACTCTGAGGACGGACGGACGGACGGACGCACGCACGGACAGGGGTGAAAACATACTCTCCCCTTGCCTTCGGCTGGTTGAGACAATAAGTATACAGGGTTTAAGTGATTCAGCTGAAGTGATGTTGATGAATTCTAAATATTATCAAAGTATCCTGTGGCACCCCTGGACTTGCATCACGGCACCCAAGGGTGCCACCGTCTGCCACGGCACCCACTTTGAGAACCCTGCTCTACTGGACCAGTGCTATGCTTTACCAACACGGTGAAGCTCATCTTGGATGAAAGCTTTGTCTCTCTCTCTCTGTTAGATAGTCCTTGCAGAGACCATGTGGCCTCTTCAGACCACGCGTCAGACCAATGCAGGTGGGGCTATAGTGATGTGAAACCCAAAAGGAGACTACAGTCCTCTGTGCAAAGACAAGGTAAGATGAATGCATGCTATGCTCAGTCTTTCCTCTGTCTGAATATGTGTGATCAATATCTTCATCCCCAACATGTGTAGGTCATTGTTTAGTGCTGAGCTATTAATTGTCTCCACCAGCCGAAGGCAAGGGGAGAGTATGTTTTCGCCCCTGTCCGTGTGTGCGTCCGTCCGTCCTCAGAGTTTGTTACCAGCTAATCTCCGGCGCCGTTGGCCCGGTCGCTGCCAAAATGAGCACACACACTCCCTGGATGCCAATTCAGAACCCCACATTTATAAAATGGCTCTGTTCTAGCGCCACCATGAGGCCGATGTTTGCAAAACACGTTTCTGTACACTACTCCTACAGATTTTATCCAAAAATCACGCAAATCACGCAAATCGGTAGACAGTATCTCTACAGTCATGTGATCGACACGTATATGTCCGATTTTCCATATTCCATCCTGATTGGCTACAATTGGCTTCCAAAGTTTGCAGGATTGCTCCGTTTTGAACAAAATGCCTCAAATCATGAACACAGCATGCAATCTTGGTGAAATTGGGCGTGCACGTTCCCACTAGGCAGAGGAAGAAATGCCACCTCAAATTTCTCAAATCAGCCTCATGGTGGCGCTATAACAGGGCAATTTGTGTGGACTGGTGGAGACCTGTGCTCGGAAGAGCACTGCTTCTAGTTGAGAATGTTCGTTTACAAATGATACTGGGGCAGAATTTAAGCAACTTTGATATAGAACAAAAGCAGGGGTCATCGCCGTGCTGGCTTCTGGTGGACATTTTTGTAAAGTTTTTTTTTTGCTGCAGACTTACAAAATGAGTGGGCACTATCGGGGGATATCTTCAGAGATAGTGTTATATCCTGGAATAAATTCCTTACCAAAAAATGTCTTCACCAATGTGTTTGGTGACTAGGTGTCTAGTAACACATCTCACAAAGACTGAAATTCTGTTTCCCTAGGAGAATCCGTGACAGCTGATGAAAGTTGGGGTCGCATTAAATTAACTATACAGGATAAAACACACCAAAATAAATATGCTTTAACAAGCATGTGAGGGGTCAAACAAGGGTTTTTTCATGATTCTGAATCCATTGCAAGCATTTGTTTTGCATGAAAAACATTCCTTGGGGTAAAGGTGGCTCCCACAAAACTGTACAAAGTGATGACTCGTCACTAAACCATAGTTTTATGGAGGTGTTTTTAGCCCAAGGAATATTTTTTGTGGGGCACAAGGCCAAACTGAAGGGCAACGGTGGCCATGGCCTCCATGAAAGTCCTGCCCTGGTAGCCATGTTTAATTTGTCAGAACATCATGGTTATCATCAATAGATCATACTTGTGCAGCACTAGTTAAACCCCTGTTGATTCAGGTGTGGTCCTTTACACTGCCATAGAGATGCTGAGGAGAGTGTCCTGCAAACCAGTGACGTACCACCGACCACGGGACAAGGAAGACGACCACGATGGTGATGATGATGAACCACCATTACACAGGGAGAGAGGTTGTACAATTAAACAGTTTCTAGCCTTTGTTAAATTCAACTTTGAAAAGTACAGGTTGGTCTCCAAAGTGGGGGCCAACAGGGGGCATCAGTGGACCAATTGGAAAAGAGGAGTTAAAATATATACAATTATACATGTGTGTTACTGTATGTATGAAGAAATCATAAGCTTATTGTGCCAATTTAACGACTTTTACAAAGTTCAAACCTGTTGTTCCTATTTTGTGCATGTCATTGTCAGTTTTCCAAACATTTACAGGCTCACAAGCTTGTAGATTAGCTTTAGCCATTTCACATTAGGGGGGCTGCAGCCAGAACCTATGGCTATTTCCTTAGCATGGAAAGGTTTGGGAACCTCCTGGTTTATGGCACCTTGATTTTAGATCAGTGGTGGGTTCCAGGTGGTTCCCCGCTAAATGATGGAGAGTTGGTAACCAAATGGACTATTATAGATCTTTAACTCTTGAGAGTCGTCACATGACCATGATTTACAGGTCCATTTGGTTGGGTTAAACAACTGCGGCTGAAATGCTGAGTAATGGCCTTGATGTGAAAAAGGTTGAAAACCACTGTTTTAGATTGTTGGTGTTATATTTGAAGAACATGTCTGAAAGTGGTATATCATAATCTCAGCTGCTATTAATACTACTCATTGTGTGTTTTTTTGTTTTGTCCGTCAGGTTCCAACAGAGGCGAACCAAGGTGTTAATATATGAAGAAAATAGTTTGACCACGTGGTGACACATGGCACAATGCACTGCACAAGATGTGGAGATCTTTAGATTTTTGTTAGAAAATAAGGGATGTATATGGATTCATTTTGAGATGTTTTGCACTGTTGAGCATAAATAATTGCACGCACACACACCAGCAGATGGAGCACTGGCTTATTTTGCAGATGATGATTTGCCACATGTTGCCGGACTGGCCCAATAAAATCTTTGTTTCATCCAAGTATCAATTTGACTTCATTAACTAATCTTTTGCTTTCCCAAAATTCACGAGCACCTGTTTTAAAGGTGTTTGTATGCATTGTGTACTGCATCTATATCTAGATGGCCCTGGTGAGTGCCCATGTTGCTCACCACGAGGTGCTTATCTAAATCACCCACTGAATAATGGGACATTTATGTTATGTTACAAAATAAGACAATGTATGATTACGATGTTGAATTTTGACTGATTCACAACCATGTGTGATTTGATCCACCTATTTGATTGCAAATCATAAAAGGGTATTAATAAAAAGTCCCTTACACCAAATACACCATAACCTGTATTATCAGTAAAGAAGTCTTCACCTTTATCTGTCTTCTATAAGGACCAAAGTGTCAATGTTATTCTCTTTCCGATATAGTCCTTTAAACTCTTAAGACATATTGTATACTAGATCATAGAAATGTGTCAATGGCAGTGAAAATATACGATTTACCACAAACACTGCATTGCAATGTGTTGAGCTTGTAGATTGACTATTATTGCTATTTCTGAAAAATGTCACCCATGAAGGTGGTTAATTTCTAGCCTTGTGCAGCCAGACAATATCACTGCAGAGGGCAATTATCTACGTGAGGCTAGTTAATTTCCCAGGGGAATAGTGACTAGGTATACTGAGAAAATGAAAATAAATGCCTTAAAAGTATGAAAGTACACAGGTTCATATGTACATTGCAAGTTTTGTGCAAGAAACACTAGAAAGTAGCAGGTCTTTTCACTTAGTGAAAATTGTCCCTCTTCTCTGTCTTCAAATTACAGAGCATACAATTATCAAATGAAGCTTCCTTCAGCTAGAGGTGATCTCTCCTATTAGGCCAGTCAATCTAAGCTAAAAAGGGGCCTGACCCAAAAGAAATTGCAATAGTAATCATTCAGGGTTTTTTATGATCTTTAGGGTCATCCAAAACACATGTTAAAAATCTTCCAAAATATTCTTAGTGGATCAAGGTAAATTCAGGGGATTCAAGTTTGGGTCCCTTCACTTACTATACAGGAAAAAAAGACCCCCCCAAAAATCTTTAAGTAGCATGTGAGGGGTCTAACCAGGGGGTTTTCATAATTATGAATCCATTGCAAGCATTTGTTTTGCATGAAAAACATTCCTCGGGCCAAAAACTGACCCACAACACGATGGTATAGTGATGGTTTAGTGATGAGTCATCACTTTTCACACTTTGTGGGGTCCATTTTTTGCCAGAGGAATGTTTTTCGTGCAAAACAAATGCTTGCAATGGATTCAGAATCATGAAAACCCCCTAGTTAAACCCCTCACATGCTACTTAAAGAAGATTCTTTGGGTAGTCTTTTTTTCCTATATAGTAAGTGAAGGGACCCAAACTTGAACCAACTGAATTTACCTTGATCCACTAAGAATATTTTGGAAGATTTTTAACATGTGTTTTGGATGACCCTAAGGATCATAAAAAACCTTGAACCATTACTATTGCAATTTCTTTTGGGTCAAACCTCAGATTGACTGGGCTATATTGCCTCAAAGTGGTCCAACCAGATCCAGCAAAACATGTTCCCATTGGCTTGTTTCAGGTCACTGAAGTGTGATTGGACGGCCATCACCTGTCCTGGACTGGCAGCTGATGTGAGTTCAACCTCTGATTTGTCTGTTTAAGTGATAGCAGGTGCAGCTGTGCTGGGTTTGATAGTAGCACTGTTCAGTTTTCATGTATGTGTGCATGCTTTACTTTTCCCATAGTATCCTTAAATTATATTTATGGACTTTCAATTAGCTCAGTGATGCAAAATGCTCATAACACTAGATTTAGCTTGAAGCTATTTGATGGCCAACCAATTTAAACTCTCTTGCTCTCTCTCCCTCTCTCTGTTCCTGTTTTGACATTTGTTTTGTTTCAGACCTGTTGCAACCTGTTGCTTTTCTTTTTTCCCCTCTTCTTATTTACAGGTATGGAAGCTACTGCGTCTACAATGAATCAAACGTTTACCATGGGACCTCGTGGTCCGAACCAGCCCGGAGGAGGCCAACAGCAGGCTTCTCAGGGACCCCACCTCGGAGCTCCAAGAGCCCAGGAGCCTCACCAGGCTGCTCAGGGGCCACACAGAGCCCAGGGGCCCCAGCATGACCCTCAGCAGACATCTCAGGGGAGAAACCAGGATCCTCCTCCGCAGCACCACTACCGGCCTCCGCCGCACCACAAGCCCTTCTTCTATGTTCAGCCCTCTCAGCCGTACATGCCTCTGCATAACCTGCAGTGGCCAGTAGCCATGCCTATGCCCATGCCCTACAACCCCATGGTACCATGTGGATACCCAGGACTAGGTGAGTGAGAAGATTGTTTGATTAACGTGTGCTGTACACACATTAAGAGCCTGAAGTTAACTTTAATGAATGTAAAAAGTGACATTTTGAATTAAAGATTTGGGGATCATGAATTTAGGGACCCCACCTAGGGTAAAATGCCTAAACTGATTTAGTTTCATATCAGTTTGAAAGTTATGGCAGAAAACGTGTATGAATTTAAAGGAATTATTATGTAACGTTAAGACTATTAAAAAATGTATATGTACATTTTTAGCAGTCATTTCCCTTCATCAGTAACTATATTATTGTGTTGGGGTGTTTCCTTGCATAAAGACACATCCCCTGGCTGTATTTCTGTTCCACTCTTTATGTTAACATTAAATGTCAACAGAAACAGTGGAGGGACGTTTTTGTCAGGGGGAGCTAGCCAGAGCTCTTAATTGCTCCCTTTGAACTTCAAAGTGGTTGTGCACTAAGGTAATTGATTGGGCCATAAAAGTGTCAAGTCCTTGTTAGTCTTTAATCAATGAAAGCATCAAAGACAACTACCTGTTTGATGCCTGTCATAGAGGGTAGGGGAGGGGGGGAATGTTTTTGTGTACACACAAGCTTGCATATTTTTCCTTTAATCAATCTGCTTTTCCACAAGATTCAGAAGGACAGCATTCACTGTGTGACTGTACTGCATTCACAACAGCACTAAATGCATACAAACTTCCTTCAATGAACAAATGGCTATGAGACACAACTTGACAGTGCGGGATGGACCGGGAAAGACACTTGTCAATTTGTGTGCCTTATTAATTATGTGGTCATTGAAGGAACTTTACATGTGTCGAGTACTGCTGCAATTTCAAATGCCGTCCCACCATGTAGCATTTACAGAGAATGCTGTCCATCTAAATACTGAATATCATAGAATTATTATTATTATTTATTTTTTTGTTTTCTGTTTACAAAATGTTTTCTGTCGAACTACCAATTTGATATACATAGATGACAAGAGCTGTGAACACTGGAGATTTTCAAGGAGGCTCTGATTCAGAAAGGTTTAGGAATAGGAACCACTGGGGTACACCATTGTAATGCTTAATTGCTGATTTATTTGTTATTCACATAACCTCATTAACCTAGATACCCCCACGGCCTTTCTGATATACAGTACATTATTGCATTTAGCATGAGAATACTGTGTCCCATGAACTTGTTAATACACAAATCTAATGTCACAACACTACAGTACATTTCTCCTTCACACGGATATAATTTGGTCCATGCTAATCAACATATTGTCATGTGGTACAGTAAATTAACTGAACTTGGCAACCCATTTTTAAAATGATACAAATGTCCTTGAATTAAACTGCAATTTAATGATCTACAAGTTGCAGGCCACCCAAGCCTTCTTTGGGTTGTGCCCTTGTGTTACTCTGCTCTTACTCTGTGCACATTTATACATTACATTTTGCTTTTTCCTTTATCATTAAGGCTATGGCATGCAGATGATGCCACCGTATCAGCCCAGTCCGTACTTGGAGCCACCAGGCTACGTTCTACCCCAGACCCACCTCCATCTGATGGACTACAGACGCATGCTCAACCCCCACCACTACCAGACCATGGCTTACCACTCCCGCAGGCTCCGCTACCAGCATAGCGGCCCCGCCAGAGAGATGACCAGCTCTGAGGTTCAAACTGAGCCACTGACGCCTGTACCCCACAGGTCCAATACTCCACACCCTGATGCTGCTAAAACCTCCGGTGGACCTCCGGTCTACAGTAACAACAGCGATGACGGGAAAACCGCTACCAAAAGCCCTCCCACCTGCCGTCCTATCTCTCCAGCCGTGGCTGAGAAGGACAAAACGTGTCTAGCAGTCCACCATTGTTCCGCTACGAGGGCTTCTCCAGCTGTGAAGAGCAGTTTCGTAATCCAGACAGAAGAGGTGACCATTGAATGTTGCAGTAGCACCCCAATGGGACTCGATATCATGAGTTCTCCTGAGACGGCAGAGTTGGTCCAGCAGTACTCTCACAACATGGTCCAGTGCAGCTCCATCAGCGAGGGCCATGGTGTGGCTGAACTGGTGGAGCAGGGCCTCCAGGCTTGTCCTGACGTCCTGCTTGTGGCACCGCCACCCTCAGGCAGCAGTGCTGAACAACAGCCCCCTGCTCTGGAGGAATCGAAGTCCCAGAGCGAGCCTGCGAGTGTGGCTTTGGACAGTGCACTACTGGTACCCGACGATGACCAATCAACGACAAACGACACAGGTCTGAACACAACCTCCAGGACTTCCAAGTCGGTCCATTTTAAAGTCCTCCATCTGCCCCTTGACACACAGTACCTGGACGAGCGGCAGAAGATGGATTCGACCTCGTGGTCATTAGAAGTCTCTTGCACCCCTTCACATGATCACTCTTTTTTTCCCTCACTGGATCACTCTTATATATTCGCTTCCCCTCTGGAAGACTCCTGTGTCCCCTGTTTGGAAGACCCTTGTGTCCCCCAATTGGAAGACTCTCCTACCAAGTGTTTGGAAGACTCTTGTGTCCCCTCTTTGGAAGTCTCTTGCATCCCTCCAACCAAAGACTCTGGTGTCCCCTCACTGGACGAGACCTACGTCCCTTCATCCGAGTGGTTGATCGACACTTGCCTAGAAGCCCCTGTAGAAGAACCGACCTCTGTTGAAGAGGTCCCCTTCGCAGAAGAGCTGATGGTGGCAAGAGAGGACGTGCCAGTGGAGGTGCCAGCCCCCCAGATCGAGATTTCCCCATTATTCGAGGTCCCTGTGATGGAGGTGCCCTCATCAGATGATCCTTTGGGTGAGACAGACCCCCTCACAGGTTTGTCTCTCGCGACTGATGTCCCCGTTATGGAAGCGGTTCCTACGTCAGAAGTTGGCCCCACAGCAGAGGTGACACTTGCACCCAATTCATTGTGGGAGGATAATAATCAGCTTGTCACAGATGTAGGCCAACAGATAATGGAACTGGATAACCAAGACCACCAGGAGACCTCATTTGAGTCTCTTCCTGCCTACCTACCCTCAACCCATGGCCTGGCAGCTGACTTTCAACATGCGTACTATAACAACATGCCGCAAACTCCGCAGAAGCAGCGCAAAACTGCCGTGAGCGGCCGAGACCTGGAGGTTCCTGGCAGAGCGAGGAAACTGGATCTGGAGTTCAAGGAGCATCGAGTTGCCCTTAAGCCCAAAGGAGAGCTGATCAACAGTAAAGGCATGGTAGGCCGGAGAAGCCTATCTGACCATGAGTGCTTCCCCAAACGAAAACTCGATGGGAACATGTTGACCCCCTGCGCCTACAGGGTGGATCAAATGTGTGGCAGATGTCAAACGAAACACAGGCTCCCCTTGTCCACAGGCACACGACTGGACGCGCAGCTGTTAAAAAGAAACAGCCTCAACTTCCAACCATTGGATGACGCCCCGGCGTTACCAACTTGCGGAGCCTGCAAATCTCATTTAAAGAAACAACGGGTGGTGAGAAGAGTTTCCGGCTCAACCGTTCCCGGTTTGTGTCGTCAGCGTGAAGAAGACACGGAAGGAGAGACCTCCGAGAACAGCTATTATCCAACGGGGGCGAAGCGGAGAGGCGTTGTGAACCACAAGAAGCCCCTGAGCTGCAGGCCGCACTTTGAGAAGTGTCCCGTGGCGCTGTATCCCAACCTGGGGGAGAAGAACTGCGCCTGTGACGAGCTCCTCCAGTACCATGCAGTGGCGTTGGAGGGCCTGCGCAGACGTCCCCACAGCAACGCCATGAGGGAGATGAACAGGGAGAACTTCCCTTTGCCTCATGGTCCCACTAAGGACCATAGGAGAAACAACGTCCATTCACACTTTGCGGCACATAAGTGGCCAACTGGTATGTTGAATTGTTTTAAACCCACTTAACCAACTGAACCATAGCACGTAACGTTTTGTCAGACATAGGCGATCGACAGTCAAGCTCCGTGCTGCACCATGATCTGTTGTAAGCCCGTAGATCTGCCATTTCTGGCTGAGCTAGTGGGAAATTGCCACTCTACAAGCTCCCAATGATGCACTGTGAACTTGTAGATAGGCTATTTTCACTATTTCTGAAAGTTTTTGAAGATCTTTGAAAGTCTAATTGTGCCTATGAACTTGGAAACATTATCTTCATATTATTTTTTTAACAGATTTTTTGTTTTTTGCCCTACTTTGTCATACAAAAGTAGTGAAAATGGCAGATCTACAAGCTCACAAGGAATCGCAATTGAGCCTATAGATAGGCTATTTTTACTATATTATAAATATAAACTGTTTTGAACATACGGTTTCCACCCACAACAAACAAGTTGTATCTGGTATTGAACTGTTTCAATGGATTCATGTGCAGTTTTCTAACCTTTTCCCCATGTGTCCTCCTACAGAGAGGTCATGGAACGCTTCAGAGGTTCTTCATGACACAGAAAGCAGGAAGAACGAAGTCAGATCACAGCACTTGATCAAACACAGGATATCACAATCACAAGGTTCAGTTCAGCACTTTCTGCTTGTTGCTCCAAGCCACCACATACGTACATTCTGAGTGATAATCTAACTGAGAATGTTCAAATGTACTTGTGGAAGAATGATATTACTCTCCATGCAGAAGATGAATGCATATCTTGGAAATCTATTATTTTAAGAAGAGCATAATAAGCAAGTCAACAGCATATTTCCCTCGTAAGGCTTCAGCCTTGCATGTCCTCTCTCCTCAGCCCGTTTCATCCCACAGTCTCAGTCACTTTATATACCTTTAATAAATGCAGGGGTCTCTTGACAAAGAAACAATGGGTGCCTTTTACATACAGCTTGATCGATGGAGTTTATTCAATCAAACATGTAGTTTTTATTTGAGGAAATGTACAGTATTTTAGTCATAGTTTAGTTTTTATTTAGTTTTCATCAGTGAAAAAAGGTAGTCGAACATTTCTCGTCATATTTTTAGTCGACGAAATCAACACTACGTGCCACCATTCGGCAGTAAAAAGTTACCATAGATGGGACGGCATAACAATGGCAGTCAGTATGAAAGGGTTATATATAAAATGATACATTAGCAACTCCATATATCCCATTATATAACCAAATGGACCGCTAAAAGTCCATTTACATTTGTTCACTCTCGGTTACAAAGGGATAAATTAATGGATAAATTACATTGTTCTTGAGACTTGAGGATGGAGAAGAAATGGTGACTTTGTTTATTTTATTAATGATTTATGAATAATTACAACATTCTTTTCTCTGCAGGAATTCACGGAACAGACACACGACAATGATTTTGCACTAGAGCACTCTTCAACCAACACTTTTTTTAAATTATCTACACGTGCATAAATTTGAATCTTAAAATCACTGTTCACTATTTATTGAATAAATAAACACAGCTTTATTATAGCTCCTTTTTGTACTCTTTACTCTTTGTTTGTCCAAAGGAAACTTAATTTATTGTGATTTCTATAACTTGATTGGATTTATTTAAACTTTATACCACTGAAAATGGCACTACAAGCTCACAATGCATCAGGGCATTGTCCTTATTATCCTTAACCTTTCAGTTGTCAACTAATGTGTCCGATGCTCTTGTCACACACGTTGCATGAATAGGCCCATATATGTACAGTGCTGTGATTTTGAGTACATTGGCTCTTTTCAACAAAGCTATTTAATGTAGATCGAAAACAGAAAATACACTTGTATAGAGCCCTGAGGAACTCCAACAGACTCGACAATGTATGGGGTTATGAGGTTTAAGTGGTAACTAGCATTAATAGTTCATTGATGTCATCCTGTGTAGTAAACATTGTCCAGTAGGTGGCACTATTTCCACATGGTACAGCCATTTAAAAGGTTCCCCATTTCTGAGTCAGGATTCACACATTAACATGAGGGCAAAGTGAATTTTGTTGATCGATCCTAAAGCACAAATTGGGTTATTACTGAACAACAGCCAGCAGCAGCACATACTGGACCACAAAGAAGGGGGGAAATATCAGGTATTGTTACAGTTGATGATACAGTATGAATAATGTTACTCACAGATTGCGCTCAAAGGAGCAAGTTTGAGAGTGCCACAGTTCTTGTGCAATTCAGGCTTTTGCAAATCCCGCCCCATTCTGCCCTGTTACTATGGTGGGACATTAACCCTGGGCAGATTGTTTTTATAGTGGCAGTGAATGGGATTTTTTTTTTTCATAGCCTCATTATTGCAATTTAAAGTACCAAAGGAAAAACATCTAGGTGATATTAATAAAAAGGGAAGACAAAGGTACAGTAGTTACATTGCAAAACAGGGGGTTTCCCTGAAAATATATGTTTTAATTTGTTTAATCCCAGTGGGACAGAATCACTATTGCAGATTCTTCTATAGTGGAAGTGGATGGGATTTTTTTTTTTCTTCATAGCCTCATTACAGCTATATAAAGAACCAAAAAAAACACATCTACGTGATATTAATAAAAAGGGAAGAAAAAGGTACAGTAATTGCATAGCAAAACAGTAATTTTCCCCCGAAAATATATGTTTTAATTAGTTTAATCCTCTGGATCAGAGAGAATAGAAATAGAAAAAGAAAGCGCATTGCATCTTGGGTAGGAAGAGGAGAACTATAATCTGTTCTCACATAATAGGCTGGCTTTTCTTAATTCTGCCCATTTAAAATATATGTACCCAATCGTAACTCTTAGTTACATTGATAAGGTCCATGTGAACTAGTTTGTTGAAGCTTATTCATTATATTGAGCGAAATCGCGGCCGTAAATCGCGGCCGTACCAGACGCATGCCGTGTCGCGCAGTGCGGACTGTTCTTGAAAGCCTGAAGCAACATTTTTCGCCGACTCGGGCGCCCTAGCTAAATCATTAGAGCATACCCTGGGCTACATCTGTGCAAAACTTTGCGCTTTTAGACTAATTAGCGCGAGATTACCATGTCATCTCCCTTAGGCCCCCGACTAACCTTTCTTCCAAAGCGCACTCCCTATAGACGGGTTTCTGGTCCACGTCACACTGATGGGTCGGTACCAAAATTAGCCAATAAATAGAAACCATGCAGCGCTCGGGCAGCCCTCCCCAAAACAACAGGTTTGGGGATTGGTGGGAATTGATTACATGATACATTCAGCTGTGCATTTAGTCTGTTTGTAAACAAGAAACCGGTCTATAGTGACAGTGGACCTTTCACTGCAGGGATTGTTTTTGTTTTGTTATCTTTTCTAGTTCCATGAAGTGAGATGAGAGGTAGGCTACTGCTGCCCAGGCTGGCATCACCAGCACCACCGATCAGGAAGGGGGGCCACCACCCCTGTAGGCCGCACTGTTCTCCCAGAGCTCCCCACCGCACTGACGTCGGTGGCGGTAAGTGTTTGGAAAGCTGTTGTAGGGAAGCATCGCTTTTGACATTATATGGTTAATGGGTTTACAGCAGTGGTGTTCAACCAGTGGTCCAGGGACCATCAGTGGTCTTTGAGGGGGTTCTATAGGTGGTCCCCAGCTAAATGATAGAGATTGGTAACCAAATGGACCCTTAGATCTTTAACATTTGGGAGAGTAAAATGAAACCAAATGGATCATTTTACACTCAAGAGTTTAATTATTGTTAAACATCTGCATTACTTAATTTACAAGAGGTCTACACAATTAGAGAATGTAAAAAATGTGTTATTTTGGTCAATGTTTGCCTGTTATCTCTCTTATGGTAGGCTACCACTTCAATACAGCATGGAATGACAACAAAATATTGACTCTTCTCCCTCCTGGCCCCCAAATTATGGAATGAACTCCCCATTGCAATTGCAACTGCAGACTCACTCCCTAGCTTCCGCCGTAATCTGAAGACCTTAGCCCATAGCACTTACCGTAGCACTTGCCACCTCAATGACCATACATGCTTATGCAAAGGCTATGTGGTCATTCTTGACCACATAGTACAGTGTGTATACTGTATAGCTTCGATGTATAGATTATTGATTTTATTTTTTGGATATTCTATGGTCTACCTACGTTTTTAGATGACTATTTCTATGCATTTGATGTACCTTGTACCTTGGTCTGGATTAAGACCGTCTGCTAAATGCCTAAAATTGTAAATTGTAGTCCCCAACTGCCTCCACAAACAAGGTTAAAGGTTTCTTTATTTTTTTAAACAGCTCAGATGACGAAGATTCAAAAGACTATGACTAAATAAATCAAAATTTCCTGTCAAAATCAACACTGGACCACAAGGATTAAACGCTGCACCACTGAAGCTTGTTGAGTCGACATCGAGCCATCATCAACGAACAAAAGACACGCTTCAACACTGTTGAAGTCCCTCGAATTACACCCTTTGAATGAAATCTCATCTGTTTCATGATTGCTGTGTTCATTATGGTACCAGGCAGGCAAGCAGCGGAGGGTAGCGCAGCAGTGAGCCCCCCAAATGATTGATTATTTCCCATGTCTCCCCCACAGGAAGAAAAGCTTTGGTTTTAGGTTGAATATGAGACGGATGGCGTTAGACCACACCATTAGAGTCTCTGCACTGTTCAGCAAGCCTTTTGAAAAAGGTAATGAAACCAATTTCTGATGACTGTGTTCTAAGGGAATCATGTAATGGCTTACAAAACCATAATAGCTTTTCCTGTGCTGGAGGGGAAGAGGTGTAAGACATGGATAGTGTGTGTGTGTGTGTGTGTGTGTGTGTGTGTGTGTGTGTGTGTGTGTGTGTGTGTGTGTGTGTGTGTGTGTGTGTGTGTGTGTGTGTGTGTGTGTGTGTGTGTGTGTGTGTGTGTGTGTGTGTGTGTGTGTGTGTGGGCGTGTGTGTGAGAGACAGTCAAGAGTTTCTCTGTAGAGAATTGTACACATCACTCCCACACAATGTGCACATCTTCAAAGTGAACAAAAGGCCCTCTGCTCCGTTGCGTTGCGAGGCAAGAGAGACCTTTCATCTCCGGGCAAAACAGGCGTAGAGCCTGGTGCTTTGAAAGGCAGCACGTGGAGGAGGTGGAGAGAGGAGGAGCAGAGCAGCAGACAGTCTGGAAAGAGGAGCATCTATTTCAAAGTTGTAATGCTGCTGCAGCGCAACAAATGATTTCCCTGCAGACTGGACTGTTTTTGCGGGAAATATTCTGCTGCTGCCTCCCACCAAAAGTTACCAAAAATACAATCCTCTTGTTTATTTTGTTGAACTGTATTTTATGTTCCTGATATAGGCTATAACCAAATCATAGTGTAGTGACTGGCTTATAAGGCTCATTCCTTTGTAATGTTTGCACAACACTTTCAACAAGGAAAGAAATGAACTCAAGAGGTGGTCTTTTCTGGTGAGCAACAGTTGACATAAAAGTAGTTTGACAAAGCATAATACTGTATAATATGTATAATTTCGTATAATTTTCGTATAATTTTGTATAATTTCTGTATGGTTGCAGAAAACACATCTATAACTATAACATGTGTCACGTGTATGGATGGGCATGGATTGTAATGCACTCGGTGTTGATCTACTGTAATAATATCAGATCAATATGCAATAGATGTTCAGAGTTGACATCACCCTGAGACCCCAACTGACACCTCTGCATCCAAGGTACAATGATGAGCGAGAAACTTGCAGCCTAATGGCTGTGTGCTGAGCGCTACCTGGTGTCATATTGATAAAGTTTGTTCAGATCGCTGGTGCCCAGTCTGTGATGTCAGTAATATATGGCGTATTATATGACATATGACTCCATATTCGCTTAAGAAGGTATCTTTTTTATTGTAACACTCTTGTGTTGTTTATTTTTTGGTTACTAGGTTTGGTGTTATATTTGGTTAATACTGCACCTCGTGATAAAGTAAGAACCATATAGAACTTCTCAACTTTTTGTCATTTGGGATTGTGACGGTCCGCTGGCGATGACATTTCAATGACTCATCTTTTCATCGGTGACAACATGACAGCAGGAGGAGTCAGGCTCGTTTTGAACCATTAGGACTGTCACAACACGGACACAGAGGATGCGTCGCGAAGGTCAACCTTAAAAGTCAGCCATGCGTGGCCTCCTTTCAAATCCGACACTTAAATGTCAAGGGTGTTCAGACGTTGTTCCACCGTGATGAAACGGGTGCTGAGCACAAAAAACACAACCACCTCCACACAGCACTGCAACGCCACAGCAATTACAATAACAACGGCATCCTTTACCACGCATAATCTGTGAAATGAAACTGGACCAGGACCTGGCCTGGCCTGCCAGGGGCCTTTCTTCACCATCGGGCTCAGACTCACAGACTCATATTAACTACACACATGTGCCATGTTCCTTGGGTGTCATGTAGAATAATAGTCCAGGTCCTCCCCGAAGGGGACCAGATGTCAGGGAGGTCAGTATGCGTAAAGAATGTAGCCTGTAAAATTATGTGCTCTGTGTGTGTGTGTGTGTGTGTGTGTGTGTGTGTGTGTGTGTGTGTGTGTGTGTGTGTGTGTGTGTGTGTGTGTGTGTGTGTGTGTGTGTGTGTGTGTGTGTGTGTGTGTGTGTGTGTGTGTGTCTGTCTGTCGGTCTACTGTCTAGTCTACTTGTCGGTCTCACATGCACACTCAAGCCTATAGCCACAGACCGGGGTGTGGCTGCGATCGGGTTGGATCACAGCCAGAAGTAGATCCAAACACATTCAGTAACAACAGCTTTACTGTACCATCGCTGGACTCGTGCCCCGTTCAGCCCAGCCTGCAGTAAATATTTTGACATTATTGTTTGGACCTGAGTGTTTGTTGACTACAAGGAAACACAGGCTATCGAAACCGACAATTCTACAGCTGAATGTAATGTACTGTTCTGTGTAGTCTTGCGTGGCCAGACTGTTGACTCCCACGATTTGCAAATGCTCCCGTCATACAGTATGGGGCAACGGAAGTCTTATGATGAGTATGGGATAAAGTGGATGTGACGCAGTAGCCATAACAAGTCCTACTGGAAGCGTTATGTCTTCTTTCAATATTTTTTGGGCCGTTATTTTGTCTTTCTCTGGTGTTGACTTACTTGACTTAAGCCCTTTGCTCCTCTAGGGTGCATAGGCCGCGTTGACAAATGTTCTCCATTTCACTCGGTTTTTGGTAACCTGACTCCGCCAGATGGTGGCAGACCCAGGCGGGCCATTTTTTCAAATTCTTTAGCAGGTGATTGGATGGGGCCGTCTGTCTATCACAGTCTGGGAGTGCCAACTCCAACCACTCATATTGGCCTGTCTGCATGACGTTAAACCCAGAATCCGCCTCCTGGGTTTCCACGTGGTCTGCAGTCAGACTATTGGCTCAGAGCCGCTCAGAGCCCGCCCGTAGCCACCGCTGATTCGTCCGGTCTGGGACTTTACGAGTGATATCAACTCTCCCCGAGCAGCCTCAGATGGTAAAGTAGGGCGGTACGCACTGCTGCCACCATCTGGCGGAGTCAGGTTAGGTTTTTGGCGGTTCTTTCAAGATTTCCCCAGTAGAGCCCACTGTCTGCCATTTCTGCCTCGACACTTCTTCTCCAGCTGTTCCTGGGGCGGCCTTGTTTCCTTTTCCCTTGGGGGGTTCCATTTCAGGGCTTGTCGGGTGATGTTTGTTGTCGGTGTTACTTCCATCATTCATTTAGTTTCATTTCACAATTTTTCTTAAACTATACACGCATAACAAGAATATGCAGCTCGAATGACTATGTCTGTGCTAGTGTGTTTCTGTTATGTTTCCAGTGGGACTACAGTTCCGTGCAGCAGTGACTACTTCCGATACTCGCCGTTCAGGAGCTGTCGTTCCAGACTCTACTGTAAATAGCATTCGGAGATTGTGGAATAGTTTTCTGACTACGCAAGACTATGCTCTGTGTGACAACAGATAATGTGGTGGGATGCAGTGATGGAAAGAGGTATTCACATTCTTCTTATCTCAAATAAAATATCAATATTATAAGTAAAAGTCTGGTATTAAACATTTTGAGTAAAGGTACAAAGGTACTGGTATCAAAATATTCTTACCAAATGTAAAATTACTCCATTTCAAAAGTGTTATAATGTATCAAAAAAGGAAGAATGTAGGCATATACTTTTTAATAGTAACCAGTAAGACGCCTTAGAGCGAAAAGCGACATGTCTTGGCCATCTGGCCAGTGATGTATCGGACCATATTAATATTGATGACAGGGATCTCCATATAAGGGATTCTGGGGAATACCCATATATGGACTTTTACATATATGGAGATCCAGGTGAAGGTAGTCATCATCTCCACATAGAGATCTCCATATACAGTATGAGCATCAAGGGATTTGGTTCCCCTGGCATCACAGGGATCTCCATGTATGGGCATAAAATGGATTGTTCCCCTGACATCACAGTGAGAGTAAATCAACAAAAAAGACAAGCGTCCAAAGTAACTATTGGCTAACATTTTCCAAAAATTGTAGTGGAGTAAAAAATACAATATTTGCGTCTGAGGGAGTGGAGTTAAGGTAAAAGTATAGACATGTACTCCAGTAAAGTAAAAATCACACCCGTGTGAAGTGGAGCTGTGTGTGTGTGTGTGTGTGTGTGTGTGTGTGTGTGTGTGTGTGTGTGTGTGTGTGTGTGTGTGTGTGTGTGTGTGTGTGTGTGTGTGTGTGTGTGTGTGTGTGTGTGTGTGGATGATGTGTACCGATTTTTGTGACATTTGAAGAAAATATGTAGGAAAAGGAGCAAAAAGTGTGTTTTGGAGAAAATTCAAGATGGCGGAAAATCTATCATGGCGCAAATGGGCGTGGCCTATATGGGGAGATGCGTCATGACCCAAGGAATCCAGGGAAAAAATATTTTTAATTTTTCGACCTACGGTTCAAGAGTTACAGGCCAAAACGTAAAGTGGGGTGTTATAGCGCCACCATGAGGCCAAATGACACAATTATTTTTTATTTAATCCTTGAAATCATTATGAACCTCCTCTCCAAGTCTTGAAACTGTAGCCCCTGTGGTTTGCGAGAGACAAATAATTGAATGTGAGTTTTTGCGATTCCCATTCTAAGTCAATGGGGAAAATTAATTCACTAATAAATTAATATCAATTAAACTATAGAACCTTTCTCTTAGAAAAGTAATAGCCCACGATTCCCGAGTAAGCCGGTCGATTTGACATATGGCGCGAGTGTTTGGTGGCAAAACTGTGGGACTAGTGGCGTGCCGAAGTTTAGGAAGTTCAGGCTACATACACACAGACACACACACAGACACACAGACAGACAGACAGACAGACACACAGACCCACACAGCCACGTATAGGGAGCCTGTGTTTCACACAGCTCCAAAAATACCTCTCCGTCTCCACCACTGGCAGGATGAATGTTCCTGCTGAGTTCTCACCACATGTCATCCTCTCAGTTCAGTAGTGTTCGTGACTGAAGCTCCTGCCATCTGTGCACAATAATGATCCTTCTTTCACACTCACTTAGCTCTGTTCACCTGCTTGAGGTTCACACCTACGTCGCACCGTCCATCCGACCAGTATGTCTATATTTTAGTTTTCTTTACTTTGAGATTTATATCCAATGATTTTTAGTAACCCATTTTTCACTCAGTGCCACTGGCCTAAACTGTAATCCTGGGTGCTATACTCTCCCTCTGCCAACCTGGGGAGAGCCCCAAACTGAGCTCATGTTTCCTTCAATGCATGAGGAGTAAGCAGGCCGCTTCTTATCACCTAAAGGGGGGAGTTTCCTCTGTAGGACATAGCGTGTGGAAGGAACACGTTATTCCAACCAGTTCCTTTCCCATCCATCAGGCACCCCGGTTGGCCAGGGTGAGGCAGTATAGAAACGAGGATTACTGCATGTTTTTTGTGAGGGTACCTACCCTACGGGATACGGGGAGAACATGCAAACTCCACACAGAAAGGTCCTTTCACCAACCTCACTTTGGGTATGAGCACTGATTACGTGGAGGAGAGAAACACGCCCCTAGTGCCCTCAGCGTCCCCGGCGGGAATCAAACCCCCGGACCTTCTGCGCCGCTACAGTATATCTTTGTCAGACTACCCATTGTACCCGTCTGCCTGTGTCCCTTTTTGTTCCCACATAGGGAGATCTCTGCGGCTATAGGGATCCGACCAATATGTCCATATAGGCTATAGCCTATATGGACATATTAGCCTATATGGACATGGATTGGACATTGGATTGTCGGTTCTGGACTACCAGTTATCCAAAAGACTCGGCGGCGGGCACTGCACTCCCGCGAGTCCTTGCTGAAGTGTGCGCCGAGTTTGAAGTCTATGAATCCCATATGCATATATCCATATATGGGCATAGTGGCCGGATCTGGGTTATATTGAACCGATGAAAAGTGTTAACAAGAACTTGTGGCATGTTCTCCCCGTGTCCTCTAGGTTAGGTACCATAACAAAAAAACTCACCAGTGAGAGGTGCAAACACGACACACATGCATATCTCCTTGTATGGGTCATTCTGTCCGTTATGTCAGTTACTTTATGTGTACTAGAAGCGTCTAGTCGGCGACCTGGCCAACTTGGGAACGATGTAAATAGGGAATGAATGCCCCGCCCTTTAATGCAAACCCCATTATACCTGTTGTCATAGGACCCGTTTTGACCATCTGTTTGCCTGTGTCCATTTATGCCCATATATGGAGATATCTGTATCTGTCTGTCTGTCGGCGTCCATTTTATGTCCATATATGGAGATCACTGCAGATATAGTTCTGGGTCCATTTTATGCCCATATATGCCCAATTGCCCATATATGGAGATATCTGTCTATTTGCGTCCATTTTATGCCCATATATGGAGATCTCTGTATCTGTCTGTCTGTGTCCCTTTATGCCTGTATATGGAGATCTTTGTGATTCTGCGTCCATTTTATGCCCATATATGCCATATATGGAGATATCGCTTTTTGTTTGTTTCTTCTTTAAGCAGAATACGCAGCCTGCTTAAATCTGCATCATTCAAGTCATCCTCCCAGTCCCACGCTTTGTTGCTTATGTTTGTCTTTGTCTATTTTATTTTATTTTTCTTTTTTGGAGCGGACCCCATGAATGCCCCACCCTTTAATGCAAACCCCAATATACCTGTTGTCATAGGACACGTTTTGACCATCTGTTTGCCTTTGTCCCCACCCTTTAATGCAAACCCCAATATACCTGTTGTCATAGGACCCGTTTTGACCATCTGTTTGCCTTTGTCCCCTTATGCCCATATATGGAGATATCTGGACACACAGTACCGGTTGCGGAAAACTCTGATGTCAGACATCAGCTCCGCATACGGGCATTCATTTTATGCCCATATCTGGAGAACGCGCGTGCCGGTGGGAAGAACGGTTCTCGAGATACGCAGATTACATACATACATACACATTCACAGAGATTTTTTGTTGACTCATGTGGTGTACGTGATGTCAGAGCCTTTTATGAAGTGATGTCACAATGAGTCAGCGCTTGCGCCGATTTCCTTCGGAACAGCCTGATGTCAACAATCAGCCCCGCATAAGGAGATTCCGAACGTTTCGCGCCGCTTCGGGAAAACCGCGTGTCGGGTCGGGCCGAGGCCCGGCACTGCACTCCGCGCTGCGGCGGGGAACGCGCGTGCCGAATCTGAAGCCGGTGGGACGAACGGTTCTCGAGATACGCGGATTACAGACACGCAGACAGACACACACGCAGAGACTTCTCGCATTTATAGATAGATGAGCAGTGAGCACGGATCTCCATACATAATGATAATAATAATGATGATGAATACCTATACTATCCCGCGGGGAAATTCAGATATCGCAGCCCAACCCAGCTGCTTTTTTTATCAGCTTTGACCCAGCTGAACTCAACCCAGTGATGCCCATAGGGAGCACAAGGGGGTAGGGGAGCAGTGGTAGCTGGAGTGGGGAATCGTACCTGCGACCTCTGGGGCCTCCGGAGTCTAGGACTAACTAACACACTAACTAATACACACAATGTGAAATGTAAGAGCTGTTTGCACCGCTCAAAAACATTCATCAATCCTGGTTCCTATACTGCTTTCCCCTGCGGTCAACTGGGGCGCCTGATGGAGGGGAAATGAACTAGCAGCTCTACCAACTTACAAGGGAAGGGAAGTGAAACAACGTGTTCCTTCCAATGCGTCCTACCGGGGAAACTCCCCCTGTCTGGTGGTACAGTACGAAGCGGCCTGCTCAGCTCACTCCTCATGCATTAGGTGAGTCAATATAAGGTTTAACCCCAAAATAATTGATACAAAATGTTTTTCAATGGATTCTGGTAGTATTGGGTGTGCTAAATAACATACTCAAAATCTACCAAAATCTACCTCCCCAAAAGCCGCCATTTTCAAGATGGCGTCCGAGTTGACTCTGGGGAGCTTAAAATGGCTATATCTCGAATAGAAAAGATTTTGCTAATATTTTTTCAACTGATTCTGGTACCTCTGGACATTCTTTAGAGCGTACTAAAAATAGAGGAAAATATTCCTTTCAGAAAGGCTTCATTTTCAAGATGGCGCGTGACTGGCGTCCACGATGGCTGCAGGAGCTTTAAATGCCTATAAACTGTGATTTAATATGTAAAAAATCATAACAATTATGCACTTGGTGACACGTTTTTGACTTTTGGCATGGTGTTGGGTACGGACATAAGGTTTTCAAAAACCATCGGCAACAATTTGGGCTATCCCCCTAGTGGTCTGTTTGAAATTAATCTATTATTAAATAGGTCTATACATGGTTGAAACTCCAAATAATTGATGGAATAGATTTTTCAATTGATTCTGTTACTATTAGGTATGCTAAATAACATCCTAAAAGCTTAGGACAAACAAACCACTGAAAAGGCCATGGGAGCTTAAAATGCATATTAATTGGGAGGGAATATGTGCCATCTTGAAAATTATGCATCTCCAGTAGTTTTTTTCCCCTAAGCTTTTAGTATGTTATTTAGTATACCCACTAGTAAGAGAATCCATTGAAAATTCTCTTCCATCAATTATTTGAGGTTTCAAACATATACTGACCTATTTAATATTGGATTCATTCCAAACAGACCACTAGGGGGTGAGCCCAACTCTTTTGCTATCTTTTTTGAAGGCCTTATGCCCATACCTAACACCATGCCAACAATCTAAAACTAGTCACCAAGTGCATAATTGTTATGATTTGTTAAATCCCAGGTTATAAGCGTTATAAGCTACCAGCAACCATCATGGACGCGCCATCTTGAAAATGAAGCCTTTCTGGAAGGTGTATTTTCGTAAAACTTTAGTATGTTCTCAAGCATGTCCAGAGGTACCAGAATCAGTTGAAAAAGCATTTGAAAAATGTTTTCCATTCGAGATATAGCCATTTTAAGCTCCCCGCAACCATCTGGGACGCCATCTTGAAAATGGCGGCTTTCGGGGAGGTAGATTTTGGTAGATTTTGAGTATGTTATTTGGCATGCCCAATGCTACCAGAATCCATTGAAAAACCTTTTGTATCAATTTGTTTGGGGTTAGGCCATATTTTCTCTTAGAATGACTCACCTACATTGAATGAAGCATGAGCTCAATTCGGGGCTCTCCCCAGGTTGACAGAGGGAGAGTAGCACCCAGGATTACAGCTTAGTCAATTGGCACTGGGTGGAAAATGGGTTACAAAATCATTGGATAAAAAAAAGCACTTATGAGTAAATAATAACTATGCTGAATCCGTTGCAACACAGGTTCTTTTTTTCCGAAACTTAACAATTTTGGACATAGGGTCTCCATGTGACAGTGACGGAAGTTGAACTGTACTGTGCTTTCTATGGACAGATGAACGCCAAACAGACTCAGACTGAGTGGACGTCATACTGTATACTGAGAGAAGAATTCAGAGCAGCAACATTCATCCAACACATTATCTGTTCTTACAAACAGAGCAAGGCATTGTGTTCCGCTGAAGAATTTGAGGATTCGATAGATTGTGTTATTCCTTGTAGTCAGCAAACAGTCAGGCGCAAACAAATTAATGTCAAAATATTTACTGCTGGGCTGAATGGGACACAAGTTTTTGTGTGTTTGGATCGACTTCTGGCGGCTACCCAACTCTGAGAGAAGTCTGTGGCCATAGGCTTAATGAATCTGCGTGTGTGTTTGAATATCATTGCTGTCGGGTAGAAACCTCTAATCTCCATATTCTTTTTTTTACTTTTGGAGTTTTTCGTAAATTAATTAAATTTATTTGAAAACTTTAGTTACTAGTTACATTATACTCACTTCAGCCCTACATTTCGGCCATTTGAAAATAGCAGATCTACAAGCTCACAATGTGTAGCATCGCGACGCATTGTGAGCTTGTAGATCTGCTATTTTCAAAAGGGTTGTATACATTTCAAAACTTTCTGCATATAAGAGTTCTTTTACTTTTGGTAGCCTACTTTAAGTACATTTTAATGCCAATACTTTTGTACTTTTACTCAAGTAGGGCCTACATTTTGAATTCCGGGAATGTTACTGTTTCTATTTTGCAGTATTGATACTGTAATACTGAAGGATACTAATAGTTTCATTCGTGGTAATGAGACATGGAGACAGGAATTTCATTCAACTCTCTTTGTTTGTAGAACATTCCCTCCATTACAGTCAACATGTCAACAACCATAGAGGTAATATATAAATAGAGGGCGGACGGCCCCACCCCCAGCTATTCATTTCAATGCAAGTTGCTCAGTGGCGTTTGAAGCACCCGGAAGACTGCTGGAAGTAGCTGAATCCAGGTGCATTGTGGGTGAGTCTATTGTGGGCCAATTTTCTTACATCGACGAACGAATGTCGAACTATGTCAATTAGCCCTATTCACGCCCCGCCCACTCAGCAACTTCCTGGTGCTGAAGTGACGCTTTGAAGGGTAAACCCTGCTAAAAGCCCATAGAGTTAACACAGAAATCGCAAATTTAATGCAATTTCCGAATAGTAAAGTATAAAATATGGCAAGCATGATCAAGAACACAATATAGTAAAAGGCACAAAGCATTATAATTTACTTTACTGTTCGAAATAATGATTTGTTGGCTTTAAGTCCAGCGATTTCTGTGTTAGTTTCCCCTTCAAAGCTGACGTCAGCACCAGGAAGTTGCTGAGAAATTTGCTGAGTGGGCAGGGCGTGAATAGGGTCCATTAGCGGCATGCTCGTGCATGTAGTTCACCCCGCCAGGAGTTCCCAAAGATAAATCCCCTTACAATACTTTTACTTTAAGTAAAAAAATTTGAGTACTTTTCCACCCCAAAAAATCGACAATCGATCTACAAGCTCAAAACAAGTTTGTAGAGCGTGTAGATCTTAATTTGAATTCTTAAAACTAACACTTTCGAACATATGAGGTTTCCACCTGACAGCAATAATATGTACTCATGTCGTGTACATATCATGCATGTCTGTGTGGGTTATTGTTGTGTAATATGCCTGTGCATGATGTTTTGACTGCGGTTAAGCTAAGAGACTAGCAATGCATGGGCAGCTTTCACCCAAGACAAACATGATAACAGTAGGGTAAGGAATGACAATGACGACCCCAGGGACGTGCTGGCCATTGGGAAAAGCGGGACAACTCCCGAACGGCCGGTTCATTCCCGGCCGGTCCAGGCCTGCCATTAGGAAAAAAAATCACACTTGTGTGAACTGAGCGGTGGAGGCTGCGTGTGTGTGTGTGTGTGTGTGTGCGGGCGTGAATGTGAGTGTGAATGTGAATGTGTGTGAGTGTGCCTGGCCTCAGTGGCCTGAACAACAGCGCCCCTCCCTTAACATGTGTGGTCAAAAAAGGTACTTCAGGCTACAGACAGACAGACAGACAGACAGACAGACAGACACACACGGATACACACACGGCCACGCTATGGAGACGGTGTGACCACCGCTCAAAAATAAAAAATAAAATGTCGGCCTTCGTTCCATTTTGGGGGCTGGGCGGTCAATAAAGTAAATCATCACTGTCGGGCAGAAACCTTGTATCTCCAAGTTTCGTAGATCGGCTGTTTTCACTAGTTTAAATCATTTTTAAAATGATAAATACAAAACAAACGGTTTTGGACATACAAGGTTTCCACCCGACAACGACGAAATATAACTCATGTAATTGGCCCCCTGGCTTGTCACTTGTCATGATTTGAAATGGCAAATGGAGTAGCAGCAGCGCTATAGAGAGAGATCTCTCTCTATAGCGCGCAATGAGGGCAACTCTTTTTCCCGGGCTGAATCAGGGGCCCAGCACGTCCCTGGACGACCCGCAGTCTGGAGCAGGAAGGAGCCAGATGAGATTGCAAACACATGGAGCTGAGGGCAGAGGGAGAGGGGATGGGGGGCTGTGTGGAAAAGGTAGAAAAAGAACGGCATGTTCCACAACACGGCTCTAATTGGCCCGACCAGATGTAGCTATCAAGAGTGTGTGTGCGTTCATTTGCACAGAAATGGATTAGTGAGCGCCGAGCGTTGCCAAAAACCGTAATAGGAAGGATGGAGAAAATGAGTCAAACCTCTTTGGTTATATAACGTTTGTTGTGGAAGAACAGACATAGCCTAGTTTATGAATTAACAAGCTTCTTATTTATTCGCTGTCCTTAATTGAGGATTACTGTGCGCGTAGTGTCTTAATGTTAATACGCCAGATAATATACTTCGTTGTACAACAAATGGCTGTACAATAGCAGATCTGCAAGCTCAAAACATGATGTGCATTTGTAGATCTACGTCTTTTACTATTTTTAACAACATTTTAAGATAGTTTAAGAAAAAACGAAATGCCAAAGAATACATTTTTGCTTAAACATGCACAGACATACATTTTCTATTATACAACTCATACAAATAGCCTACCAAAACGACATTGGATGGAGTCTACAGTTATTTTAAAAACTTTTGATTGACTTCTAGGGATCACATCTGCGACCTTTCACTTGCAGTACAATCTCACTAACCACTCGGCCTATATTCCCTCAGTTTAGGGTAGGTATAGGGTACAGTAGGTTGGGACAGTGGGGTTGGTTGTTAGGGTTAGGCTTGTGGATCAAGGTTAAAGTTGAGAGAACATAGAGCTAAGAGAACATAGGACAGTATACACTCCCACATGCAGTATATATACAAAATAATATCCTGTTGTACCTATGAAAGTGAGTCCAAAGTGCTTGAATAAATAAGCCATTTGGAGGTCTCATTCAGTAAAATATTCAACACAACAACAAAAAAGACAAAATGCTTATTGTGTGTTGTTCTTGATAAGTTGCTTGTAGCTGATGATCAGTAAGGGACATGAAACTGGAGCACAGATGGTATTAAAGCATTCATCATTTGGGCCCCTCTGAGGAAAAACATTTACACAGAATTCACATCCACACTCCATAGTAGGCTACTAAAAGAAGATCACAGCAGCATTGATGCCACCAAGAGGGATACATTTCACATCAATTCTCGCTGCATATTTTATTCCTTGTTTTGTGACTCACAGCCTAATTACACCAACGATACTTACGTAAATCCCTCTTTGATTAATCTCTTAAATGCCTCCTTTTCTTTCCTTGCGTGCCCTGCGGTCTCCCGAGAGATGAGACGTGTGCTAGGCCTACTTGAAGGCTGTCAAGGTTACCTCTCCGTGAATTAACCACTTTTCCTGAGGAATTAGTTTATCCCTTCGAAGAGCGGCGTGTATAAAACCCTTGTGGCGCGCACCAACTCTCAATCTCCTGCATGCTCCTTCCTTCCGCTGTCTGCGAACACGAGATAGCGAGAGGCCTTTTATTTATTTCCCGGGTCCCCCCACGAGACCGGTCTAAATAATCCCTCGTGGATTTGGAGAGATCTGACCAAAACCAATGATTTTTTTGGAGACCCCCGGTGCGTCTCTATCAAGGATTAGCGGCGGGGCTGAATTGGAAGACGGTGTGGGCTCACTCTCGATTCAGGTGTGAAAAGTGCACAGGCGTGTGTTATAACCGCCATGGTGTGGTTCATTTAAACACGTATGAAATCTCTATCCCAAGAGATATACTCCCATAACAGTGTCATTAGGATGATGTGGGGCGGTAGCTCTACAAGACTGGTTTGATGTCTGATGAAACCAACAGAAATCTAAGGCTGTTGCGGAGCAGGTAAATGTTTTTTTTCTTTTTCAGGAAATATAGGCTGTATCGCAGACAGATGGCCTCAGTGTGTGTGTGTGAGCCAGGGACGTGCAGAGAATGTTAGAGAGGCAGGGGCTGAAATTTCTAAAAGGGCCTTTTGGTGAAAATATCGGAAATAGACGACTTTGGGAACCTCAAGGTCATCTATTTTCGGTGACTGATACCACAGTGAACTAAGCATAATCAAGTCAATAACAGCATGCATTTCTACGCAGAGAGGGCAATTCTTTCAACATAAGATGCTACAGTCAAGTTCAGGAGAGTTTGGACAAGGCAATTCTCTTGAATGCTGCCTTCAGATATGGCATGGAAACAGGGCATTTGCATTTCTTTCACTACAGTATAAACTGCATTTGTGGTCTGGAGAGGGCACATTTTACAGGCAGATAAAAGGGCAAGGGCTCAAGCCCCCTTTGATGTCTGTGTGCACATGCCTGGTGTGAGTATTGCACAACCTTTCCTATGTGGATATATAGACCAACTATTCCTCACAGCAAATGCATAATTCTTATGTTTTTTTTTGTCCATGTGCATGTGTGTGTACTGTTCATGCATGCATGTTCATGTCTTTGTGTGACCTTGTGTGTACTTACAGTAGGCGTATGGTGTGTGTGTGTGTGTGTGTGTGTGTGTGTGTGTGTGTGTGTGTGTGTGTGTGTGTGTGTGTGTGTGTGTGTGTGTGTGTGTGTGTGTGTGTGTGTGTGTGTGTGTGTGTGTGTGTACTGTATATACTGTACTGTATATGGGTTGATATATACAGTATGAGTATAGGATACATTCATCCGTCTCCACTTAATAGAACTGAAGGTCAGCCTGGTGGAATATAAGCGGTTGGCCCCAGCCAAGCTCACCTCCAAATCCAATTTCTGTCTCATTTCCAGGGTGCCAGATATTAATATGGGACCCTGTATGTGCTGGGGCGTGGGTTAAAATCCACATGTGTGCGCCAGTCAGTCAACGTGCAACTCTCTCCAACTCCTGAATTTCTCCCTTTTCCCATGTCCTCTGACTCTGTACTGTACTGTACTGTACAGTCTGCCAAGTAAATTACTGAGAGACCATTGATCACTGGTGGTCTGAGACGAGAGAATGAATTAGGTTGGTCTTATACGCACCGCACGGGAGAGAAAGATGGAGGGACAGGGGGAGAGAGAGAGAGAGAGAGAGAGAGAGAGAAAGAGAGAGAGAGAGAGTGTGAAAGAGAAGACGAAAATGCGAGGGAGAGGGTGCATGGAGACGGAGGGAGACTGATGAAGAAAAACAGAACAAGAGAGAAAGAGACAGAGAGAAATGAGAGTGAGATAAATTGAATGCGAAAGGAGAGAGAGTGAGAGAGGCTACGTAAGGAGTGTGTATGTGATGGAGGGACAGAGAAAGAGAGAGGGAGAGGGAGAAAAAGAAAGAGACAGATGTGAATGTGGATGCGAGAGAGACAGGGGAAGACAGATTGAGAGCAAGAGTGAATGGAAAAGAGAAAGAACAAGAGAGCGAGGCAGGGAAAACAGATAGACGCTTTTAGGGAACGTCTGGAGAGAGAGAGAGAGAGAGAGAGAGAGACAGGAAACAGAACATTTACGCCTTTTCAACAGCATCCTGAATGGTTTCAACACCTCCCGCTGGTTGTAACCTTACACATGCAGGCTCACCTTATTCCCTCCTCTTCTCTCCCTACAGCGCAAGACGTGAGATCAGATAAACCTTAAATGATCTCTGAAAGACAGGGTTGTTATCTTGTCTCTTTGCAGGATACAGATGTCTAGATTGACCATAAGCGTGGTGTTCAAATCACGATCAAAACAGCAGTAGGCCTATAGCGATTTGGGGTAAAGGGTTTTGACCGCTCTCAACCTAGTGTCCTTATTTTGTGCAGGTAATTTTTTGTACATTTTGTCAAGAATGTTCTGAATTGTTCCATCACTTAAAATGTTTCGAAATAGCAGATCTACAGCATCTTGATGCAAGGCATTGTGGTCTTGTAGATCTATTCGCTATTTGTCGGGCGATGAATAATATAGGGCTTAAATGGTTAAATGAAGCATGGCGTTAGTTCATGCAGGACACATGAGTCTCGCCCGCCTCAGCTGTAATCAGCTTGTTACGCCCACTGGGCCGAGGGGTGTTTGCAGGCGGAACAAAGGCAAGGTGGTATATGCCAAAAGTAGTTTTATTACAATAATGCAAAAGAAATACAGAGAAATGTAAATTGAGGTTGCTCTTGCTCAGTGGTGAGGCAGGGCGGGGCGGGCACCCGACGTAGAAAGCAAACAAAAATAGTAAATACAGAAGCTATCCCTACGCTAAGAGGTTAATTCCCAACCACTCTAACCTAACGCGGAAAGTTTAGTGTAGGCAGATGGGCGGGCGCGGTGAGTCTCTCCGCAAGTCTCCAGCCAATAGCCTGTGTTCTCCTCCCCCCACCCCCTCTTCTCCTCTGCTCAGCGCAGAGAACGCTGCTGCGTCATGATGTCAACACATTTGGTGCGACGCTCTCTGCACTCTGATTGGTTATGGAAATTCTACACTTCCTACAACAGTGATCATAACGCGATCGCCCAGGCTTCTTTTTCTTCCGATCGCCAAAAGAAGTCTGGATTTCCGAGGCTAATTCAACTAACTAACTTACTAACACCCAAACACTTCCCTACCTGACTACACTACCTAACCTAACTAAACAACGTGAACAGAGTGGTAACCCAGCCCCCTACCTAAGTGATCTAACAGAGTGAATACTACACCTACGAAGATACTTTTCCCCTGCTCACCACTGTTAACGTGGACTCAGAATAGCAACCTGTACACACACAAAACGGCTAACAGAAACAGCTACCTGCTCCGGTGGGCACGCTGTCAACTATACTACACTTGTAGCTTTACAAGCAGAATGACAGCGGCCATGAGTGTCTTCTTCATGGTGCCTTTATAGGGGGCGGACCAGACGGACAGAGCGCTGATTGGCAGATGACGGCAGAGTGACAGGAACCCTCCTCCAACCCTAGCGGCAGCAGGAATCTGCAGACAGGGACGTAGACAGGCGCGCGCACATACAAACACATAACATAATACAGATCCCCACTCTAATGGCTCTAGCTTTTATTCATTACCCTTGTCCGTAACAAGCTGTCAGTCAGCTCCTATTCCTATCCTCATTCACAGCTCTGCTGGTCATTACGTCACACTGTCATATACTCCAATCAGAGCTCACACTCTAAAGGGGGGCTTGAATACACTATACAGTATTGATGCCTGCTTTGCATCCACTGCTACTAATGCCCGGATCAGAGTCTACGGTGGAGAGCTATCCACCGCAAATTTGAGGTGGAAGGCTTTCCACCTCAAGTCAGAAAATAAGTGCAGGCCATCATAGTCACGGCCCAAGGTGAAGTCCTTTACCCCGTCTAGACCGGTTCAGGTCAACCAATCAGTGAACGGGGTGTAGAGCCTATCTGTCTGATAGTAAAAACAGAGAGATGTGTTGGGACTCGCGGTGGAACGCTCTCCACCGCGAGGAATGATGTAACGTTGTAGTTTCATGACTCAAAAAGACTCGAAAAGACTACACCGCGGTGGATAGCCTTCCACCGTGGACCCGACTATGATCCGGGCTTTAGCTGCCTCCTCCACCCCAGCCTCCACCTTTTGATCAGAGGCTCAAATACATACTTGTGATTTATGTCTGCTGATTCAAGCTAATATGTCTATGTATTGCTATTGTACTGCTATTGTATCCCTATGGGGGTTTTGCTTAACGTTCCCTGATTTTGCCTGGCAAGCCGCTTGGACAAAATTCAGGGAACCTCTCTGAAAGTGGAGCCATTAACACCCAGTTTAACTGTATTCCATTTGTTGCAATAAATGGTTAAATCTACTCTAACGAGTGTGTTCCTGACTGAAATGGAGCATATTAATGGATACAGTTACACAATGGACATGGAACATATTTGTTTCTGATCAGCAGTCAGGTGTTTGTTCATGTAAAATATCGTCACTGTCGGGCAGAAACCTCGTATCTCCAAGTTTCAAATGTGTATGTTTTTTCACAAAGTAAAGCCCTGCTTCGTCATACAAGGCCGTCGCACAAAGGTAGTGAAAACAGCAGATCTACAAGCACACAACGAACGGTTTTGGTCATACAAGGTTTCCACCCGACAACGACGATATGAGGATGAGGTCTTCAAACATAGTCGTCCCGGTCAATAGTTTAATCACTGATCTAAATCAATGCTTGTACTGTATGATAAGTATATATTAAATAACCATAAACACAGCAGTGTTTGTTGCACTCTGAAAATGCTTAGCAGGGCACGCCGGGGGATCACTAAGTAAGAGCGAATCCATTACCATATAAATTA